>NC_142017.1:1395624-2087291 GCF_049901735.1 Notechis scutatus | reverse complement strand
AGAGAGGGGAGGAAGGAAAAGAGAGGGAAGGAGAGAGGGAGGGAGGAAGGGAGGGAGGAAAAGAAGGAAGGAAGGAAAAAAGGAGGGAGGGAAGACCAAAGGGAGGGAGTGGGGAGGAAGAAAAAGGGAGAGGAAGGGAGGAAGAAAAAGAGGGAGGGAAGGAGAGAGGGAGGGAGGGAGGGAGGAAGGAAGGAAGGAAGGAAAAAGGGAGGGAGGAAGGACCAAGGAAGGGAGGGAGGGAGGAAGAAAAAGAAAGAGGAAGAGAAGGAGGAAGGAAAAGAGGGAGGGAGGGAAGGAGAGAGGGAAGAAGGAGGGAAGGAAAAGAAGGAAGGAAGGGAAAAGGGAGGGAGGAAGGACCGAAGGAAGGGAGGGAGGGAGGAAGAAAAAGAAAGAGGGAGAGGGAGGAAGGAAAAGAGGGAGGGAGGGAAGGAGAGAGGGAAGAAGGAGGGAAGGAAAAGAAGGAAGGAAGGGAAAAGGGAGGGAGGCAGGACCCAAGGGAGAAAGGGAGGGAGGGAGGGAGAAAAGAAAGAGGGAGGAAGGAAAAGAAGGAGAGAGGGAGGAAGGAAAAGAGAGGGAAGGAGAGAGGGAGGGAGGAAGGGAGGGAGGAAAAGAAGGAAGGAAGAAAAAAGGAGGGAGGGAAGACCAAAGGGAGGGAGTGGGGAGGAAGAAAAAGGGAGAGGAAGGGAGGAAGAAAAGAGGGAGGGAAGGAGAGAGGAGGGAGGAAGGAAGGAAGGAAGGAAAAAGGAGGGAGGAAGGACCGAAGGAAGGGAGGGAGGGAGGGAGGAAGAAAAAGAAAGAGGAAGAGAGGGAGGAAGGAAAAGAGGGTGGGAGGGAAGGAGAGAGGGAAGAAGGAGGGAAGGAAAAGAAGGAAGGAAGGGAAAAGGGAGGGAGGCAGGACCGAAGGGAGAAAGGGAGGGAGGGAGGGAGAAAAAGAAAGAGGGAGGAAGGAAAAGAAGGAGGGAGGGAGGAAGGAAAAGAGAGGGAGGGAGAGAGGGAGGAAGGAAGGGGGGAGGAAAAGAAGGAAGGAAGGAAAAAGGGAGGGAGGGAAGACCAAAGGGAGAGAGTGGGGAGGAAGAAAAAGAAAGAGAGAGGAAGGGAGGAAGGAAAAGAGGGAGGGAGGGAGGGAGGGAGGGAGGTGAATTCCAAAAGTCTGCAATAACATTTCCAAGCTCACTTCCCTCATGAACTGGAGGCCCCACTTCTGGGCATCCATTGTTCCGCGTCCCAATGATGCGGCAAGAGCCACAAAGAGAACGGGCCAATGGGAAGCATGATCCCCCTTAGGAAAGGAACATGCCTGACTCGGGAGCACTGTCCAAGCTCCCATCAAGAGCCCAGGGGGGAAGGGTAGGGATCGCCCCAACATTCCTTGGCCTCACTTACTTGAGAGGCGGGAAACGGGAATCCTGGACGATGGAGTTGGGTGGGATTGCAAAAGAATAAGGCGTCCCCAGCAAGTGCGAAGGGACCGTTGGGCCGCTGCCTTTCTCCTGGGGCAACGGAGCCTCTGCGATCAGGCGGTCCCGGCTTCCGTTGCTGCCTCCACCGCCACTTCGGGAGCCAGCTTCCTGCTGAAAGGAACACAAGCCCAATCATCCCCGTCCAGAGGACACCCCAAGGGAGATAGGAATGCAACTTTAAGAGATGTGGACTTCAATTCCCAGAATTCCCCAGCCAGCCATGCATGAATTCTGGGAGTTGAAGTCCACAAGTCTTAAAGGGGCCAAGTTTGGAGACCCCTGATTTAAACAAACAAACTTTAAAAGAATTAGGATTCTTTATTGGCCAAGTGTGATTGGACACACAAGGAATCTGTCTTCATGAAAATGCTCTCACTGTACGTAAAAGAAAAGATACATAAAAGAAAAGGCATGATATATACACCGATAATCTGACAGCAATTTGCCCAAAGATAGCTGGCAGAAGGACAAACTTAAAAGTAACTTTATGCAGAGCGATCTTCTCTGCCTTTTAGCCCTTCGGTGACCGGAATTTCCCTGCAGCATTTGGCTCAACACGCTTTGAGGCCTACCCGGAGGGCAGAGTTGCCTGACAAACAGCAAGAGAGGCTGTCCTTTATTTGGTTCAGCCGCAATTCTCCATGGGAATGGAAAAAACAAAACAAAAAACAAGGCCTGCGGCTAAGCTGTTCTGGGGAGCCATCATCAGTTGAGCAGGCAGCTGCTCCTGGACCCTGGCTGCGAATCCAGCTCGCGCCGGAGCGTGCACAAAAGCCGTAACGGCAGGGAGGAAGCTGGCACCACCACCGGGGTAGAGAATGATCTGTGACCAGTCGTTCCCTGAAGTGGGCAGCCCAGGCCTCAGCTGCAGAAACATCTGCTTGTCTTCTGCCATTACGGCTCTTCTGGCGACACCACGGCGCGATGAAAGCGGGAAGGGGAGAGCGGCGCCATCTGGTTTGAGCCATATACGGTGCTCTCTCTGCACCCAACAGCCTTCCCCAGCTTAATCCCAGGCAGATGTTCTCTGGGCGATCACCTGCGTGTGACAAGAGAGGGGAGAGGAGATGCAAGAATGCTGCCACCCTCCCCGCCCAACCAAAGCTAGCGATGCTTCTTTGGGGCAAATGTTCAGTCATGTTCACACACAGACCCTCTTGCTGATTTTTATGCAGCAGCAGGAAGAACGAAGGGAGATTAAACGGAGACATGACTCAGCCCCGTGCGCACATCTGCATTTCAAAAGGATGAACCAAGACCCTTGGCAAGCCTCCTCTTTTTGCCTGAGCATCTTCTCTTTGGCACAGGAAACTCTGTGTTGAGTTTAGGCGTCCCTGGGTTGGTTCCCAAGACTGAGCAAAATGTTCAGCGAGGAAAAAAAAAACCAGCGCAGATAAGAGGATGAGGCTAAAACGTATGGAGAACGGTTGCAAGAACTGGGCATTGGCTAGGGAAGAGAAGGACCAGGGGAGACAGGAGAGCAGTGTTTCAATATTTGAGGGGCTGCCACAGAGAGGAGGAGGAAGGGGTCAAGCTATTCTCCAAAGCACCTGAAGGCCAGACGAGGAACAATGGATGGAAACTGAACAAGTTGAGATTTAACCTACAAATAAGGAGAAATTTCCAGACAGTGAGAATGATCAACCGGTGGAACAGAAGTTACCTTCAAAAGTTGTGAATGCTCCATCACTGGAGGCTTTCAAGAAGAGTCTGGAGTCCCATCTGTCAGAAATGGTGTAGGGTCTCCTGTCTGAGCAGGAGTTGGACTAGTTGACCTACAAGGTCCCTTCCAACTCTGTTGTTCTGTTACTCAACGGCTGGAAATAGCTAATGGGGTGGAGGCCTCTTCAGGCTTAGCAACGAAGGGATCCGGTGGTTGGTCAGCCCTACCTTCAAACCCAAACCCTGAAGAAAATGGATAGGAACGACCGAATGGGCTGTACGATGGACTGTCCTTGTTTTATGGGCTTCCCTCTGAGAGGCTCTTCCCCTGGAGAGGCCTCTTTTGAAGGAGAAGGTCAAGAAACTGACTGGGGGCCCTATCAGGTCCACAAGTTGACCGAGTCCATTTGTGTTTTGCCTCACAGGGACCTCGCAAGACGCACTCTGCCCTCCTCAAGAGGATCACCATAATCCTAATGGTTACCACCTCCACCAAGTATTGCGATCCAGATGTTTGCCTCTATCATCTCCCCTGCCCATTTGAATCTTCTTTGGAACTGATCACTTTGTAAAGTTACTCATTCCATGTTCTCCCTGCTACAGGGAGAAAAAAAAGAGGTGAAAATATCTGACAAAATCGTCACTTGGAAACTCCTTTCCAGCCTCCCATTATTTCTGATTATTTGTACTCCGGGTTCCGAATCGTCCGTGCCCTCTTCAAGACTGCGGTTGGCAGAGTAATTATACAGAGACTTCAATCCTGAAAGCAGGATATATAGTGCAGATTAAAGAATGTATATTTGCATAATTTATTCCAATTGCAGAATGCGTGAGCTTGAGGAACAATGAGTACACTGGGCAGGGCTGCTTTTTATTTTTTTATTTCCCACAAGAAAGCTTGGGAAAAGGTACTTTTGCACTTGTAAGTGGTGTCTCGCAGACAGAAAAGGACGTTTTGTTTAGATGGTTACGCAAGTATTTCACTCCAAAAAGGGACTGCTCTGAGCAACTGAAAGGACCTCCTCTCCTCCCTTCCTCTTCCTTTCTTCCCTCCTCTCCTCTTCTCCTCCATCCTTCCTTCCTTCCTCTTCCTTCCTTCCTCCTCCTTCCTTCCTTTCCTCCATCTCTTCCTCCTCTGCTCCATCCTTCCCTCCTCTTCCTTTCTTCCTTCCTTCCCTCCTCTTCCTCTCTTCCCTCCTTCCTTCCTCTTCCTTTCTTCCCTCTTCTTCCTCCTCTCCTCCATACTTCCTTTCTCTTCCTTCCTCCTCTTCCTTCCTTCCTTTCCTTCTACTCTTCCTCCTCCCTTCCTTCCCTTCCTCGTTCTCTTCCTCCTCTCCTCCATACTTCCTTTCTCTTCCTTCCTCCTCTTCCTTCCTTCCTTTCTTCCTCCTCTCCTCCATCCTTCTTCTTCCTTCCTTCCTTTCCTCCTCCTCTTCCTCCTCTCCTCCATCCTTCCTTCCCTCCCCCTCTTCTTCCTTCCTTCTATTCTTCCTCCTCCTCTTTTACCACTTTCTGTGTTTAGGGAGATACAAAATTCTGGCTCTTGCTCTTCTGGTGGTCTCTACCATTCTTAATTGGTGTTGTTGTAATATGCCCTTTGATGTTGTCTCTCCATCCTCTTCTGGGTCTGTTTAGCTAACGGCAGACAGGTCCTAAATGCTTCTTTGTCGACACAGTTCATGCTTATATGAGCAATAAGCCACAATAATCTCACAGGGAGGCACTGGCAAAATTCTTTGAGACAGGATGGGCAACTCTAGAAGAAGACAAGTGGAGATGATGACCTTGTCCTGGCGCAGGGCCAAATCTTCCTATAAGAGGTGCTACACAGAACATATATGCGGTTTGAGATGGTTTAGCACCCATCCATCAATTGTGCAGAGATCAAATCTGAAATCTGTAGAATTCACGACATCCGTTCTCCTTCTTCCCTCTCAGATTCCGCCTACCCTGTTCTACACGCCGAACGCTGATATATTTAAACAGCTTTGGAAGGGGGATTTTGTTACGGATTCTCAGCTAATTCCTTGCTTGCCAATATTCAGGGTTCAGCAGTTGGTATTCCCTGAATAGGAGCTAATGTCTACTTTGGCAGTCTTCAGAGAGGGAAGGGGGCAGATGTTGTTCTAGTCTGAATTTGGAAAGCAACTCAGCTGGAATGGAAGCAGATGGGGCAGCTCCAGGCAGGGAACTGTTGTTTTGAGGGATTGGATCACAGAAATGTTCTGTTTGGTTCAAGCTACTGATGGCACTGAGACACAACCAAAAAAAACAACACCATGCTTCTCTCCCCAGAAGAAAAAAGAACCACACTGACTTTAACAGAATAACAGAGTGGGAAGGGACCTTGGAGGTCTTCTAGCTTAGGCAGGAAACCTTATACCATTTCAGACAAATGGTTGTCCAATCTCTTCTTAAAAACTTCCAGTGTTGGAGCGTTTACAACTTCTGGAGGCAAGTTGTTCCACTGATGAATTGTTCTAACTATCAGGAAATTTCTCCTTAGTTCTAGGTTGCTTCTCTCCCTGTTTGGTTTCCATCCGCTGCTTCTTCTTGTCCTGCCCTCAGGGGCTTTGGAGAATAGCTTGATCCCCTCTTCTTCATAATGTCCTTTTCCAACGATTTCATCACCTGGAAGAAAGGCTTCTATTCTACATTAAAAAATGCTCTTCCAAACATGAATTCCCTGTCTGGGCGTCACCTTAGAAAATATGACCTAGCTGGGATTCACTCGCAGCCAGCCAGGTACCACGGGAGATCGTTCCAAGTGTATTTATTAAATATGAATACAACAAACATCCTGCAAGACGCTGTGAACTCCCCAAGACTTGCAAATCTCCTCCGAAGATCCATTGGCCATAATTAATTCATAGACATGGGCCCCGGATTGGAATTTTTAATGAGCAGGAACAGCTGTTCCTTCTCAGAACGCAAAGCCCGCCTGGGGCACCACACACCCGGTCCTCTCCCACAACCAGCCAACAGACAAATCCTGGCCTTCTCCAGCAGGCTAGATGGACCAGGCATCGGGGCCGAGGGGGCAGGAGCGGGGCAGAAGACGGCTGCAGTAAGAAGGGGGAAAGGCCTCCAAGCGTGCTGGAGAACGGAGGCCCAGGAAAACGGGAGTGCACTGCACATTCTCCAGCTGGGAGGGGGAACAGATCAGAGGAGAAAGCCATCTGCAGTTGCAGAGACCCAAACAGAAGGATCTCGTCTAGCTTGTAAAGGGCTTGGTTTGTCTGTGCAATCACTTCAATAGGAGCCAGCCATGTGCTGCAGCTGCCAAAGAAGCCAAGGCAGTGTTAACAGGGGGCTAGAACCTGTTAATACCACTTTACAATGCCTTAGGAAGATCACACATCGCACCTTAGGAAGATCCTGCACCCAGTTTTGGCCACCGTGATACGGAAAAGAGGTCGAGAGTGCAGAGAAGAGCAAGAAAGGTGATTAGGGGACCGGAGGCTGAAACACACCAAGAGGGGTTGCAGAAACTGGATTATGTCTAGTCTCCCAATATCTGAGGGGCTGCCAAAAAAAAAGAAGAGGGAGTCAACCTATTCTCCAAAGAACCTGAAGGCAGGACAAGAAGCCAAGAGAGGAAACTAATCAAGGAAAGAAGCAACTTAGAACTGCTAACTAGATTTCCTGATAGTGAGAACAATTAACTAGCGGAACAGCTTGCCCCCAGAAATCGTGAATGCTCCAACTCTGGAGGTCTTCAAGAAGAGACTGGACAGCCATGTGTCTGAAATGGTATGAGTCTTTCTGCCTGAGCAGGGGGTGGACTAGAAGACCTCCAAGGTCCCTTCCAACTCTGTGACTCTGTATTCTGCGCACAGCATCCCCACGTTGGAAGAGGCAAGTATGGGCCGACCCTCTTCTGCCAGGCTGGGCTGTGATGAGGAAGGCTCGGGGGAGAAAGGAGCGGAGGGACTGTGTTTTCTCTTGCCTTGAAGATTTACTAGCAGCTTTGTTCCCAGGGGCCATTAATCATTCCAGGAAGACACCGATGCCCGAGGAGACTGCTACAGCACAGCAAATACCAATCCACACGCTTTTTGATGGTGGTCATAAAATAAACAGGTTAGTCAAGCATTTCATTGGCGGCACAGAAGAAACACCACCAAATTCAGGGCAGAAATCAGCAGCGGCCAACCGTGTCAGGAGGAGGATGAGCAGTGAACCTGATTCTACAAGAGGCCATTTCCAAAGGGTGGGAGCCCTTATTAGCAAAACCCAACCTAAACTCCTGGCAAGAAAACAGTGCCAACCCACCAACCTACTTCTTCTTCAATGGAGTAATGCTGCCCAGTTGTAGATATAGCCTGCCTGGGCCTTAGCAAAGCCTTCAACTGCCTTTCAACAGATGTTCCTCGCTATAATGATTAAAAATGGCCTAGGGGACACTCCCTATGAGATGGACTGAAGGACTGAAGGACGGTTGAATGACTGGAGCTCATTAATGGGTCCACGTTGGCTTGGAAGACAGGATCAAGTGGTGGGCCTAAAGGGTCTTCTGCCGGTCACCATTCTTATCAATGACATGACGAGGGACTTGAGGGGACATTTGTCAAATCTGCAGAAGACACAAAGCCGGGAGGGATGAATAATACTTTAAAAGGAAGGAAGGCAACTCCAAAAGATCTAGACAAGCAGGAGCAATGGACAGAGACGAAAAGGATGGACTTTTCCCCTCTGGTTAATGTCGAGTTGTGTGTCTGGATAGGAAAAAAAATGAAAGATCCAAGAATAAGATGGAAGGGTTGGCTTGACAACAGAGACTGGGGGAAAGGATTTGGGTCTCCTTGTGACCTCAGGTTAAACCCCAGCAGGCAGTGTGATGCAGCTGCTAAAAGACAAATACTATCTTAACAAGGATATGGTGCCCAGATCGTGGGACTCATCCACCATATGTCCTGGTAGGTGTCTAGTTCTGGGCAACATAGCCTCAGAAGGACAACAGCAAAGTGGAGAAGGTTTGCAGAAGTGCTACCAAGATTATGAAGGGTCTGGCAACCGTAAGGAACATTTTAAGGATCTGGGCACACGGAGGAGAAGACTTGAGGGGAGAGAAATAATCAAATAACCTGAAAGACAGTACAGGGAGCAGGTTATATCAGAAGCACCGAGTAAGTAGATTCGGGTTAGATGCCAGGAGGAACTTGCCAATGATATGAGATCCAAGTCCACGACACAGGCTACCTCTTGAAGTGATGGGTTCTCCTTTCCTGTCAGTCTTCAAACACACATGGATCTCATCTTCCAGAGAGGCACTACGGGACCCGTAGGTGTGTAGGTGACCAGACTAGATGGCTTCTAGGATTCCTTCCAACTTTGTGGGTTTGTTTCCTCCCTTGTTTTATGCAAACCGGGACAATCCTTCCATGAGCAAAATTCTGAGCTTTTTCCCCAGTACCCCTTTTCTTCCAGTAGAGAGAAACATCTTGTGGGGGATCCTGGAAAATTACTCGCAAAGAAGACCAGCCGTCCTACGGGAAGAAGAGGCATTAAGGCTCCAAGAGGCCAAGAAGCCATTGGATGCTCCTTGGAGAAGGCCCCGGGCTGGTGCTGGGCGAGGAGAGAAGGTGCAAGATCAGCTCCCGTCTCTGCTGCTGCTTGAGATGAGCCTGCCGGGCGAGAAGATGGCGAGGAGCAGGGTGGGGCCAGGACAAGGAGGACCATCCGTCATTCTCCCTGCGCAATCTCTGCCAGCGAGGCCACGAGGCATGCCCTATTAGCTTTAAAATAGACCATTCTTCATTCCACCCAGCCATTCAAAGGCTGTTTGGTCTCCCGCAAACGTCTCGCCTCTAATGGATGGGCACCGGCCAGGGATTTGTGGAGCCTTTCCGGAGCCTTTCCCGGCCCCCTCCCAATTCTCCTCTGACCAGGCGCTGCCCTTCTCTCCCTCAGCTGAGAAAGCATGAAAAGGCCTCCATCAAAGCTCTCTACGAGGATGGATGGATGGGCTCATCCGTTGAGTCAGCTCCCGCGTGCTCTCTCCCCCCCCTCCTCCTCTGCAGAGCGCTCCCTGGTGGCATTAGGGCTTCGTTAGCTTCCAATTGTTGGAGCAGATAAATTATCTCCTCCTCTCGAGGGTGACGGGCCCCGTTCCAGGGGCAGCGGAGGGCTTCCGTCTGAAGCGATGGGTTTTGGCGGGTGGGGGGGGGAGGAAGGAAGGGCCAAGCAGGAGGGAGGAGGGAGGCTCAGCCTCGCCAAAACCCTGGGAGCCATGGTGGCCAGACGAGAAGGCTGCCTCACTGCTGCCTCCAGAGACACGGAGGGCTGGAAAGATGGGTTCGGGTTTCAAAAGCTCAGAAAAAGCCCAAGGAGAGGAGGGTTGCAACCGATGGACATGCCTGGCAAAGCCAACCAGAGCCCTGGATGATCAAGGGGTCTTTTTTTGGGGGGGGGGTCAACAACCCTAAAGTGACAGGAGAGAATCCTTTGCTCCATCCTGCCTGCCCGATATCCTGCTGCAGCGGAAAAAGACTCTTGGAATATGTGAATATTCATCCCATTCAGGATACTGCATTTCGTTCATCCGCTGTTCCCCTCGTCTTTTTTTTTCCAAACCAGGCCTACCTTTTCATTTCAAGATCAAAGCTCTCTCTCTTTCTCTGTGTGTGTGTGTGTGTGTGCATGTGCGTATTTTGTGCCTGTTTGTTTCTCTGCTGGGGCATCATCTGTGCGGCTCTCTCACAAGCGCTGGGGAGACGGCTCTCGCTTCCCCTCCCCTCTCCTTTTCTCTTTGTGGTTTAATTAGTATTTCCAAGAGCTGTGATCCCGCTGGGGAACCGGGTAAAATACAAGGGAAGGATAACCACCAACAATGATTCTTAATTAGTGGATGCTTCAGCTCTCTGCCACTGTCTGCAAGAGAGTAAGAGGGAAGAAAACAAAATTGCAAGCAGCAAATACAGCCAGACAGTCTGGGCCGATCTGGGAAGGAGCCTCAGAGGACGGGGCGTGTGTGTGTGTGTGTCTCTCTGCACAGATGAGAGAAGCTATTATGCTCTACTTGTTGCTTAATCCAAAACACGGGCTAGGTTGGTGTTGTGTTCTCCCAGCTGGGAACCTCTGCCATAAATACACGATGTGCTTTGTTGCCTTAAATTAGGCTTCCGCAATCTGGTGTCCCTCCAGATGTGTCGCTACCCAACGCTCAGCCTCTCTAGTTAGCCCAGCGCGGTTAACCCAACGCATTAAGAGGGCACTGGGTTGAGCCACGCTCTACCAGGTGTTCAATGGGCTGGCTTGGCTCTCCTAGACAATCAATAAAAGCTTTGCGGATAGAAAGGAGAAACGGGAAGCCTTTGTTCTGAGTTCAGCCCACAGCATCATTCGCCTCCGCTCCCGCACTTCAATAGCTGCGGCTGGAGAAGGAGCGTGAGCCGAGACAGATGGAAACCCGGGAGGGAAAGAGCAATGAAATCAGCCTAGTTCCAGAAGACTTTCGACCCTACTTCCTTCCTTCTGTGGGCCTCGAAGCCCCAGGAGGAAATGCTGAAGGGCACGGAGAAGAAGAAGAAGAAAAAGGAAGGGGGACACCGTTACATTAAAGGTTTATCAGCAGGAAGAGAGTAATGGCTTGCTCTCGGTTATCTGAAAGGTCCGAATAAGATTAATTAACTGATGGGACGGTGCCGATGGGTTGAATGTTAGGGGAAATATTAGAAGGCCTATCTCTCACGGGATGTGAGATTAGGAAACGGTTGCCTAGAGAGTGATAATTGACTGTTGCATAGACAGCATTGGCTTTCCTTCCTGGAAGTTCTCAAGAAGATGCTGGACAATAACAGTCAACATGGGGGTGACCCTGGATTTATTTTTTTCTTTTTGGCATATTCAGTGATTGTATGAGATGTTTAGAAAGATGTTTAGAGAGGGTGTGTGTGTGTGTGTGTAAGGGCACCAGCGTGCCTACTGTCCCTGTCTTACTGTCTCCATGTATCTGTATCTGCTTCCTTTGTTTGTGTTTATGTTCATACCTATATTTGTTATCTTGTCCATGTGTGACAAACAAACAAAACAAAATAGATTGGAGATGCTTCATTCTAGAACAAGAGCAGGCCACCAGAGGCCCTCCAGATGTTTGATGTAGAGCAAAGGGCCTCAGGCAGTGACCCCCAAAGCTTTCCAAGTCCCTCTTGAGTGCACGTTTTAATATTCTCTGTCTGTCTGTCACTTCAGTTGCAAGTAAAGGTTTCTCCTATATGCTCACATTCCTTGGTAAAACCAGCTCTAGGCACTCAGTTGTTCTGCCAGGGTCAATACAGGGGAAAGGATTATAATTCACACAGTAGTAGAGAAAAAATGGAAAAGTATTTGCTAGACCGAGGGATACATTATATTTTGGCAGGATTTTCTTTTGCGCAAATCTAGCTTATGGCTTCCCAGCCCTATGGGTCTTCCATCCCCCTTTCTTCCCCACATATTCGCTCCCCCTCCCAAAGACAAGACAAAGCCAACCCTCCAATCCCAAGAGAAGCCTTTTTGGATATGGGAGCCTTACGTGACGCCCTTCACTTCTCCAGATGCCGTTCACAGTTTTGGTGGGTGCAATGGTTACCACAGGAGGTGTGTTCGGCACGCTGTGCCCCCCTGGAGGAACGATGAGGGGCCCCATGGGCCCTCGCTTGGGTGTGCTTGCAGGGGAGCTGTGGTTGGTGGCTGGCGAGGAAACTGGGGAAGATTCACTGCTGATTGAAGATCCTACAATCAGGAGAAAGAAAGGCATCAGTAGGTAGGAAGACCTGGAGCAGTTCACCGTCAATACTCAACACTCGGTGGCCCAGGAGCAGGATCCGAAATGGAAGTCTGGCAAGTTCTCCCACTATTCAACTTCCTCAAGGTTTGACCCACAAGAACCTCTTCCAAACACGGGTTCCGATGCATCAAAAGCTATTGGTTGACAGTTAGAACAATTAACCAGTGGAACAACTTGCCTCCAGAAGTTGTGAATGCTCCAACCCTGGAAGTTTTGAAGAAGGGATTGGATAGCCATTTGTCTGAAATCGTGTAGGGTTTCCTGCCTAAGCAGGGGGTTAGACTAGAGGACCTCCTAGGTCCCTTCCAACTACAGTGGAACCTCGGGTTGTGTTTGCGACCAAATCAGGTGATGAACAAATAATCCACCCGATTTTTGAATTGGGTCACGATTCAAAAATTGGGTGGTGAACAAAATCAGCACGGAAAGATTTCCTTTCTGCGCCAATTTCCCCCACGGTGCCATTTTTGGCGGGACTGCATGCATGTGCAGTCAGTCGTGCTTCCAGACATGACCAAGTCGGGTTGCGACCGGAGTGCAGGAACGGATTCCGGTCGTGACTCGAGGCTCCACTGTATTCTGTTCTGTTCTTGATTTCACGTCAATCGTTCCTGCTCCAAGGTCATTCGGCCTCTGCTCTGCTCTGGATTCTGAGCAGAAAGTGATGTTCCAGGAGGACTCAAACAGCTTCTGCCAGCAGCTCCTTAAAGAAGGTGCCAACAGATGCCCTGGAGCTCCAAAACTCTCCTTCCAGTGGGAATCCAGGTTGCTGCCCAAACTTAACAGACCTTCAGCTTAGATTCCTTAACATTTGGCCTAGTGGTGGGATCAAAAACTTTTTCCACCGGTTCTGTGGGGGTGGCTGGGTGGGCACGCTTTGCGTGCATGCACACATTTTGCATGTACGCACGTGCCAAACATACACTTTGCGCAGGCTCACCTCCTGCAAGCCTGGACTCTCCCGGTTGCTTCACCAGCTGCCGCGCGGCACCCTTCTGTGCCGCGCAAAGCAGCTGCGCTTCAAAAGCAGAGGATCAAGGTGAGTGTGGGAGCCCAGGTGGGTGGGTGTGGCCAACCACAGAGTGGCGGAGAGAACCGGTTTGGTTTCTGCTGCTCATCACCACTACCGGCTCGGCAAAACCGGGCCGAACCGGTAGCATACCACCACTGATTTGGCCAAAGAAAACAGCTTCCACCCAGGAAAGAAAAGATGGCCAGGTGGAAATGGAATGGAAATGCTTCTCGAAGCCCACAGCAGAAGATACAAGTTAGACATAGACCTCTCTCTTAGCACCCCAGTAGAACATCTCCATCTAGAGTTGTATCTCCTCCTCTCTGTAACTATGCTGAAAGAGATGAGATTTTGGATAAACAGAATAAATCCTCTTTCGGCAAGACTTAACCACGATTTGCAGAAAACAGTAGATGGGTCTAAAGTACATCCATCTTGGGGTTACAGCAGAGAAGGACATGTATGGCGAAGAAGATGGTTGTTGCAGAAATACTAACCGGATGCCAATGAGGACCCTCCTGCGGTATTACTGTGGGTACTTCAGGACAAGCCCACTGTAAAGCAGACAATATATTTCAAGGAATTCTGTGTGTGTGTGTGTGTGTGTGCAGATATGAGGCACTGAAGTAAAGGAGAACCGAGAGTTAACAAAAGATAATTCTCTTACAGAGCAAGGAATGACAATGAGTCACAGAACCGGTTCTTTCATCATCCCACATATGTACGTTCTTGAGAATGAATGCCTTTGTACTCAACTCCAACGTCCCTGGACATTTCCAGGACATGCCAAGTTCTAATTTGCAAAACACTGGCTGGATCTTCAAGAAACAAAGCACTTGGGGGAAGATCATGGCAGATGCTCAGAGATGACCCGGTCAACGAGGGAACCTGGTGGAAAGACGGTCATATCCTCTTGCTTTCCAGAAAAGATTTCTGGAGATGGATGGATAGAGAAAGAGAGAGAGAGTGATAGAGTGGGGGAAGTAGGAGAGAAAGAGAATAAGAGAGAGAGAAAATAAGAGAGAGAGAGAGAGAATAAAACAGAGAGAATAAGAGAAAGAGAGAGAGAAGAGAAAGAGAATAAGAGAGAGAGAGAATAAGAGAGGGAGAGAGAGAATAAGAGAGAGAAAGAATGAGAATAAGAGAGAAAGAATAAGAAAGAGAGAATAAGAGAAAGAGAGAAGAGAGCAAGTGAGAGAAAGAAAGAATAAGAGAAAGAATAAGAGAGGGAGAGAGAATAAGAGAGAGAAAGAATGAGAATAAGAGAAAGAATAAGAAAGAGAGAATAGAGAGAGAAGAGAGCAAGAGAGAGAAAGAATAAGAGAGAGAAAGAATAAGAGAGGGAGAGAGAGAATGAGAGAGAGAAAAGAGAGAGAGAATGAGAGAGAGAAAGAAAAAGCCCCACCCCCAAAATGATTTATGTCTATGGAGATTCTCAGTTGTCCAGGTCATGGTTATCCCAAAGCTCTCAAAACTCATGGCACAACTTAGGAGAACAAACCCACAAAGACAAGATTCAGCAAGGCCACCCGCATTTGAAAGACAAAGCTCACTTTCTTGAAGACAGCAAAGTCCACATTCTGGACAGAGAGGACCGCTGGTGTGAAAGGGGGGTCAAAGAGGCCATCTACATTAAGATTAAACAGCCCTCTCCCAAGACACCACCAATCTCCTGTTTACAAAGCAGTCCTTTTAGCAGTTCTACAAAGGCTCCACGCCCATTTGACCCTGAGGGCACAGATCAACCTCCAAGTGGCCTCAACAGCTCTCAGGAAGAGTGCTAGCAACCAGAGGACTGCAAGGAATATTAATCCAAGAAGCTTCTTGGATGAGAAGCGAAATGTCTTCAAGGGAAAAAAAACAAAAGCACCTGTGGGACAAAAAGACTTGACCGAACCCAGATTTTTATTTCCTTATACAGATGTGAGACATTTGGAATTGAGAGAGTGAATTCTCTGAATCAGGAGTCTCCAAACCTGGTGACTTTAAGACTTGTGGACTTCAACTCCCAGAAATCCTCCCAGTCAGCAGGAGGTAAAGTCCACAAGTCTTAAAAGTTGCCAAGTTCGATCCTTGCTGGAAACAGAGAACTGCCAATGGCAGGAAAAGAGCTTACTTTTTTTTCCCTCTCTTCACACTCATTCATGTTCACTCAACACAGCTGAAGAGTGGACAGTAGCTAGCACAAAACAACCCCAGGCTGTTTGGATGAAAACTACCCTCCTCCCTTCCCTGTATTATCTGGGTTATATCATTTGCATGACACACTTTCTTAACCCAGTTGAGGGAGTCACGGATCTCAGCTTTCAGGAGAAGACGGGCTGTGCGCCTTCTTTCTTTTGATTCAGGTTTGGAGTAAGTCTAGATTTGGAGAAAGTGGTTCTTCCTACTACTGGTATAGTTGAAAAAGAAATGGCAGCCTGTTCACAACAACCTGGCCAGCTGGCAACAGGAATGTAAGGAACAAAAACAAAGGGTCCGAGCCAGCTTGAAAACTATCTGCAAGAACTACTCACTGTGAAATGACACAACAGCCAGCGTAATCTAGAATTGTTCTCTATGAAAGTTCGTCAAGAGCTTGAAACCCTAAATTAGGAGTCCAACCTTGACCACTTTAAGACTTGTGGACTTCAAGTGGGGAATTCTGGGAGATGAAATCCACAAGTCTTAAAATGGCCAAGGTTGGACACCCCTTCGATTCTCGTGTTTAACCTGAAGTCACAAGGAGACCCCAAAACATCTTGCTGGAGATCCAGAAGTGAGTGGGCTAGATTTTACTCTTCTTTGCTCCAACACCCTGGAGGTGAGGAATCCATTGGCAGTTCTTAAGAGGTTCCTCAGCCTTTGGTCCACAGCCTCTGTGGATCAAGAGAGGACCAAATATGGACAATTTTGAGAGGAGAACTCCAACTGAAAGGCCAACAAAGGAAGTCCCCTCAACTTTCTACCCATGGCGCCTCCCATGCTGTATTAATTATTCCCTGGCTCTGGCACCCTACCTTCCTTCTGGAGAGCAACCACGCTGCCGGCTCTTGACAAAGGAAGCCGCAGATATGGATTTGATACCCACCGAAGTCTATCTTGTCAGCGCGAGGCCGACAACAATTAGCAGCCTTAATCCCCTTTGAGCTGGGAAGCCATTACTCAAGCGCGCAAGAGCCTTATCAATCAATACCATCACAAAGGAGCCGGCAATTAATGAAGCTAAAGTCTTACTTCAGAAGCCTTAATTCTCACTGTGTGGCTTGGGAAAGGGAAGGTTTGTGATCGTTATAATTAACTGGCGGTATTCAGCCAGGAGTTATTCAGTGAAACTAATCTGGGCTTGGAGATGACAAGAGGCACTGTGTGGCACCGTCACCTTTGTTATTTGACCTCCTGCTTTCCATTCACTGATAGCAGATTAGCAGGCAAGGCTGACAGGCAAAGGTAATTAACAGCTGAGACCCTCGGAAGTCACACAGGCAGGCGGGGTGGGGGGCAGGGAGCAGGGTGGGGAGAGTGAACAAGGCCCAGCGTGGATCTCAACTTGCCGAAGCTTGCCATCTGCAAACGTGGCGGATCACATTCGGCCCCCGATGCCCCTCCTTCGAAGAAGGAGCGACTTTCCAGATCCCAGAGGTGCTCCTCACGCTTCCAGGAGAAGTCAATCCATATATGGATCTCCGTCCTGGGCCCATGAGGCAAAAAAGGAGGAGGAGGAGGAGGAGGAGGCCGCAGCCATCTTGTACCTCCAGACTCTTTTCTGCCAGCCCTGGGCCAACAGGGTCGAACTGGGTGGCCTCGTAATTGTTCAGAGTGGCCTTCTGAAACGTGGTCCGTGAGATGCCAGTGCTCCGGCCCTGTTTTTGGATGGACTGTAGGACAAATAGGCTGAAAAACAGCTTCTATCCCAGAGCAGTAACTCTACTGAATTCTACTGTATAGTGCAGCGTTGGTGCGGTGTTGCGGGTTTTTGGTTCAATGTGTGGAGTGTGAAGGATGTGTGTTTGTGTTTATTTTCATGGCCATGATGTGCACTGAAGGTGGTGCTTGATTTCATTGTACGAGGTGCAAGGACAATAAAGGAAACTAACTATGTAGAACCTTCCTTCCCATCATGGAAGTTGTCAGAAGATGTAGGTGCTTCACCACTGGAGGTTTTTAAGAGACGGGGCAGTCACTTCGTCTGAAATGGTACAGGGTACAGGGGGTTGGACTGGTAGACCTCCAGGGTCCCTTCCACCTCTATCCTGATTGATCGACTGGACATCCAAAGCAAGAAATACAGCCTTTCTTAAATCCCCGAGTTTTGCTCTGAGGTACCTGCCGTGGCTATCCCTGGGCCCAAATACAAAGGGGACAATTTGAGACCCAGCTCAGAATTGGAGAAGGGCCAGGGAATGTTCTTCCCAGAGGCTGCTTGCATAAGGCACATTTTCCTCCGGAAGAGGCTTCCTCAGACCAGATTGGAATTTTTAATTTCCTGCTTGCTAGGATCAGCAGGGAGGATGGAGCCAAGCCATCTCTCTCTCCCCTACCCACAAAATACTGTGTGGTTATTCCTGCTGCACCCTGGGGCAGGGGTCTCCCACCTTGGCAACTTTAAGCCTGGAGGACTTCAACTAAGCAAACCTGGCTGGGGAATTCTGGGAGTTGAAGTCCTCCAGGTTTAAAGTTGCCAAGGTGGGAGACCCCTATCCTGGGGGAGTTTCATTTGACAGGTGACACAAGGTGCTAAAACCATTTGATTACAGGTCACCCTCAATCGTAGGACAATAACAGAACCTGGAATTTCATTCAGAAGTCATGCTAAGGAGAGGCACTTGGGACTGGCTCAATTTTACAACCTTTTTTGTGATAGTGGTTAAAGACAATTTCTGGCAAAAAAAATAGATATCGTAAATCACATCACATCAGAAAGCTAAAGGTAAGCTGGTTGCCAAGGGCTGAATTGTGGGCATTTGGAACTCCAGAACCAGGTGATAAAACCACTGGGGTGTGTACAGGGGTGGGATTCTACCAGCTCTGTCCACTTCTGTAGAACCGGTTGCTCTGAAAAGCAGCAAACAGAGAGCATATACAGAACCGGTTCTATGTCTACTGCTGTTTTGGCCCAGCCGCTCTCCAGGCTCTTACCTGACCTTTATTTCCTGCGTTTTCCACCGCAGCTGCTCTGCGCAACACAGCTGCGGTCGAAAAAGTCAGGAAAAAGGGCTTTTCCAACCACTGCGCACTTGCACGCAGCACTGCTCAGCTGTCCGGGCAGCTCAGCAGGTCGTAAATTGCATGCGCGCGCGACGCAGAAGCAACAGAACCGGTAGTTATACCAGTCGGATCCCATCCCTGAGTTTGTGTGCTGTAACTTCAAATGGACACTAAGCAAGCGGTCTTTAACTGAGGACGACTTGTATTTCTAGAAGTCCAACGATAAGACTGGAAAAGACAAACCAACAGGGAGTGCAGAGTCCACCCCCTGCCCCCCAAATCTCGCCTCTCCTTCTGGTCAGCAGTTTAGGAGCAATGAAACACCAGCTATGCAGGTTGTCCTCGACTTACCAACATTCATTTAGTGACTGTTCAAACTTACAACGGCACTGAAAAAAGTGATTTATGGCCGTTTTTTTCACAGCTATGACCATTGCAGTATCGATGATCAGAATTTGGGTGCTGGGCCAGGGGTTCAGATTTATGATGGCTGCAGAGTCCCAGGGGGTTACGCGATCCCCTTTTGTGACCTTCTGGTAAGCAAACTCAATGGGGAAGCCAGATTCACTTAACAACCATGTTATTTGACGACTACAGTCATAAAATGGGGCAAAACTCGCTTAGCAGCTGTCTTGTTCAACAACAGAAATCTTGGGCTCAATTGAGGCCATAAGTCAAGGACTACTTGTACTTATTTCTGTTTTCTAGCACAGGGGTCACCAACCTTTTGGACCTCAGGGACCCCCAAACTCATAATTTTAAATCCCTTGGACCAGAGACCCTGGGAAAATCCCCCAAAAAGTCTGCAGGAAAATCCCCCACCCCGTTTTCCAACCGATCAATCATTCTTTACTTGGGATCGCAGGATACTGTCTCCAGCTCCATTCTCGGGAGGGAAGGGGGGGAGAGAGACTTTTGGCTTCATGCAAGGAAAACAGCAGAAGCAGCAGAAGTCTTTCTTTCTCTCCCCCAAACTCCACCAGAAATGAGTCTTTGTGAGAGTTTTCATACTGGCGCAGCCTCTTGGAGCAGGAGGCCTTGCAGGGTCCCAAAGACTCATTTCTGGTGAAGTTTGGTGGAGAGAAAGAAAGACTTTTGCTGCTTTCCTTGTGTGCAGCCAAAAGCAGAAGAAGAAGCAGCCTGGTGGCCAAGCGAGGCACGTGGGGCAAGTGGGGCAAGTTCCTCCCCTCCGCCAATTCCCCCTTCCCCTCACTATCTCATGTTATTCTCAATGCAAATGACACAAGCCTTGTGTACCAGCGCAGCCTGGATTAATTGCTTTGGGGGGGGGGTGATATTTCTCTATGGACCACCAACATTTTCTCACGGACCACCAATGGTCCCCGGCCCACTGGTTGGCTACCATTATTCTAGACTCTACCCAACTGGCGGGTTGTCCCACCGTCGCACTCGGAGGGACCAATACAGTGTTGACACGCTCCCTCCTCCTCCTCCTCCCCTCCCCAGCCAGCAGAAACACACACAAAAGCCACTTTGAACTCTCCGAGTTCCCAGAACTCAATTAACATCCATTTGATATCAATAAATATGCTAAGCAGCTTCCCGTTTCCGAAAGGCTCCACGCTAACCAGATGCAGCGGCGGCGGCGGCAGCAGCAACGCACACTCCTCTCTGCTGGCTTCTCTTTGGAGATGAAAGCGAATGGGCTTGCAAGGAGGAGGTGGTGCCCTTCCAGGAGCCCAGAGGTGGGGCTCTCCAGTTGTCGCCCGGCATCCACCGGCCACAACTTGTGTTTTCCTGCTGCGCAAGAGACGCCATATTCCTGTCTCAAGGCGAGAGTGGCTTTTCTGGGCTCAGCTGGGCTCCCGGAGGTTCCCTACATCTTTCTGACCTTCTCAAAACCATGTGGGATAAAATCGCTGAGATGCAGCCTGGAATTTTTTCTCTGCCTACCTTCCTTTTTGAAAAAAAAAAATCTTATAAAAAGTTATTTAAAAGATGAAAGTGGAGGGAGAGAAGGAAGGAAAGAAGAGAAGAAAGAAGGGAAGGAAGGAGAAGAGAAGAAGGAAGGAAGAGCAGAAGGAGGACGGGAGGGAGGGAGAAAGGAAGAAGAGAAGAAGGAGGAAGGAGGGAGGGAAGGAAGGAGAAGAAAAGAGGGAAGGAAGGAGAAGAGAAGAAGGAAGAAGAGCAGAAGGAGGGAGGGAGGGAGAGAAGGAAGGAAGGATTAAAGAATTAAACCTTGATGCACTTAACCACAATGTTTTAAGGATTTGTTTATAGATAAGAGATGGGCTATGGGAAAACATGTTATATTTTAAAAGAAGGTGATGCTTTCCTAAAATTGTTAATTCTTTCTGTGATAAAGGGGAAATCATTTCTTTATATATTTTTTCTTTTTTTTTACTACATTTTTTCTATTTTTCTTTTCTGCACTTTTTTCTTTTCTTTTTTAAGGTTGTACTCACTTTTATTCTGGTCCATTGTCATGTTTAATGAAACCATTATATAAAAACAAAGAAATCAGAGGGATTCCCCCCACCCCGTCCCAAAAAAAAAAGCCTTTGTCCAAAACTTTCTGCCCTGCACTTTAAGATAAATGCAAGCAGGAAATTTTTTTGGAATTTCATTTTATGCGCTGCTTTCTGTGTTTTCTTTGGCCCCTTTCTTTGCATACTGGGGATTCCAAAGTTTGCTTTGTCACTCTTTGTATTTCATCTGGCCTTTTTCAAGAGACAGCTGGACTTTCTGGTTTTTCTTTGAAGACGTTTTTGCTTCTCATCCAAGAAGCTTCTTCCGCTTAAGAGTTAAGAAGCTTCCTGGATGAGACGCGAAACATCTTCGAGGAAAAACAAAGCAAGATTGTCTCTTGCAAAAGCACCTCCGGGACAACCACGACCTGGAGAACCGAGAATCTCCACAGACATCCGGCCTTTGGTTTTCCAGACTCTGAAATCCAGAAATCAAAAAGGGTCAGTTGCTGAGGGTCTTCTCAATTGGACCAAATGCTCGGCCTTTTTGGGTGGTGGGTTCTCTGTTGAAGAAATGAAACGAACGTTCGGCTTCCCTGTGGAAATCTACCCAACCTTCTCTTCTGAGATGGGATTTGAAATCCCTTTTAATCGTGCCCAGGTTTTTAACGATTGGTTTTATTCTTTCTGTTGACCCTTCGTTTTGTGCTGATGCACTTTTAAATAATTCGATCGTGAGCCATTTCCAGGGGCTGTTTTATTGCTTTTGGTTCCTCCCCACTTTTTTTGAGAAGCGTCTTGGGAAAGATAGATATTATAAAGAGGAAGGAACCATTGATTAGAGGAAATTAAACAAACTGTCCCTGGCAGAGGTCCACTCTGGAAATGTGTCCTTTGCCTTGGGGGTTAGATATGGACTCTCGATTCCTCTAAGTGTCTGGGTTTCACACTAGCACAGATATGGGTTGCAAGCACCGTTCGCACAACCAGAATTCCTTGGGCAGGTCACAAGGGTGGAGATTGAACACAAGCAGTTCACCTCCCAACCACATAAAACCACAGCGCTGAACCTCCTGTCCCCACAACTGGTTATGCTACCAGCACAAAAGTGGGGGGAGAGAATATGGAAACACACAAATCCTATTCGGCTCTTTCCTCACCAGATTTACAAGCCGCAGCTTAAAGAGCAGGTAATGCGTCTGCGAACAGTGTGTGCATCTCACAAGTGTGGCCTTGTTTTCCTGCTCTTCTGTTTTGTTTCGTTTTTTTCAAAAAACAGGACCACCCCAATTCTGTTTTTTTTTTAATCTTTTTAAAAAGATTTTTGGAGGGTCTGAATGCCTCCCACTCACCCACTCTTTCGCTCCTCTGATCCAAATTAAAAATGGGCTTCTCTTCAATGCCCGTTTTTGCTTTTTATCTGGGATTTTCAACTCTGTTTGCATTTAATATTTATTTAATTTCCCCGTGCTACAGATATAGGAATTCACTTCCCTAAGTTCTAATTTTTCAATTAATGCAACAGAGAGGGTTAACTAGAGGAAAAAACCCCTCCAAATAACAGCCAAACGGGATCCACTGAACCCCATCTCTCCCTTCAATATGTCAGGTTATTTATTCCCGGATTAGCACCTGAGAACGTGGCTTCTGGACATGCCTTTCACTAAGACATTTAACCTGGCTTGATACTGCACACAAAACAGCCCTGCCCCTCAACAATGTACCTTTCCATCCATTCCCTTCAAATGTCACTCTTTCTACCTCTCCTTCCGTGCTTCCCACTAGTCCTGATCTTGCATTAAAAATCCCTCGATTGATCCCTCGCCAGAACCTGGAGAGGCAGAACAGCCTCAAAGCCAAAAAAAGGGATCCTTCCTTCTTCCTTTTGTTTCCTAGCCCTCAAATCATGCCACCATGACATCTAAATCAACAAAGAAGAAAAGCTTTCTGCCAGGTTGGGTTTCCCCCCCCACACACACACCTTCTTTCCATTTCCAACCAAACCTTGCTGGGACAGATATTTGTATATAGCTTGCAAGGGGGGGGGGGGAGGAGCTGGAGGAAGGCAGGCCCACTTCAGGAAATCTATGTCCGAATCCTCTAATGTGGCTTTGGATGGGGCTGAGCAGCCAGCAGCGGGAGAGGGAAAGGAGAAATCCACCAAGGGGGAAATTGGGGAGGGGACGGAAAGATGAGGAGGAGGAGAAGAAGAAGACGACGAGGTGAAGCATCTTCTAATCTATAGCATTTCGCAAATTGATTTCCCCTTTAGGGAGAAGAGAAAAGGAGGGAGGCCGTACTCCGATGATTAACACCCTCTGAAGAAAGAATCGGTAATTTCCACTACAATAACACGTTTTCTGCCTCTATCAAGCCTCTTTTCCTTCGCTCGTAGCATTTAAGTGTCTGATTAGCTTGGCCTGCTCTAGCCTTCCTTTGATGGAAACGCTCGGAAACGTTCAGCTGCTTTGCAACTTGCCTTGCCTGCAACCTCAATTCTGGGAGAGGCAAAGCCGCCACGAAGGGTGGGAGGTGTCAGAACGTGGACAGAGTGCCATTTTATTCCCCTTTCCAAGCCAGGTTTGGTCGCCATAATAGATATATATATATATTCTGGAAAGAGTGCAGAAAAGAGCAACAATGATGACTAGAGGGCTGCAGGTTAAAACATATGAGGAACGGTTGCAGGACTTGAGAAGGTTTAAGGGTGACGTGATAGCAGTCTTCCAATATCTGAAGGGCTGCCACAAAGAAGAGGGGGCCCCAGCTGTTCTCCAAAAGCCCCTGAAGGCCAGACAAGAAGCAATGGAGGGAAATTAAATCAAGGAGAAATTTCCTGAGAGAAGAGTTAACCGGTGGAACAGCTTGCCTTCAGAAGTTGTGGGTGCTCCATCACGGGAGGTTTTCAAGAAGAGATTGGGCAACCGTTTGTCTGGGTGGTATACAGGGTTTCTTGCCCGAGCAGGGATGGACTAGAAGACCTCCAAGGTCCCTTCCAAATCTGTTATTCAGAATTGCTCCGAGCCCCAAGCGGGGTTGAATCTATAGAGCAGAGCAGGCACCGAGAGAAACTGCTTCCATTGGGGGAGGGGGGAATGCTTTTTTGGCTACAGAGTAACCAGCAGCTCTGCTTCTCTTTCCAAGCTGCATTGAATCCTCAAAAGCAGGCGTCCCCAAACTTGACAACTTTTAAGACTTGTGGACTTCAACTCCCAGAATTCCCCAGCCAGCCATGCCTGGCTGGCTGGGGAATTCTGGGAGTTGAAGTCCAGACGTCTTAAAAGGGCAAAGTTTGGAGACTGCCGCTCAAAAGCCTCCAGGTTGTTCCTTGCTCTGGGGAAGTTGCCTTTGGCTCTTCTGGGAAGGACAGGTTTGCTCACCTGCAGGGAAAACAACCCAGAGCTGCATTCCAGCCATTCTTTCTTGACTCTCAACTCCAAGTGTAGATAATTGCTATGCACACCAGGAAAGGCCTCTGTGTGAAGAAAGACAGTTCGGAAAGGAAGAGGCCTGGTGGAATAACAAAGCTGCCCCTATGGAACCAAAAGAGTCTCCAAGATGCTGTGGAGAAGGTGGAGGGGATGGTGAGGAATTCCTGATGGGGGGTTCAGGAGTCTTCCCCACCCACCCACCCACTTCAAGGTGGCCTTGAGCTGGCAACCTGGCAAGCTGTGGGTTTTTACGGAGCCAGGAAGAACAAGTTCATTTCATCCTTTCTCCCGCTGGGAAAGCCATCTGTTGACTCCCTGGTCTTAAAAGAGATGAAGCCTCTGGCTTCGATGCAGCAGACACAGGTAACATTACCTGGCTCTCCAGTCTCCCCTCCCCAACTTTTAGAAAGAGCAAAAATGCCACCGATCCACCCCATCCTCCCATAAGTGTCTGCCCAGGGTCGGTTTTCCTTGATGCTAACCTTGGGAACCTGGGCGTGCAGGTGCCCCAGGTTTGAAGGACGCACCTTGGTCCTTCTGCTCCACTCCTCTCGGCCCATCAAGAGGGGGGTGGAAGCAAAGCCCACCATTGGCCTTCAGGAAGCCTCACAGTTCTTAAAGGGAATGTGGACATTTGCCATCAGACTCAAGCTGGGCTCCCCCCCACACCCTTGTTTTTATTTGCAAAGGAACAGCTGCTCAGCCATAAGGTCACAGACCCTCCATGCCAAAGACCCATCACTCAAGGCCGCTGCCTCCAGAGAGAACAGATCTTGGGTAGCAAGTGGCCTTTGAACACGGGACCGCGGGGAGTATCTGCCAGGGCTCTGGGCCGTTCAGCGCTCTATATTTCCTCCTCTAAGGTGGTGGCTTGCTTGGCATCTCCTCCGGAGGAGGAAGAGGGCACCTTTGCTTTCAAAGGTCAAGGCAAGTGTTCAACAGGCAGAGAAGCCAGGATTGGGCTCGGTCTGACTTGTAGTTCTGGCCTGGACTAGATTAAACCCCTCCTCCTCCTCTTCTCGTTCTCCTCCTTTTTCCTAGATTATTCTTTTTCTCCTTTTCCTTTTCTCTTTCCCTCCAATCTAGATTACAGTCAATTATTTCTTCTCCTCCTTCTCCTTCCTCTTCCTCCCCTTCTCCTCTCCCTCCTCTTTTTCTCCCCTCCCTCTTCCTCCTTCTCCACCTCTTCCTCCTCCCTCCTCCTCCTCCTCTTTCTCTTCCTTCCTCCTCCCTCCTCCTTTCTCTTCCCCCTCTTCCTCCCTCTTCCTGTTCTTTACCCTCTTCCTTCTCCCCTCCTTCTCCCCCCTCTTCCTCCCTTCCTCTTCTTCCTTGTCATCTCCTCCCCCTCCCAGCAAGCTTCTCTCCACTGCTCGGCTGACTTCCATCCCCATCTCTTCCTGCTGGCTCCTGCCTTCAACCGGGCCCCAGTTAAACAGCCCATTAAAGAGCAAAATATTCAGATGTGCATTTCACCATCCCGGCACCCAGCAGCCGACGACGACTTTGCTATTTAGTGGAGGAGCTTTGGATGGTGAAAGAACAGATTTAGGAGCCTTAGGAAAAATAAAATTTCACTGAAGCATATCAGCGGCAACGAGACCTATATTTGCAGGGGAAAGGACAGATTCTTTTCCTCTGCTCACTTCAGACTTTCTCTGGGGGTACAACAAATGATATGGCATTTGGATTACTCCGTCTGAATTGAATTTTTAAACTGCCCCCTCGAGACACAATGCCGAGGAAAGACATTAGCCCATCAAGCGGCGGGGGAGAGAAGAGAATTCAAGGGCTAAAAATAAAACAAGCGTTTGAACGGGGAGGAAGGAGCAGCGACGGGGCGAGGAGAGGAATGCCAGGAGGAGGCCTGGCTGGCTCCACAAATGATGGGGCTGGAGAAGCCACCCAGGCTTGCTTCGCAAAACAGTCCCCGCTGCTGTCGATGGGCGAACCCCGAACTAGCAATTTCCTCCTTCCAGAATTAGACACCGGAACACCGGACGTCCTTCTAGAAGGACATGGCGTTTCTCTCCCTCTCTGCCTTGCGAGGTGCAAGAGGCCGGCTCAGAAAGTCCCAGTGGGTCCTTCCCAGCCTCTTGCCCATCATCCCTTTGGGAATCTCCATCTACTGGAGAAGGGAGAGGAATCCGTGGCAGAGAAGAGGAGATCAAGGGACGCAAGGACAGAGGCATGGAGAAGAACTTCCTGGGGTGGTTGTAATTAGAGCGTCCGTTCTCCCGTGTTTTGGTCTCCAGGACCTTGGACAGCCTTTAAGACGAATTGAAGACCCCAAAGAGCTACGTAGGTTCTTTTCTAGCCATCGATATTGACAACGTGAGAAATTAAAATGGAGACATTTTCAAAGGGTTGATTGATTGGACTTTGTGAAGCTCTTGAAAGGGTCTTGGGGGCCTCTGAAAATCCTCAGACCCCAGTTGGAGAACCTCCGGCTTAGAATAACTGAGGGGGGGGCTGAAAAAGGCCCCTTGGGTAAAAGGTGGGAGAGAGAAGAGGGGGGTCGAAAGAAGCGATCAAAACCTTCCGTCAGTCACCCCTTACAGAATACAGAATAACAGAGTTGGAAGGGACCTTGGAGGTCTTCCAGTCCAACCCCCTGCCCAAGCAGGAGGCCCTACTCCTGTTGGAGGGGTCGCTTCCAGGTCAGGGAATCTTCCTGTCTCAGGCTTTTTTACATGACCAACTAGGCTCCTGGACAATCCAAAAACGTGCAGGAAACCAGCCAGGATAGAGCCAGCATTTCTGAGTCTTAAGAACTCCGTGAAGACACAGAGTTTATTTCCCCTGCTCCCTCTATCTCAAGCCCCATCATCCTCCAGATCTTTCCAACCGAGGTCATTCTCCTGGTCCTCAGCCTTTGCTCTACACCCTCTGACCCTCCTGCTCTTCGATGTCTCCTTCCGAAGCTTGCCGTCTTCCAGCATGTCGATTGTGTCACGTCTACACTGACCTCAACGGCTTTGGCCCTACAAATGATTAACCAGTAGTCACGGCCATAAGGACACCGGTTGATACATTCATTCATCCAGCACTTTTTGCCCCTAGTACCTATGGGATGAGAAAGGAAGGGTGGGGGTTTCTAGAAACCAGATGGGAAAGGCACACACCCCCACCCCCCATCAAACAACTTCTTTTCCTCTGCTCATGACTAATCCTTCACACGGTTGTCAGGGGTGAGGAGAAGGGCTCTGAAACTCCTGCTGGTCCTTGGTGAAGGACGGAGAATGTCATAACGCCAAAGAGAGACTCAAGGGAAGCCCAAAAGGTCACGGTGGCATTTGTGATGGCATGCTTGAAGTCCTGCTCTCTCTTTTTTCCCCCCAGGGTGTTGTTGCACTTGTAAGATCCATTAGGGGTGGGTGGGGCTTCAACTGGGAGGCCCATCTCCTGCAGATGTCCTGGCTAAGCTGCCTAGATGGCTGCAGGACCATATCTAGTTGGGAAGGAGGACTCTTTGGCCAAAGGGTCAGAGAGAGCCTGAATATTCCCATTGCAAGGCTTCCGGCTCAGACATGATGACCGCTGTCCCTAAAGTTTGTGTGTGGCTTTCAAAGGAGACGTGGGACGCTTGGCCTCTCTAGAGCAGGGTTCTAGAGCAGGTTTCTGTTGGGAAACCTTTTCAGCACCAAGTGCCAAAACAAGAGTGTGTTTGTGTGTGTGGGGGGGGGGGAGCGCTGGAAACTGGAAGAGCAGTTCCCCCAGTGTGGGCATGTGTGCCAGTCACCTTGTCTTCTAGTCCAGGGGTCGCCAACCTTTTGGACCTCAGGGACCACCAAACTCATAATTTTAAATCCGCTGGACCGGAGACCCTGGGAAAATCCCCAAAAAAGTCTGCAGGAAAATTCCCCACCCCGTTTTCCTACCGATTGATCATTCTTTATTTGGGATTGCAGGATACTGTCTCCAGCTCCGTTCTCAGGGGGAGACAGAGAGGGAGAGAGACTTTTGGCTTCATGCAAGGAAAGCAGCAGAAGCAGCAGAAGTCTTTCTTTCTCTTCCCCAAACTCTGCCAGAAATGAGTCTTTGTGAGACTTGTTACACAGCACAGCCTCTTGGAGCAGGAGGCCTTGCAGGGTCCCAAAGACTCATTTCTGGCGGAGTTTGGGGGAGAAAAAGAAAGACTTTTGCTGCTTTCCTTGCATGCAGCCAAAAGTGGAAGAAGAAAGAAGCGGAAAGAAGCAGCCCGGCGATGCAAACCTTGTGTTCCCGCGAGCCATGTGGGTGACACAGCCTTGTGTTCCCACACAGCCTGGATTAATTGCTTTGGGGAGGGGAGTTGGGGTGACATTACTCTGCAGACCACCAAAATGTTCTTGCGGATCACCAGTGGTCCCCGGCCCACTGGTTGGCAACCACTGTTCTACTTTCTGGCACACATGCACACACAAAGGCCAGGAGCTCAGCTTCCTGGAGTGCACATGCATGCCAGGAAGCTGCTCTTCCAGTTTCCGGCACTCCTGCACACACAAAGACCAGCTGGCCGGCATGCATGAGAACACCAGAACCTGAAAGAGCAATGGGCAATGGCTGGCATGCCCAGAGAGATGGCTGTGCATGCCACTTCTGGCACACGTGCCATAGGTTCGCCATCACGGTTCTACAGCAAACACATTTAGCCCTGCTGGTGGAGTGCTTCAAATGCAGTATTGCAGGCAAACTCTGCCCACAGCCAGGCGTTCGATCCTCCTGGGTCTCAAGGTGGACTCAGCCTTCCATCCTTCCCAGGTCAGTAAAATGAGGACCCAGATTGTTGGGGGCAAAACGCAAAAACAGGTAGTCAGTCCTTGACTTACCACCACAATGGAGCCCAACTTTTCTGTTGCTAAGTGAAATATCTGTTAAGTGAATTTGTCCCTTCTTAAGGGACCTAAATTGTTTCAAGGGCACCTTTAGCTATTCACCTTTCAACGTCAGCAATAGAAATGGTATCATTGGTGAACACTGAAAACTTGGAATAGAATAGAAGGGATTTCGGAGGTC
Source organism: Notechis scutatus (assembly GCF_049901735.1). Lineage (NCBI taxonomy): Eukaryota > Metazoa > Chordata > Lepidosauria > Squamata > Elapidae > Notechis > Notechis scutatus. The sequence goes on along the minus strand of NC_142017.1, from coordinate 2,058,345 downwards.
TTCTAGTCCAGCCCCCTGCTCAAGCACGAGAATTTATATACCATTTCAGATAAGTGACCGTCTAGACTCTTCTTTAAAGCCTCCAGTGATGGAGAGCCTACGATTTCCGGTGGCCAGCTGTTCCACTGGTTTATTGTCCTCAACATTAGGAAGTTTCTCCTTGATTCCAGGTTGCTTCTCTCCTTGATTAGTTTCCATCCGTTGCTTCTTCTCCTGCCTTCAGGGGCTTTGGGGAATAAGGTGAACCCTCCTCTTCATGGTGGCAGACCCACTCTTACTTGTAAGAGGACGGAGGAACAGGAAACCTACCAAGAAGTCAAAAACTCTTGTGTGCGGATCCTCTGAGATCCTGAGATTGGGGAGGGCTGGCATGCCTCCTGTCTCTACTGATGTTGCCCCACCTCGATCTATAAGCCCAAAGGATCACCATCAACTCCCCCCATCTCTCTCTCTTACCTCTGGGGTCTTCAGCCTGTTTGGCTAGTTTGCGCAAGGCGGCGGCAAAGCTGGAGGAGGGCACAGCCTGGACTTGTAAAGTGCTGTTGGCAGCCGGACTGCCACTGGGCACGAGGGCGCCATTGATAGGAGACGGGGCCAGGGGGCTGACAGTAGCGGTAGTCCGAGTGGCTGTTGAAAGCATTCCTAGAGAGGGTGACTTTGGCTCATGGCTCATGCCTGAAACAATGAGAAAAAGAAGCCGTGTCACTGGAAGAGAAAAGGCATCACGCTTACATCACACACACACACACACTTACACACACCAAGAGGGGCCAACCAGGCGCCGAAGAACCACGTGGAGAGGGAAGAGCGAGGGACAAGGAAGGGAGGAGGGAAGATGCCCTTTTAGGATGCCCAAATCATTCTGCATTGACTTTCCAGGAAACTTCGATGCCAGGGTCGCCCAACTTTGGCATGTTTTTAAGACGCGTGGACTTCTGGGAGCTGAAGTCCATGTGTCTTAAAGGTGCCAGGGTTGGGAAGGTCTCTTCTAGGCATTTTGTAAGAGAAGACCTGGAGGTCCATAGCTTAGAAAGGAAAAGGTTTCCTAACCCAACTTAAGTAGAAGACAAAGGACCAATATCTGGGGTAGGACGGTCCAGGAGATACCTGTCATGGAAGGAAACCAACCCACAAGTTCGGAGAACGAAGCTTCACCCTCATATCTGCCATGGCCATACCCACTTCACTTCTAGGACACCGCCTGCCTCCCATCTTGCCAAAAAGATGGGCTGCTCCAATCAGCTTCCTTGCTAGAGGAGACCAATACAGTCTGATCTAAGAGTCTCTGGGATGATGAGATTCTTATCCTTCCATCTTCAGAACTCAGGTCGTAGTATCGATCCCTCCTTAACCCAGCCTACTAGAGCATGGTGGCCTCCAGGAAGGATAGAGTTCATTCAACTCCTATGATGCTGCACAAACACACACACACACCCTGCCCTTTTCACATAGGACACAACAAGCCTGCGAGGAAGCAAGACGCCTCTCTGCTCAAGCTATTAAGAAACATGCGCAAGCTATCACGACCCCCCAAGGATTTGCTTGGCCCCATCGATGAGGCTGGAGAAGATCCATGAGTTTCTGGAACTCCTTTCACAACCTTCATTGACCAAAACGATGCCTTAAGTCCAGTCCAACAGGTGATGCAGAAGAAAGATGACAACTACAGTTGTGTATGTAGGTTAGCTACCCTCATAGGGCACGGAGGTCCATCCACCCCGTGTCCCACCACCTCAGCGGTATCCTGTGTCCTTCCTCCCACAACCTCAGAATTACAGGTAGCCCTTGATGTTCGACTACAGTTGAGTCCCAAAATTTCTGTAGCTAAGCAAGACTGTCGTTAAGTGAGTTTTGTCCCATTTTACAACCTTTCCCGCCATGGCTGTTGAGCAACTCGCTGCATTTTAAACTTAGCAACACAAGTTTTGTTGAGTAGCTCTGGCTTCCCCATTGACTTTGCTTGCCACAATGTTGGGACGCTGCAACCATCATAAATACAGTTGCCAAGTGTCCAAATTTTGGTGGCATGACCACAGGGATGCTGAGACGGTCATTAAGTGTGGGGGGGAAATGGTTCCTGTCACTTTTTTCAGCCCCATTTTGAACTCTGAATGGTCACTACTCAAGGAACGGTTGTTCCATTGTAGTAGCAAGACGGACAGCATTTCCTCCACCCACGAAGGATTTCAGGCGGGTGGAATCCCCACTGCACCTTTTGATACCCACTGTCGTTTGCTATGAGATGGGTGGCAAATCAGCTCAATAAACGACTTAAAAAATAAAATAAAATGTCTTTTTTCTTCTGGGGACCGGAATCCTTCAGGTAGCAGGCTTGGTTGCAGAAGAGAATTCCCCCACCTTTCCAGTCCAATCAAGAAAAATGCCCAAGATGAAACCAGATGCCTAACCAGAAACTCAACAAAATTAATAAAAGAGGAAAGAAAACTGTTTGCAAGGTTTCCACCCCAGGCAAGCAGTCTCTTTTCTCTCTTTCTCTGTCCATCTCACGCTCCCTCTTCTTGGATTCTTTTTTGCTTGTGGCTGCCAGCAATCTTTCCTCAGAGGCTGAAGCCCTTCCAGAAAATGTCCTCGAAGCGAGGCGAGGGTGAGGAAAGGAGGTGGGAGAGCTGACGGGGAACAATGAATCCAGGCCTCTTTGTGGAGAGAACTGGGTTAAGGAAATCCAAAGGGCTGACACAGCCCTGAAGGGAGCTGACGGGTCTTCTGTCTGTTGACAAGGTAGGGAAAGAAAAGCGCAAGACAGACCGATTTTTCTTTTCTTTTTGGGGGGGGAAGAAAGTTTGAGAGGGAGAAGATGCTCCAGCCAACCCAGCTCATTTCTCCTTGGGCTGTGGGGGGTGGGTGGGTGGGATTTCCCACATTCCCAAGGCCAAGATCAGATGCAGAGTTGGGTAAAATTAAGGGCCTGGAGATTAAAACATACAGGGAATGGCTGCAGGAACTGAAAAAGAGAAAAGAAAGACTGGGGGGTGACATGATAGCAGTATTTCAGTGTTTAAGGGGCTGCCCCAAAGAAGAGGGAGTTAAGCTGTTCTCCAAAGCCCCTGAAGGCAGGACAAGAAGAAGCAATGGATGGAAACTAACCCAGGAGAGAAGCAACCTGGAATGAAGGAGAAGTTTCCTAATAGTGAGAACAATTCAAGAGAGGAATGGTTTACCTCCAGAAGTTGTGGATGTTCCAGGGTTTTAAGAAGAGGTTGGACAGATACTGGTCTGAAATGGTATAGGGTCTCCACCTTGACCAGGGGGTTGGACTAGAAGGCCTCCAGGGCCCTTTTCGGCTCTATTCTGATTGATGCTCCGTCAAGTAGTCCCTTCTTATCTCCACACTTTCCACTGTCCTTTCCTAGGATTTCAAGGCCACGTCCCACCCTTTAGACCTTCGGAGGACCAGAAGTTCCTCTGGACTCGGGATCCCAAGAAGAGGACATTGGAAACTCCTTGGAGGGGTGCACCATTCGATCGTCCCTGACCCCCTTTCCCCAACCTCCAGCCTCTTGGAGATGCCTTCTATTCTGGAATGTCAGAGTCTCCTGTCTTTGAGAGGGGAACTGCTGATGCTGGGTTCCTTAAAATAGAATTGCCAGCTAACGGCTTGATTAGCAAAGCTAAAATTAGCATCCTTCTTCAGCTTGTGTTGCAGGATGAGGGGTGGGGGAACTCCCCTACCCCCAACCAGGGACAAAGCAAGTACAGCGAGAAGATGCTCTTCCTTTGCCCTCTCCCCGCCCTAGACACTGGAAACTCAATATCCCCTAAAGCAGGGTTTCTCAGCCTCAGCAACTTGGGCTTCAATTCCCAGGATCCTTGGGGGCTGAGGAGTTCTGGGAGTGGAAGTCCCACACATCCTCAGGTTGCTGAGCTTGGGGGAAGGAAACAGGCGCAGAGCCGTGGGTTGTGTTGTGGTTCACCAGCAGCTGGTGTAGACGGCAGCAGAATCGGACAGTAGGGAAGAACGGGGACCAATCGGGGAGTCTGGAGAGGACTCGGACAAGGATCCTGCGTCCGATGCAGAGATGGGGCCAGCACCATCTGGGAGTGGGGTGCTGCTTTTGGAGCCTGGCAGCAGCAAGGCAGAAGAACAAGGGGAGCCTGTTCCCAGTGTGCGTGTGCGCAGAGCTGCTAGATGGCAAGAACAGCTGAAACAAAAGGGGCAACTCGGGAGTAAGGCTGGGAGGTGATTGCCCTTCCCATAAGGGATAAAGGACAGGCCAAGATGACGAAACCTTTGCAGGAAGCAAAGTCGTTCATTCTGTTCAGACTCATTCTTGAAGCTCGGTTGGTTTTTGTTCTAGTTTATTGGACACTTGTTATCGGCAGCACTTCACAGGAGAGAAAGATGGGTGCTTATCTCGAGGGACTGTTTGAGATTCATTACCAGCTGGGAATGAAAACAATTCCCAGCATTGCCATAAAACAAGACTTGTTTTTAAAATAAGTGTGTGTGTACTTATGGTCTCGGAAGCCTTGGTCAGAAGAGATTGGAGCAGTTCTGAAGAATGCTTTTTGCACGGTGTTTTAAACGGGTTTGCAAAATATTCTCATTCTTTGGCTTCATCATACACCCACCCAGACTCACTTTTTTGGCCAATAAATGAATAATAAACGCTCAGGAGCAGGATCCTTGCCAATTCTGTGCACTAAAGGCTTCGCTTGTCATTAACAAAGAAGGTCACTTTGGGATAAAAACGGAGAGATTCCTTCATCCGAAATTTGCATGAAGGGGCACCAGCGTGCTGCACAGGGTGATATACAAGAAAAACAGGAGAAAATCCTTGGAGCTTCAACGCAGAGACCCGTCAGAAAACAAAGCACAAAAACCCCATCCATCCACTATCTAAGTGGGGTTACTGCTTAGCACGAACCCCTGACCAGGTCAGAGGTCTCCAAACTTGGCAACTTTAAGACTGGTGGACTTCAACTTCCAGCTATGTTGGCTGGAGGATTCGGGAGTTGAAGTCCACCAGTCTTAAAGTTGCCAAGTTTGGGGATCCCTGGTTTAGGCAGAGGTGAAAGGAAGCTGGCTGGCTGAGAGCCTTCTTTGTGCAGAAACATATGCCGTGACTCTGGAAAAAACCTTCAGACAGGCAACCTTCCAAGTGGGCTTGTTAGGAAAGGGGTGGGTTGAACTCTACCGCTTCCCCTTGCCCGCTGGGACTCGGCCTCTGCCTCTCTGCCCTCATTACACTCATGGCCACTAAACAAGGCCCTCTTCCCAGTTCTGCTCAGGTCAATTTATTCCTACCGCAGCTGGGCATGAAAGCTGCATCAGCAGGAAGGTGGAGGACTGGGCAGAGGAGAGGCAGCTGTCCTCTTCCAGCTGCTGGAGGATAAGGAGGAAGAGAATAGAGTCGGTTATGTTGGGAGCCATGGTGTCTCTTCTACCCAACCATCTCACCTAAACAGTTCCCTCTTTTGGATGCCACCTAGTCAATGTTGAGTCAACTGCGACTCTACGCAGGCATGAAAAGGTTGGATGTGCCGACGTTCAGAATGGCCAAATCTCTTTTTCCTCTTTCCCCTTTTGTGTTGTGTACAGTTCTGGTCTAGAATGTCTTCTCCACGCTGGTGGCTACAACACTCCTTGTTTCTAACACTGATGAGGTTACCCAGTTGGGTCCTGAAAGGTCTGCAAGGAAACAACCAAGCTCAGAGAGCTGCAAGGACCCCACAGTCCTCCTCCTCCTCCTCCTCTTCCTCCTCCCCTCCCCACAAACCCCACGCCCTTCTAGCCCTGAGGATGCTCCCAATGAAATGCCTGCAAGAAAACAAACACAAAGAGGACCAAAAGAAAGCTCTGCCAGCTGAAGGATTCTGGGAGCTGAAGTCCGCATGGCTTCAAGCTGCCAAGGCTGAGAAACATGTTTCTAACAATGTAATCTTGCTGGAACTTATCTTGTTACTCCAAGGTTCTGACTCTCCCCACTGAGCATAAATCGACCAGGCTGTCTGGAAAGCCAGCGGCTCCTACTCCCTTACCTTCCCGTCCCCATGTTCTTCCCCCTCGCAAGCTCCCAACAACCCATAAATGGCTCAAGAAGCATTACTTATCAGTGCTCAGCCGGCCGCCTGTGGCTTCCATAATTACCTCTGCTTTCATCTCCAGCTCTTCACAGGCACCCAGCTCCCGGGTTTGTGACTTTGGTGCTTTGTAATTACCAGTTAATAGCTCCGATGAATTCTCGGCTGCCAACCCCATTCCCCCTCTTCAAGTGCCAAATCCTGCCCCCTCTTTTCCCCCCTGACAGCCCCCTTTGGGATAATTATACCACGGGAAGCAGAGCTCAGCAGGATTCAAGCCCCCACCCCCTTCCTCCAATTCAGCTGCAGGTCCAAATCGAGTAATCACCCCTTCTGGGTAATTTTTTATTACTGGGGGGGAAAATGTTTGTGAACGAGGACAGCCCAGGAATCCTGGTGCCCACAAAGGAGCATCTTTATCATTCCTTGGGAACAAGCCTAGCCTGGAGCGGGGGGGGATGACATGGGAAGTGTTAGTTCCCACCCTGTTTGTCTGCCTACGATGTTCCCAGAGCCATGGAGAACAGCACATGATGTTCCTTTGCGTTGTTTAGCCCCACAAGATGGCCCCACTCTTCCCTGTAGCAAGAGCAGCTTGCAAGGTGGCTCAAGGTTGCAATCACGGCTCAGCTGGACTACTGCAATCCCTCTGAATGGGGCTGCCTCTAAATGCAGCTGCTCTTCCACTCACAACCAATCGTTTGGCGGCTGTTTGAAGTTACGGCACTGAAGAAAGTGACTCGGAACCGGTCCTTGGCATTTATGACTGTTCCGACATCTCCATGGTCACATGATGAAAATTTGGCCCCTTGGAAACTGGCCTGTATTTGCGACAGTTATGTCACTGCTGTTTGCGGTCTTCCCTGCCAACTTCTGACAGGCCTACTCAATGGGGGAAGCCGGGTTCACTTAAGGATCGCATGGTTCACATAATGACAGAGTTGCTTAACCACCGTGGCACAACGGGCCTTAAAATTCAGTGTGACTCACATCACCTTGTTTAGCCATGGAAGTTCTAGTCACAATTGTGGCCGTAAGGACTGCCTATCCCACTCAAAGCATGTGGGGGATTTAAAAAAAGTGCAGTGGCCTGTATGTTCACAAGCACTACGCACAACACAAAGACACTACACCTGTCCCAAGAGGTTTTCGGGTGAAATTGAAAGGGTTGGTTGAAAGCGTTGATCTCTAAAACTTGGTATTATGATACATCCAGCCAGAATGGATCCTTCCAAGATGAACAGCCTGGAAAAGATGGTTCATGGCCGCTCACTTCTGTCACCTTAGCAGGACTGAGATAAGGAGAAGATACTTCTCCATCATGATCCACGGGCTACGGAAGAACATTCTCCGCCTCAACAGTGATGGCCTTTAGAAGCAGGTCAAGACAACTGCTGTCCAGAGAGCTTTTGAAATTTAATTAGGAAATGACCCGATCATATTAGGTTTTTGTAGACTGCTTCCATTTTACGCTGAATATTGATTGTTTCGATTATTTGTTTATGGTACTGTGGAGGTTTTATTGTTACGCGATACGTTATTGCTTATGCTCTAATTTTGTGCATTGCCAAGAGCCTCATGACTAGTGACAGTATAGATGAGTAATAAATAAATTACTCTCCAAGGTTTTTCCAATTCTGGATGCTAAATCTCCATTATTGCCCAAGTGTTCAACTCAAAGAGAGCCATCTTCAAGATAACAGGACAGAAAGAAGGGTGGAGATAGAAGATGTACAAAACTAAAAGCACGTGTGGGGATTTATTTAGCAATAGCTAATTTAAGAGTGGAAGAAATTTGGGATAGCCCCTTTCCTTTTCCCAGATAGTTTCATGACAATGAAGCAACTTTATAAGATGCTTCAGCCTGTACACAAGCTGGAATGAGTAGACACATCACTGCACAACATGAAGGATGATCATGAAACAACAGCCCCCAACAACAAAACCTTCTTATTCCCTTCTTATTCACCTTCTCAATACCAAAGAAACCATCTTTATGGTTGACCTGTTGGCCAAAGTGTAGATATTCATAAGAAGAGCCTTGTTGGGTTGTGCCCATCTTATTCCTACATTTAATTTCTCACATAGGCCAATTGTCAGAAGGAGATGGGAAATGTAGTCCTTTCTCATCACTGTTCATCTTCCGCTGATGCCTGGATCATATGTCCAGTCCCAGAGATAACACAGAGGGTTCAAGGTAGACTTAGATATTCCTATTCTCCATAACACTTAATTCAATCGCCATTAAACCCATCCAAGTTAACTTTCACACAAACTACAATAATGAGCTCTACAGGTTAATTATGTGCTGTGGAAAGGTGTACTTTCATCTCTCATTCTAATCAGCTTCACTGAACAACCCCCGTCCCTTGGGTTTTGACAGAGGGAGAAAACCTACTTTCTTCGTACCACATTTGATTGGCCGGAGGGGATCTTCAAAAGTTAATCCTTTTCTTCTCTAGGTAATGCCTGTTTCTTCATAGGTTCAGCCTAGGAATACCTTATGCAATCTCTGCTCTCCATCTTGAGCAATAGAAGTTTTCTAGAAAAAACAGAGTTCCATGCTTTGGGTGAGGAACCTCAACTGAAGGAGGCTGGCTTTCTCCACCCTTGAATAGAATCTAGGCCTATTTTGCTATCTCCCTCCAAGGCCTACCAAACCAGTTTGGTGGCTTTCCTTCCTACTCATTCAGAGTTTGTCCTAAGGACAGGAGCTTCTAAATCTGCTTCTAGCTGACAGGGTTTCATTATCTGCTGGTTGAAATTTCTGGCTTTTCTTGCGCCACAGGCTGCTGTACTGCTACTGTGGTACAGAACAATGTATATGAAGCTTTTCCAACCAGACAAACCGAGAAAGCACATTCCTTCACTGCAGAGTTGTCCAGGTTTATTATAAGTTGCGTGGACCTCAAGCATTGATTGACCACAAGATGACCGCTAGAAGTCTTTCTATCAATTTGGGGTTAGATCAGTGGTGCATAGTGGGAAACTCTCTCTCACACACACACCCTTCTCTTTGGAGCCTAATTAGGAATTAAATCTGGGTTGGGCAAAACATCTGACATCCTATTTCTATTATTCCTTGTATCATCCAAGGGGAGGTTAGATTTTTTTTCTCCCTCAGCTCCTCATCAAAACATGAGTGAAAAGACCACCTAAATTCTCACAACATGACATGACTTAATTCTGGAAATCCACAACAGCATATATTCTTCCAGTTAAAGAAAAAAAAAACTTCAGAGCTTGACAGAGTATTTCACCAACTATGGAGTTGGGTGGATGGGAGACCCATGAATAAGACCCACAGAAGTGAATCAGCCCCATATATATTACCCTATATTGCCAGCCCCATATATATTACCATATATATTGCCAGAAACTCCGAACCCCCATCTATTTCCAGGATACAGTTTCTAAAGTCAAGTTGTGTAAGTCTGTGCAAAACCCTTAAAAGGTCCACCCAGCCAGCCACCTCATAATTCCAGGTGAGTAGCATGTCTTGTGTACAAAATGAAGAATGTCAAGTAGGTAAATATGCTCGCGCCTGTGTTTTCCACCATGCCATCTGCAAGAGCCTCAGCAGAGTTCGAGATGTTCTCATAATTGACAGCTGTCCAAAAACTGCTTTGATAGAAAGCAGCTTTGCTCGGAGGCAAGGGGGATAAGGCTCCGATAATCCCCGACACTAATAGGTTCTTCGACCAATGTTACATTGCTTCTTGTGTTCCATGTCGTTCAACCTCTTGTGCAAACAGACCATCACCCAAAGCCAGAGAATGTGAAAACTTCTCACAAGCAACCGTGATCAGCAGCCTGCGGAATGTGAAAAGGCCAGCCAGCGGCACACGGACTTAGCCCTCAGTCCATGAACAAATGGGAACGGTTCAGATCTTACATAGCTAAAACCCCATGTGACGGCTCCAGTGGAGAGCTAATTCTTCTGAGGTCTCTTCTCCTCAATCGAGGAGTCCCAAGAAAAGACACTGCCCATCTAAGTCCATTTTAATCATTGAACAGGTGGGTCTGAATTTTTTCCAGGTTTGGATGGGTACGCCAAGAAAAGTTTCTCCTGCCCTCGCACCCGTGTTGATTCTTTTCTCATGGGGAATTCCACCATCATCTCTGCCTGCGTTGTTTGCCATCTGCAAGAGTTCCTACTCACTGCATGGAGCCTTCTACCAGCAGGGACGGAGTTACAGCAAGCCATGGATGGTCTCCTCCCTCCGTTCCCTGCCTGCAATATCTAAAGATGCAGGAGTTATCCACAAGTAGCAAGCTTTCCCATAAACCTGGAAGGTGTTGCTTGGGATAAAAAAAAAAAACCACAAGTTCCTCAGCAGTTGCCTGATGTCCAAAATAATCAGAGGAACTTCAGGCAAATCCATCTTCAGCTCCTTCATCACTGGGTGGTTTTGCTATGAAGAACCTCTGGAGACCTTCAAGGACTTGTTGTACATTCCTGACACCAAGCATCAGTAGGGTTGTGCTAGGGCTACTACAACACACTTATTCCAAGGTCCAGTGGCCAAGGAAATATTCCGTTTGCGTCCTGCTGCTCTGACAACATTGACCACCTTCTGGTCAGGCAATACGATGCCAACCACCTGGCGAATCTCAACGAGGGTCAGTCCAGCTGACTGCTCCCTTCTGAAGTCTTGCCAGTGATGCTTGCTGGGGGACCTTAGCAAATGAGCTCCCTACAACCCAGCCTTAATTGTTTTGTACTGCTTGCAAAACCAGTGGAGCTATTTGTGTCGCATGTCAATGGACCTGCAGAACAAGCCGAGCTGGCTCCACAATCCCTGGAGCTGAAGGATTCAGCTCTGTGAGTTTGGTCTCCTCCGGTGAACTTGAGTTTATCATATGCAACCATCAAAGCGGACAGCTATGAAACAGAACAATCAAGCCACAATTTATGGAGCTAGCAATGCCAGTCCTACCTTCCTCCTCTATGTAAGGAGGCCTTAAAACCAGCCAGATCAGTTGGCCACTGAAGCTTCTGCACAGCACCTGAGCAGATCCTTCAGACCAGGGTTCCTCAGCCTCAGCAGATCCTTCAAACCGGTGTTTGTCAGCCTGAGCAGATCAGTGGTGGTATACTACCGGTTCGGACCGGTTCGGACGAACTGGTAGTAAAAAAAAGCCCACGATCAGCTGAGAGGAGGGGGAGAAAATCCTCTGACAATCACCTGATTGGCGCTGCAGGCCTCAGCTGGTTTGGGGAAAGCTGCCTGTCGGTGTTAGGCAAAGTACGCCCACCAAACCGGTGATAAAACAATTTGAATCCCACCACTGGAGCAGATCCTACAGAGACCAGGGTTCCTCAACCTTAGCAACTTGAAGATATGTAGACTTTAACTCCCAGATTGCTGGCTGGGAAACTCTGGGAGTTGAAGTCCACCGGTCTTAAAAGTTGCCAGGTTTGAGAAACCATACTCCACAGCCTTCTCCGAAGCGCTTATTCGTGGCAAATGCTCTTCTCTTCAACTGATGCAGCTGCTTCATTAAACTGCCCACAAGTGATTTGCAAGCAGATGCATTTCCAGGAAAACCACAACCCGCCCATCATCTTTTGACTGTGACATGCGGAGCCCCTCACACTCGCCCACCCCCGACGCGCAGGTGCATACAAGGTGCCTTTCCATACAAAACAAGCTTCTGTTTTGGAACATCTTTTCAACTCGTCTACAGCATGAAACATTTTGCTGATTACTTGAGGGACATTTGCAGAGTTTCCAGATCTGACCTTCCCTCTCTCCTTCCCTCTGTCAACATCCTTGTGTGGCACACAATCCTCACCACTCCCCCTGGACACAACCCAAGATACCACTGGGTGCATCTTTCTCGATGAAACACAGTTAAAGAACCGGGTAGCTGTGTAAAACATAAATGTCAAAACCAGCTCACCTTTCTAACCAACTCCAGCCATCCAGTTGAGTGGCATAGATTTCACTCCCAGCCCAGTCTGTTTGCCCTGCCCTGCTTTGCCCTCCCCTCCCCCTGGAGCCCAGCCAAACCCTCCTTGCATCCGTTGCCAGAGCCACGCTGACATCACTGGTGAAAACGATTTTCTGCCCATACACAGAGTGCTTTTTTTCCTTGACTTCGAGAAGGAACTAAGCAGCTTCCTTGATTGACAGCAGTGTTTTTCAACCTTTTGCCCCTTTGAGATATGGGAGGCCTTCAAATCCCAGAATCCCTCATCCAGGAAGCTTCAAGATGAATGAACTTCAATTTCCAGAATGCTGCAGTCAGCCTAGCTGGCTGGGGGATTCTGGGAGTTGGAGTCCACCCATCTTAAAGGGGCCAGGTTCGAAAAACACTGACAGCATCATACAATGCTTGTCCAGTGGACATCTGGAGACCCCTTTGTAAAATTTAGGGGTCAGCCTTCCCCCCGAAATGAGGAGGGCAGCGTAAGAAGTTGACACCCCGAAAAACTGGAACAGCGTGTGTGTGTGTGTGTGTGTGTGTGTGTGTGTGTGTAAAATCATTCTGAAACTCACCTTTGCAAAGGAAAGCACCCCGAATGTCGAACGTTCCTTGCCTTACTCCCGTGTTTGCCTCCATTTCTTGTGCCAGGAGCAAACCAGCCAACAGAGAGATGGGGAGGGACTCCCCGTTTGTGTCCCCTGCCCTCAAACCACCTGCCGGAGCTGAAAACCCCCCACCCTCAGGGTCAGTTCAGTTCTTCTATCCCCTTCTCCCCCTCCCAGTTCTGTTCTTTCCTGCATCGACAGGGCTGGGGGAAGAAAAAAAACCTACCATGCCAAACCAGAGTCGGGTGCCGCTTTTCAGCAAACAAACCAGCTGGCTGTCTTTCTGCTTTGTTTTTTTTGTTTTTTGTTTTTTTAAAGCCTGCCTTCTTTCTAGCCAGCTGCCCTCTATCAAACAGCTGCCCCACAGGCAGCCATCCAACAGATGAAACCTGCACCGCACGGAGGTGCTAAGTAGGGAGGAAGGACTCCACCTGCCGCAGCCCAACGGGAACCTGGGGAATTGCCGTCAGCACCTTGCAATTGTGCTGAAGTTACAGAGTGCCTGGGATGACCCACTGGAGACAGACTGCCTGTCTCCTCGGATGCAACGCTGCAGTTTTGGCTCTGCAGCAAAGCGACGCGCGGGGAAGGCGGCTTTCCACCAAGTCTGCCAGGGGTGGAGGGAGAAAGGGGAGCACCTAGCTGGGCTACCTGGGCTGGCCCACCTGGCTCAGGAACGCTGGGATTTGGCGTCAAGGTGTCATCCTCACCCTGCTTCAGAGTCAATGGTTTCCTGGGTCTTGCAATGTGCAAGACGAGGATTGTGGCTGGGCTGTGGGAGGACACAATAAAGGCGGGGAAAGCTTCAGTCCAGAGCTTTGTCCTGTACCCAATTAGCACCTGGGTATCGCTTTGCCCGAGATGCAGGTGTGTGTGTGTCTCTCTCTCTCTCTCCAACTGCCTCTGAGAACCCCCGAGCGAGTGCGTTTGTCAGCACTTGCAGGCTTCACCGCTCCGGCAGGCGCTGCACACGCCTCCGACTTCTCTGCTGGCAGGGAACCAGGCGCTGGGAAGCTGCCATCTTCTCCTCCGTGGCTTTATGGCAAGAGGAGACGCCCCGGGCCAAGAAGTGAAACCTGTCTGCCTGCCTTGGTGACAGGGGAGGGCCCTTGTCGGTTGGAGGAAGGAGGGGGGAGAGTGGGAATGACACGCTTGCAGGCTGTCGAGGGAGAAGAGAGTGGGTGGAAGCGAGAGTTCCTCTCGGTGGGCCTTCTCGCTCAGCCCCTCTCGCTCGGGTTAGGAGACAACGAGGCTTTTGACGTTCAGCATCATCCCTCCCCCAGGAAGGGTGCGATTCCAAGAGAGAGACTTTGATTTCTTCAGGGGATGTGGCGGTGGGGACTTAAAGGTCCTTTAAGAAGGGGAGGGAAAGGGCAGGAAAGAGGGAGGGAGGGAAGGAAGGAAGGAAGTCAGAGAAGAAGAGGGAGGGAGGAAGACAGAGAAGAAGAAGAGGGAGGGATGGAGGAACGGAGGAAGGGAGGGGAGAAGAGGGAGGGAGGAAAGAAGGAAGGAAGAGAAGAGGGAGGGAGGGAGGAAGGGAGAGGAGAAGAGAAGAGGGACGGAGGAGAGAAGGAAGAGAAGAAGAGGAAGGAAGGGAGAGAGAAGAGGGAGGGAGGGAGGAAGACAGAGAAGAAGAAGAGGGAGGGATGGAGGAAGGGAGGGGAGGAGAGGGAGGGAGGAGAGAAGGAAGAGAAGAGGGAGGGAGGGAGGGAGGAAGACAGAGAAGAAGAGGGAGGAAGGAAGGGAGAGGGAAGAGGGAGGGAGGAAGACAGAGAAGAAGAGGGAGGAAGGGAGGAAGGGAGAGAGGAGAAGAGGGACGGAGGAGAGAAGGAAGAGAAGAAGAGGGAGGGAGGGAGGAAGACAGAGAAGAAGAGGGAGAAAGGGAGAGAGGAGAAGAGGGAGGGAGGAGAGAAGGAAGAGAAGAAGAGGGAGGGAGGGAGAAGAGGAGGGAGGGAGAGAAGAGGGAGGAAGAGGGGAAGAAAGGAAAGGGAGGGTGGGTGGGTGGGTAGAAAAAAGGAAAAAGAGGAGAAGGAGGAAGCCATTTTTATATTCTAGAGCAGCATTTCTCAACCTTAGCAGCTCTCAGGTGTGTAGATTTCAACTCCCCACATCTTCAGGTCAGGGGAATTCTGGGAGTTGAAGTCCACCCATCTTAATGTTGCCAAGTTTGGGAAACGCCGTTCTCCAGATTCAAGAGCGATGCCTCTCAATCGCCACCACCTCAAAATGGCACCAAGGTGTGAGGACACAACGTTCATCTCAAGATGCAAACTTTTCTGAAGACACCTGCCCAGCTTTGGCTCCTCCGGTGGAAGCCCAACAAAAAAGCTGCAAGGGCTCTTTCCACAGTTGCTGGAAAAAAACACCCTTGTGGCTCTGATTGAAGGTTGTTTTGCTTAGCCCAGAATACGCTGCAAAGATCCCTCACTGGGAGGAGAACTTGTCTCCGTCTTCCTGTCCAGCTGTCCAGAACTGGGCACAGCCAAGGAACTAGAATTGCACAGATCTTGATCATAGATCTTTAGCATGAAATGCAAAGTCTTGGAAATGGTAAGAGGAACTTGTCCCTCATTCAGAGTGAATTCGCCAAGGTGGGGTCTCTGTGTGGTTTGAAAGGCTGCTCGTTCTCTTTCCAGCTGGGCTAAATTGCTATTTATGAGATAAGCTATCGGTTCATTTGCCTGTGGTCTCAATGGTTTGTGTGTCTATGCTCCTCTCCCAGCCTCTCAGATCTCGGATTCCTGCTTTCCAAGGGTGTTTTCCTACACCTTTGCTTTCACAACTGGCTTGTTCATTGTAGGCGATGGGGTTTTTGCTCACAACCCTCAATAAAGCTTCTTCCAACTTGGAACTGTCTTTGCGGTCATCAGCAACCCCCACAACTGCAAACTTTGCAATGCTTGTGTCTGTATTTCTGTTTGGGAAGCCATCATCTAGCTTGACTATCTGGCCTAGAAGGTCTTCTGTGGAGGATATTTGTTGTTGTGAAGTAGTGTCGACCCATCATGACCCCCATGGACAACGTTTCTCCAGGCCAGGGGTCTTCAAACTTGACAGCTTTAAGACTTCAACTTCCAGAATTCCTCCTCCAGTCATGTTAGCTCAGGAATTCTGGGAGTTGAAGTCCACAAGTCTTAAACTTGCCAAGTTTGAAGGCCCTTGGTCCAGGTCTTCCTGTCTTCTACCATTCTCCGGAGTCCATTGAAGCTCACGCCGACTGCTTCAGTGACTCCATCCAGCCACCTCCTTCTCTGCCGTCCCCTTCTTCTTCTTTTGCCCTCCATCATTCCCAGCATCAGGCGCTTCTCCAGCGAGTCCTTCCTTCTCATTAGGTGGCCAAAGTCTTTGAGTTTCACCTTCAGGATCTGGCCTTCTCAAGAGCAGTCAGGGCTGATCTCCTGCAGGACTGACTGGTTGGATCACCTTGACAGTCCAAGGGAGTGCTCTTCTCCAGCACCAGAGTTCAAAGGCCTCCATTCTTTGGCGCTCAGCCTTCCTTAGGGTCCAACTTTCACAGCCCTACATTGCAACCTAACATCTGGATCTGGAAAACAGAACACCGTAACACTGTCTGAAGGCCACAGTGTGGTTGCTATGCCCAAAGCCTCTGGACCCACAAGTCCTTCAAGCTTAGGAGTTCTTTCTGCAGGATTTAATTCTTTAGTCCAAACCATTTTGATGTTCTTAAAATGGAGAAGGGACCACCACATCATCTCAAAAATTAGTGGATGGAATAGAGAAGCAGCATTACTTCTAGCTGCCACTAGGAGGAGGCAGCTGGCCAGCTGTTGATCTGCTCAGCCCAGCAGAGGTGAAGCGGGGGGGCGGGGGGTGGGCTTCCAAAGATAACTGAACTACATCTCCCAGGAGCCCCACAGAGCTGGCCCAGTGAAGAAGAATTTTGGTAGGCCTTGTGCAGTCATCCCTGGACGGCTACCGGTTCCCCATTCCAGGAAATGTTCCTTCTCGTACAGAAGGAAGCACCTCTTCTGGCGGGCTAGGCAGTGTTTTCCTTCTGGCCCCCTAACTCCAAATAGGGGACCCAGATCCCCTGGAGGGCCTGAGCCTGTGGACGCTTCCAGACTCGTCTGAGAGCATTTGGTGCAAATCTGGTCGACAGATGTTCTCTGCCCTCACAGGAGGGAGCCCTGCAGCCCCCTGCCCCCAGCTGCTCTTTGGGGTGGCACAGTTGGGGCCACGCAACATTAAGGCTCACTGGTGCCCTAAGCACCCACAAACCTTGGTGCCCCCCCCATTTTGTACCTACTGTACAAACAAAGACATAGGCTCCATAAAGGTTTTCGTGGCCCCCCCCTTTGGGCCTGGTGCCCTCAGCAGGTGCTTAGTCTCCTTGATGGTTAATACCCCACTGGCGCTCAAGGTACCCCTTTGGCTCGCCCCTCCCAAAGCACGAGAAGGAAGCAGCTCCCTGCCTCGCACAGTGAGAGGTCATCAGCGCCTCCAGGTAAGTGGGAAAGCATCCTCACAACCGCAGAGAAAGCCTTGGAAGGTATCGAGTGGCGTTTAAAAATGGAAATGGAAAAGGCGGAGGACCGAGTTTGTTGATTCGGAGGGGGTGGGGAAGAGTCTTGGATAGCCAGGTAACACTGGGCTTCTTTGGGGGGGCGCACTGGCTGCAAACCCCCCACCCACCCCAGTTTGAGGGCTGACTTCTTCTGATAAGCTAAGCCACAAACCGTGATTTCCAAAGCACTAAGAATAGTCCTCGTTGGACAACTGTCCTGTTTAGCAACAGCTCAAAGCAACAACGGTGCGGGAAAGCAGATTTACAACCAGTCCTCCCACTTAGAACCATTGCAAAACCTCCAAAATCTCCATCCCGCGACAGCATCCGACAACTGGAATCGACGGAGAACTTCTGCAGTAAAACAGCAGGCCGCGATTGCATCTTTGTTTAGTGACCGCCTCATTTTGCAATGAGTGGTGGGTTCCAACTGGTGGTCGTGGAGCAAGGACTGCCTGCATTCGTCCCACGTGGCAAGTCAACCCCAAAGAAAGCCACAGAATTTCCGCCGTGGTGGAAAGAGAGCCACAATACACATCTACCAAAGGACCGACAGTTACCTGCACTCGGCCTGATCCAAAAGGGACACTGAGTCAGGGGCTGTAAAGGCAGGTCCTCCCCCACCTGCCAATTGCCCACCTCTCCCCCCCCACCCCCGAGATCCTATCACCAGCTGGTCTGAATTTAGGATGCTCCCATTTCGCTTCTAAGGATTAAGGCGTTCAAACAAAGGCAGGTTTGCAAGAGGAATCTGATCCGTGTGAATCTAATTCCCCTCGCCAAGAATCACCCCTGACTGAGAAGAATATTCCTAAGTATGCATGGCGCATGTGCGCCCCACTGTTAATTCCTGACCCACAACGGCCCACCTTCCAAAAACCCAACCAAGCCATCTTCCCAAAGGGACGGAACGCTGCCCCCTTTCCCCAGGTGCTCCAGCTGTCTTCTGTTTTGTTTTTTTTTCTGGGCTGATTTCTTGGGGAGGGAGGGGAGAAAGGGTCCACGCCACCTGGCCTCCGGGTGTCCTGACAGGCCCTCCCCAGCCTCTCTCTCCCAGGCTCATAAAAGATGGAGGTCAAACTCTCTGAACAGCCTGGCATCTGAAGGATGCAGCAATTACCAGGCTGCGGAGACAGGTGCAAGGAGAGATTTATAGGCGCTCGCAAGAAGCGGCAGGCAAGGTAAATGTGCTTGGAGTGGAGGAGGAAGGGGGGCAGAGGCCATAAATCAGGAGGACTCCGGCGCTTGCATTGCCCTTTACCAGCGAGGTGGGCTGGTGCAGCTGGCGGCGCCCCAGCCTCCTCCAGGATTTCACACCTGGCTCCCCTAGAAAGGTTGCCAAGAGACCCCGAACACAACTGAGTTCAGCACCGCCGTTTAAACCCCGGGCTGGCAGCACGGAGGCCCCTCTAAAAGCCGTGAATAATAGACAAGCATCCTTCAGGAATCGGCCGCCATTGAACTCAACCCGTGCCACCCACCGCCTGCGCCGAACGCAGCTATTTTGAGCTCACAGAAGCGAAAGCAGCGGAACTAATAATATATTACCAAATGCAACGGGGAGAGGTTCTCTCTTTCTGGCTGCCAGCAAATGGAGCAGAAAAAAAAATGGAAAGCAAAACGCAGAGCATGGATTTTGCCTGCCACGCTTCTCGGGGCCAGGGTCGGAAGGAAGGGGTGGGGGGAGAAGCCAGGGACCCTCAGGGAGAAAGGGAGCTTGAGACTGGGCTACGGGAAAGGGCTGGCATGGGGAGAAAGAAAGAAAGGAAGAAAGGAAGATAGGAAGGAAGGAAGGAAGGAAGGAAGGAAGGAAGGAAGGAAGGAAGGAAGGAAGGAAGGAAGGAAGGAAGGAAGGAAGGAAGGAAGGAAGGAAGGAAGAGACACAGAGAGAGAGACAGAGAGAGAGAGAGAAAGAGAAAGAGAGAGAGAGAGAGAGAGAGAGAGAGAGAGAGAGAGAGAGAGAGAGAGGGAGAGAGAGAGAGGGAGAGAAAGAGAGAAAGAGAGACAGAGAGAGAAAGAGAGAGAGAGAGAGAGAGGGAGAGAGAGAGGGAGAGAAAGAGAGACAGAGAGAAAGAGACAGAGAAAGAGAGAGAGAGAGAGAGAGAGAGAGAGAGAGAGAGAGAAAGAGAGAAAGAGACAGAGAGAGAAAGAGACAGAGAAAGAGAGAGAGAGAAAAAAGAGAGAGAGAAAGAAAGAAAGAAAGAAAGAAAGAAAGAAAGAAAGAAAGAAAGAAAGAAAGAAAGAAAGAAAGAATGAAAGAAAGAAAGAAAGAAAGAAACAGAGAGAGAAAGACAGAGAGAGAGAAAGACAGAGAGAGAGATAGGGAGAAAAAGAAAGACAGAGAAAGAGAGGCAGAGAGAGAAAGAGACAGAGAGAGAAACAGAGAGAGAAAGAAAGAAAGAAAGAGAGAAAGAGAGAAAGAGAGAGAGAGAGAAAGAGAGAAAGAAAGAAAGAAAGAAAGAAAGAAAGAAAGAAAGAAAGAAAGAAAGAAAGAAAGAAAGAAAGAAAGAGGAAGATAATAATCTGTCAATGGTCAAAGACCTTTCAATCTGCCATAAGGGAGGATACATTTCAAGGAAAATCGATTGTTTTTGGAACAAGAGATGGTGGGGCTGAGAACTCCCCAAAAGCAAAATAATCCCCAAATCTGAGACGTGTATTAGCACAGCAACCCTACCTGTAACAAGACAATCTATGTACATTAATAGAATAACCGTCTTGGAAGGGGTCTTGGAGGCCTTCTAGTCCAGCCCCCTGCTTGAGCAGGAGACCCTAGGCCTAGAGCATTTCAGACAAGTGGCTGTCCAGTCTCTTCTGAAAATCCTCCAGTGATGGAGCGCCCACAACCTCTGAAGGGAAGCTGTTCCACTGTTAGGAAGTTCCTCCTTAATTCCAGGTTGCTCCTCCCCTTGATGCGTTCCCACCCATGGCTTCTTGTCCTGCCTTCAGGGGCTTTGGAGAAAAGCTTGACCCCCTTTTTCTTTGTGGCAACCCCTCAAATATTGGAAGAGTGCCATCATGTCACCCCTAGTCCTTCTTTTCATTAAACTAGACAAACCCAGTTCCTGCAACCTTCACATGTTTGAGCCTCCAGTCCTCTAATCATCTCCGTTGCTCTTCTCTGCACTCTTTCCAGAGTCTCAACATCTCTTTTTACATTAACTATGATCCACCTCAGGAGTCGCTGATGCCAAAGTCAACACCCATTTGGTGTATGTTTGCGAGGCCTTGTGAACACTCCTCACCTCTGAACAAAAATGGCAAGCCACCTTAACAGAGTTTATCACTAGCCGAACACAGCCATAACCCTTAGAAGCACAGATATAACAGATTCTCCCAATTGCTTCTGTCCCACACCTTAAACCGGAGTTTAATTCACAGCCAAGATCTGAAGGCCTCCAGAATATGACAGTTAAGGCATGCAGGTTTGAACATGAGCAGCACTGAGGATCTATGATTCTCTCGAAAACATGTTAGCCAGAGGTGACGGATCCTTTTAGATAGATCGTGATGGATTACGAGAGGCAACCCGGTGATGCAACACCAGGGAAGATGTGTGCCATGAGGTCTTATGAAACTGGGTAACCACCTACACTTGAGCTGTCCTAAGCACAACACAATAAAATTAAGATGGAGAGATTGCACACCTACCCGTTTTGCCGTTGGCTTCTCTGCGGACTTCTGTGTTCCTAGGGAAGCTGTCGCAAAGCCATTTGTGGCCCACAACTCTGTCTGTCCTTAGGGGTGATTGTGAAATATGGAACCTACTGGGAGTAGGAAAGGACTGTCTTCTGCCTCTCACCAGTTTGTTCTCAAAGATCTGCCTTTGGCCTGCCATTCTGCTCAAAGGCTTCTCCTGGGGAGGAATCGTCATCCAACAGAAGCTCGGAAGACTAAGCCAAGAAGAAGCATAACGAGTTCCAGATCTCCCTAAGTTGGTTGACCTGCTCCAAAGCATCAACACCTGGACATCCAAACATTTTGAACCACCTCCTGGCTTCTCTCTCTCTCTCTCTCCCAACTCTGCCTATCAAAGCAGGAAGGAGGGTTACACCAATCAAGCGGATGAGTTTGAACTGGGCTTGCGTGGGTGAAATCAGGCAGGAATACCACCTAGTTGCAACAACACTGATATTTATTATGACCGGGATGGCGATGATGACGGAAAGAAGGTGTCTCTCGCCAAGTGGATTGCATCATTTTCAGATTCTTGCTTCAAAGATCCAAAGGATATCAAGAGCATGGTTCATTAGCAAATTAATTAGGCGACTGCCTGGAGCCCAGATCTCTCATCGCCCCTGATCAGGTTCTGGCAGAAGACCTGAGTGCTGCTAGGAAGGACAGGTTAGCAAATCGTTACCCCTTCCAGACCTCCCCTTCTAAACTCCATATGCTCTGCAAGTCACACCCACACCTGTCACAGCTACAAGCCCATGAACCTGGGAGCCACGGAAAGTTTGTCCTGGCAACCAGAGCAGATTTTCAAGCTATAAAGAAAAGCTTGGAGGATACAGCCTCCCTCCCTCCAACTCTCCAGCAAGGTAACTCCCCTCCTTTTCAAACGGAGATAGCTGGGAGCTTGCTTGGAAATCCCCACTGCAAAATGTCTCCCGTTTCAGCCCCCCTCGTAGTTCAGAGCTAACAGGCAAAACACAGCAGGGATGGTGTTCCCTAGTTGGGTCATGAGAGGTCTGCAAGAAAGCAACCGAGCTCAGAGAGCACCAAGCACCCCCACGAGATGCAGCCCCTTCCCAAGAGATCAACTTATCTGCCTCCTAGCTTTGAGTCTACTCAAGAGAAACGAGATTTTAAAGAGGGTTTTTTATTCAGGATTTCTGGCCTTGCTGGCTTGCAAGAATGCAACCGTTCCCCAGATCCTGGGCTAGAGGCAAGGAGCAGAGTGATTCCCAACAAAATAGTCGTTTTCTCCTCTTTGGAGCCCAGCAACCGTACAAGGGCAGGGAGAAAAGGAAACATTCCTGCAATCAACTCCCTCTTTAGGCAGCCTTTCAATTAGACAAACTATGGGAGCAGCTTTAATTGACCGCCCTTAAGAAGCCTCTTCATCAGAGATTAAGCCAAGATTTCAGCTGAAGGAGAGTTAAGATGCAGCCAACGGCCTTTCTCACCATGCCACAAGGTCTCCCAAGAGTCCTCTGGCCTGGATGTAGCCAAGGACGAGTTATTCTGAGGTTCCCCTGACTTGCTTGGGGTCCCAGGTAAGGCTGATTTGGCCTTTGCAATTGATAACTATGAAATGAAAACAGGAAGGCCCCCCCGTGCAGCCAGCGCGGTCTGCTTAAAGGAAGCCAACCCTCTCCCTCAACAATCCTGGCTACTTCACACTCCCAAGCTCCTGAGACAAGTGGTTGTGCTGTCATCTTAGGCACCCGTCCTCTCATGCAAAGAAGGAGCTCTAAGTGTCCAGGTTTAATGAACGTCTGCAGAATCACCCAGAACCTCACCATCGAAGTTGGGTTCATGCAAATCACTGGCCTGGCCAGGATTCCTCCGAGGAAAACAACAGCTGTTGTCCTGCTAAGGCTCCAGGAAGAAAGGATTACCCGACTGAAGTGCCCACAATAAACAAACTTGTCTTGGGCAAACATGAGCTGGTGGAAGAAACAGAATTGTCAAACCGGTTCTGGGTGGGAAACACCTAGGATGGTCTTGAACGTAGCATCTGCTGCTCTGCTGTTTTTATCTAAGAGGACAGCTCTTCTACGGCTCTAGTTTCCTCCTGCCAAAACATCTGACTGGGAGACCCAGAGCATGCTAGACTAATAAAACAGGGTATTGTGTATGGAGCAGGCGGGTCTTCAGTAGGTTCTGACCGGTTCTGGAGAACCGGTAGCGGACATTTTGAGTAGTTCAGAGAACCGGCCAATCCCACCTCTGACTGGCCCCGCCAACCCCATCTCTTCTCCGCCTCCCATTGAGTCCCAGCTGATTGGCTGGGACTTCTTTGTTGCCCTGCATAGGAGAACGGAGCTGGAAAGCAGGTTAGTGGGGTGGGGAGGGAAGGGGGGGGATTTTGCAGTGACCTTCCCCTGCCATGCCCACCAAGCCACGCCCACCAAAACACGCCACGCCCACCAAGCCACGCCCACAGAACCAGTAGTAAAAAAATTTGAATCCCACCAACTGGTATGGAGGATGCACCATGGAATTTCCATAGTTCTACGGAGGGGAGAAACCCTCTCCAGATTTTTAAGTCTACTTCTCCCAAGCCGACTTTTGCAGGAAGAACCGCTGAGGACTTCCTAAGCAGCCAAGGAGAGTTTGCAGCCCCTGGCCTAAGTCACTTGAGATCACGGCCTTCCCGGCTCTGGTGCTCCTTATGGGAGAGCTGGGTGGGGAGAAGTTTCTTCCGGCCACCCCCAGGCCGATCTAAAGATACTTCTTAACAGGCTTCCGGCCAGTTTGAAGAAGCCGCATTGAGATTTTTCCACCCTCCCCGGCACAAGCTGGAGTCTCCTGCCTTTATGGTGCCACTCGATTAGCCCCACTCAGTTTTTGCAGGCCCTGTCACTGATCACCCGGCTGTGGATCACTGATCTGCTAAATGGCAACAAGCTGGTTTAATAAGGGTTTGTTTTGAGGGCAATCGGAAAAACGAGCATCAGGCAGAATGCCCGTGTTTGGCAAGCAATTTGCAAAGGGCACGAGGGCACCAAGGGCAACGTCTCCACCGCTCCCTGCTCTGTGCCCTCTGCATGCATTAAGGAGCAGCGGGCAAGTAGCACATTTGGGGAGAATTACTACCCCGATGGCTTTTCGGAGATGCTTTAGTTCAGCTTCCTGCACCGAGCCAGAGATGCGGACTTCACCTCTTTCCTCCTTGAAGATTTCATCTCATCATTTCAATTATTCATCACTGTATTGTTAAGGACCAAGGTGCTCGTGCGTTTAAAAGGGAGGCAGGTGGGGCCACTTCATTCCTATTTAGACCGCGCCTATTTGCCTGGCTGCAATGGGAAGAAGGAATAACCTTGAGGAACAGAAGGAAAAGATACAACCAAGACGTTGGTCTGATAAAAGGAATCTGAGTCCAGGGCAGAAACGTAATGCAAGAAAGCATGCAATAATGGCGAATATCTGTAGCTCAGGCGTAGGATGAAGGTACCGGTTCGTTCTCCGAGCTTGTGGTTTGGTTTCTGAATGTTGGAATTTTGGATCCATCACAAAACCCTTACCTGATGTGACCCACACCTGACCCATCACTAGACCCTCACCCATCACAAGACTTACTAACCACACAAAACCCTTAGAAGCAGAAGAATACCAACACTGACATCCCCTAAATTCCACTGGAGATGTTACCTAGACTGGTAATGAAATGTTTGGAAACCAACCCATAAGCTCGGAGAACGAGCTTCCTTCCGTGAGAAAGCATCTCAGGACCTTCCCCAGGACTCATGAACGCCTCCATCTCACTCAGTCCATTCCAAGCTCCTTGTGCATCTCCCATCACAACCGCACCCGTTTTGAAGGGCTTGGGAGTTCCCGGTCCTTTCTCTTTTGGAGACAGTCAGAGAAGGGAATACCGCACAGCCAACAAAAGATCTTGGTTTTGAGCAAACATCTGCAGTAATAAATTTTAAAATGTAGGCGGGGGAGAGAGAGAGAGGAGAAATGAGGAAAGACCCCCCAAATGCAGACTGATCTGGAAAAGAGCAAGAAATTCCAAGAGGCACGAAAAGAGAACATGTTCTCCGCTCTGGAGAAGAACGGCGCTTGCAAGTGAGGCTGGGCTGGTTGAAACTTCCCTCCCCACCCGCCCTTAACTCTTGACCCACATGGCCTTCTGGCCTGGCCGTGGCTCCACTTGCAACCAAGTCAACTCATTGTGAACTCTTTGTCTTGCTTTTTTTTGTGGTGGCCAAAGAGCCCCCAGGAGATGAATTTAGTGGTGTAGGCCATTGAGTTTTTATACCCCACCTGGGAGAAATTAAAAGTTTCTTTGAGGTAGGAGCATCACCTGTAAACCCTTCTGCAGACCAAGATGGAGAGTTGAGGTCAGAAAGGGGGGGGGGGAAAGGGGGTGCAAAGTATTAAATCTCCCCTAGGATGAAGAGACCAGCCCCTTCCCCTTAAAAGGCCCAGACATGCAACCCCACAAATAAGGAAGCCTCTCTTAAAATCAAACCACAAAACTTCCCAAGTCAGCTTCTTGGAAGCCCCCACCCTATCCCAAAAAGCGATTTCTTCCTTGGCTGGGTCTCTGGGGGGATGGGTGGGGGGGAGAAACGACCAGGGGAGCTAACTTTCCCCCCAGATAATTGTCCCTCCTCCTTCTCTCTTTCATCACATGCAGGATCACAATAACTGGCCCTATGGATCCTGACCCCAAGGGCTACACGTTTCCCTCCCAAGGCAGCAGCTCCCCCCAGGCCCCCACCACTCTCCCTTTTATGCAAAGAAGTCAAATTTCTCATTCTGATGCAATATGCCAGCTCAGTTAATGAATGGCTAATGCATCTGTGAAGGGTGCAAGGATGGGAAACAGCCAAGCACAGAGAGAGAGAGAGAGAGAGAGAGGGAGTGTGTGTGTGTGTGTGTGTGTGTGTGTCTGGGCAGGGATCCAGGCTCCGTCATTCCCACCCACCCACCCCCCAGCCCCCTCCACTGCCCCCTTTGCAGATAAGAAAGGGGAGGGGCCACCCAAGGCCCATTGTTCTAATTGAAAGGGAGGGGGGGGACTTGCCCAGCAGATGGCAGGTATAACAAAGCAGCTTGCTGTGGCCAAACCAATTATTTATCTAATTATGATTTACCACTTAACCACATGATCTTTCCGCCGAGTTGTGGGCAATTAAAACCCGGGTGATTATGTGGATTATGTAAATCAGGCTGGAGCTCTAACGAATAAAATTGGAGATTAGACATTCGCCCAGGCTTTAGCTGGCACAGGGGAGGAAAAAAGGGGAGAGGGAGGGTGGGGCGAAGAAGGAAGGGGCAGGGGACCCAGGGCGGTGGCAGGGAGGGGGGTTCAGAAGGGGAGTCGGTTTTGTCAAGGGTTTCCTCCAGGGAAGGGCCCTCTCGGGTCAAAACTCCAGGTGGAGTGCGCTCTGCGCCTTTTCGCAACAGCCTCCTGCAACCTCATGAGCAGGGCACCTCCTGCCTCCGAGGACACAGATGTGGCACCCCTGCCATTGCCGAGCCCTCTGACTTGCCCAGGGTTTGGAGCAATTCAGAGGGACCTTAACCCCCCCAGGAGATCTTTGAGCAGGCCATCTGCTGAGGTCAAAGCTGTCCACCTCTCCTTCTCTGACTTGCACATCATGTAGGGAAGGGCCTCGCAGCCACACACAAGAGTGGCTCCCGTTGGCCACTGGTGTCGGCTGGCAAAGCCGCAGGGCTGTCAGGAAAGCCTCCCTCTCCTTGCTTCTGTGCCCTCCTTCTCTCTTCTCTGGTTGCTCGGCGTGAGGCCGGTCGCCTCCTCTGCAGGGTTTGTTAGCCATCTAAGATACCCTACAACAGGGGTCTCCAACCTTGTGGACCTGTAGACTTCAACTCCCAGAATTCCACAAGACTCTGCATGAGCCTCGACACAAGTCCCACGCTCCCATGCACCCCGAGGAGAGCATTTTGGTCCTGGTATAAGAGCACAGCAGCCTGGAATGCTTACCCCATCGCTGCACAGCCAGCCATGTCTGGCTGGTGGCATCAAGGGCAGGAACGGTTGAGAATGCCAGACTGGCAGGACGGGCATCTCCAAGGCACCCATTGGGGGTGGAGAGGCTGTGCCAGGCAGCAGCAGCCAACCTTCTGCCTACTGAAAGACAATCTGGAGTTGGAAGAGGCAGGAAAAGAGGACGGCAGGTGCACATCTACCAGTGCAAACACACACCTGCAGGCGATGGTGGGGCTTTGACCAAGGAAAAAGCAGCCTCTGCATTGGTGACTCACCTGCAAATCAGAGGTGCAGGTAGGCTTCATGTTGGCCCAGAAAGCCCTGAAATCACTAAGGGGGCACAAAAGAAATGGGAGATAGCATCTGCCCCCCCTGGAAGACACAGGTGCCTTCTCTCAGCCCTGCCTCTTTGGCTGCACGGGGAAGCTCTGGCTCAAATTCCCGGTCTCCACCAAGTGCTTATGGAGAAGGGTGTGTGTGTGTGTGTGTGTGTGTGTGTGTGTGTGTGTGTGTTCAAGGCGCCCGGCAGACTGCTTTGCCTGCCTGAGTTGATAGGAGATTTATGTGTCATGCGAACCCGGGGAAAATATGGGAGTATTAATGATAACGCTTCCTGTCCTAGCAAAGGTCAACTGCAATTGCTATCAATCTCGCCAACCTGGGCGCAGGAATGAAAGGGCCTGTGAATCACCTGGTTTGGGAAGGGAGGAGAAGGAGTTGGTAAGCCAAGATAAGAGATTTAATAATCTTGACCAGGGGAAGGGGACAGAATTAAACAGACTGCAGTAACTGAGTTCTTCTAGTCCAATGTCCAGAGTTGACCCCAGCCAAAGCACAGAACAACTCAAAGAAATACTGCAGAATCGGAAGATGGGGAGAGACCCGGCCCGTGGCAATGCCAAGAACCAGACACAACTGAATGGGTAACATCGTCATCAGATGATTAGGGGACTGGAGGCTAAAATATACAAAGAACGGTTGGGTCTCTCTCGTTTAATGAAAAGATGGATGAAGGGGTGACATGGCAGCAGTCTTCCAATACCTCAGGGGCTGCCACAATAAAAAGGGGGACAACCTCTTCTTCACCAAAGCCCCTGAGGGCAGGACGAGAAGCAACGGGTGGGGAAAGAGTCAAGGAGAGAAGCAACTTAGAACTAAGGATAAATTTCCTGACAGTTAGAACAATTAATCAGTGGAACAACTTGCCTCCAGAAGTTGTGAATGCTCCAACACTGGAAGTTTTTAAGAAGAGATTGGATAACCATTTGTCTGGAATGGTATAGGGTTTCCTGTCTGAGCAAAGGGTTGGTCTAGAAGACCTCCAAGGTCCCTTCCAACTATTCTACTCTACTCTTCTACTCCATTCCACTCCACTCCACTCTCTACTCCACATTCCGTTCTGTTCCTTCCCATCCCATATTCCACATTCCATTAAGATGGAGTAGAGAGAAATCCTGACGTGCTTTGGAGGTTCTCTTATTCTACCTTTAGCAATCGAGGAGGGCATTCCTGAGCTGTTTGCCCTGCCTGTTCCTTGAGCTGCCTCCCTTGCAGCCTGACTGCATGCACCTGCAGGGGAGGCCCAAAGAGGAAACTCAGTTACCATCCAGAACTGTGCAGATCAGGCGCCCAATCCGCTTCCTCCTCAATCCCCAGCAGGAAGAATAATGCAACCTTTCCACTTTTGCTCCGAGGAAACTTTTGAGTCATCAATGCCACTTTTCTGGAGAATTAATTCCAGAATCCAGTTGTGCATTCGACTCCTTCCTCTGGCTCTTTGCTGTTGCTCAGACAGAACAGTTATGTACAGGTAGTTTTCGGCTTGTTTTAAGGACCAGTCAAAGTTAAAAAGGCACAAAAATAAGGGACTTATGGCCACTGAAGCATCTCTAGGATCACTCAGATGTTGGGCAACTGGCTCTTATTTATGACGGATGCAGTGTCCCGGGGTTACGTGATTCCTTCTGACAAGGAAAGTCCATGGGGAAGCCAGATTCACTTAATGACTGTATTATTACTGACTGTTAAGTAAATTCATTTAACACAGTGTTGGGATTCAATTTTTTTTACTACCGGTTCTGTGGGCGTGGCTTGGTAGGTGTGGCTTGGTGGGTATGGCAGGGGCAGGATACTGCAAAATCCCCATTCTGTCTCCACCCCACTTTCCAGCTCCGTTCTCCTGTGCAGGGCAACCCAAGAAGACCCAGCCGATCAGCTGGGACTCAATGGGAGGCAGAGGAGAGATGGGGTTGGCGGGGCCAGTCAGAGGTGGGATTGGCCGGTTCTCCAAACTACTCAAAATTTCCACTAAATAAGCTAGGAAAACCAGGCTGGCAGAACAAGGGACCTGCCAGGAAAAAAACAAAGGGACCAGATTTAAACCAAAATTCCTCTGCTGCATTTCCTTCCCAAGTGCGCTACAGACCCGGCGTGCAGGAAACCCAACATGCTCGCATGCGGCCCACCAGTTGCAGCATAATGTATTTTATGAACGCGCAGATGGTGTGGTGTAGGCCAGTGGGAAGGTTTTACCTAGGGATAAGAAAATTAACTCTGGCAAATAGCAAATTTATTGCATGTATTTTCATTTTCCTAATACGAGCGCCATCTGCTAACCAGCGCTGCCCCGCGCTAGGAGGAAAGAGTTATGGGCATTGAATATGGGCCCATAGGCAACCAAGGGTCGCTTGCAGTGCCCAGAGAAAGACAGGACCAAGATCTCGCCACATCAATCCAGCACCCAAGTAATGACGCAAACCGAATCACCAGCCTGTCTGGTGCCCTCTGGAAATACTGGAAGCTGTACAGGTAAAGTCCAATCGCGTCCCAAATGTATGTTGCTAAGCAAGGCTGTTGTTAAGTGAGGTTTGGCCCCATTTTACGGCCTTTCTTGCCACCGTTGTTAAGCAAACCACTGAGACTGTTAAGTTGATCACCTGGTTGTGAAGTGAATCACAGGGAGGCTGCAATGGTCGTAAGTGTGAAAAATGGTCATAAAGTCACATTTTTCAGGGCAGATGGAAGTTTGAACTAAATGAACTCTTGTAAGTTAGTTAGTTTATTTTATTATCATTGCACCTCATACAGCGAAATCAAACACCACCTTCAGTGCACTTCGTGGCCATGAAAATAAACACAAACACACATCCTTCACCCTCCACCCATTGAACCAAAAACCCGCAATACCACACCAACACTGCACTATACAGTAGAATTCAAAAGAGCTACTGCCCTGGGATAGAAGCTGTCTTTCAGCCTATTTGTCCTTGTTTTTATTATTGTCCTGTACTGTCTGCCAGATGGTAATAGTGCAAAAAAAGGCTGCCCAGGATGAGGTGGATCCTTGAGGATGTTTTGAACTTTCTTGAGGCAGCGGGAGCACTAAAGCTCTTCCAAAGAGGGGAGAGGGCAACCAGTGATCCTCTGGGCAATGACGTTAACCCTCTGGAGCGCTGTCCTATCTGCCACTGTGCAATTGGCAAGCCCTACACAGGGGCAGTAAGTTAGGATTATGGTGCAGCGGTAGAAGGTCACCAGCAGTTTTTCATTCAGTTGTTGTTTCCTGAGAAATCTCAGGTAGTATAATCTCTGCTGGGCCCTTTTGATTAGGGCTGCAATGTGATCCCCCCCAAGTCAGGTCCTCTTTTAGGGTAACACCCAGAAACTTAAAACTGGCCACTTGCTGTACTCGACCTCCATTGATAAGCAAGGGCTGGATGCCTGGTCTGTTTCTTCTGTAGTCCACTATAAGCTCCTTGGTCTTACTGGTGTTGAGGACCAAATTATTGTCTCCACACCACGAAAGCAACCAGTCCACCTCAACTTGGTAGGCAGACTCATCCCCCCGGAGATGAGTCCCACCAAGTCAAGGACTATCTGTATTTCCAAAATATTTGGAGAATGCCAACTTGGGCAATGGATGGTTCCTTCTCTGGCCACAGTTTTCCAGGTTCCCTCCCACCTCCCCAAAAAGGGCTTTTGCATTCCTTCCAGTATAACTTCATTATTATTTTTTTAAAGAAAAGGGAAATGCCGAATATTGAACCTGTGATATTCTGCATGCAGAGTTGCTGACCGGCTCCGGGGCAAAAGAATTCCTCTGGATGGATCTAGTGGCCAGGTTTTGCTGACCACAGCCCTGTTTAACACCCAGCAAGAATGTTATTACATCTGTAACCTGGTTAATGAAATCTTAGCCTATGCCTTGAACTGAGTGATCAATTAAATGTGCATACATTTGCATCCCAATGAGGCAACCCAATTCTTCTCAAGAAAAGGCATCCTGGTGTATTTTGCCCGTGGATCTCAAATTATTCATGAGTCTCTGGCAGCAGATCCTGCCTTGAAAGAGGCATTCCTTCCAGGGTATGAGGCTGGAAGGAATGTGGCTTTTCCGATAGCTCCTTTGCCAACTGCCACAAGTCTGGGGAGCCTATCGGTTTAAAAAATGTGTATGTATGCACACTTCATTATTTAAGTGGCAAAGAGCTGTATCTGCTTTCAACAGAGTGCGTGTAGGTTTTTTAGGCCTTCTCTTGCAATATATATTGGCCTGGCCGAGCTGAAGATGGGGTGCTATAACTCAAACTACAGATGTAAAAAGGAGAATATTTGTAGCTCAAGGTTGAACGGTGAGGTCCTTGGTACTCTCTGAGCTTGGTTGTTTTCCTCCAATAGACTTATATATTGCTTTACAGTGCTTTACAGCCCACTCTAAGCAGTTTACAGAGTCAGCCTCTTGCCCCCAACGATCTGGGGGTCCCTCAGATGTTGCATTATCTAAACTAGGTAACGACACTAGCACTGATGATGTTACCTGGTTTGGGTAATGAAACGTCTGCAGGAAAACAACCAAGCTCAGAGAGCACCAAGGACTCCCACAGTCCTCCTCCTCCTCTAACAATCTTTCTGGCATCGTACATGCCTTGGGCTCGGAAGAGTAGGTGGTGTAGGTAAGTGACTTGAAATGTCTCGCTCTTCAAGAAGGAGTTCCACGTTCCAAAACCAAATACGTTTCAGTTCTAGGAAGCAATTCTACCATTATAAGCTGGTTCAAAGTCTTCAACACAAAGACCTCATTAATCTCAGCCTGTTTCCAGCAGAAAACCCCCATCTAAAGGGTGGGCCCCTAAATCTTCCTCCCTTGATTATTCCTAGGTACTTTCCTGCTCCACCCACAGGTTTACAAACAAAGAATCTCCAGCAATTTGCAATCACCAAGGATCTTAGATCGGTGATTCTCAAACTTGGCCACTTGAAGATGGGCGGACTTCAACTCCTAGAATTCCCTAGCCAGCTATTCTGGGAGTTGAAGTCCACCACCTTCAAGAGGCCAAAGTTGAGAAACACTGATCTAAGAAATGGCCTTCAGTAAAGGACTTTGAAGATGTAGAAGCAAATCAATCCCAATTTTTTCCAAGGAGAAGACTTCACTCATTCTGATTCCTTTTTCGTGTTTGAGATGAAAAGGAGGAGCAGAAAAAAAATTGAATTGTTGTCTTGTAAGTACATGTCTTTCTGCCTGATTACAAAGTCCCTCTGGTACATTGGGTACCTGCAGAGTGGACTTAGCAACCCTTTCTCCATCTTGGTTTACACCATAAGGACCACACTGGGGGCCAGCACAGATATAAGCCACGGTCCATCTCTACCAACTTCTTGTGCAGGGCTCTTCAAACTTGGCAAGTTTAAGACTTGTGGACTTCAACTCCCAGAATTCCACCTCCAGTCATGTTAGTTCAGGAATTCTGGGAGTTGAAGTCCACAAGTCTTAAACTTGCCAAGTTTGGAGACCCTTGTTCTTGTGTCTTGGGAACATACAATCTGCTGCACCACAAGTGCTGCACCGTTTCCCTCCTCTCTTGTTTCTCACTTGCCAGGGCTAATGACTGCCTCTTCTCCATGTGATAGTCACTAACAATTCAAAGAGATTTTTGTTTTACATTTTAAGGAGACCCCACCCCTGCCCAGCAAATATCCACTGGAATTCTCCTTTGCACGTAACCAATTCTGGCTCACAATAAGTGTCATTGCACAATTTGGAGAGATACTCCAAATTATGAATTTATCTCAGTGCCCCGAAAGGAACGCGGCGAGTGAAGAATCCCATCTTTCCTTCGTGACAAAAGCCGCCCGCCTTCCAAAATTTAAGGATAGAGAAATTCCCCATCTAAACTATCTGGCTGGCTGGCAGTTGGGCTGCGGCACCAACCGAGCTGCCTTGGTGTGCAGGCGATCCTCTCTCAGCTGGAAGCACAAGATGTGGAGGGAAAGAGTACAGAGATGGCACAAAATGGAGGCCAGATTTTTCCCTTCGCTCCCCAAAGCTGCAAAGGTCCAAGAACTCCGGGGGGGTCAACAGTGAGTGACAAGACTCGCCGTCCAAAATCCACAGGCATGAGAATGGATAAGGCACAAGCCCAGGGCTGGGAGCTGGCTCCCCAAAGCAGCTGTGACTCTTGGCCAGGGTTGGGTCCAAGCGTAGCAGGTGGCAGATGGCTTTGCCCACTGGAGAAGGTTGGGGGAAGGAAGCATCAGGAGGAACTGGGTCTCTCTAGAAAAGGAGAGTTGGGGTCTATGGACGCCCCGCTTCCAGGAGGCAAGGTCTGCCGGCAGGAGGACCAGCTCAGCAGGTAGACTTGGGGAGGGGGTGACCACACAGGTCTGTGTGGGGAGCAACCACCCAAAAGTAAGAGGTTGGCTGAGGTTCTTCTCTGGAAGTGCAAGGGGAAGAAAAATTGGTTTGAAGCAGGGGTCCCCAAACTTGGCAACTTTAAGACTTGTGGACTGTAGAGAGGATCTGGTGCGCAGGGAAAAGGATTTTCTTTCGAGCTTTTTGGTCCTTCCAGGGTAGGCAAGAAATGGATCCATGGGGGATTTCACAAAGGTGTTTTTTTTTTATGTTGCAGGAGAATAATAATGCCAGAGAAAAT
The DNA here is from genome assembly GCF_049901735.1 of Notechis scutatus. NCBI lineage: Eukaryota > Metazoa > Chordata > Lepidosauria > Squamata > Elapidae > Notechis > Notechis scutatus. The sequence goes on along the minus strand of NC_142017.1, from coordinate 2,024,670 downwards.
CAGGGCAGGTTCATGACTACTTGGCGTTTCCATCTCACGACTTCCCACTTCTCTGGATTTAATGTTTAATGTTCCATTGGCTTCTTCTCCTACGTCGACCTTCCTTAATCAGTGTGCAACTTCACAAGGACAACTAAAATCCCCCCCAAAAAAAATTAGGCGCAATAAAGTCCCCTCTTCCAGCCAAACATAACCTCTCCCCTCCCCTGACTTGAAAAAACATCATCAGCGAGCCAAGGTTTGCTACCTACATGATGTAAAACTAGATTGTGGGTTGAATTTGCCAGCAGCCAGCAAACAAACACGCACAAAAGAGTTGGGCTTCTCACCGAATGCAATTTGGAGCCCACCTTTTCTGTCACCAGGGCAACCGAGCCCACGTCTTGACAGACAGACAGGTGATCATGGCACCAGGTGCGGCAGCAAGCAAGATGGGAATTGCCTGGCATCTGTGCCTTGTTGGAAAGAGGCCGGCTGGCTGGGCAGTTGGACGTCCAACACGTTTATTCTTGTAGGTGAACATGGCAGCTCTTCCAGGCAAGAGATGACGGCAGAGAGGACAGGGCCACGGGGTGCCAAACAAGGTCTCTAGGCGAGATGTCAACATTTGTGCCCATTTTGTGCCACCAAAAAAGTAAAAAAAAAATCTACTGCCAACTTCTCTCCGGTGGTTGGAAGAATAGAGGGGGGAATGGACCTGGGTATGTCTTCTAATCTGGTGAAAAAAAAGGACTGGGGGAGACATGATAGCAGTCTTCCAATATTTGAGAGGCTGCCCCAAAGAAGAGGGAGTCAAGCTATGCTCCAAAGCACCCGAGGGCAGGACAAGAAGCAACAGGTGGAAACTGATCAAGGAGAGAAGCAACTTAGAACTAAGGAGAAATTTCCTGACAGAACAATTAATCAGTGGAAAAACTTGCCTCCAAAAGTTGTAAATGCTCCAACACTGGAAGGTTTTTAAAAAGATGTTGGATAACCATTTGTCTGAAGTGGTGTAGGGTTTCCTGCCTAGGCAGGGGGTTGGACTAGAAGACCTCCAAGGTCCCTTCCAACTCTGTCATTCTCTTCTATTAAAAAGCCAAGGATGCCATCACAACAAAATGGAACAACTCACCATGGCCAACTCAATTCATCATGGTACAATTCAACAAATACAAAAAGTTAAATTAATTTGGACAGAACCGTGGTCAATAATATTAAAATAAAGAAAGGCAATCCAGAAATACAAGAGTTACAATAACTTTGGTGAAAATGTGGTCACTGAGAATAAAAGTAACTGAATGAAACGATTAATGCAGTGTTGAATTATCCCACGGTGGCCATAATGAGTTGGTCATGGTGAGCTGGCTACGGTGAGTTGTCCTAGCTTTGCTGGCTGTGGAATTCTGGGAGATGAAGTCCTCCAGGCTTAAAGTTGCCAAGGTTGGAGACCCCTGTCCTAGACAACACTGCAAGGCGGAAATCCCAAAGGGGAGTGATAGAGACACAAAGGAACCCATCAAAACATTTGAGAGGATAGCCGTCAATGCAGATTTCTGCAAGTCAACAGTTTGAACCACACCACACGTTGGAGAGGAAAAAAGGAAAGTTCCCTGTCACAGGCAAATGGGCAGGGCGGACACCACCCAAACTGAAACAGGATTTAATGGGATGGTTTTCCCCGAAAATAAAATACCCTAGAAATTTCAGGTGCTCATCGTTCACCCATAAGGACTTCTTGATCTTTTTGTGCAGCTGTTATTCACAGGCAACAGGAAACATAGCAGAGACACAGTAGTAGAACAAGTGCTCAAGGAAGTGTGGGAGCCCCTCATGAGCCCCCCAAGTAGCTCAACAGGGCTGCCTGAGGAAGGTTATGGGTTTGGGAGTTCCTTCAATCTCTCTAGCTGATGCTTGGCTACAGGCTACCAATGGTCCAGTTGCCAGAATCTCAGATGCTTGAAATTTTGACCTCTGGACCCAATAGTTGAGGGAACGTTGACAATGTTGAGGTTGGCAAGAATTGCAAAGCCAAACCCCAAAAGGATATTCCCTTGCTGCCCCCTCACCCCAAAATAGGTTACTAGCACTAAATGAGACTTTTTTGTGTGTTTTGGCTCAGTTCTTGGAATGAAATGCAAGATGGATTGGTGTGAGAACATACAGGAACATCACTCAAAGGTCCTACTTTTCTTGGAACCATTTGTGACATTAACCATACGAGGACAGGTAATCTCATTGCTGCTTAGATGTTCTTCTCCTTCCAAAATGGCCTTGGGAGTCCACCAACTTTGTAGAAGCAACCTTGAGTTTTGAGAGACTTCTGAGGATTGACACTCTAAGAGTGTCCCTTAAGCACCTGGACCCCTAACTCCAAGCAGCGCAAACATGGCCCTTCTTTCTTCTCCCTGACCTCACACCCAAGCAAAGAGTTAACGAGATTAATTGCATTCGGCTAGCAATCCCTTATATTGGTGTCAAAAAAACAACCCTCTATATCATGTGATATCCTCCCATTCGCCTACAGTAATCCTCAGCCTTTAAAGCAAATTATTAAAATTCACTTATATTTAATCTGCCTTCTGGAATTTAATTGAATTTTTATGCTTGGCAAATGTCACTATTTGCACTGGCTCCGAACAGCTAAATGACAAACTAGCCAACGGATCACACCAGAAGGCCTGAAGAAGTGAGGACTGTCAGTACCACAAGGAGGAGGAGGAGGAGGAGGACAGTGGAGTCCTTGCTGCTCTCTGATCTTGGTAGTTTTGTTGCATATGTTTCATGACCCAACTAGGGAACATCATCAATGCCCATAATGCTACCTAGTTTGAGTAATGAAAGCTCTGCAAGAGACAACCAAGCTCCGAGAGCACCAAGGACCCCTCACCTAGATCGGTGTTTCTCAACCTTGGCAACTCAACCTCAGTTTGAGAAGATTGAGACACACTGACTTAGAGCATACTGAGAGATCTGTCACAAATCACTGAGGCTGGATTGGTGCAAGACACCAAGCGAGAGCCAGATCTCTGCAAGAGACTCAAAGAAAGCCAAACAAATCACCTCATGCTTTCCTGATTTATTCCCTTGCCTTCTTGCAAATGTGTGGGATTCTTTCATCATCATCAGACAGCTCCCTTAATGGAAGCCATTAGCAGAGATCTCAGAGGACCAAGGGGAGAAGGGAAGCCAACAAACAGACTTTCCTGACCTGACAATATCCAGATTTGTTGATGGAACCTCCACACAAATGTTGCAGACAAACATCACTACCCCACCAACGCAGACATAACTGGGACGACTTATTGTAAGACCTGAGAAGTTTGGAGACATCAGCCTGAAATGCTTGAGGCATGTTATGGGGTGGGGCCTCACCCTCCTTTTCTCAAGTTCTCAATGAAGACACTCAACCAAGAGCTCATGAAGGTCCTCCATGAAGCTTGCTACAGCCCTTCTTCTACTTTCTCATCTTCAGAAACCACATGGATGATGGTAGAAACCAGAAAAGCTTCTGGGTTTGGGAGCCAACTTAAAAAAGAAAAGATTTCAGACTTTTCTTGAAGGCTGCTTGCACATCCCCAACTGACCCATCAATCATGGTCTGATTAAGTATTAGAATAGGAGAAATCAGGATCCAAGCCAATGTGTTAAATTCCCCCATTGGCCTTACTAAATTTCTTTGATAAATCAAAACATAAAGAGCTCTGGTTGCAGTCAAGCAGGTAGTAACAAGATCTTGGAAAACAGGGAAAGATTTAATACTTTCCCTTGGGCGACAAATGTGCTGGAAAGCATGGAACACAACAGAAACATGGACACCCCCCCAAAAAAATATATATGGCGATATCACAATTACCCCCAAAAATGCTTTTTACTTCACCAGGTTGAAATGTATTAATCATGCCTAACAAAGGCATAATGATGGCTTAATACCCAATCCAGCTTCCTAAATAATCTTATTTAAATCAGGTTGCATGCATTTGGCTGCTACAGATATACATTATTGTTCGTTGTTAATCCATTTTGGTCACGCCAAGCCAAGATACTCCACAGCTTAATGAAAAGACATCCACTGAGATGTAAGGATGCCAATTCCACGCCAGGATACGGCACTCAAGGGATACCACTGCTGACACAACTGCCTGCATGGTTTCAAGAGGAGGTCTGCGTTCAGCCTAAGGTTGTGTCTTTATTTGGGGTGGGGGAAAATGGGGAGATAGTCAAGACGGGGGAGGCAGCTGGAAGGTGTGAATCTTCTTTCTTTGACTCGCTCTTGAGCTGCACTTTGGCGAAATGCAGCCAAGGCCCCCGGGGTGTGTGTGTGTGTGTGTGCCATGCCAAGTGTCACAACCAGCTCGCAGGTCTTCTGCAAGAGGTCCTCTCATAGAATGGCCCCATCCAGCTTCATCTTCCTACTGATTGACTCACTAGCTAGCCTTTAGCCATCAGAAGCTGCAGGAAATGCAACCTACAGGTGTAAAAGAACTGGGTGCTCACACACACACACACACACACACACACACCTCCTTCCTGAGCCAGACTGCAAAGAGAGCTTCTATGAGTCATAACCAGCCCTTGCTAGATCACAGCAGCTGAAGACTTCAAGTCAGATCTCCCAGCCCTGCAAAGGACTGGCGCTGTCAGGATCCCCAAGGAGATATCACGCAACACTTCTTTGGATTACCCAGCACAAAACTACTGTTTTCCTTAAAGAGGAGAGGGAGAAGGAGGAGGGAGAGGGGGAGGAAGAGGAGAAGGAAAGGAGGAGAAAGGAAGATAGAAGAGAAAGGGAAAGGAAAGGAGAAGAGAAGAGGGAAGGGGGAAAGGGAAAGGGAAGGAGAATAGGGAGGAGAAGGTAAAGAAGAGAAAGGGGAAAGGAAGATGGGAGAGGAGGGGAGGGAAGGGAATTGAAGGGAAGGGAAGGAACCAGGAGGGGGTTGGAGGGAGAACCAATCCTTCCTCCACTCTCTTTCCGAGACTACATCCCACAGCTGGGTTTCAGACAAGTAGGTTGTCCAATCTCTTCTTAAAAACTTCCAGTATTGGAGCATTCACAACTTCTGGAGGGAAGTTGTTCCACTGACTAATTGTTCTATAAAGGATGATTATTACAGCACAAAAAGCCCCCCCCCCCCGCCTTAAACCCGCAGACAACCCTTTCTCCCCCCCCAAACCCACAGACAATGCAGATGGTAGGCAGCCACCAGGACCCCTCCCCCGGCTGGCGCTGCTCAAGAGTCCCTTGGCCTCCTCCGCCATTGAGCTGAGAAGAAACCCCAACGGGGAGACAGGAACAGGTGCCTCCCAGCCTCGGCTCCTTCCTGCCCTCCACTCCTGGGATTATCATAAATTAAGGCGTAATTATTCGGCAGACATTTGCAACCTGAAGATTCCAGAGGCAATAAGCCACACGTCACAATGGGAGACAAGCATGTGCAGCTACCCAGGGCAGTTTCTCGGTCCTTCTTCCAGAAGGATGGTAAACGTTTCATACAACAGGTTGGCTAATCTGCCCCCCTGCCAGTTCTAATTTGGCTCACTGAAGCAAGGATTCTACTTTTCCCTCTGGCTGGTGGCCCTGAAGAGACGCAAAGTCCAAGAAGGTCCAGCTTTGGGACTTCCTCCCCCATGCACATTTTGGTGAAAGCTGTCCAGGGTAGTGGGAGAAGATGCATATCAGCCTTGCTTGGAACCAACCCATGACAATCCCAGAGACCACACAGATGTTGCTCTCCAAGTAGGTGGCCGAGGAAGCCAACAGTTTCCAAGTAGATGCCCTCCAGATGTGCTGGACCTTTGGCCTAGGGAAAGCAACTCCCAGCAAAAAAACACTCTCTGTTGAAGGTCAAAGGGTCAAGGGTTCAAGGGTTGAAGGTCAAAAGTTTATCTTCAACAAGATGAAACCAGCCAGTATGTTGTAGACAGAAGCCTTGAACATAACTACTGCATTCCGTAGATAGGCTTCCATTCAGCCAATTGATTAAATCAAGGTTTGTTAAATAAGCCAGGGTTGGCATTTCATGACTTCCTGTTGCTTGGAGTCAACTCCATCCCAAATATCTCTGAGCAGTTTGCATCAAGCAAAAAACCCCTCCAAGAATCAGAATAATCAACACATTCTTTTTTAATGTCCTCCTGAAGAGGTCAATCTTCAAGATTCTTTGAAAGACCAACACTCTTCGACAGAAAAGGCGGCTGTTACCAAGAAGGCTTAACAAGACCTATGCAGTTGGCATTGCCTCCACAGTAGACCACTGACCAATCTAGGAGCCCAGACTTTTGCTTGGTCTGCTAAAAACATCTGGCTCCTTTTTCCAACGTTCATCTCTCCATAGTGGACAAGCAAATCCGTAGTCCATTGATGGTGTGGACTCTCAATGGGCCAATAATTTGCTTCTCCAGTGGAGAAGGGCACGCAAAACCATCTTCCAGCAAACATGCGTCAACCAGCTTTATCTCAAGCCTTCATGGGCTTCCCAATTTTCTCACGAACTTCAAATAGACATATGAATAATAATTATGATGATATAATATATATGTGGCACGCAAGAGAAAATGGTCTTTAGAAGGCTCAAGGCATGAAGCTACTTTCTAATGTATACCGTCTTGGATTTTTTTTCGTAAGTATTTGAATATTTTCCCCATGTGTTTGATGGAAGATGACAACACTGGCAACTTGCCACATTGCTGTTATATATACCACAGCAACAACAACAACAAAAAATCAAAGAATTACATACTAGAAGCACAACCTGTTTGAGGCCCAATTTCAATATAATCATCACACTTGGCTTCTCCAACCAGCTCAGGGCTAAAAGATTAAATGTTCTCATTTTAGAGATGAGGAACTAGAAGTCCTGGGAACACCTGGGAAGCCAAGCATCATAGCCAGGCCTGGAGCAGAGGGTGAAGCCACATCAAAGGACCATTCCAGATGCTCCCCATAAATCACACAGGTTGACCAATATTCAGGCCCAAAGCCCTCCTGACCACTGAGAAGGTTTTCAATCTGTATCAAAGTCACGTTGATTCCCGAAGCCCATCGGTTGGTTTATGCAATTGCCTATTCCACAGCTAAATGAGTAGAATCCGTGGAATGAAAAACTTCACGTAACTCTAACAATGCGGTCATAATGATGGTTTGATCCAGGAAACCATCTGATGTTCCTTCTTACAAACCAAGGCCTCCCTGGATTGATGAGACGCATATTGGTATTAACCATGGCCCATTGACCTAGAAGTCCACCGGACATTCCTGTCTCCATTCAGCTACTAATTAACACCACTAACTTGACCAGCACTGAACACAAAGCACTTGGTCCTGAGATGCTTTGGGTACATCATCCAGGCTATGTGAATGGGAGAAATCCGATGAGCACCTCATTTTTGCGCCCGCATACACAATCTGAGTGGTGAAGTCCAGGCAGGACACACCTTTATGTACACTGAGAGCTTATGCACCGAAGACAAACTCCCTGTGTGTCCAATCACACTTGGCCAAGACAGAAGTCTATTCTATTTCTAAGTAGCCATTCCAGGGCACGTCCCATTTTCTAAGTGTCCAACAAACCTTACACACATACCAGCCTAACTGTCTGCCGGGGTCAGCTGGGTGTTGCCTAGGTCAGGATCCCGGCACTTAACCCCATTTAAATCACGAGTCTGGAGCCAAACTTCCAAAACTTCAAAAAAATTTATTGAGAGTTAACATGTCTGGCACTGCCTGGGTGCAGCCGACTCTGAGGCACTTCATGGTCACCCTTGACCCTGGTTTCCCCCCACCCCCTGGGTGTATCATAATTCATATTCTCCAATGGGACACCTCCATAGCCCAGAGTCATCAATTATGCTCTCCAGTTAGATATTTGCATGGCAGAAACTTCAGTCACCTAGTTACTATCTTTGAAAAACTACGTATGGAATGCACTTTCGATTTCCAAGTCGCCGCACTGCTCTTTCAAAAACCCCTTTCCCCACTCCCTTTGTGTTGGTGAAAATAGGTGGGGATGGTCATAAAAGCCGGTCAGCCCCATGACCAATCCGATATTACAACCAAGCAGGGGGTTAGACTAGAAGACCTCCGAGGCCCCTTTCCCCACTGCTATTCTGTTCTTCCCAGGAGGAAAGGTGGGGGGGCACGGGCTGGTGCACTGCCATCCTGGAGGAAGAGCTATGTGGAAACCCCAGCTTCCTCTCCAGGCAATGGAGCCAATGACCCAGCGGAAACCTCCGTGTCTCTCCCTCCTTTGAGTCACTAAAGGAACAGGCCTCCAAACAATCAGCTCCGAGGTGGCTGGAGGCCTCTTTTTATATTTCCTCTTCAAGCGAGACAGACACGTTCTGCTCACAGGCTTTCATCTCTTCACGCCACCCGCATGTTAGCGGCTCAGCTGTGCCGACTTTTTTGTGTGCTGAATGTGTGTGTGTGTGTGTGTGTGTCGCAGGGAGGAGAGGACGGGGAGGGGAAGAAGAGAAGCGCCTGGCTCCTCGCTTCTTGCCAATAGGATCTGATTGACTGGCTCTTAATCTTAGGACTTTATCTCTCTCCCCGCTCTCTCCAGTTACACTGAAGTGGCTTCTTAGAAGCAGGCAAGCTTGGAGCTGTGGGTGACTGATGTGTGTGTTTGGGGGTGTTTCCTCGACTCTGGGAGATGGTGGAGATTGTGCCTGTAGCCCCGAGGCCATTGTGCAACCGAAGGCTTCTTCCAGAGGCAGCTGTGGGGTTTGCAAAACGTTTCCAGTGGGGGTAAGAGGGACTAGCCCATAAACATGTGGCCACCTGCTTGTACTCTGCAGAAAAACTGCCACGCCCCCAGGAAACCCACAGTTAGAGTGTGGCTGTTTGCTCCTTTGGCAACTGGTATGCAGAAGGTGGGCCAACTCTGAACACACAGGGTCTAGCATGGCAGGAGTGGGGCTAGGTCTCGGGGGGGGAGGGGGGTATGGAAATAGCTAGGAAGACAAATATTTCCGAGGTGCCCTGACCCCTTGACGGTGTGTGCCAGGGTGCCTTGGAAAATCTCCCTCTCTGGTTTCACCCACTAAGTAAAGGAAAGTTGGCTCATGTGTCCTCTGTGCCATGTGCTCCCCAAATGGACTGCAGAGACGTGGCACAATGTGCCACGAAGAGGCAAGCACAGCTCAGGCCTTGGAAAGTCAACCCAGAGGGTGCCATCCCCAAGCCAGGCATGGATGTCCAACCCCTGGGCAACACCCACCATCTAAAATGGCTCGTGGAGGACGCAGGGCTTCTCGTGAGCGTGCAGCCCATCGCTCTACCTTTTCAGCTGTTATTTTAAAAGAAGGTGGCCAGGCATCCATAACAAACCAGGGTGCGGGTGCCAAAGGAAGAGAATATTTTCAGCTAGGGGTTGAAGGGGGAGGGGCCTTGGTGCTTTCTGAACTGGGTTCAGATTAAGATTAAGATTCTCCTTAGTCCTTCTGGAACCCAGCTCAGAAAGGAGCAAGGACACAAGAACCAAAGGCCCCACAAGAAGGTGAGCCCACAGTCTTCACTTAATTTCGGAGATCAACGTTGCCCCACCTGTAGCTGCATTCCTGAACTCAAATCCAACCTTGGACTTTTCGCACGAGCAGCTTCCTCCTAATCACGGATCTCCCACCCACCCACCCACCCCCCATGCTCCCTGGGGTGACCTATCGCTCACTAAGAGGATGCTCGTAGGCAGAATTCGGCAATGCTCTAACAGCTGCCAGGTGCAAAGCTAGTAATTGATGCCTCAAATGACAAAAAGGTGGCGAGGAAACGCATGGAATTCCTGCAGACTAAAACAAATGCAACCCATAAAAAAGAGAGAGAGAGATGAAATTCTCTCTCCCTCCCTCTCCCTCCCTCTCCCTCCCTCTCTCTCTTTCTTCCTCTCTGCAATTAAGCAGTTTTCTGCTGTATGGTGATAATCACCTAATTATACTATTAATGGCAGTTCAACCTGCTCAGAAATAAAAGGACATTCTTCCAGAACAAGACGCCAGCTGTTTGTTACAGATGTCAAACAACTTTAAAGGATTATTATTATTAAAAGGCAAAGAAAGACGGGTGGGAGGGAGCCGGGAAATTCACATTTTGAACCCTCCGCCGTGCCTCCTCTGGGCTCAGTTGCCAAAGGCTTCTTGGTGCCTATGTGCCGCAGGGTGAGAAGAAGGGCAGGTGGGCAACGTCTCCCAAAAGCCAGGAGGGAAACACACACACACGTCCCAGCCCTTTCCCTCCAGGTTTTGAAAAGGAGGGAGGAGGAGGAGGAGGAGGAGGAGAATCTTGTCTGCGCCTTTCATTTCTTTCCAATTAAATAATTCATTAAGGAAGGGGAATGTTGATCCAGCAAAAGAGCAGATGCTTGGCGACGCCCCAGCTGAGCAGAAACTGTCAAATTGGTTGCCCTCTCCAGCCGCAGCCAAAATTAGTGCGCCTGGGGCTATTTGTGGTGGGCCTTTGGTTGTCTCTTGGGCTTTGTGTCTGCACACAGATGTTCCAAGTCCTTCTCCGGGGTCAGGGCCCTGTTGAAAAACACCAGGGATCTCTCTTGACGCTTGAGGGAAGAAGCGTGGCTTGCTTCTACTCGTCAGAGGTCTCCAAACTTGGCTAAGACTTTTAACTCCCAGAATTGGCCATGATGAGTTGGTCGTGGCCAGTTGCCTACAGTGAGTTTGCCCTACATCTGGGGCCTCCAACCTTGGCAACTTTAATCCTGGAGGACTTCAACTCCCGGAATTCCCCAGGCAGCATCCACAAGTCTTAAAGTGGCCAAGTTTGGGGGCCGCTGTTCTACGCCCACACAGAGACCCCTCAAGATCACCCCCCCCTCCTTGGGGAATGCTGTGCCCAGGGTTTATTTGGAGTGCCCCAAAGTAATAAGTTTAGGGCAGGGGTGTCCAACCTTGGCAACTTTAAGACTTGTGGACTTCAACTCCCAGAATTCCTCAGCCAGCTTTGCTGGCTGAGGAATTCTGGGAGTTGAAGTCCACAAGTCTTAAAGTTGCCAAGGTTGGACACCCCTGGTTTAGGGCATCGGAGATAAGCAAGGGTCTGTTTTTTCCGGCTTTCTTGCACACACACACACACACACAACACAAAAAGGGGGTTCAGCTACGTTCTCCTACAACACTGGGTTGCAAATAACACAACGCGGTTCTGCCTCCTCTGATCCCTGCTGCCTCTCTGTCGCTCTGAAGAGTCGGAGGTGTCTGCCTCCTCCGGCTCTTGGGAAGACACACTTCTGTTCCCTGTCGCTTGTGTGTCTTCGCACACCCACCGCTGACTTGTGAGCTAGCCTAAGCATCCTTAGCAGCCAGGGAAGGGGAGGAGATTCTTCCCTCCTCCCTGCATTCTGATCCTTTTCAATCTGGAGGTGAAAGTGGAACCTGTTTTAATCGCCAAAGATAGTCTGTGTCTGGCACGTCCTTCCAACATGCAACCCTGTTCTCCTCTCGCCCTCTTGGGGTCCAAGAGCAGCTTCTAAGATCATCTCTCCTACTATGAATTAATCAAGGGTAGAGCTGGAAGGGACCTTGGAGGTCTTCTAGTCCAACCCCCTGCTCGAGCAGGAGGCCCTATACGAGTGATGGTGAACCTTTTCAGCACCCAGTGCCCAAACCAGAATACATGTGCCCTGCACATGCCTGTTTTCTGTTTTCAGGCTGTTCTTTGGGCCATTTTCAAACCCTTTGGGGGCCATTTTTAGGGTGCCAGCCTTAACTTAACTTGACAGCCTTAAAGGAGGGAAGACTACCAACATTGGGGCAGGAATCTAACCTGCAACCTTATCCTTCTCTGATCTGGAGGGTGAGAGTTTGTCATATAGGTATCAAGCTCCACTGTTATATTCTGGACACCTTCTGCAAAGAACCCCCCCCCGATAAGTCCATCAGGTGGAGACAGGTGGGAGGGGAAGAGAAGAAGACAATCAGCAAGGAGATAGATGGACTTGATCTCATGGTGATGGAAGACTGTTGGAAGTCCTGAAGGACAAAGTTGGGGATAGATTCTCCTGTAGAAGGTTTGACTTTGTAGTTGCTAAGAGTTGACATGGACTTGATGGCATATAATTGCTCAGTCCATCAATGCAAAGATTCAGCTCCGTTGATATGTCCATGATATGGGGGGGGGAGGAGGAAGAGGAGGAGGAGGACAGAGGAACTTGATATAGTAGCATTATTGAAGACTTGAAGGACCAAGCTGGGGACAGATCCTGTATAAGGTCTACCTATGTGACTGCCAAGTAATAGACATTGACTTGATGTGTCAAGTCACCCTTGATTTTTAACCATCACATAGGAACATAACAATCCACCAGGCAACCAAGCTACCCATAGAGCTCACAATTGTTCTACTCTGGACAGTACAGGTTGGCCATTGCTTTGCTTGATGTCCATGTAAAACCTGGAAAAACACCACCTTCAGCCTCTCCTGAATGTCCTGGCAAAAGTGGGGTTTTCCTTAGTGTTAAAAAACCTACTGTCCATCCACGCCTGATGGGGGATGCTGGCAAGTGCAGGCCTGACCCATCTGGGAGGGAGGGTGGCAGAACTGCTTTGAGATGCAGAAGGCCTGGATGATGGCAGGTGCCCAAGAAGCCTATGGAGACTGGCATGCCTTCTTCTGCAAAGGCGTGCCAAGAATGGCTCTACCCTTTGCAAGGCTATTGATTTCTTCTGCCTGGTTGCCAGCAGGTCACAGCCATCCTTCTGTACCCTTCCAGCTCCAGAGGAATGGGAGGAGGGAAGAGAGAGAGAGAAAGAGAGAGAATAAGAGAGCGAGGGAATAAGAGAGAGAAAGAGAGAGTGAGAGAGAGAGAGAGAAGAGAGTGAATGAGAGAATGAGAATAAGAGAGAGAAAGAATAAGAGAGAATGAGAGAAGAGAGACAATGAAAGAATAAGAGAGAGAAAGAGAGAGTGAGAGAGAGAGAGATAAGAGAGTGAATGAGAATGAGAGAGAATAAGAGAAAGAATAAGAGAGAATGAGAGAGAGAGAGAGAGAGAAGAGAGTGAATGAGAGAATGAGAATAAGAGAGAGAAAGAATAAGAGAGAATGAGAGAGAGAGACAATGAAAGAATAAGAAAGAGAAGAGAGAGAAAGAGAATGAGAGAGAGAGAGAGAGAATGAGAGAGAGAGAGAGAGAGAGAGAGAAGAGAGTGAATGAGAATGAGAGAGAATAAGAGAAAGAATAAGAGAGAATGAGAGAGAGAGAGAGAGAGAGAAGAGAGTGAATGAGAGAATGAGAATAAGAGAGAGAAAGAATAAGAGAGAATGAGAGAAGAGAGAGAATGAGAGAATAAGAAAGAGAAGAAAGAGAATAAGAGAGAGAAAGAATAAGAGAGAGAGAATGAGAGAATAAGAGAAAGAGAGAGGGAAAGAGAAAGAAAGGATGAGAGAGAATAAGAGAGAGAGAGAGAATAAGAGAGAAAATAATAAAGAGAGAGAGAATAAGAGAGAAAGAAAATGAGAGAGAGAGGAGAGAGAGAATAAGAGAGACTTCCCCATCCATCCACCTGCCTCTTGTGGCAATTAGTCCGCTGCCTTTTCCCTTCCCATCTCCTTTTGCTTCTTCCTTTTATGTTTTTCCCCTTTCTTCCTCTCCCCCCTCCCCTGTCAAATTATCACAGGGGAAGAAACGAGGGGGAGAGAGGGAGAGAGAGACCCTCAAAAGTGGTTGACACCGTTGCCATGCCAACGGAATTTAGGACCTGCCGGGAAGGGAAAGATGCCTGTTCAGTGTGGGGTTAACACGGAGCTAATCCCGAGTGAACTGAAGTGGGAGATACAGAACACCTGCACAACAAACAAGCCAGCAAACAAACAAATACCACCCAGGGTGGGGAGCTAAATGGGGGCAAAGGAAGATGAAGGGATGAGGGGTCCTCTTGGGGGTGAGGGGAGACTCTCCTGCATTTCTGGAGAGATCCATGGCCCTGGCAAGGGAGGTGGGCTACAGAGATGCCCTCACCTGATTAACCAGCTTCTATTTCACCCCCAAAACGGGTTGGGTGGCTGCTTCCTGACAGGGATCAGGAGATCACCTCTCTGATTTTGTGACATCTAGCAGACCCTTCCAGGATCCTCTCTAGGTCTTAGAAGGTTGGGCCAGGCTGTTGAGGTGGAATTTGAGCGAGCCGAGCCGAGTCATCCCCCACGGGGAGACCTCTGGACTTCGAAGGAGAAGCCATCTTGAACTCTATACCCCGGTGGCAACCGGGCAAGAGGGGGGGCATCTCTGCCCTGCAGCCTTGGTCGCTGGGGTTGTTTAGTGTGTGTGTGTGAGACCCACACGTGTTACGCCTGCGCTTATTGTTCATGCTTCCTTGAGCAGAGAGGAAAAAAACAACAACCCATCTTTCTACTCAACCTCATTGTGTCTTCTGCAGAATCGAGGGTTGCAGGAATGAAGGAGAAGAGAGGTGACCACGGTGGACAGTTCAAAGGTCGTGGCGTAGAGAAGATCAGAGGCTGGCGACCCAGCCTGACCCAGAGCAAATCCAGGGGGACCAGAAACTGCCGGCTTTGGCTGCCAAATCAAATTATCATCGCTCTCCAGCTTGCTGGCAACCTTCTATTCTTCCTCCAGAGAGAAAACTTGCACCAGCCGTGCCTTTGATCTCCCCAGATAAAGGATTTCCTCCCCTCCCCATCCTTTCCTCTCCCCCCCCCCCACCTTCCCCAGCTCTCGCTTCAGCCTTTAAAACAAATTTGGGTCTCTTTGAACACAGCCCCAGCCAGCTTGCTGATGGCGTTGTTAATGTCCCCTTCCTTACCCCTCTTGTGTGGAATAGAATCTGATTGCAATTTCCTTTTATTAATGACTGGCTGCGTTGGATGACCTGGAGTGGTTGGGAAGGTAATTTGAGAACAGCCTCCCCAGCACTGGAGAAACAGTTTGGGGGCTGCCCACGGCTCAAGAGATGCATTTTCCTTGTCACTTTTCTCCTTCTGCGAAGGGGGGAACTGGCTACGAGGAGGTGGGGAAGAAATGGAAGACGAGAGATGCAAGGGCTTTGGGGAAAGCGTTGATCTGAGTCGGGGCATAGTTAAAGGAGAAATTGCGGTCTCTATTTCCTTCTACTCTCTATTTCCTTGTACTCTCCCTACTGTCAAAAGCCCCCGAAAATCCATTAATGCAGAGAGAGGGGAAGCAGCTCGGAGATGCGCTTCTAATGTGTCCCCCTCCCAACCAATCCAGCTGGAAAACAAGGCTGTGTGTGTCATTAAATGGCCATGAAAGAGGTTGATGATGGGAGGTTAATCTACGCTGAAGCAAGGGTTGTTCTACTTACTAGAGCAACTTGACTTCAAAATGTTCAGTTGTTTTCCAGAAAAAAAAAATATCAGTTATGGGGTGAGGTGGACCATGGCAGAGGTACATGAAGACCCTTGGACACCAATGTCTGAGAGGGGACGCAAGACTCCATGCATCTTCTCACTTCCACAAGGTCCTCTAGATATGGTTTCAAAGAAAGGTGGGATAAAACCTTAACGACAATTGATTCAAGGTCAGATTCCCGACCCCCAGAAGTATATGAAGCAAGCACAACAGCTTTAATGAAGTTCTAGTGTCCTCCAAATGTCCTGACTAGAACATCCGGGGAGCTAATTCTAGTCTCGACAGTCTTCAGTCCAATCTTGAGTTGCGAGTTTGAGGACCGAAGATCTCCAAGGTCAGAGTCCACCTAAACCTTCTCGGTTTTCCAAGACAGAATAACCATCACCAAATAGCTTTATTTTTTTTTCCAGACTCATTTTTTTTTTCCTTTTAGCTGTTGGCAACACATCTCCCCGGTGGCTCATAACCAAAAACCAAAATGCCAGGAGGTTTAGCCTTAAGGAAAGGTCTTCAGAGCCAACCAGAGAGTCAAACAAGTCAAGGAAGAGATCCATGGTGGGGACTTCCCTTGACTTGTGAGTGGAGTTTTAATGACGGGAACACCAGGAGGCATCCCAATCTGGATATCCTCCAGATGTGAGGACTTCCACTCCTGGGATGCTCAGCAGTAGAAGGATTGAAAAGATCCAGATGTCTGTAAAGAGTTCAGCTTGTGGGAGAAGGCCTGGTCAAGCCAGCCTCTTCCAAGGAAATGTGGCCTTCAAGATCTCAGGCAATGAAAGATCTCTCACTCAACCTAAATTTTGTTAAAAGGTCCTCCCTCTATTATAGGGGTCTCCAACCTTGGCAACTTTAAGACTTGTGGATATCAACTCCCAGAATCTTGGTAGTTAAAGTCCACAAGTCTTAAAGTGGCCAAGGCTGGAGACCTCTGCTCTTTTGCCCTGTCTACCATGGGAGGAATCCATTCGTGATCAAGAAGGGCTTTTCCCATTTGGGTAGTGGGCTTGGAATCGTCCAGATGAACTCCATTGTTCTGTCCTGCCCTTGCCAGCCATTGGCCCACCCGTCTTCCTTCAGCCCAGGTAGTAACAAGGAGTTCCAGCTAGACGTTTCCAGTGTCGGCTCTGCCTTTTAGGTTCAGAAAGTGCCCTGCCAGAAGGCAAAAATGTCAAGAGCTGCCCTGACTGGTCTCACCACCCATTTGTAGTGTGATCAGGAGTCCTCACCCCCCACTTGACCCGCGGGGGATAATTAAGGGAAGGGAGGAGGCCGTGTGAGACGCGCCTGGCGTTGCTAGCGAAACCTTGGAAAAGGTGGAGAAAATTACAATGCCCGTTGGCCCTTTCTGCGGAGGGAGGCCTCGCTCCCTGCCCTCCCCCCTCTGCTCTAGACCAACCTGGTGAAGGTGGAAATTTCTATTTGTGATGACCCTCCTTGTGCGATTAGCATTTCTCACCTCTTCCGATCTCCTGGAAAGGTGCGTAATTTTCTTTAATTGCTTTGGATCTCACAGCCTGACACTTTCCCTTCTGCTTCCACCCGCCTCCCCTCTGCTGCTCCGCAGAAGAGACTACCTGGAGGATGGAGGCCAGGGGGAGGAGGAGGGGAGAGATAGAAAGAAAAAGAGGAGGAAAAGGAGAAAGAGAAGAAGGAAGAGGAGACGGGGGAGGAGGAGAAAAAAAGGAAGGAGGAGGAGAGGAAAAGGAAGGAGGAGGGAGAGGAGGAGGGGGCGGAGACGAAGGAGGAGAAGAAGAAGAGGAGGAGGAAGAGAAGAAGGAAAAGGCGGCAGGAGGAGAAGAAAAGGAAGAACAGGAAAAAGGAGGAGGAGAAGGAGAAGGAGAAGAGGAGGAGGAGAGGAGGAGGAAGAGGAAGAGGAGAAAGAAAAGGAGGAGGAGGAGGAGGAGGAGGAGGAGGAGGAGGAGGAGGAGGAGGAGGAGGAGGAGGAGGAGGAGGAGGAGGAGGAGGAGGAGGAGGAGGAGGAGAAAGAAGAAGAGGAGGAGGAAGAGGAGGAAGAAAAGGAGGAGGAGGAGGAGGAGAGGAGGAGGAGGAGGAAGAGGAAGAGGAGAAAGAAAAGGAGGAGGAAAAAGAAGAGGAGGAGGAGGAGAGGAGGAGGGAGAGGAGGAGGAAAAAGAAGAAAACAACAACAACAACTGAATTGGGAGGAGTAGTTTGACTACTTTCGAGCAACCTCTGAGAACTGTATTTTGCAGGGTGTCCCCACTCCTCGCTCTCTCTCCCCTCCAAGGCAGGCTGGCTCTAACAAGAAAGCTGAAGTCCTCAACCATTACAGAAGGATAGAGAAGTTGCACCCCAGAAATCCTGATGGACTGGAGTCTGTCAGTAAAAAAAAACAACAACCCACAGTGTGTGTGTGTGTGTGTGTGTGTGTGTGTGGCTGGGAGAGCAGCCAAAAAGGCCAATCCACGTCTGCCCAGAAGGCTCTCTGGGGCTCTGCAGCCACCTGGTTTTCACAGGACCAAACCAGGCAGAGCTTTACGGATTCCCCGCTTCTTCAGGTGCTGAGCGAACCCACAGATGCAAATGGGGCTTTGTCATCTTCAAAGGGAAGAAAGGGTTTGTCAAGACAAGAGAGAGAAGCAAACAAGCAGGAGCAGCGCTGTGTACAACAAACACCGGGTGGGTTTTTTTTTCCCTCCCTTTACAACACAAAAACTTGTTAGAGGGACAGAATATATTAGCATCAGATTTCCTCCGCAACCCGCTTCAAAATAAGTCCCTAATCGCTGACATAATCTCTCCTCAACCGAAGTGACAAACGTGTCTCCATCCTCGCTTCCAAACCTGGCACACACAGTTTGTGGGGGGGGAGGAAACACACACACACACCCCGAGCATATTCAAACCCCACAGGAGGAAAATCCCCTGGCTTGTTTCCCATCACATCGAGGGTTACGGTATCGTCACAAGACCACAGAAAGGACAGCGGCATCCATAGAGGGCAGAATGGATCCCAGGGGCCCGGAGAGGTTATAACTGGGGGGGGGGGCTGTAACTTGATAGAAGTTGGGGTTATCCGTCAAAAGCAGAACGATGGGATGCCTAGTTTTTTTTAAAAAACGGTTAGGGGATAAACTTCCTATGTAGAAGGAAGTGCCCGAAGAGCCACAGGGAGCTTTGCACCCACGACAAATAGGTCAGGGGAAGAGGAGCCACAGGAGGGGTCCTTTCAGGGCAGGGGTGGGATTCAAATTTCTTAACAACTGGTTCTGTGGGCGTGGCCTAATTTGTGGGTGTGGCTTGGTGGTCCTGGGACTGGCTGGGCGTGGCTTGTGTGTAAATATTATAAATATTTATGTAGATATTGAATTTTTTTTTTTATTAAAAAAAGAGCAACTTTTACCCAAAATCAGGCAAGCAGGCAGGCAGATTGAGTTGCTCAGAGAATCACAGATTCACTTAGAGGTCTATGTCTCTGCCATCTGCTACCTGAGTCTGCACTGAAAAATAGAAGCTTCAGTCCTAAGGAAGGTTCAGCTCTGCTTTTAGATTAGCTAAAAAGCAAGAAATCCAACCATTCCCTGCTTTCTAGCTAATCTAAATCTCCCAGCACAGCAGAACAGCTGATGGTTGGGGGAGAGGGGAAGGAAAAATAGCACTTTAGCAGGCAAGTTTGATGGCGCACATGCCAGGTAAGGAGTGAGTGGGCGGGGAGAGGAGGGGCGGGGCCAGCCAATGGCGTGATTTGTCAGTTCTCTGAACTGGGCAGAATCAAAACAAGCGGTTCTATAGAACCAGTCCAAACCAGTAGAATCCCACCCCTGTTTCAGGGGTTTGAAAGAGAACAGGCAACTTTTGGTAGACCAGGGTTCACGGGACATTTGAAAGAAGAGACTGCAGAGCCGTTTGTCTGAAATGGTATAGGGTCTTCTGCTTGGGTGAGCGGGGTTAGACTGGAGGACCTCCGGGGATCCCTTCCGACTCTCTTATTCTGTTCTGTTATTTGTGTTGTTCTTGTGTATCCATCCTATCAAGCCCCCCTCCCAAAAAAGTCTGGAATGGGATTAAGAAGGATGTCCCTGCCATGGGGAAACGGTTGGATTTCCAAGGTCTCCTTCCTACCTTATTATTCTGCCTTTTATGTTCTATGTTCCAAGTGGCATCCCATTTACAAGGGGTGCAGGGGGGGGTGTCACGTTTTAGGGGTCTTTGTGCCATGGCACATTGTAGGACCCCTCATTTTTTCTTTCCAACCCCCGCAAACAGCCAAGAATTTTATCCCCACCAAAGTCTTGGGGTGAATGCTAAAGTCCAGCCTCTTGGGCTTCCTTTATGCCACCCAGTTTTAAGCATCTTCAGAGATAATAAGTATCAGGAGGCCTTTAATCTAATCCCTCCAATGTCCTTCAAACTGCTGCACGTACAGCCAGATTACGGATACCCTGTCAGCACCAGTTTTGCACATCGAAAACTCCCCTTTGGCTCCCCATCGGCCTTTGAAATTATTTACGTATCCTTTACATATTATTTACATATTTACATATCCTTTGAAAAATAGAAAATAAAAGGAAAACAATGAGAGAGAAAAGGAAAAATGCATTGCAGTTGCAAAACAGAGCTATTTGCATATACATTACATAGACATAGACATACAATTCACCAAGTCATGTAAGGCAAAATTAAAAGAAGGTATCAAGTATTCCTCTGCAAAAAATCAAATCCCCGCTTTTATAATGACATTCAGGCAGGCCTCAACTTACAACTGTTTGTTTGGAGACCGTTCAAAGTTACAATGGGGCTGAAGAAAAGTTGCTTATGATTGGTCTTCACACAAACGACCATCATAGCATCCCCATGGTCAGAATTCGAGCCCTTGCAAACCACCAGGTAGTTATGACCGTCGCAGTACCGTGAATCCTTCGATATGCTATTTGCAACCTTCCCAGCAGGGTCCTAATAAACAGTCAATGGGCGGGGAGCCAGATTCGCTTAAGGACGGCATGATTCACTCAACGACTGCAATGGTTTGCTTAACAACCGTGGCAAAAAAGGTCGTAAAATGAGGTGCACCCCTTTCCATAGCAATGGAAATTTTGCTCCCAATTATGTCCATAAGTCAGGAAGCACCTTTCCATTCCCCTGAATCGAAGTGTGCAAAAATAGTTTCATGACAGCTTAATACTTCAAACACCGCTGCATTTATGTTTAACGGTTACTAAAGTCAGAATTTACCTCGGCCAAGAAATCCATGTTGTAAAAATAAACAATCATAAAATATACTTCCCTTTATTTAGTGGGTCTCCAAAGTGAACAATCATTGTGATGCAACTGTAATGCAATTCAACAATGCCTTCCATGCACACACACACCTCTCACCTGAGTCTTTCTCCACCTTGGCAACTTTTAAGACCTGTGGACTTCAACTCCCAGAATTCCCCAGGAATATGTTAACACCAGGCGTAATACCAGATCAACAACCAAGCAGTAAACAATGCCCTAATCAAGGAACTAGCAACTCAGACAAACAATCGAACAGGAAACAACAGCCTAATCACAAGGAATCACCAAGAAGAAAACACCACGCCCACCACAATTGATACAGGGCCTGCCACTTGGACATAAATAGAAAGTAAAGCCAATTCCCTTCTAGCATTGATGATGTTCCCTAATCCCGTACTGAAACGCCTGCAAGAAAACAACCAACTTCAGAGAACAGCAAGGACCCCACAGTCCTCTTCCACCCTTCTTCTCCTCCTCCTCCATTCCACAATCCTCTCTCCCTTCTAGCACTGATATTGTTACCTAGTTGGGTAATGAAACATCTGCAAGAAAACCATCAAGCCCAGAGAGCACCAAGGACCCCACAGTTTAACCCCGAGCTACAAATATTCTTTTCTATTGATATCATCCATTCACCACACGTCACTCCCTAGACTGAAAAGCCCTTAAAGTTGGCTTCCTACAGCAGGTTTCATCATACGTACATGCATACATACTTTGCAGGACAAACAAAGGCCACGATATCCATCAAGTACATCGGTGGGTGGGGAGAGTCACGGCCTGCTCCATCCAAGCCACTGATAGCTTATCAGCTTGCAGGGAAGTGAGGTCAATGTGGAAGCTGACCTAGATTTGTTCACCTACAAACTCTGTTGCATGGTTCTCTTTTGCAAAACATCTTAGCTCACGAGACTTTAATCCAGGAGTCAGTAACTATGCCCCTTTTACGATGTGGGGACTTCATCTCCCAGAATTCCTGAGCCAAGGTTGGCGCAGGAGTTTTTATTTATTTTATTCATTTATTTGATTTGTCAATTGCTTATAATAGGTTTAAGTATAAACATGAGTACGAATACAGGAAATAGGTACAGATACGTGGGGACAAGAGGGCAGGGACGGTAGGCAGAATTGGGCACTTATGCACTTATGCAGTTCTGGGAGTTGAAGTCCAAAGGTCGCAAAGGGGGCATAGTTGCCCATCCCTGCTTGAACCGGAACCATGGTGGAAGTGAGGAAGCCAAAACAGGCACACGAAAACAGAGGTCGCATGGCGAATCCCACGCCGGAGCACCCCACAAACCCTCCACACACTTCCGAACTCTTGCTGCTATTGTGCACATTTGTGGTGACCTCTCCCCCAGGCACACAATGTGCATCATCATCAGAGAGAGAGAGAGAGGGAGGGGGAGGGGGAGAGGGGGAGAATAAAAGAGAGAGAATGAGAGAAAGAGAATGAGAGAAAATAAGAGAATAAGAGAGGGAGGGAGGGAGGGAGAGGGAGGGAGAGAATGAGAGAGACAATAAGAGAGACAATAAGAAAAAATGAGAGAGAGGAGAGAGAGGATGGGAGAAAATAAGAGAGAGAATAAGAAAGAGAGACAATAAGAGAGAGAAAATGAGAGAATGAGAGAGAGGAGAGAGAATAAGAGAGAGAGCATGAGAGGGAGAATGAGAGAGGGGGAGGGAGAGAGAATAAGAGAAAATAAGAGAGAGAATTAGAGGGAGGGAGGGAGAGAGAGAGAATAAGTGAGAAAATAAGAGAGAGAATGAGAGAGAGAGAATGAGAGAGAGAGAATGAGAGAGAGGGAATAAGAGAGAGAAAATGGGAGAGAGGGAGGGAGAGAGAGAGAATAAGTGAGAAAATAAGAGAGAGAGAAAATAAGAGAGAGAATGGGAGAGAGAGAGAAAGAGAGAAAAGTTAAATTCTTGGAACCAACTGCCACACCGCCAAGACACTTCCTGATAGGGAGCCTGCACAATCGGTGGTGGGGCTGAGAAAACCACAGCTGGTGTGAGATGATAGGGATGGCAGAGGAGGGGGGAGGGGGGCTCCTTCGCTTCCCCCTGCAAAGCCCTGGGGAGAGTCATTGGCAGACCATCTCCAAGCTTTGGGCGCTTCCGCTGCACCCCAGTGGGGTAGCCAACTCAAGCAAGCAGAGGTGAGAACAGCCTCCACCTTCCTCCAGCCACTGTTTTGACCCCCCCCCGCCCCCAACTCCCCCCAAAAGCACCTGCTTTTCAAAAGACCCTCTAACCTGCAGGAGGGGTGTGATAGCTGAGACCCAAAACTCAGCCTCACTCAGGAGGAGGAAAGGCAGGGCTCTCCGTGGAGTAGGGACTGCGCCCACCTTTCCTGAGCCAACTCAGAAGAGCATGGGTTCAACCCTTCCCGGGGGGGGTATTAAGAGGAGGGTGGAGGGGTGGGGGAAGAGAGAGGAGGTGCAAGCAAACAAGGAAAAGGGGGGGACGGGAAGGGCAGGGGGGGACAGCAATCTTCCGCCCTCCAGTCCAGACCACCTTGGCTCTTCCTGCTTCGTGATCAGGGCTTACTCATCCGTGAAACCATATTAGGCACCCATTGGAAAGTAACTTCACACCACTGTTCTTAATTCACCTTAGATTACTTAAAGTGCCTTCTGCTGCTGTTCAGGCTCCTGAATAAAACAAGAGGCACCACTTAGGAAGCCAAAGATGGTGAACAAAGGGAGTAGGGGCTGGGTGGGTGGTACCCCCTCCCCAGGGCTATCTGGACCCCATGGATGTTGCTAATTGCACTGCCTTTGCAAGGGGTCTGGGCTTTGGCCGGACTTACTTTACTGGTAAAGGTTTACTAGTGCTGTAGACCCATCACTGCCACAGTCTCATCAACTACCAATACCATAGACGCATCAAGGCCATAAACTCATCAAGACTATCAATGTTGTAGACCCATCTATCAACATAGGTCTATCCACATTGTAGACCCATCAATACTGTAGACCCATCAACGCTGTAGAGCTACCAACACTGTAGACCCATCAACGCTGTAGACCTATCAGTGCTGTAGACCCAACAGCCTTGGAGGGGAGGGGGAGTGTCACTCTGGGGTGGACCTACAGACCCTCAGCCCATCACCTTCAGAGTTGATGAGCCTACTACACCTCCTCCAATGTATTCCCCCCACTGTTGCACGGAGACAGGATTATCTGCCAGGTCCTCCTCCTTCTTCCCGCACACCTCTTCCCCCCCCCCAAGCCACCCTTAGCTAAACCCAGAACAGCAGGCAGCGGTGGAGTCGAAAGCCGCTGAGCTCTCTAGCCCTCTGCCAATTTGCCAACAACTCTTAAGCGTGACCCTTTCCCCCCTAGGGTGGCTGCTCCAGGCTGCCCTCCCCACCCCTGGATCAAAGCCAGGTCGCCCCTCCCAGAAGCCGAGTAGAAGAGAGCATCAAAGGAGCCCATTCAAGAAACAAGTTTCTTTGGGGTGACTAACTGAGCCTCCAAAGGACCCAACTGCTGTAAAACTCAAAAAATAGGGAGGGAGGGAGGGAGGGAGGGAGGGAGGGAGGAAGGAAGGAAGGAAGGAAGGAAGGAAGGAAGGAGGGAGGGAGGGAGGGAGGGAGGGAGGGGAGGAAGGAAGGAAGGGAAAGAATAACACATCAAGAGTTGCCTTACCTGGTAAGTAATAGAGTGGTGGTTTCAGCCCAAACATGGTTTAGATCACTGACCCAAGGCATCCAGAAGGAAAAAAATAAACCCAAAAACCCCCAAATGCAACAAAAAAATAAATAAAAAAGGGGAGGGGGAAGGGGCTGAAGAATAAAAAATAATGATAACTCCAAAGAGTCAGTTGAAAAAAACAATTTTAAAAAAAGCTGCACCTGGACTAAGGAGGGGAAAAAGCGGATAGATAAGATATATAAAAAGAGTCTTCGGTTAATTTTGGGTTGGCCCAACGCTCATGAACAGCTGTAGTCGGGCACAGCGTGTCCTCCAGTCTCTCCCCCCCCCCTTTTTTTTCCTCCTCTCTCCTTTGCTTCTTCCACCTTCCTGGTTGCCTTTTTGGAGTCCGGCGAGTTGCAAATACAGAGAAATATGCACGCGCGGGCGCGCACACGCACACAGACACACACAGACACACACACGCCAAAGACAGAGAAAGAGAAACTAAAGAAGGAGGTAGAGAAAGCAGAGGAGGGAGGCGGCAGCTTGTGGTTGTTGTTTTCTCTCTTTCCCTTTTCTCGGCTTTCTTTTAAACCAAAACCAATTTTGTTTAAAAAAGACAATAAATAAATAAATCTCCCCGAAAATCTCCCTTTAGGGATTACTCATTTGGAGGGAGAGCGAGCGAGCGAGCAAAAATAATAATAAAAAAATAAATAAAAATCATATCCAATGGAGCAGCGCAGGGGACGGGAAGGAGATCCGCGGCCGCCCCCCCCGTCATGTCAGCGAGCCCCCGCCTCCGTTCCGCGCCCCCCTTGAATGCCAAGGGGAAAGGGAGGGAGGAGTCGGTGGGTCTCTTTTCAAAGGGGCTCCATGCTCAGCCTCGCATTCAAAGGGAGAGGAGAGAGAGAGAAAAGAGGAGGGGGCAGAGGGGGGTCCTTGCCAGAAGGGAAGGCGAGGAAGGCAGCAAAGTGGAGTTGCGCGCCGCTTTTGTTTTAGCGTCCTCCTTAGCGACTGGTTTACAAAAGGGAAGCGGCGGGGAGGGGAAAGGGTGGGAGCGGCGGCAGAGGGCGGGCGAGGAGGGGGGAGAGGTGTGGAAAGGATGCGCGCCGCCGCCGCCGCCGCCGCCGCCGCAGGGTCTCTTCCCCTGCCGCCCCTTCCCCGAGGAGGGTCTTGCCGGGGACGGCCAGGTGTTAAGCTGAGCCACCCGAAAAGGGCAAGGAAAGGAGCGCAGGTGGCCCCAGAGCGCAGCTGGCAGAGCCTGCCAGGGTCTACCTGGGGGGAGGTTAGATGGAGGGTTAGATGGTCCCGGCGCTGCCTCCGTCCCACCAGCAACTCGGAGAGGAGGAAAGAGGAGGAGGAGGAGAAGGAAGAAGAAGAAGAGGAAGGAAAGGAGGAAGGAAAAGGAAAAGAGGAGGAGGAGGAAGAAAAGGAGAAGGAAGGAAGAGGAAAAGAGGAGGAGGAGGAAGAGGAGGAGGAGGAGGGGGAAGAGGAAGGAAGGGGAAAAGAGAGGAGAAGAGGGAGGAGGAGGAGGAAGAAGAAAAGAAGGAAGGAGGAAAAGGAGGAAGAGGAGGAGGAGGAGGAGAGGGGAAGAGGAAGGAAGGGGAAAAGAGAGAGAGAAGAGGGAGGAGGAGGAGGAAGGAAGGAAAGAGGAAAGAAGGAAAGGAGGAAGAGGAGGAGGAGGAGGAGGGGGAAGAAAGAAGGAAGGAGGAAGAGAGAGGAGAGAGGGAGGAGGAGGAGGGGAAGAAAGAGAAGGAAGGAGGAGAGGAGGAGGAGGAGAGGGGAAGAGGAAGGAAGGGGAAAAGAGAGAGGAGAAGAGGGAGGAGGAGGAGGAAGAAGAAAAGAAGGAAGGAAGAGGAAAAGAGGAGGAAGAGGAGGTAAGAGCAAGGCAGGCAGGAGGAAGGCTGCCCCTCCAAAAGGCACCGGCAGGAAGAGCCGCCAGCGGAGAGAATAAGAGCCGAGCGGGGGCTTCAGCCGCAGCCGCGGAGCCTCCCGCCCTCCCCCGATCAATTTTCATGCAAGAATCATTATCGGTAAATTGGAAATCTGGCGAAGTGACAGCAAATTTGTCTCTGCTAATGAAAGAGCCGAGCCGGGGAAGCACCCAGCATCTGCTCCGGGCTACGACCAACCGCCGCCTCCTCCTCCGTCCTGCGCTTTTACGCCCGGGCGGCTCAGCCGGGCTGGCTTCTGGCCTTTGCTCTCCTTTCTGGGTTTTCACGCCAAGGGAGGAGAGGAGGGCGAGGGGGGGCAGAAGCAAAGTGATGGGGTTGGGGGGGAGGGAGGAGGAATTTTTAAAATGCCACTTGAAAAGGAAAAAGGGGAGGGAAAAAAGGGGGCCGGGTGGAAGAGGCAGCCCGGAGGATTGACAAACAGATGGCTCTGGGTGAGGGTTGTTGGGGGTTTTTCTTTTTTCACCCACTTCTGGTCTTTCAGGGCAGGAGAAGGAAGGGGGGGGCTCTGGAAGTGCAAATAAATAGGCAAAGTCCTCCTCCTGCCGTCCACCTTCTTCCCATCCCTCCACCAGGGTCTCCTCCTCTTCCCTCCCCCTCCCCTACAAGAAGAGTCTGCTTTCCATCCCTCCAGGGGGGGAAATGCACTAATACAAATAAATGCCCCCCCCTTAATCCCGGCACACCCTAAATAAGCACAAGCACCAGAGTTGCTGCCCCCGAGTCTCCCTTTGGTCAAGGATGGCAAACGGAGAAGAAACTTCTCTTTTTCCAGAGTGAAGAAGCCCCTTCAGGGGTGGGATTCTCCCATTCACACCTATTCGCTAGAACCTGTTGCTAACCTTCTAAGCAGTTCGAGAACCGGTTGTTAGAAGAAATTACAGGGCTAATCCTGTAAGGAAGGCAGGAAGGAAACATTCTGGTGTTGCTTACAGAAACTGCCTCTCCTACCCCTGAGTCCTACCCCTGAGCCTACCCCTGAATCCTACCCCTGAGCCCCTTCCCTCGTTTTTCTCCCTCTGTCGCTGGATTGCTTGTTGGTTTGCTCACCCCAAAAGCAGGCAGCCCGTCCCAACTACTAGCAGCTCGGGAAAAACTTCCTTTGTTTGGGGTAGAGGTTTAAGGTGCTGGTCTAGAAGCCAGAAGACTGTGAGTTCTAGTCCCTCCTTAAGCATGGAAGCCACCTGGGTGACTTTGACCCCAAGAAAACCTCACAGACTTGTTGTTGTGGGGGAAAAGAGGAAGAGGCGCATTAGGACCATTTGCTGCCTTGAGTTACTTACAAAGTAATAAAAGCAGGATAAAAATCTAATAAATACATACATTTCAGGCTCCAAACAACTCTTTACAAATGTCTGCTCTTCCCAGACCATACACTTTCAGTCTTGCAGGCCAAGCAAAGAGCTAAAGGCAGATTTCAATTCCTTGATCCAGCCTGACTCTCTCTCTCTTTCTCCCTCCACCCATCCAATGATCTTGCCCCGTTGCCCAAGAGGACTTGTTTACTAAAGGTTTCTCAAGCAGAATCACCAAAAGTCCCCAGGGTTCTCCGAGGCCATCAAGACAAGCCCACCCAACTGAAAACATGGCAGGGAGGCTTGGCAAAGCGACAGCCAGACCTCCGATGCCACAGAAGATGAAGAACCCTTAAAGCCTCTTGGGGATCAAGGCTGGCCAGGGGCCTGGGGTGGGGTGGGGTGGGGTGAAGGGGGGTGTATGAAGAGGGGGGGTATCCTTGAATCTTAAGGCAAAGCAGCTGAAATGGAAAACAGGGAGATTTCCACCACCCCCCCTCCAAAGTACCCAACCTGCTGCGATGCAAGGCATTAAAAATGCATTTGGCATTCAGGGCTGGCTCATTGAATCAGCAAATGTCCAATTTAAAAATAAATAAATTACAGAAACGGGTAAGAACACGTTCTGGATTAGGCGACCATTTCTTTAAAGCATTGCATCAGTTATTTATGTATATTTATATATATATATATAAATAATATATATTTCCTTTGGTGAGGAAGCTCTCACCTCTTAAGTTCAAGAAGGGGGCTGAGATTGGTTTCTCTTGCCCTGCACAGAGGAGCCACATCCTGTGCTGATAAAGCCTCAAGAAGGTGAGAGGGTGAACATCACGGAAGCTTAAATGAAGGCCCCCAAGGGAAGGGCCACCTCCCCAGGGGGCCCCCAGCCCCCAACTCCCCCAGGAGCTTCTCCAATGGAAGGAAGCAAGCAAGCAACTTCAGGGGATCATCCTTCTCAACGGTTGGATGAGTCTGCAGAAGATTCCCCCATCCAAAGAGTGGGGGGGTGAGAAAAAGAAAGAAACAGGAAAGTGCTTTTTTTGTTTTGTAACCAAACAACAACTTGAGAGTTTAGGGGGGTGAGGAAGTTATGCTGTTTAGGAAGAAGTCCCCTCTGTCTGATTGTAACTCTACCAAGCCAGGTTTGCAGGTTCTGAGCTGGTGCAAGAAGCCTGCCAAAGGTTTTACAGCTCTCAGGAGCAAAAGGAAATTGGAAAGGCCTCAGCAGTTAACTTACGAATATATATTGTGTGGAAACTTCCTTTGCAGAGTGCAAATGGGAGGAAGGCAGTCTCCGGTCCATGCTGACCCAGAATTGCTTGCTCACTTTTTAGCACAGCCTGTAAGCGTGCCCAGAAGTGACAGTCTGGGTGGGAAGGGAAAGGACTTGGATGATTCTAGCTCAGAAGTCAAAATGTTCAGTCCGACATCCAAAAGACGTGAGGGCCACCAAATCAGACCCTGAGACGCTAGGCTGGGTCTCTTTTCCTCGTGAGTTCCTTGGCATCATCTCTAACTTCAGTGCAAGAGCTTCCATTTTTAGCAGAAGGCTGACCATCAAGCCATTAAGTGCAGCGACTGCCACTTTCAAGCAAATGAGAGGCATGCACAGAGTTCAAAGAGAACAACACCGGTTTTCTTGCCTCAATATTTCTATCAAGGAAGGAGTTTCTTTCTCCTGCAGTGGTGAGGAAGGATCCTGCCCTTGACAGTAAAAACAGACAAACCAATCTAAAGAAGTTTCCAACCGTGTGAGTGTTGTTTTGCCCAGTCAGGTGGCACCATCGAGTTCAGAGGTCTCCAAATTTGGCCACTTTAAGACTTGTGGACTTTTAACTCCCAGAATTCTGGGAGTTGAAGTCCACAAGTCTTACAGTGGCCAAGTTTGGAGATCTCTGTTGTAGCTGAATTTGGCCTGTCTTGGGTCTGCAAGTCTTTGGACAGGAGTAAACAATTGGGATTCTTTCATACAAAGTGCCCCAAACTTTCTGGCTTTGTGGACCAGCCGGATCTTCTTTCTGAGGCTGAAGACACCCGGTGTCTAATCAATACGTGAATCTTTGTTTGGCCCTTAACTATGACTTGTTGAATAAACCACAATTGGCTAGGTTCGCCACAGATGCTCACCAAAGGCCAAGACACGCGCGCGCACACACACACACACACACACCCTGCTGCTTTCTGAACCTGGGTAAATTCTGGCTAAATTCAGCGGAGGGTCAGGCTAAGGAGGTGAGTCACTGCAGACAAACATCTAAGTTCCCAGCTGGGTTTAATCGCTACGCTAAGCCACAATGTGGCTTCTCCGCCTGCGAGTTAGCAAATTGCTCCAACCAGGCCAATGGTGGTTTGTGCAATACACCACAGTTTAGGGTTGTGGTTGAAAGCTTTTCGTTGGGTGCTGACGGGGCACGTTTCCTTCCTCCTGGAGAGAAATTCACCGGAATTTTACCCAATTCGGAGCCTGGTTCCCTGCAGATGATCTCAGTCACCAGGAACAGAAGCCGACTGTTTGCTTTCCCTGATATCCCCACTTCATCCACCCACCCAACTGTCCTTCCTCCCGCAGCCAATGCCAGTCAGGTGCCAGGGCTGCCCACCCACCTTCCCGAACCCGTGGTGCCTTCAACTGTCATCCTTTTATACGTTTTTAATTCGGCAGGATTACCCGAACAACGGCGGTAATTAATACTAACCCCTCCTCTCCCGTATATGCTAATGGCATGAGCCATAAAAATTAATTTGCAAACATGTCATTACACAATAGCTATACAGCCAATAAACCGGCAATTATAGGCCAATCACTGAAGAGGAACAGAGGGAGGGGCACTCTGCCAATTTAGGCTGGCACCTTCTCCTGCATTTTAATTACATCAAGCTCAGGAGGAGACACACTTTTTCCAAGGTGGAGTGGACTTGCTCCCAATGAGAGTCTCACGTGGCCCTGCTAGAGGTGGCCTAGCTTTACAGACCCCTCACATCCCGGACATAAACTGTTTCAACTCCTACCCTCAAAACGACGCTCTAGAGCCCTGCACACCAGAACAACTAGACACAAAGACAGTTTTTTCCCCCAACACCATCACTCTGCCAAACAAATAATTCCCTCAACACTGTCCAACTATTTACAAAGTCTGCACTACTATTACTATTAATCTTCTCATCACTCTTATCACCCATCCCCTCCCACTTGTGACTGTATGACTGTAACTTTGCGGCTTGTATCCTTACGATCTATATGGACTGTTTCCTAGAATGATTTGATGGCTTATTGTACCCTCTGACTATCATTAAGTGTTGTACCTGATGATTCTTGACTCTTGGCGAATGTATCTTTTGTTTTATGTACACTGAGAGCATTTGCACCAAGACAAATTCCTCGTGTGTCAAATCACGGCCAATAAAAAGAGTTCTACTCTGTTCTATTCTATTCTATTCTATTCTATTCTATTCTATTCTATTCTATTCTTTATTCTATTCTATTCTATTCTATTCTGCTGTATTCTGTACTCTGCTCTGTATTCCTCTATTCTGTTCTGTTCTATTCTGTTCTATTCTATTCTATTCTATTCTATTCTATTCCTATTCCTATTCCTATTCCTATTCCTATTCCTATTCCTATTCTATTCTATTCTATTCTATTCTATACAACAAAAGTCCTGTTTATTAAGACTCACAAAGTTCACACAAAGATACCATGAAGCTGCTTAAGGCCGCCACCAAGGCAGGCAAGACAGAGGCCTCCTAAGATCCACGTCCAATATTCAACTCCTTGGAGACCAAATTTCCAGTATAAATATATGTATATACCGTATATTGGAATATCAAAGAGGCCAGATCCAGAAACCACCCCTTTGCTACCCCAGAATGCCAGGGCAGGAGGAACCCCCAAACTCCTGGGCACCTCTAGCCCCCCTGGCAGCATTGAGGCTTCCTCCAGCCCCTCCCCCCTTTTCTGCCTTGAGCGGTGCTGCCAACCAGGAGGCACACCTCTTAGCCCCCTGTGTCCTCGGGGAAGATGCCAATTCCAGGAAAGCAGAGGACAAGAGGCAGCACCTCTTACACTTGTTTTTCAGGAATGGCCAGTTTTGCCCCTGCCCGGTGCCAGCCTGGATTCCCTTCCGGCCTCCGGGTTATATTAGTTCACCCAGGCAGCCCTGCCTTCTCCTCCTCCCTTGGCTAATAGGGAAGGGCAGCAGGAGGAAGGTTGAAGGTTGACTTACTTTTGGCCAACAGCAAAGACAAGAAATGGGCATCCTGTTGGCCCTCTAAAGTTTGATCTGGACACCAAAGATGAAGAAGAAGAAGAACCAGGTTTTCTCGCGCTCCTAAGTTCACCAGCCCCTCCTCCCTCCTGGGCTGCAATTATTACCTTCAGCGCTAAGATAATTACAATATTAAGCACCTCTCCCACTCTTCCAGGCAGGGGCCCCCAGCGCCCTCTGGTGTGGAGGATGGTGCCACTGCAGGAGAGAGGCCAGCAGAGAGAGAGGTCTGAGCTGGGGGGTTTAAGTTAGCCAAATGAGGTAGCGTCATCAGGGCTAGAAGGAAGCGGAATTTGCGAGGAGGAGGAGGAGGAGGAGGAGGAGGAGGAGGAGGAGGAGGAATCCTTGGTGCTCTCTGAGCTTGACTGCTTCTTGCAGACTTTTCATTATCCAAACTAGGTAAGGTAATACTGACTAGCACTGATGATGTTCCCTAGTTGGGTCATGAAATGTCTGCAAGAAAACAACCAAGCTCAGAGAGCACCAAGGACCCCACAGTTGTTGTTGTTGTTGTTGTTGTTGTTGTTGTTGTTGTTGTTGTTATCGTCGTCCTCCTCCTCCTCCTCTCCACAAAGCCCACTCCCTTCTAGCACTGATGAAGTTCCCTACTTGGGTCATGAAATGTCTGCAAGAAAACCACCAAACTCAGAGAGCACCCAGTACCCCACAATTGTTGTTCTCCTCCTCCTCCTCCTCTCCACAAACCCCACTCCCTTCTAGCACTGATGAGGTTCGCTAGTTGGGTCATGAAACATCTACAAGAAATCCAAACCAGCTCAGAGAGCACCCAGGACCCCTCATGTCAACCCTGAGTTACCAACATTCTCTTTTATTACAGGCCAGAAGATTTGAGTGCCGCAGGGGAGCAGTCACTCAGATGTCACACACACACACACACACCTTCTTCCTCTTCTGCAGCACCTGCCTGGCACGAGGAGGCCCAGAACTCACAAAAGAGGCTGTGGGGCTCCCTGGGATGATATTCATGGATCTATTTCTTTCCAGAGGTGGTGAAACAAACACTACAGCATAGCGGCAAACATAGGGATCGAGTAGCAACGTCCCTCCATTGCAGCTAGGTGCAAAGTAGGCAGGGGATGAAGGAGCAAATTATCTCTCTTTTGCCCCTATCACCCGCTCGCTGAACTCCTGCAGCTCGGACAAACTGGGCTGGAGTTTCTGCAAAACGAACCGTATCAGGACTCCCATCAGCGGTTATATTCAAAGAGCTCAGTGTGACAAAGCTTTTGGGGATGATTTGTCCAAAATTATACAGATTCATCTGGCAGAAGTAAAAGTCCAAGGATGATGCCAGAGCATGGACCTACCGTAACAACTTCGAAGTCTTTCCTGGCTTACTAATGCTAGGCGACAATAACAGAACGACAAAGTTGGAAGGGACCTCGGAGGTCATCTAGTCCAACCTCCCGCTCAAGCAGGAGACCCTCTTCCATTTCAGACAAATGGTTGTCCAATCTCTTCTTGAAAACCTCCAGCGGTGGAGCATCCCACAACTTCCGGTGGCAAACTCTTCCACGGATGAATCGTTATCACGGTCGGGAAATTCCTCCTAAGTTTTAGGTGTGTTTGGTCCTTGATTAGTTTCCATCCATTGCTAAGAAGCAACGTTCTGCCTTCAGAGGATATTGGATAATGTCGGTTTTGCTCTTGTTGTTTTTAGAGATGCAGCTACAGCGGAAAAAAACAAGAGAGATGGCAGGTAGGTGCGATTGGTTTTTTTCCAAAAGTCCAGGGTCAAACGAGGACGGGACAAGTTTCTTTGAACTCTCCCCATTAATCGAACCACCTAGCAGTGCCGGAGAGAGCGTTGGAGCAACCAGACTCGGAAAGCTGCTTCTCTCATCCTGGATCTGAAGAAAAGCAGCTTGGCAAGGTTTACAACTGTCTAGTCTGCTCTTTTCGGCTGGAAGGGGGGGGAAAAATCTATGAGAAAGGGTTGGGGGGTGTGGGGTAGGCAGAGCCTGGAGAAGAGGAGGCTGTAGGAGACACCGTGGCTGCCTTCAAATGCCTGCAGGGATGCTGCCTGATGAAGATGATGCTGTTCTCCATTCAGTCATGTCCAACTCTTGGGAATTCTGCAGGCAGGGTCCCTCCGCATCTTCCAAACTTGGGCTGCTTCTCTTGAGTTGTTCAATGCTCTGTCTGGCTGACCAGCTGGCCAGCTTTGATGGTGTCCAGCCACCGTGGGTGGTCTTGGTTGGCCTGGTTTCCTTTTACCGCTAACTCTTCCCAACATACTTGCTTTCTCCAGTGAATTCCCCCACATGACATGGTGGCCAAAATAAGTGGGACCAGTAGTATGTAGGAGATGGAACTGGCAGAATTGCTCAGAGCGGCTCAGAACAAAAAGTGAAAAGAAAGCTGTCAGGATTCTGGCTGTTACCCCCATTTAAATCACGAGTCTCGAGCCAAACTTCCAAAACTTCAAAAGGATTTACTGGGAATGAAACTGTCCGGCATTGCCTGGGTGTATTGTAATTCATATTCTCCAATGGGACACATCCATAGCCCAGAGTCATTAAACATGCTCTCCAGTTAGAATTTTGCACGGCAGAAACTTCAGTCACCTAGTTACTACCTTTGAAAAACTACGTATGGAATGCCGTTTCAATTTTGCAAGCTGTTGCACTGCTTCCCCCTCCCTTTCTGTTGGCAACTCTAAAAAGACCCTAGAAATATTTTAGGAGTTGACCCAAGGGGCTTCTATTGCCAAAAAAACCAGATTTTGGTGGGACACCAGAAAAAAGTTCAACCACAGAACGAGCTTCCTTAGAAGGTGGGTAGGGTCTCCTGCTTGTGCAGGGGGTTGGACTAGAAGACCTCCCTGGTCCCTTCCAACTCTGTTGTTCCGACTCTTGCTAGAGCTATTTAAGCAGAGGTTGCATGGCATCTATCTAGGGGTGCTTTAGCACTGGCCACCTGCTCTGGATAGAGGGTTAGACTGGATGATCTCTCAGGTCTCTTCCAATTTCTTTGTTGTCAAACTCATGAGAACCAGTGGGGGGGGGGGGAATGCAGGGAAAATCTCCCCCACGCAGCATGACTGCCATTAGTTCATTGGGGGATCCCAACAGATCCCTCCACCAGGAATTCGGAGATAAAGCAGAATCCCAGGAAAAATTGAGGATGTTTTCCCAAAGGCTCGGGAACCTTGAAGCTTGGCCATGAATTGAAACAGGAATCCAGCTGCTACCCCTGGCGATGCCAAGAGCCGCCTGAAATTAAATCTGGCTTTGCCTTCTCTTCGATCTCCTAACCCACCTCCTGCCCTCCTGGCTTCTCCAATGGCGAT
This sequence comes from Notechis scutatus, assembly GCF_049901735.1. Classification (NCBI taxonomy): domain Eukaryota; kingdom Metazoa; phylum Chordata; class Lepidosauria; order Squamata; family Elapidae; genus Notechis; species Notechis scutatus. The sequence continues at coordinate 1,989,645 of NC_142017.1, read as the reverse complement.
CAAGTCTCGTTTGTTGAAGGAAAGCAGAAAGCGCCTTTTCCCGGCCACAACTCACAAGGCTCGCCCACTGACCCTCGTCCCAAAGTTTTCAGCTCCTGGAAGTCTATCATTTGGAGAGGAGACAGAAGTTCCCTGCGTTGCCCGGTCAATCTTCCGGCAGCCGCCAAGACAGGGGAAGATTCATCAACCCAACCTTGCAGGTTCATTACTACGCGGAAGATGCTCGGCGAAGATTTCTGTCTGCGGCTGACCTTTGATTAATTCAAATGAAGACATCTATCAAGGCTGTTAAAGCCAACTCGAAAAACGTAGGCAGCCCCCCCCCCCCCCTTGAACGTGACCGGAAGATCTTCTTCAGGACGGAGAAGCAGCAGCAGAGAGCGGCCAGGTGTCCTCCCACGAGAGGGAGGGGAAGGAGGAGGCTTATCAATCAGGCCTGGGGTGTCCTCCCCCCACTTGACCCAGCCGGGAAATAATGATGAGATGAAGAGGCTTGAAGCCAAGAAGGGATTTGGCCTTTTCACCACCCCTAGTTTTCTCCTCCAGGGGAACTCAACTGTAGGATGAATGGCTAACATGACTGGAGGGGGGAAATTATGGGAGTTGGAAGTCCACAAGTCTTAAAGCCGTCAGGTTTGAAGACCCCCGGTCTAATCTAATGAAGAGAAGGACTAGGGGTGACATGATAGAATTCTTCCAATATTTGAGGGGCTACCACAGAAAGGAGGGGAATCAGTGATGGGATTCAAAAAATTTTTACTACCGGTTCTGTGGGCGTGGCTTGGTGGGCGTGGCAGAGAAAGGATACTGCAAAATCCCATTCTCCCCTCACCCCACTCACCTGCTTTCCGGCTCTGTTCTCCTGTGCAGGGCAACCCAAGAAGACCCAACCGATCAGCTGGGACTCAATGGGAAGCGGAGAATAGATGGGGGGGTTGGCGGGAGCCAGTCAGAGGTGGGATTGGCCGGTTCTCCAAACTACCTAAAATTTCCACTACCGGTTCTCCAGAACCTGTCAGAACCGGCTGAATACCACCTCTCCAAAGCACCTTAAGGCAGGACAAGAAGCAAAGGATGGAAACGAATCAAGGAGAGAAAACCGTAATCAGGGAAGGGCTTGGCCTGCAGAAGTTGTGGGTGCTCCATCACTGGAGGTCTTCAAGAAAAGATCTCACAACCATTATTTAGTCTGGAATGGCAGAAGGTCTCCTGCAAGTTGCCTAAACCAGGGGCAGCTTGGGCCTAGAAGCCCACTTCAAGGACGCTCTCCATTGACAGGGGAAAGTGAAGCATCGCCCACCAGATATTTGAAGGTTGCCAATTTTAGAAGAAAAAAGCCAGCAGCCCAAAGCACCGAAGGAAAAGACCCCGGGCAACGGTCTGGACTTTCATTAGCCACGGGTCCGTCCAGCTTCGGGCAAAAAGGGAAAAGATGGTCTGGAGTTGTTTTCCATCAGACTTCCTCCAGACAAAGCTAGACCCATTTACCAGCTGCTGCAAGGAAGAAAAAAAAAGGGGGAAATCGAAGTCATTATCTCCCGGATCAAGAACCACCCCCAGGCTTAATAGCCCATTGAGCAGCCGGGGAGAGGAAGGAGGCCTCCCTTCTCTGCACACAAAAGAAGGTCCACTTGGCAGATCAACTTCCACGGAGGAGGAGGAGGAGGAGGAGGAGGAGGAGGAGGAGGAGGAGGAGGAGGAGGAGGAGGACTGGGCGGGGGCGGGGGGCTTGGTACTGTCTGAGCTTGGTAGTTTTCTTACAGATGTTTCAAGGACCCAAACTAGGGAACATCATCAATGTTAGAAGAGAATGGAATTTAGGGGGGAGGAGGAGGAGGCCTTTCGAGGAGGGGAGGAGGAGGAACTGGAGGAGGAGGAGGAGGAGGAGGAGGAGGAGGAGGAGGAGGAGGAGGAGGAGGAGGAGGAGGAAGCAATGAAATGTACCCTGCACACTCGACTATAAACTCTGGCCAGGCTTTTCTGCACATCAGCAGCTGCCAAGGAGTTGGAATTGAGGAATTAAACAGAGGAGGAGGAGGAGGAGGAGGAGGAAGAGCAGGAGGAGGAAGAGGAGGAGGAAGAGAAAGAAGAGGAAGAAGAGCAGGAGGAGGAAGAGGAGGAGGAGGAAGAAGAAGAGGAAGAGGAAGAAGAGGAGGAGGAGGAAGGAGGGAAGAAGAGGAGGAGGAGGAGGAGGAGGAGGAGGAGGAGGAGGAGGAGGAGGAGAAGAAGAAGAAGAAGAAGAAGAAGAAGAAGAAGAAGAAGAAGAAGAAGAAGAAGAAGAAGAAGAAGAAGAAGAAGAAGAAGAAGAAGAAGAAGAAGAAGAAGAAGAAGAAGAAGAAGAAGAAGAAGAAGAAGAAGAAGAAGAAGAAGAAGAAATATAAATCCTTTTCTCTCCCTCCCTTCCTTGGGGGATATTTTGGACCAGAAAAAGGACCAAACCCAGGCAGCTCCCAGAGCAGGAATCTCCTTCTGTCTCCCGTCTCTCTGAGGCCACCTGTGTTGTAAGTGGCCTCCCAGCCCCTTTTGACAAGGAAGGAAGCCCGTGAGAAGATAACCGCTACTAAGGCTGACCGCGGAAACCTCCTCGCAAAGAGCTTCTCACACCCAGCCAGCTTTTCTTCTGCAGCCCTCCTGGCTCTCCCCCCTTCCCTCCCCCCCCGAATAAAAAAAGCCCAAGACCTCCAAGTAATGTAGGGCTGCTGGTCTCCAGGCAGAGGAGCTGAGCCAGGAGGCAGAGGGCCTCAGCGGAGCCGCTGATGTAGTTGTGGCTGGGCTAGGAAACACCAGCTCGTGTGCCCTTTGCCAGCCTCCCTCGGGGACTCACACTTCCAGAGACACCCGGGGTGCAAAAGCAGCCTGGCACGGCCATGCCCAATTACAGCAAAGTGGGTGTGAGTGTGTGCGCTTTCAAGGCAACTGATGCACCCTGGGGGTGGCTGCTGCCAGACCCACCTTCAAAACAACCCCAGGAACAGGACCTGCGCCACAGAAGGGGCCCTGCCTGCTTCGGGACCCGCCAGCTGTGGCTCGGGGTGGGTTTGAATGAAGCAGTGGGACCCTTCCCATCTGCTGCCAGAAGAGCCCCTGGGGGACTCTTGCGGGGGGGCATCATCTCCTCCCCCCAGATGCCCCATGCCTAAGCAGCCAATGTGTTCTAGATAGGACAAAGGGGTTTTTCCCGATACAGACCAGCCTCCACCTGTTTCAATATAATGAATGAATGAGCTAATGAATGAACGAACGATCAACCAATCAATGCCAGGAATACATCGATAAAGGAAATAAATAGGAATAAATTGATTCCTTGAATGAATAGATAAATAAATCCTGCCTGCTTTCCTGATCAGCTGCTGGACCAAGCTTATAACCAGAGTAGATAGAATAGAGTAGAGTAGAGTAGAGTAGAGTAGAGTAGTAGAGTAGAGTAGAGTAGAGAATAGAATAGAATAGAATAGAATAGAATAGAATAGAATAGAATAGAATAGAATTCTTTTATTGGCCAAGTGTGTTTGGACACACAAGGAATTTGTCTTGGTGCAAATGCTATATATATAAAATTCATAATTCATATATATAAAAGAAAAGATACATTTGTCAAGAGTCAGGTGCAGCACTTAATGATAGTCATAGGGTGCAATAAGCAATCAAATCATACTAGGAAACAGTCAATATAAATTGTAAGGATACAAGCGAAAAAGTTAGTCATACAGTCACAAGTGGGAGGGGATGAGTGATAAGGAGTGATGAGAAGGTTAATAGTAATAGTAGTGCAGACTTTGTAAATGGTTGGACAGTGTTGAGGGATAGATAGATAGGTAGGTAGGTAGGTAGGTAGGTAGGTAGGATAGATAGATAGATAGATGATAGATAGATAGATAGATAATAGATAGATAGATGATAGATAGATAGATAGATAGATAGATAGATAGATAGATAGATAGATAGATAGATAGATAGATGATGATAGATAGATGATAGATAGATAGATAGATGATAGATAGATAGATAGATAGATAGATAGATAGATAGATAGATAGATAGATAGATAGATAGATAGATAGATAGATAGATAGATAGATAGATAGATGATAGATAGATAGATAGATAGATAGATAGATAGATAGATAGATAGATAGATAGATAGATAGATAGATATGATAGATAGATAAGAAAGAGACAGAGAGAGAGATAGATAGAAAGAAAGAAAGAAGAAAGAAAGAAAGAGAGAGAGAGAGAAAGAAAGAAAGAAGGAAGGAAAGAAAGAAAGAAAAAGGAAAGAAAGGAAAAAGATTGGGAGGGCTTAACGCAGGGCTCCTGTTTGGGCACAGCATACACCCCCTCCGTGGTGCTTCTTAGGGCAGGCTTAATAACCCCCCCTAATAAACCCCCTGCATTATGTGCGGCTCTCATTCCCATTTCCTGCCTGCCAGGCCTCCTTCTCCTTCTGCCCTTCAGGAACGAACCTCTCCACCCACCCAACCCTCCTTTCTCCCGGTAGAATTGCTCCGGTCTGAATCCAAGCAGTTCTGCACTTCTTATTCCTGCCTCGTGCAGTGGACATGGGGTGCTTCTCTGCCCCCCACCCCTACCCATCCCGGCCCCAGAAGCCACAGCCACAGAACCAGGAGAGGGGGCTGGTCTGGAGGGAGTCCCAGGAAAGCCCAACCTCGCTCGCTCGCTCGTTTCCCCAGAGCGGAAGGCACGAGAACCAGAAGGCAGGGACCTGGGAAGGCTTTCGCCCCAAGCCTGACCCTTCTCTGCTAGCAAGCAAATGCCAGGGTCATTTCCCAGAGATGCCTCTCCGGGGGCAGCTGGCTCCTGCCAAGCAGCCCAGCCAAGGCCAGGCACCCACTCCCCCAATTTGGGGCTGCTTCCTCGGTCCAAAGCAGGCGCCCCCTCACCCAGCAAAGCAAACCGGCCGGATTCTGCTTGGGGGGAATAAACTTTGGGTTTGCTGATCACGGGATGTTTCATCGGTTGAGTTTAGCTGCAGCCCCAGTGAGGGGGATGCCCCGTTGGGCGAAGGGCCAGCCTGCCCAAACCAAGGCGAAAAAAGAATAAAAGCCTATCGAAGTTCCTTTTTTTTTTTTTTGAAAGAGCAGCCCCCCCAAAAGAGGGGGCCCTCCCACCAAGGGCCAACTTCTCCTTGCCCCTTCTGACCTCCCTCTGCTTCCCAGGTGCCAGGACAGATGGACGGCCAACCCAACAACAGTAATGCTTCCGTGGGCTAAATTATTAATCCAGCGCTTTTTAAAAGGACAGCCCACTGCCTCTCTCCCTCCCTCCCTGCCTGGGAGGAAGGAAGGAAAGAAGGAAGGAGGGAGGGAGGGACGGAGGGAAGGAGGGAAGGAGGAAGAGGTTGGGAGGGAGAGAGGATGGAAGGAAGACAGGGAGAGGGAGGATGGAAGAGGTGGAGGGAGGGAAGGTGGAAGGAAGGGAAGGAGGGAAGGAGGGAGGGAGGGAGGAGAGAAGGAAGGGTGGGAAGGTGGAAGAGATGGAGGGAGGGAAGGTGGGAGGAAGGGAAGGAGGGAGGGAGGGGAGGACGGAGGGAGGGAGGAGAAAAGGGAGGGAGGAAGGTAGAAGGGAGGGAGGGAGGTGGAAGGGAGGGAGGGAAGATGGAAGAGATGGAGGAAGGGAAGGTGGAAGGAAGGGAAGGAGGGAGGGAGGAGAGAAGGGAGGGAGGGAAGGTGGAAGGGAGGGAGGGAGGGAAGGTGGAAGGAAGGGAAGGATGGAGGGAAGGTGGAAGGAAGGGAAGGAGGGAGGGAGGAGAGAACGGAGGGAGGGAGGAAGAGAAGGGAGGGAGGGAGGAAGGTAGAAGGGAGGGAGGGAAGGTGGAAGAGATGGAGGGAGGGAAGGTGGAAGGAAGGGAAAGAGGGAGGGAAGGTGGAAAGAAGGGGAGGAGAGAAGGAAGGGAGGGAGGAAGGTGGGAGCAAGGGAAGATGGAAGGAAGAAAGGGGGAGGGAGGGAGGGAGGAAAAGAAGGGAAGATGTCTCTTTTCATCATTCCCAAAGGATTCTCGAACCACCTCACCCCAGATCCTGCTTTTTCTCCAGAGAGGTGAGAAGCAGAAAGCAGACTCCGGTGCCAGGAGCCCAAACCCCCCTGGAGGACCAGCCACATCCAACTTCTCCTCCTACCAGACGTTCGACAAAGGCGTCTGGCAGGGCTCAGGTTGGGACTCAACCATTGCTGATGCAACTGCACCAGGGTCCTTGCAGCCGCAGCTGTGGCACCAGAAGCAGAAGCCAGGAACTCGGAAGGGGGAAAGATGGGGCCAAGATGCCCGTTGCTGCAAGGCAGACCCACATCCCGGTTCCAATGCAGGGGAGTCTGTCTGTGCTTCTCCACACCCCGTGGAAGCCGAAATTGGGGGCCAGAGCTGGGAGAAACGGAGGACAGCCAAGCAGGCGGCCTTCCTCTTAAAAAAAAAAGAGTAGAACATCCAGGGGACAATTGCATCTAGCAGGGGGGGAGACGGTTGGCCTATAAATGTAATAAATAAAATATAAGTGAAGTGCATTTAAGACCACTGGATTTGCAACAACTGCACCCCCTCCGTCCTACCAGCCCATTTCAAAAATGCAAAATTTTTAATTTAGTGAGCTGTAAGTGAAGAGGCCCAGCTCCTGTGAGGGTAGAAAAGGAGGACAGAAACCATTAAAAAGCAGCTTTCTCATCTCACTACCATCCGGATAAATTGCAAGCTATTTTGTTCCAAGATTGTAGTATTTCAAAAAAAAATAAAAAAAAAAGCCCATCTATTGAAGCTCTGATAGCTGCAAATTATGAACACGGAGCTGATGAGAGATGAAGGAAAAAGGCTAAAGATAATCATCAAAGTAGTGCATGCAAATGGTCGGAGACTCAGGGAGGTTTTCCTCTTCTTTTCTTCCTTCTTTTTTTTGAAGATTGCAAAACTTAACTTTCCTTTGATGGCGATTGGAGGGGCCGGGGACAGATCTGAGCCTTTTGTTTTCCCATCTTTTTGGTGGTGGTTGTTGTTGTTGTTGTTTTGCAGAAGCACAGCCTCCCGAGCTAAGGTGAAGGGGAGGAAAAGCCCATTCAGACTGCAAGGTGAGCACCAGGAGGCAGAGAGAGAGAGAGAGAGGGAGGGAGGGAGGGAGGGAGAGAGAGAGAGGGGAGGGAGGGAGGGAGGGAGGGAGGGAGAGAAAAGCTGGATTTCCAGATGGGAAAGTAGCAGAATCCCAAAACAGTTGCTGGAACATCTGCTCCAAAATCCCCTTGCTTGCCAGAGACACTCCTCCCCACGCTTTGAGGGTGTTTGTTTGTACAGCTAGTCCCTGACTCACAAATATTCATTTAGTGACCATTCAAAACTACAACATAAAATACAGAATAACAAGAGCTGGAAGGGGTCTTGGAGGTCCTCTAATCCAACCCGTTGCTCAAACAGGAGACCCTACGTCCTTACAGACAAACGGGTGTCCAATCTCTTCTTTAAAAACCACCAGCGATGGGGGGGATCCACAACATCTGGTGGCAAGTTGTTCCACTGGCCAATGATCCTTATGGTTGGGCAAGTTTCTCCTTCATTCCAGGTTGCTTCTCTCCTTGGTTAGTTTCCATCCCTGGTTTCTGGTTTTGTCTTTGGGTGCTTTGGAAAAGAGGTCAACACACACACACACACCCCGTCTTCATAGGATCCCCTCAAATATTGGACAGTGCGATCATGGTCCTTCTTTTCCTTCGACAGACCAGGGGTGGAATGCAAATATTTGACTCCCTGTTCTGTGGGCGTGGCTAGGTGGGTGTGGCCATGTGACTGGGTGGGCGTGGCTTCTTTTTTTTTCCAGCACTCCTCCCCATGCTCCGTTGTTTTTTTTTTGGCCTCCTGGGCCTCAGTGAACCCTCCTGGGCAAGCAATAAGACCGCAAGGGGGATCCCGCCACAGCTGCCCGCATTCCTTCAGCCTGCACATTCCTTCAGGAGTGACTAGGCAGGGGGAGAACGCAACTAGCGATGTCACACATGTGCGATAAGGACTGACTGGGTGGGGGAGGGGAGGGGAGGGGCAGGCGGAGGGGGCGGGGCCAGCCAGGGGCACGATTTGCCACTTCGCCGAACTGCACAGGATCCTAACAACCGGTTCTATAGAACCAGTCCAAACCGCTAGAATCCCAGCCCTGGACTAGACATACCCGATTGCGACATCACTGAAAGAACGGCGTTGGGGGAAAAAAAAGGACTTTTGGCCGTTGAGCCATCCCCATGGTGACACGATTGTAATTGGACGCTGCCCACAGTTTCCCTGTGGTAAAGATGGGCGGCCAATACATTTTCTAAACAAACAAATCATCAAAATTCAGGTGCTTGGCAACCAGCTCCCTCGGACAACATTTGCAGCATCCTGAGCTCATGTGATGCCCATTTGGGGGTCTTCTGACAACAGAAGCCCGTGTCCGCTTAATGACCACAGGATTTGCTTCACTGCACTGATTCACTTAACAACCTTGGCAAAAAAAAAGGGGGTGGTAACATTGGGCAGGACTCACTTAACAAGATAGACACAGACTCCAGAGAGGAATTAGGACTGCAGAAAAAAACATTCCTACCAACCTGCCTTCTGTGGAGGACCTTTTATATGGCAGGAGTCAGAAAGAGGGCTGGGAAAATACCTACACACCCCTCACATCCTGGACATAAAATGTTTCAACTCCTACCCTCAAAATGATAGTATAGAGCATTGCACACCAGAACAACTAGACACAAGGGGAGTTTTTCCCCAAACGCCATCACTCTGCTAAACAAATAATTCCCTCCACACTGTCCAACTATTTACAAAGACTGCATTACTATCACTATTAATCTTCTCATCACTCCTTATCACCCATCCCCTCCCACTTTTGACTGTATGACTGTAACTTTGTCGCTTGTATCCTTATGATTTATATGGACTGTTTCCTAGAATGATTTGATGGCTTATTGTACCCTCTGACTATCATTAAGTGTTGTACCTGATGATTCTTGACTCTTGACGAATGTCTCTTTTCTTTTATGTACACTGAGAGCATTTGCACCAAAGACAAATTCCTGGTGTGTCCAATCACACTAGGCCAATAAAAAGAATTCTAATCGCCCGCAAAGCCTGACGTGATGCCCAAGGACGCCGTTCCGTCAAGAAGCTGTGAGTAGCAAGGTTGCAACTCAGCAGCAGCTGCACCTGGTTGGACGACTTCCTCCTCTTTCCGTTAACAAAAGGGACTTTACCTGGCTTAACCGACCAACCACCTTTGGGGAAACCAAAGGCACAGCTGGGCGTGGTACCCAGCTGGCATTATGCCTCCCAACCCCCATCTTGGCACCGGGGAACAAAAGCATCTCCCATCCTGGGCTAGGCACCTGGCTGCTGTCGGCCAAACGGTGTTGCCTCTGGTGTAATTTACCTGCCGTTTCTTTTCTTTTTTTGGGGGGGGAAAGAAATTTTTTGGGACCCATTTTGGAAAAGGAGGGGCCACGCCATCTGTGCAAAGAAGGCTACAATTCTGCCACTGTCCTTGATGGTCATGCCTGCATCAGGTTAGGCAGCCGGGCCAGGATGAATTTTGCAGCCGAGGGGACAATCTCTTCGTCTGAAATGGCACAGGCAGTCCTCGACTTACAACACTTCATTTAGCGACCGTTACAAAGTTACAACGGCGCAGACGGAAAGGGACCGATGACCGTTTTGTCACACAACCGTTGCAGCGTTTCCCCCTGTGGCCACATGATCAAAATTTGGATGTTTGGCAACTGACTCATACTTCTCCCCCCCCCCGGGGGGGTCACGTGATCCCCACTTGAAACCTTTGAACAGGTGAACAGGGTTGGAAGGGACCTTGTTAGGTCATCTAGTCCAACCCCTGCCCAAGCCACACCATTTCTGACAGAGGGCAGTCCGTTTTCTTCTTCTTCTTCTTCTGCTATCGATGTTCTAGGAAGGTAACGGTGGCATGCAGGAAAGCAGGTAACCGGAAAGAAAACATTCTAGACATTCTTTCGCCCAACCTGCTAGCTGGCTGGCTGCTCTCGCTTCCTCACGTGTGAGAAATCCCAACCTTTCTGTTCAGCTTCTCCTCCCGTGCAAGGATGATGAATGATGAATGGTTACCATTTTAATGGAGCCAAATTGAGCGGCACACCTGCAACCTGAGAAGAGGCCACTGCAGCCGCCTGCAATTCAGCCCGAAGACTCCCAATTCTCCCCCTATTTGGGTTGTTTTTTTAAAGGGGGTTTGACCTTTGTCCCTCCCGAGAAGGGGCAAGGGAGGCAGGGTGGGCTTTGGCTGCAAGGCAGGCAGGAGGCCGGAGAAAGCTGGTTGGGTTGCTCTGGACTTGGCACCCAGGCCGGAGGAACGTTGCCATGAAGATCCTCTGTTTACTATGCCGTTGTGAGTAATTCCTTCCTCTGCGCCAATGCCAGCAGCACTTTAAGCTTATAAAACAAACACGGGAAGGGTTTTTAAAATAGCCTTTTCCCCTGGAGTCATCTTTGTAACCTCTTCTCTGCCCGGGAACTCGCTGCCATCCTCCCCAGGAGCCCCACTTGAGACGCCAAGAGGAAAGAAAGGGGGGGAGGGGAGAGAGGGAGAGAGAGAGAGGGAAGAAGGGAGGGAGAGGTGAAAGAGAGAGGAGGAGAAAGAGAGAGGGAGAGTGGGGAGGGAGGGGAGGAGGGAAAGAGAGGGAGGGTGGCAGAAAGAGGGGTCAGGAGAGAGAGGGAGAAAGAGAGGGAGGGGAGGGGGGAAAGGGAGGGAGGAAGAGAGAGAGGAAAGAGGAAGAGAGAGAGGGAGAAAGAGAGAGAAGGCGGGAGGGAGGGAGGAAGAGAGAGAGAGGGAGGAAGAGAAAGAGAGGGAGAGAAAAAGAGAACAAGAGAGGGAAGAAGGGAGGGAGAGAGTGAAAGAGAGAGGAGGAGAAAGAGAGAGGGAGAGTGGGGAGGGAGGGGAGGAGGGAGAAGAGAGGGAGGGTGGCAGAAAGAGGGGTCAGAGAGAGAGGAGAAAGAGAGGGAGGGGAGGGAAGGGGGGAAAGGGAGGGAGAGAAAAAGAGAACAAGAGAGAGGAAGAAGAGAGGAGGGAGAGAGTGAAAGAGGAGAGGAGGAGAAGAGAGAGAGGGAGAGTGGGGGGGAGGGAGGAGGGAGAGAGAGAAAGAGAGGGAGGGTGGCAGAAAGAGGGGTCAGAGAGAGAGGGAGAAAGAGAGGGAGGGGAAGGGGGACGGGAGGGAGAAAGAGAGAGAAGGCGGGAGGGAGGGAGGAAGAGGGAGAGAGGGAGAGGGCAAGAGAGAGGGCGGCAGAAAGAGAGAGAGAAAGAGAAAGAGAGGGAGAGAGAAAGAGAACAAGAGAGGGAGAGGAGAGGGTGGCAGAAAGAGAGAGTGGGAGGGAGAGAGGGAAAAAGGGAGGGGGGAGGAAGAGAGGGAGGAAGGAGAAAGAGAGAGAAGGCGGGAGGGAGGGAGGAAGAGAGGGAGAGAGAGGGGGAGAAAGAGAAAGAGAGGGAGAGAGAAGGAGAACAAGAGAGGGAGAGGGAGAGGGTGGCAGAAAGAGAGAGTGGGAGGGAGAGAGGGAAAAAGGGAGGGAGGGAGGAAGAGAGGGAGGAAGGAGAAAGAGAGAGAGAGAGAGAGGGAAGGAGAGCTGGCGCCATCCTGCACGCAATGTCAGGGATGCTCCACGCAAGGCTGCCACTGGCCTCTAATCAAAGCGGGCACCTTTGCCAGGGCCGTGGGAGTCAAAGCCACTCAAGTTCTGCTCAATGCCAAGCCGGTGACTCACGGAGAGCCACAGCTCCGAAGAATAGCAAGGCAGCCAACGAAGGTCGCCAGCTCTAAGAACGCAGGGCCCGGGTTCAAGGAAGAGGAAGAAGCAAAGACCGCGGTGGCATCTCAAGAAGGCAGTGCCCCCCAACACCACTGTGACCAGGAAGTTGGGCAAGTTGGCCTGCCTTCGGGAGTTGTCTGTGCTCCGTCCCTGGAGGCTGGCGGACAGAAGAGGCTGGACAGCCATTTGTCCAGACTGGTGTAGGGTTTCCTGCCTGAGCAAGAGGTTGGACTAGAAGACCTCTAAGGTCCTTTCCAACTACCTTCTATCTGGAGGCACCAGACTGAAAACCTGGCCATGAGATTGGATGGTCTTTTTTCTTCGCTCGACCCAAAGAACTTCTCCAAAGTCTGGTCTCATTTGTTGTCTCCCCAGCTAGGAAAACCCCTCCCCAGGGCCCCAACTGGTCCAAAGCCCCAGACCCAACCGGGATTTGAAGCCAGTGTCTTCTTTAATCCCATATCTCACTGCCTTTACGGCTTTCCTGCCCTTCCTCTCCCTGGAGCAGCTGCTAGTATTTCCAAAAAACACACAAAAACCCCAACCCATGTCAAACAATGACCCCCCCCAAATCCTTTGAAATCCCTCCTCCTCCTTCTCCCTCCCTCCCTTCACTGGTCGGGGTCCAACTTCAACCCAGTGCAAATCCCAGGAAGTGCCTTTTACCCCCAGTGGGAACTGAGATAAGGGGCTGAGGAGGGTGAGATAGGATTTTGGGGCAGGAGGAAATAGGGGCCCTATCTCCCACCCCACCCTTTCCTCAAGGCAGGAAGCCACAGGAGAAGGGAAAGTTCCAAGCTGCAGGCTGGATCCCAGCTGGCTGCATCCAGTCTGAGCCCAGATAAACCCTCCCTCAAATCCCATCTCACCCTCCTGGGTGAAGGATCAGCCCCCTGGAGGGAGAGGGAGAGAGAGGGAGAGAGGGAGAGAGAGAGAGGGAGGGAGAGAGAAAGGGAGAGGGGAGGGAGGGAGAGAGAGAAGGGAGAGAGGGAGGGAGGTAGAGAGAGATAGAGAGGGAGAGAGGGAGGGAGAGAGAGGGAGGGAGGGGAGAGAGAGAGAGAGAGAGAGAGAGAGACCCTTGGAGAAGGAAGGGGGTGAAATTGAGAATAGGGAGGGAGGCCATTGAGGGAGGGGGCCTTTCCACCTGCAGGAGGGAAGGGGAGGCCGAGCCAGCTGCGCGTCCCTTCCCTGATCCCCAGCCCAATGCTGAAGCATGTGCCGTAACGTGTCCTGATGCTCCCCGCGAGGAGAAATATCCATCCATTCGTGTCGGTCTGCCAAGAGCAGAGAGCGAAGGTGATCAAGGGACCCCGGGAGGGACAGCCTGGGCTTCGGGGGCACCTTTCCTTCCATCTGTCGGCGAGACAGACGCGCCACCTTGGAGGGAGGAGGGTCTCCCTGACTTCACCTGGAGCCCAGGCAAACAAACAAGTCGCGCACACCTGGGCCTCTGAAAGACCCTCCCTCCCCTAAGCCAAGCCCAGAGAGAGAGAGGGGGCTCCTTCTGTCTGGGGGGGGCTCAGCAGCCTCTTTCAATCTGCATCCGGGGTGCAACTCATAGGATCCCCTAGGCAGCCCCCCGGCTACAAAATCCCACCCACCCGGCATCCGGTGCCACGAAAGGCCTACTAGGGGCATTTCGCTTGGTAGCTCACCTGCTTTTGCGGTTCAGCAGCTTCCGTGTTGGGTGCTTGACCCTTTGCTTCCATGGGGTGTGTGTGTGTGTGTGTTTGTGTGGATGGTTTACTGCACATGGTTGTGTTACTCTTTGTGCGTTCGCTATCTGTCTTGGGGGTGGGGTGTGGAGTGTGGTGCGGTGTGGACTGCTTTTCTGCCAGGGAGAAATGCCCTGAATAGCATGCAAATAAGCAGGTTGGGGGTGGAATTAACACCACAACAGGCGGCCTTTCACCTGGCATGGAGATTCAGCCAAGGGAAGAGCGGGGTTACTGCCACCTGTTGAATGTCTCACCTGTGGCACCTCTGACTGGACTCCTTTAAGAGACCCTTAAGGGTCCCTTCGCATCTTCCAAGCTAGCATCCTCTGGATATACGCCACAACTCCCATCCTTCTCAGCCAGCACGGCCAAAGCCGCTCAGGAGGATGGGAATTGTGGTCTCAAAGGAGGAAGGCAGCTGACAAATTAAAGCAAAGATTCTCACACTTTGGGGGATGGGGATTAAAACACACACACACACACACACACACACACACACATGGCAGGTACCGTAGTTCTTGACCTTTCACCATTTATTTTTGGTACACAGTTCAAACACTTATTGGCAGCTGACGATCACAACTGGAACCAAAATTTGGGTTGTTAAGCAAGGCGGTCGTTAAGTTAATTGTGCCTTAAGGTACGACCTTTTTTGGTCACAGGGGTTAAGCAAATCTCTGCAGTTGTTAAATGAGTCAGGCAGTTGTTAAGCAAATCTGGCTCTCCCCCATTGACTTCCCCTGGCTGGGAAGGTCGCAAATAAAATTCATTCGTTCGTATTTTATTCTATTGGATTGGATTGGATTGATTCTATTTTCTATTCTATTCTATTCTATTCTATTCTATTCTATTCTATTCTATTCTATTCTATTCTATTCTATTCTAATTTCTATTCTATTCTATTCCAGAGACAGAGACAGAGACAGATGGAGAGACAGATAGATAGAAGATAGGTAGATAGATACAGATATATAGTTTTATTTTGCTATCTTATTTCATTGTTTTATTTTTTAGAAAATTTATAGAGCCTGCTCGCTCCCAGCAACTCCAAGCAACCTACAAATGGTGATCACCGGTCCCTGGGGCTCTACAACCATGGTAAATACTTGTGGCTGCCAAGCCCTCTCCCTTCCCTCCCTCCCCCCCCAAAAAAATTTTAATCATGGGACTGTGGGGAATGCTGTGACGGTCGTAGGCGTGAGGACTTGCCACAAGGCACTTTGACCCGTTGCAACTTGGCACTGTCACTAAACGAATGGCTGTAGGTCCAGGACCTCCCGCCATAGACCAATAGCCCTCCACCTCTACCCCCAGCCCACCCCCTTCAGAGTGGGCTCCATGCAATGGGTCTGCTTGGGCGGGGGGGGCGGGGGGGTTGGACTAGATGACCTACAAGGTCCCTTCCCACTCTGTTCATCTGTATCTAAACGGCATCGAAATTCACGGTGTCTTTGTCACTGATGTTTTAACATCCAGGGGCTCCTCCTCCCGTCCTGCGCCTGTCAGCTCTTCCGCCTCTGCGGAGAAAAACCAAAAGGGGAGGGGGCAGCTTTGCAAATGCCTCCCCCTTTTTTTCTGGCACTGATCCTCTTTCCTTCCAACCAGAGCCGGAAGGGTTTGGCCTCCTGACCGGGGCAGATTCGGAGGAGGGACGAGAGGGGCGGGAAAGCTGGCCTCTTCCCCACTGCGGGGGAAGTCAGGTGGGGGAGCTGGGGGGGGGGGGAGAAAGAGGTCACCCACCTTGCTGACCTCCCCCACCCACCCACCTCCAAGCATGCAGCGGCCCCCGAAGCGGGAAGTGTCAATCAGGGGGTCCCTTGGCGGCAGAGGCAATCGGGGTCACCGTGGCTGTGCGCCACACTTGTTCTGCTAACCTGTGCCAGGGTCCCCATGGAGACCGGCTGACTGGCAGGGGCAGCCTTCAGCTAGAGGGCAATTTGGATGGGGGGGGTGGGGGGGTGGAGGGACACGGGCAGCTCCCAGGCCGATCTCCAGCCCCCCCCCCCAAACTCGCAAACTCGGCACACAGCCGGCCAAGAAGGAGGCTCATCGCCGGGGAAGGTCGGTGAGCAATTGGGGGTTTCTTTCCCTTAAAGCCAAACTCTAAACAACCGGGAGACCCATTTAGCAGCGGCGGTGATTCCCTTAGCAGAGGTGGCCAGAAGAAGTCGTAAAAGGGGACAAAATTCACTTTTCTCCTTTAGAAAATGTAAATTTGGGGGCTGAATTGCCGTTGTACCTCGAGGGCCGCCTGCACGAGGGAAATGGCAGGGAGGCCCGTAAGTTTAAAGCTGGAAGGGAACCCAGAGGTCATCCAGCTCAACCCCCTGCTCAGTCGCCTCTGTCGGAACACACCGCTAGCAAAAGGGAGCCTCCGTCGCTTCCCTCGATGGCGGCCCTCGCTGCAGAATGGCTTTTAACAGTGGCGGGAGCTTTCTAAAACACTTAAGCAAACCCAGGAACCTCTGGATCCTATTCAGGTGACCCTCAACTTATGACGGGCCACTTAACGACCAGTTGAAGTGACGACAGGCCTTGTGACCCAGTTTTGAAGTTCCAAAGGCTGCCCCCCCCTCCCCACAACCACTGGACGTTGGGGGCTTAGCAAATATCCCAAATTACAGCTGTGGGCAGCCTTTGCAGTCCCACGACTATGTTTTTAACCATGTTAAGACTACCAGAGGTGGAGAATTATCTCCCCAGTTTCTGCACTGCAAGAATCCCAGTGCTTGCGTTATTGTGCACGTACACACACACACACACACACACACACACATTGCCGTGGGGTTTAAAGGCTGCGTTTTCCATGCTGAAGATCCTGAGGCTGCAATCGGAGATACGACTCATCTGCAGACATTGCTGGTCACGGTGAGGTTCACGGCTTTTCCCAGAATAGAAAGAAGACTTTCCGGTTAAGCGAACGGCCTGTTTGCACAACCTTCTCGGCTCCAATAAAACAAGGA
Organism: Notechis scutatus; assembly: GCF_049901735.1. Taxonomy (NCBI): domain Eukaryota; kingdom Metazoa; phylum Chordata; class Lepidosauria; order Squamata; family Elapidae; genus Notechis; species Notechis scutatus. The sequence continues at coordinate 1,973,164 of NC_142017.1, read as the reverse complement.
GGCAGTTTTGGACATGGCGTGAACTGGGCCAAACCAGGTTTAGAATGCGGTTCTCCTGCCTTCACCTGTCGTGCCACGGGCAGTACAGGTAGTCCACAACCTACAACCTTTTCTTTAGCAATAGCAATAGCTCTTATATATCACTTCACAGTGCTTTCTGGCCCTCTCTAAGTGATTGACAGAGTCAGCCTTTTGCCCCCAACAATCCGGGTCCTCATTTTACCCACCTCGGAAGGACGGAAAGCTGAGTCGACTTGGAACCGGTCAGGATCAAATTCCTGGCTATAGGCAGAGTCAGCCTGCAATACTGCATTCTAACCATTGGGAGGGAGGGAGGGAGGGAGGGAGGGAGGGAGGGAGGGAGGGAGGGAGGAAGGAAGGAAGGAAGGAAGGAAGGAAGGAAGGAAGGAAGGAAGGAAGGAAGGAAGGAAGGAAGGAAGGGCAATATCTGTAGCACTTATATGCCACTTTTATAGCCCTCAGAGTCAGCCTATTTATCCCCAACAATCTGGGTCCTCATTTTACCCACCTCAGAAGGCCGAATCAATCAAAATTGAATTCCTGGCAATTGGCAGAATTACCTGTAATGATGCATTCTAACCACTGCATCATGGAAGGAAGGGAAGGGAAGGGAAGGGAAGGGAAAGAGGGAGGGAGAGGGAGGGAGGAAGGAAGGAAGGAAGGGCAATAGCACTTAGACTTATATACCACTTTATAGTGCTTTATGAATGAATAATGAATTCTTTATTGGCCAAGTGTGATTATACACACAAGGAATTTGTCTTGGTGCAAATGCTCTTAGTGTACATAAAAAGAAAATATAGATACTTTACAGACCCCTCTAAGCAGTTTACAGAGTCAGCCTCTTGCCCTCAACAATCAGGTTCCTCATTTTACCCACCTCGGAAGGACGGAAGGCTGAGTTGACCTTGAGCCTGGTGAGATTCGAACTGCCAAATTGCAGGCAGCCAACAGGCAGCAGAAGGAGCCTGCAGTACTGCACTCTCACCACTGCGCCACTGTGGCTTATTCTTGTTCGAAGTCACAACAGGACTGAGAAAAAAGTGACTCAGGTCTGTTTTCACGCTCACGACTGTAACACCATTCCCCTGGTCACGTGATCAAAATTCAGGGGCTTGGCGACTGCTTCATATTTATGACGGTCGCAGAGTCCCCGGTGGGAGTAAGGTGTTACGTGATCCGTTTTTGAGACCTTCTGCCCAGCCAAGTCCAGAGGAGAAGCCAGATTCACTTAAACAACCGTGTGACTAACTTAACAACTGCAAGGATTCGCTTAACGACTGTGACAAGGATGGTCACCAAATAGGACAAAACTCACTTAACTGTCTCTCTTAGCAACAGAGGTTTAGGGCTCAGCTGTGGTCGTAAGTCAAGGACCCCCCTGTTCTGACTCACTTTGCAAATCACGAGGAAGCCAAGTAGGGCTTGGCTGGCCGGCTGGCCGGCCTGGGGATTCTGGACATTGTAGTCCACCCATCTACAAGTTGCCGATGTTGAGAAACTCTGGGTTTGGGCTGAGGAAGGATGTCCTTCCGGACAGGGTTTTTGTTGAAAAGAGGGACCCCAACTGACAAGGAGCCGGATCCCTTGGCGTAACCTGCAGACGGGTAAATTAAAATGTAGCCTGCAGGGAAATCAATGCCCTGGGAATCGGGGGTGAGAGAGCAGAAATGGAGCTGAGGAATTGATTCCCCAGCAGCCAGACACGGGAGCAAACCGACTCTGTCACCCAGGCAGCCCCTCTAAAAGCCACAGGAAGTGATTGATGCTCCGACCAGACTCCGATCGTCAACGATTCCTCCGGATGCTGACGGGAAAGAGAGCAAAACCAGCCAAGGCTGACCAGCAGCTGTTTAGCTGGATCGATTCCTAGCAAATGACCTCGTGGAAATTTACATATTGTCTCTCCCAGCCACCCCTGGTTCGGACAGGCAGGGCGCAGGGCGCAATAAGAGCCCCGGTCCCATCGAGGGGCATGCGGCTTCAAGACCGCCTGTGGGGACAGTGGTCTTGATGGCTTTGGGTGCTTGCCTCTCTTTCTGCCCCCAGCCCCCTCTAAGTCCTCAAAAGGGGTTGAAGTTGCTGCTCTATCCAAGGTGGACACCTAAGGCAGCTTTGTGACCTGCGGACTTCGACTCCCAGAATGTGGAGCCAGCAACAAGGAGGTTCCACACCAGGGGGGTGGTATGCTCCCAGTTTGGACCGGTTCACCAGTAGTGAAAAAAAGAGCCGACCATCAGCTGAGAGGAGGGGGCCAAAATCCTCCCCTGCAGGTCTCCGCTGGTGCGGGGAAAGCTGCGCGCCGGCGTTAGGCAGAGCACGCCCACCAAGCCACGCCCACCATTGCTCCACACCCATTTGCACTACTCAGGTGACCTTCGGGATACAGACAACCTCCAAATCGCCTCAAGGACCCTCCGAAAGAAGGCAACTGACCAGCAAGGAATACAAATCCTTCCGTTCCTCACCATCTAGTCAGAGCTGAGGAAGCTTCTGGGATGAGAAGCGAAACGTCTTCAAAGAAAGAAAAAAAAACCAAGAAAGTCCAGTTGCCCCTGGGGGGAGGGGGGGAAGCACCTTTGGGACAACTGTGACCTGGAGGACTTGAGACGCTCCACAGACACAAGGAAGAGAGAAAAGTGGCAAACCCACCCAGGCAGGAATCAAGGATTCCGTTTTGAGGGAATCTGGAATCCGGCTTCGTCCGTCCGTGGAAGGTCAAAGGAGGAGCAGCTTCAAGGGGATACAGAGGGAAGAGGGGGCAACAATGCAGATCAGCAAAAGCCACCGACAATGAATCGGACTCAAAACCGCCAGCTCAGCACCGGCCCAAGGAGTCCTGAAACTTCTGTTTAATGAAGGAAATGAAGGGTTGGAAGCCATCCATCCTTGGCCCAGAGCTCCTAATTAGAAGGTTGTTGAATTCCCCAAGCTGCCCAGCTCTTTTCTATCCTCAGCCAAAAGGGTTGTTTACCTGGAATTCACCCATCGAGCAGCCTAATAAGACCGATCCTCCTCCTTCCTCCTTCCCCTCGTCCTCCTCCTCCTCCATCTCCTTCTTCTCCTTCTCCATCTCTTCTTCCTCCTCCTTTCCCTCCTCCTCCTCTATCTCCACCACCACCTCCTTTTCTTCCTCCTCCTTCATTTCCTCTTCCTCCTCCTTCTCTTCTTCTTCCTTCCACTCATCCTCCTCCATCTCCACCACCTCCTTCTTTTCCTCCTCCTCCTCCTCCCCCCCTATTTCCTCTTCCTTCTCCTCCTCCTCTTCCATTTCTTCTTCCTCCTTCCCATCTTCCTTCTCCTCCACCTCCTTCTGCCCCATCTCTTCTTCCTCCTTCTTTCACTCCTCCTCCTCCTCTATTTCCTCTTCCTTCTCCTCCTCCTCCTCTTCCATTTCTTCTTCCTCCTTCCCCTCATCCTCCTTCTCCTCCACCTCCTTCTGCCCCATCTCTTCTTCCTCCTTCTTTCACTGCTCCTCCTCCTCCTCCTCCTTCCTCCTCAGCAGCGTCTAATGGCAGGTTTTGCCCTCTGAAGATTTTAGCTCAACCCCAACCATTTCCTCCGGCGACACTTTTGCCCAGGTTAAAAATTTAAATGTGACTCCAAACAGCAGAGGTTAAAGGTACCACACTTCAAGAGGCCAGAGCTCATGATTTGGGTCTCTGTTGCGCTTCATTAATTGGAAAGAAGCAATCGAACGTGCTGCAGTCCAACAACAGCGGAGGAGAAAGTTTAACACAGACCCCCCTCTCGTCCTCCCCCAAAGTCCTCAGGAGTGTATTCCCCCACCCACCCCAGGGACGGTGGTCTCTTTGATCTTTGAGTTAGTGCAAGAAAAAGCCTGCCAGAAGCTAAGTGTCCATTAGCCGGGTACTTAAGATGCCGCCCTGGCACACCGGGTGCGAAACCATCCGTTTTATTTTACTCATCCTGACCTGTTATTGCTTGCTCTTCTCCACCACTACCCCATCCCACCCTTGCGTACTCCTGCCTGACAGTTTGTCCACAACAACTAATTAGTTTCACACGGTTTTCCTGTTGCGACACCTTCAGCTGAGTCGCAATACCAGGCGGAGGTTTCATTAGTCTCCTTCTTAAACAAAGGCGGCCCAGATGGAAAATTCAGCACAAGGTCCTCTGGATCATGGGCACACAGAACCAGACCAAGTTAGCCCAAGTCTCTAAAAAGTTCTTTCAATGTTTTAAGGCCCCTCTAAACCAGAGGAATGAGCAACTATGACCACTTGGCAACCTGTGGACTTCCACCCCCATTCCACATGTGACTTATGACCACACTTGCAACTGTTCTAGCCTCCCCGTGGTCATGTGACCAAAACTCGGGTGCTTGGCAACTGCTTCATACTTATGACCGTTGCTGTGTCCTGAGGTCACGTGATCACCTCTTGCAAATGTCTGACAAGCCATGGGGAAGCCAGATTCACTTAACAACCGGGCTACTGATTTAACAGGGTCATACAATGGGGCAAAACTCGCTTAACACATATCTCGCTTAGCCACGGAAATGGTGGGCTCAATTGTGTCGAGGACTCCCTGGACAATTCCAGCTTGCCCCTGGCAGCTCTGTGTGTGTGTGTGTGTGTGTGTGTGTTGTTGTGTATGCATGGGTGCAGGGGGCCTTTCTATAGCTCCCCTCTCCCAACTGTGTTAGTGTCAATCCTCAGCATTGACTCCAAGACTGGCCTTGCACGGGAGACGTGCTTCGGTGGGTAGGATCCAGGAGTTGGCACACCACTCACTCTGGCACGATTTCAAAGCCCTCCGTCCCGGGAGCCAAAACCCAGCCACTTCTCCAACCGTGCAGCATCTCCTTACGCCCTTGATCCCAGCTGAGAAGGGTGAGGGGAAGCCAACCTCCAGGCAGGCAGGCAGGCAGGCAGGAGCGGAGGGGAGAAACTTTGGAAGGCAGCCCCACTGCTTTGTCAATTTCACCTCCGGTCTTGAATTCTCAGCTTCCCGCTCAGCCACATAAACGCTGCTTGCTGAGTACAAAGTGGCGGCAGCAGGAAAGCAGATTGCCTTGAAGGTAGAGGAAACCTGAGGAGGGGGAGTGACGGGGATGAGTGAGGGGGAGGCGGAGAAGCCACAAAACAGGGCAATAACAGCCTGGGATGAAGCGCAGGGACCAGGCAGAAGGCCGGGCGTCCTCCTGGCTGGCTGGCATGTCCGTTCCAGCAATCCAGCTCCCCCAGGCCCCAAGGACACGTAAAGACTGGGCCCCCTCCCCACCCATACCCCCCTCCCCTTGGAAACCCACTCCTCTACATGCCTCCCTGTGCATTGATTAACAACTCCAGTCATCTCCGCCTAAGTCGCGGCTGCCCAGGGAAGAAGTGGGTGATTTATTTTAGCCAATTACTGGTACACTGTCCCCCTTCGTTCCCCGGGACTGCATTTAATTGATTGAAACCTATTGAAAACAAATTAAGCAGCCACCAGATGCAAAGATCTGTTTATTGCTTTTTCCTCAACAAAGAGCCTTTTCTCCACGCATGCTTCTCTCTGTGTGTGCGCGTGTGAGTGTGTGAGTGTGTGCACGTGTGAGTGTGAGTGTGTGAGTGTGTGTTTGCGCACACGCACTGAGAGCCGTCTAAGGAACAAAATGCATTTAGAAAAATGCGAGATAAAGTGAGAGAGGGAGAAAGAGACGTCTCTGGAAATGCAGGGCATCAGCAAGACAGCTTCCCCTCCAGCACCCACCCCAGCTGGGACCCCCTACCCAGGAAACGCCCCCCCGTTCACCCTTTGCTCAGAGGTCCATCCACCCCATGCAAATCAGACACACTGAATCACCTCCTCAGCCGAACGGGCCACACCGGCCATTTGCAGAGAGCAGCCAGGGTGGGAGACCGAGGCAGCTCACCCAACAAGTCCTCTCCCACGTGGGGTCTTCTCCTCCTGCAGAAGCACCTTCTCTTCTAGGAACATCCCCCAGGACTCAGCAACCTATAGACCCCCCTCCTTCGAAGCCTTTCTTGGGGTCCCTAAGAAGCCTGGGACTGAAAGCTGGTTTTAAGGACCAGAGAAGAACAGAGTAACGGAGTTGGAAGGGACCTAAGAAGGACTTCTAGTCCAACTCTGATCAAGAAGGAGACCCTATTATACGATTTGGGACAAATGGTTCTAAAATTTCTCCTTAAAAATCTTGATGGAGGCACCCAGAAATTCTGGAGGCAAGTTGTTCCACCGGTTAATTGTTCTCACACAGTCAGGAAATTTCTCCTTCATTGGTTCTCTCCTTGATTCGTTTCCACCCGTTGCTTCTTGTCCTGCCATCAAAGGACAGTATAGGGGGTCTCCAACCTTGGCAACTTGAAGACTGGTGGGCATTAACTCCCGGAATTCTAGCTTTGCTGGTTGGGGAATTCTGGGAGTTGAAGTCCGCCAGGCTTCAAGTTGCCAAGGTTGGAGACACCCCCCCCCCCGGTATAGAATATGGACCCCGCCCTGTGGCATAATGACAATGCGACCCAAAGGAAGGTTCTCCTGCCACGAAAATGCTACCCAGAATCTGGAGGAGAATCTGGAGCAGAGCTGGCCTCCCCGTTTCACTCTCAGGGCCGAGGGCTTTTCTCTAGAGCAAGCAGCAGCATCAGGAGGAGGAGCAGCAGGGGAGGGTCAGCTGCCGGGCCCGGCTCTTCCCACCCTCCCACCCCAATCCTGTTCACTTCTCCTTAATGGGACGGGAAGAACGACTACAGCTTGTTAAAGCCGTAATTATAAATAATTGAGTGCGGGAGAGGAATTCAGTCTGCAGTGGGTAAGGGAGGGTGGAAAAGGCACTTGGTGCCCCCCACGTGACTGGCCGCAGAAAGGGGAGCAATGGGGTGGGTGAAAGGAGGAGGAGGAGGAGGAGGAAAAAGGGGGAGGGGAGGAAAAAGGGGGAGGGGAGGAATGGGGAGAGGAGGGAAGGGGAAAGGAGGAGAGGGAAAAGAGGAAGGGAAGGAAAAGGAAAGGAAAGGGGAAGGAAAGAGAGGGGAGGGAAAAGAGGAAGGGAAAGGGAAGTCAGGCTCCATCTAAAGATCTCCCAGGGTTGATCCCCACAGCCAAAGGTCCCTGGAGGCCAAATCGTCTTCTTAGATGAGCTTCAACCAGACTGAAGATTCTTTGGCTGTACAGGGAGTCTTCAACTTACAAGCATTCATTGACTGACCATTCAAAGTTACAGTAGCACTGAAAAAGGGGGACTTATGGCCATTTTCCACAATCATGAGCCACAAATGCCCCCGGGGGGGGGGAGTCACGCTATCTCTTTTTGCGACCATCCTGACAAGTGAAGTCCATGAGGGAAACTGGGTTCACTTTGCAACCGTGTGACTCGCTTGACGACTGCAGCAGGGCAAGGAAGGTCATAAAATGGGGCAAAAGCTCATTTAACCCCCGTCTCAACTAGCAACGGAAACGTTGGGCTCCCTTGTGGACAAAAGCGGAGGGACATCTGTAAATGCAGCGTCTTCATGGAACCGTAGATGATGGCTGCTAAACAACCCCGTTCCTGGAGCCGACTCTCACCTCCTCCAGTTAGGGCAGAGGGTGTAGCATGGTCTAGTCCAGGGGTCTCCAACCTTGGCCACTTTAAGACTTGTGGACTTCAACTCCCAGAATTCCTCACCCAGGGTGTTGAAGTCCACAAGTCTTAGAGTTGCCGAGGTTGGAGACCCCTGGACTAAATAAACTCTCCCTGAGAGCAGATCAATGATGAAGCAACTTCTCCATTCATCTTGACTGTACCAGGCTGGGTCCCTAAACCTGGTTGGAATGACTCAAAAACTGACCTGCAAGAATCATGAGGATGCTGCAGAAAAAAAACATGGCTACCAACCTGCTTTCCATGAAGGACCTGTATCCTGCATGAGTCAAAAAGAGGGCTGTGAAAATATCTACAGACCCCTCACATCCTGGACATAAACTGTTTCAACTCCTTCCCTCCAAACGACACTATAGAGCTGTGCACACCAGAACAACTAGACACAAGGGGAGTTTTTCCCCAATCGCCATCCCTCTGCTAAACAAATAATTCCCTCAACACTGTCCAACTATTTACTAAGTCTGCAACTCCTAGTGATGCCCAGCAGACTTAGAAAGGGCTGGACCTTGGAAGAATCCTGACTCTGCCTGGAATGCCCCAGGTAGCTTTTGAGCCATCCCACTGCTGTGGCTTATGGACCACCTGATGGTGGCAACCCACTGAGCAAACCATGACGAGCATCAACGTGGCCCTTACACACCACTAATCGGCTGCTACTGTGGCATCCAGCTCAATGCAAATTGATTTACTGAAGCTTGAAGCCGATGCAAATGTAATCAGGGACTTTTCATTCTGCGTAGGGTTTTCTATCAAGTGATTTCAACCAGGCGTGTCCAACCTTGGCAACTTTTAAGACTTGTGGACCTCAACTCCCAGGATCCCCCAGCCAGAAGGGAATTCTGGGAGCTGAAGTCCACGTCTTAACGGTGCCACAGTTGGACATCCTGGTTTAAGCCATTGCTGGGTACAGCCCTGACATTATTGTTAGCTCTCAAAGGGTGCTCCTCTCTTTCCCAAGAAGACCTCTACCATATACCATCAAATGCCTTCAAAGCTGTAGATATGTATCCACCAATGATAGTCAAGACCCAACAATGATTCCTCTGCCTTTTGGTCTTCAAGGCAAGCCAGAACCTTCCCTGAGATGGCTCCATATCTCCCCATCCACACTTCCTACTACAAACAATGAGTCTTGTTTCACAAAACGGGGTTGTGCAACTTCCTGCTATGGTCCAGACTGAAAAACCTCCAAGCCACCAGCAGGACAGAAGGGTGAGAAGGACAGAATTTGGCCTCCCACACTTCTTCTCTGTCTCAAAACATCTAACCGATCTTGGCACCCTTATTTCTCTCACTTTGTAGGGGCTTCTCCCTTCCCTGCCCATCCAACATCTGGACCTTCTTGTTCCTTTCCAAGTGAAAAACATCCCACAGCTGCCCAGAGTGAACAATCACAATAATCAACCAGGGTCCTCAGCCACCCAAGCCCAGAGCCAAGGAAATCCTCCTTTATTGTGGAGGCCTTTGAACTCTGGTGCTGGAGAAGACTCCTGCGAGTCCCTTGGACTGCAAGGCGATCCAACCGGTCGGTCCCACAGCAGATCAACCCTGACTGCTCTTTAGAAGGCCAGATCCTGAAGGTGAAACTCGAAGACTTTGGCCACCTAATGAGAAGGAAGGACTCCCTGGAGAAGAGCCTCATGCTGGGAACGATTGAGGGAAGGAGGAGGAGGAGGAGGAGGAGGAGGAGGAGGAGGAGGCTGGATGGAGTCACTGAAGCAGTTGGCGTGAGCTTAAATGGACTGCAGAAGATGGAAGAGGACAGGAAGGCTTGGAGGAACATTGTCCACGGGGTTGCAATGGTTCGGACATGACTTGCAACTAACCACAACAAAAAGAGACCAAGATGCCATTCAGTGGAACTCTGAAAATCTGGTCTTAACACATTTATGTTTTTTTTGGGGGGGGGGCACTGCCATGGAAGTACTCCACCACCGCTTCTGCCTTCTTCCAGATGTTCCTGTTGCTTCTCATCCCTCAAAGCACCCGCCGTTTTTGTACTCAAGTTTGGATGACTTTCTCAAGTCCCTCTGGTGCACAAAGGGTCATCTGCTCTCCATGCAAGCAACAAAGAGGAAGCCTGAAGCTTCTCTCACCACTTCAAACCTGAAAGCCCTGCTTTTCCCATGGAGCTGGGGGGGAGAAAAGGCAGAGCGAGCCATGAGCAATGACGACGTTTGACCACCGTGACTCACAAGCCTGTTGAATGAGCCCAATCTCACTGCCGGCTTCTGCTTTCTGGAAAACCAGGTCTGGGTCTCTGCAAAACCCACGCAAATGGTCTGCAGAAGGCAGCTGGGAGATGCCCCTCGGTGAGCTGTCCTGCTCCACTCCCGACTCTCCTCTTGATCCTGAGCCAGAGTCTCCAAGACGCTTACTAGGCTGTGTGGTTACTCACTGTCCTTGTGAGTTGGTATATTTACCAAGCAGGAAGTGTGTTGGGGGTGGGGGGGAGGAACATTTTGGGATCATCTCGGAATAAAGTCCCACATTATGCGAAAGAAGATTGCAGGTTTGGAAGTTAGGAAAGTCTTGGAGCAGCCCAACAGTTCAGCTATGAGGTTGCCCTGGGAGGGAGGCTCCAGGCGTGGACGATTTAAATGGCCAGAAGGCTCCTTTCTCAGAAGCAGCTGCCTTACTATCTAGGGAATTCTGGGAGTTTAAGCCCACACATCCTAAATCTTCCTGGCTAGGGAAATCTGGAAGTCCACACCTCTTAAGGCTTGCTGGTTGGGGACTTCTGGGAGTTGAAGTCCGCATATTTAAAGCTTGCTGGCTAGGGAATTTGGGGAGTTGAAGTCCACTCATCTTCAAGTCGTCAAAGGTTGAGAAACACTCATTTGAATCGTTACAGCAGGAGAATGGAAGGATTTACCTTCCCTTTGAGTGCAGTTGCCTTCCCAGGTTCATCGCACGGGAATGCCTCCCTTCATTCTGGCTGCAAGGAGCACCCCATCCACAAGCTAAAACCAGACTTAACTTACAGAGTTCGGATCCATTCTGGGTGCAAGGCCTCAACTCCAGCCCAGGAAAACCACTCCTTCTCCTCTCTCGGCCTTCCTGCCAACCCCGTGAAAAAAGCTGCCAGCGCCAGGAGTCCAATGACCCTCCGGTGGCAACAGCTCAAAGCCCATTAGACTGAGTGCCGAAGCGTTGCCCGTGGTTCGTCAATTATTCAGACAATAATTGCACCCTTATTTAAAGTCTAGCCTCGTGTCCGCAGCCTGCCAGCCTGCCAAGCGCCATTGATAGCTCACGCCACAGACAGGCACATTCCGCACACCTCCCACCCAACCCCTGAAATTCATCCATGGAGGCATCTGGTGAATAAGTTAAGCCGGCACGTCCAGGGATGGCAGTGTGTACTCAGGTGCGAAGTCAGAGAGGTGGCAATTAAACACTCTCTCCGCTTCTTGTAACTCGGAGTCATTTAATCCCAACCTGAACTCGGGCTCGGGGATCAGTTGAACACAAGGACACTTCAGAGCCAAGTTTCTCGCCCTTGGCAACCTGAAGTGCTGGGGCCTTCAACTCCCAGAATTCCCCAGACGTCACTGCTGCTAGGGAATTCTGGGAGTTGAAGTCCACATAGCTTCCAAGTCTAGAGGATGCCCACATAGCTTTGAAGTCCACATAGCCTCAAGGTCCAGAAGAAATCCACATAGCTTCAAAGACCTGGGGAAGTCACATGATTTTGAAGTCCACCTAGCTTCAAGGTCGAAAACAAGTAGGGAGAGGAAGAGGGGTCCTTTTTTTGCCATGGGCTCCCCTGACTTTAAACCTAGCCAGAGTAGGATCTGATTTAGCACACAAGAAACCCATGAATGAGGGCAGCTGATGGACCAACCAACAACTTGCATTCATTTCCCACCAAACATGTTCCTTGTGAAATATCTTGCCTCAATATGGTGTCTATGCTTGGAGTCTCTTCACAGATTGCTCGGGTAATCTAGAGCATCATAAAATGTAAGGATTTGGAAGATACCTTGAAGATCTAGTCCAACATTCAAACTCTATGCTTGTTTGCGTAGCTGTTTTATGTAGAATTACAAGGGAGAACAAGAAAGAGCACCTAGACCTTTTTCCTATATTGTCTATAAATCAACACATCTGCATTCACACCGATGGCTAATCTGCAAGTTCCGATGACCCCCAATTTTAGCTAAAGATAAGAATAGACAACAAGAACATTAAGAAGAATAGACTTCTTGATAAGTATTTTTTTACAAATGTATCTATTCTTTTATGTACACCGAGAGCATTTGCCGCAAGACAATTGTGTGTCCAATCACACTTGGCCAATAAAGAATTCTATTCTGTTCTACGAGTGAATGTTCCATCCAGGTCCTCAAAAATGGTTTGCTTACACAATTCCCACTTCTCTTCTACTTCTGAGAAACCTTCATGATTCAAAGGCTAGTTAGAAATCTCCCTCACCTTTTTTTTTTCCAAATTCCCTGGATAATGGGCATTGTTATCCCAAAGAGCTGGCTGCTCCTGCCAAACCCAAACCCCACTGTCTCTTCATTGTGGGCGAACAGCGGAAAATCACCAGACTTCATATGAGCTGCTAAATTCAATAGCTCAAGACCATCCATTTCAGATGCTCCTGTCTGGTTATTACGGCCTTGCACTTTATAATCCAAGCATAGTAGCCCCTAGGAGGAAATCAATAATTCTTGTTCCAACCCTTTTAGGAAAGAGGTGGCCGAAGGAAGAAGCAGAAAGTCTTGAATAAAGAAGGAGATTGACTCACCCAGCCTTGCCATTCATAAATCACCCTGAGCTCTCAAAGAAATGGACCACAAACACAATGGATATGTTGTTCTCCCTCAGTTCCAAATTGTTCCTCTAAACCATCAGGTAGAGCATTGGGTCAAACCCTACGGTGGCCAAGGTAGTAAGTGAACCTGCTTTTCTCCCCCAAATGAATATATAATGTTCTTCTGCTGATGGTCCCCCTGGAAAATCATGGTCAGCAGGCAGCCAAGTAACAAAGGGCCGAAAAACAGGAAGTTGGGTTTGGCTTTTGTTTCTTCACTTGATACGGGCATGTTTAGTCTGAATAAAGACGTTTCCTCCTACACACCATGTAGGACGTTTAAAAACTTTTGAGCAATTGCAGGCAAGAGTTCAGAAACTATGAACTAGACTAGACATGCGAAACACCACAGTGCCACATAGCAAAAGTGGTTATCATGTATGGGTCCTGACCCAAACCATTCCACTTGGGAGTTGGCTTTTTTGCTAGTTGGCTATCATGAAGGTGGCATCCCTTATTGGATACCAAAGCCAGAGGAAAAACCAACATTATTATTTGTGGAGAGACATAAAGGCAAAGATCTGGAGTCTGACATTCCCCTGCCCCTCCCCTTGAGTTTATGGGCACTGGTAGGTATTAAAATGATTTAGGAGGACCATCAGTTTCTTGGAAATCTAAACAGCCCCCTCCCCATTCCAGACAAGACATCCATCTATACCCTAAAATTAAGATTTAGTGACCATTTCATGCTCCGGGCCAGATAATAGCTATGGCCTTTGACCTGCGCTTTTCCAGGGGTCACTCTACAGGTCACCCTGGGACTCATAAACATGCCAAGTGTGTCCATAAGCATCAAGGTGAGCCAAGTCCCTAGAAGAGACCTTCTCCTGGAGACCAAGCAAGATGGTTGTTCCTCAGCTATTCACTCCTCTGTTGTCCATCCCTATGGACAACTCCAAACTGGGCTTTGTTTTTTGTCTTGCTTGTCCAGCAGGTTATGGAGAAATTTCAAGGAAGTGGCTAAAAGACTCATTCCCAAGACAAGGGCAACACAGTTGGGTCCCACGTCCTGTAACGGCAAATGTCAACGCACTATTGATTGAGCAAGAGTTGTGAGCCACCGAGTTAAGCACAAAGCGCCTGAGAAGAACTAATCAGCAAGTAGGCTGGTGGAGGTGTTGCACATCACGCATCTTTCACCCAGCAGAAGAGAAACAATTTGCAGAGCTGAAACACTTTGCTGGCCAAGAGGCATGACCACTGACACTATCTCCTCTCGCTCTTCCTGCTCGCTTATCCATAACCTAAAAATATTTCAAACAAATCAAAGTGACTAACTACAAGTATGTTGACCTTCCACTGAGAACGGGGGAGAGTTCTTGAAGAAGCTCACCAGGACCAGTCCAAACCTGTACAAAAATCCCTTCCATTCTTGGGACGCAAGTCAAATTATCATCACACCTTGCAAGCAAAGTTCAGAGAAAGCCATACCACGTCTTGCCTGGAGGGTGTGCAGACTGCAAAACATCCGACGGGCATCCAGGTAATTATATCAATCTACATTTTCCACTTTGCCAGGTAACACAAAACACAAGGCGCAGTTTGATGATGGCTGGGTGACTACCTCTCTGAGACCTGCACCAGTTCTCTCCATGCCCCCGGTTGACCTTTTGCGATGTTGCAAACTACAAACACTGAATCGTCCAGTGAAAAACTAGCCCCAGTGGGATAATGCCAATTGGCAACTTGTGCAGGTGAAAAGAAAAAGAAAAACAAAAGGGATGAAAAACCAAGATTCAAAGAAACTTTGATAAGAGACTGTGTAGCCTTAGAAGTTTACTGCCAGAGACTTCAGGAACACATCCATGCTTTTTTTCTTGACAGCCGTGAAAAGTGTTGCTGATGACACATGCTTTCAGCTTCCCTTATCTCACAGATCTAAGGGTCCCTGGAGCCAACTTAGCTTTCTAAAATCAGCCAAGATTGGGCAGGTGCTGTTCCTTGCTGAAAGCAGAGAGTCCTTCAAGTTGAGTTCAATCTTTGATGAGTTCACAGATAGACTCAAAAGAGTTTTCGAGCCATAAAGAGAGATGGGTCAGCCACCTCCACGTTCTACATTCTCCAGCTGTCTCCCAACTGAGTGCTAGCCAGGCCTGACCTTGCTTCAGTTTTCTGAAGCTAGTAACCAAAGTGGAGGGGAGATGAAGATTAGAAGGAAGGGCGACAGAGGATCAAATGTTTCTCTCTAGCATTAAGATGGTGTTAATGAAGCCAGATGCCGAATACTCTACTTTGCTGCTCTTAAGGTGATGATTAGCAAAGAAGAGAAGGCTCAGAACAAGCCGAGAGCGTTGCAGTGCTTGGCTATTTTGGACAGAAAGGTGAAGATACACAAGTATCACCTAACCCTCTTAGCTTTGCTTCTATTGTCCTATGTTTTCATGGTCCACCTTTGCAAATCTACTGATTTCTCTTCTGATCTGGATCATAGTGAGTTCTAAGATCTCTGTGGCCCAGTTTCCAAGTGGTCCCCCTGTTATCCAAAGCCTCCTGAGTACAGGCACTTCCCAAAAAAAAGAAGCTGATTTTCTTAACGGGAGGCTTCCCAGGCGAAAAGAGAAATACGGGATACGTCCTCCCCATACAGGGTGAAAGCTCCAGAAATATAACTTGCAAAAGAACAAGCTGAGCAGATCAAAGGAGGGGAGAGACCAGGAGGGTCCAAAGGAAAGAAAGCAAGAAATTGTTAAAAGTTGGGGAGGACAACACACATTCTAAGCTGCAGCATTCACAAGTGCTAGGAAACCAAAGCGTGCGTTCTTGATATCTTCCTGGGTGTTATCTGGAGAGATTGCATCTCTCTCTCTATTCATTCTCTCTCTCTCTCTCTCTCTCTCTCTCTCTCTCTCTCTCCCCCTTTCTCTCTCGTCCCTCCATCTCTCTCCCACCCAGGTTGCTCTGCATTTTCTCTCCATTGCCTGGCTTTAGAGAGTATGGGAGGAAAAGTCCACTTACTGCTCTAAATAGACCTCCAGATCTTGGTTCCCAGTCCTCCAGGGGCCCCAGCGCTCTCCAAGGCCGTCTACAGGGTGGCAGGTCCCCGTCTTCTTTCGGGGAGAGACCCCACTCCACCCCTTGTCCTGGACAGCAGGTCCCAGTCCCCCAAGCCTCCAGGCCGGCGAGAGGCCTAATGCAAAATTAAACCCTGACATCACCCTGTAATGGAGACGCTCAGCACATGATAAGGTCCCCTTATGAAATCCGGCCGCCTGGCAGAGGCACGGGTTGGGGGTGGCAGAGAGGGGGAGGGAAAGAAGGGGAGGGACTGGCCAGCCAGACCCCCTCCCCGTTTTCCTAGGAAGGTTGCTGTTTCAGTAAAAAGGGGAATCCTCCCCCTCTTTTCGGCTGGGTGTTGAGCTGTGTACACACACACACACACACACACACACACTCAGCTTACAAGCAGCTCCGGATGAGCGTGCCCTGCCAGGCATCTGCCTGACCTCTGCCTGCTAATCCTCCCCAGGGGAGGGAACTCTGATGCCATTAGAGCTTGGCGGGCACCTTTTGGCCTTCTCTGCAGGAGCAGGGGCACAACCTGCCCTCTGCCGATTAGCCCGAAGCCCCTCTAATAAGCAGCCCCCTCCTCGGCTTCCCTTTGCTTTGTTCCCTTGGAGGACCAGGCTGCAGACCCGCTTCGGTTTCCCAGGGAAGATCCTCCTCCATGCTGGCTACAGCCTCTCCACCTCCTCCTTTCCAGAGGGATGGAGCAGCCTCCCCCTTGCTCAACCCTAGAGCTTGCCATGCCCCTGTCCCCACTGCCCTGGACCGGAGTTTCTTCACCTTGAAGACTTCTGGACTTCAACTCCCAGAATTCCCCAGCCAGCATGTTTTAAATCAGGGGTCTCCAACCATGGCAGCTTTAAGCCTGGAGGACTTCAACTCCCAGAATTCCCCAGCCAGAAAAAGCTGCCTGGAAATTCTAGGAGTTGAAGTCCATCAGGCTTAAAGTGGCCAAAGTTGGAGAGCCCTGCTTCAAATGACCCTCGTGACTGATGGATGACCTTATGGACTCAAATTATGATTGAAAGTCAAAGTCTACCTGTACTTTTAGTTCAAGGTTTCTCCACCTTGGTGACTTGAAGACACCTGGGCTTTGACTCCCAGCACTCCCCAGCGATTCCTGCACTGACTCATCTGAAGTTAGAAGGTGCGTCTTTGGGCCCACCTGGAGCTCAGGTCCACCAAGTCTTCTGCGAAAGGTCTTCTTTCTCGTGCCCCATCTATGCTACTTCCAGCATCCCACCACATGAGCCTCTTAAGGACAGACACACCAAGCCACTCTCTCCTGTGCCTTGGCACACCCAAGTGGGCAACTCCAAGTGTGGCCAAACACCGAAGATGCTCTGAGTTGGGAAACAGGCTAACAAGAGGCAAACTAAGCAGAACCACCAAGAAATGCCCGAACCCAGGAGCCACGTGACCCTTGGCAGCCCTCGACCTCTCCCTCCATGCAAAGTGTGTCCTCTTGGCCCTTACAAAATTGTTCAATCTTTAAACCCACAGCAGAGAGCTAAGCCCTGTTTTCTGCACATGCTCAGTTCTGCAAAAGAAGAATTCCGTGTACTGTATCTCTGAAAACAACCCCTTGGTCTGTTTTGTTTTGTTTTTAAAGTCAGAGTAACACCTCTGAGCAAACAGTCAATTCCTTTCCCCACTCCTCCTTTTCTCCTCCCCCCTCCCCCCCTCCACACACACCCTAGCCCTAACCCACAGAAATGAAGGAGAGAAAGAACAATTGGTAAAAGAAGCCAACATTCCAGCTGGAATTAGCCACCAAATAACTTTGCATTTTAAAACCCTTTTCTCTCTGGTTCTCCCTCACCCTCTTTGCAGAAAGGACCACAAGGCCAGGGGTTAAAGGACCTGGGAGATCAGGAAGTCATCCCCTCTTGGGACCTTCTCCTTTCAGGAAATAGTAGGGCAGGTAGAATTTAATTAGCATGCAAGGAATCAAAGCCACCGGGCTGAAAAAGATTTAGCCACTTTTTCCTGCAACCGGGCTGCCCTAATTTGGGCACACTCAACCCTTCAGTTTCCTGCTTCTATCACACATTACACTTGCACACACACACACACACACACACACACACAGAGCGAGCAAGGCTAGCTCCCCATACCGCTCCTTTTCCACTTCCCAACTCTGCTTTTCACACGGAGTTGGCACAATTCAAGAGCCATCCAAGCGAGTGCCCACCAGAGCATGCCGTTCCATGCCGTTCCATGCCGAAAAGCAAAGCACCCCAGGAATTCACCCTTGGGAGGAAAAGGTCTCAAGGGATTCCAAATACAGCCACGGACAAATCCTTCCCGGCGCCACTTTGGAAAAGGAAAGATGGATAAAAGCTCAGGCCCCTCTGTCTTCAACCCACAATTGTGAGAAAAGGGTTGCCATTATTCAGAAATGCACGTCGGTCGTACAAGGGCCTCTGACTTCCAGAAACAGGAGGATCCCTGGAGTCCTCCTTAACCCATCTTCCCCGCCCTGGAAAAATCCCCTGGCAATACAGAAACCGGCTCCATGTGCTCCGGGCAGCCCCAGAAACCCAGGCGAGACCACCGGGTGTCCCAATCCAGCTTTGAGGTCATGGTTCAAAGGAAAACCCCAGGGGCCCCATTGGGGCCGAACCCCACACCAGGGACCTTTCACTCACTCAGGCTCTGAAGCAAAGAGGACCAGCTCTTCGTTCCCAACATGACGTCCTTTCAACGCGGTTTGAGACGAGACCCTGGCCCCGCTGGGCTTCTCCCAATCTCTTGCAGAGGGCGTCCCTTGAGGACCTACTCAGGGCAGCCACCAACTCCGCCAAGCAGCTGTTCCTGGGAAACGGGTCAGCTCAGGGAGCAGACCCCCATCCGCCGCTTGCCAGCATGTCTCTGAGCCCTTCCCCATGCTCAACTCTTGTTCTTCCCCCAGGGAGGGGAGAGGGTGCTGGGGAGGGGGCGTCCCAAGCTGAAAGAGCTCTGGCTCTGCCCCCACCCACAAACAGCTTCATTGCTCCCCCAGCCAGCCAGCCAGCTGCCTCCGCCACCTCGTGCTTGATAGCAACCTTGTCAAGAACGCTGAGTTGTAGCTGACCTCTCACCTGCAGCTGCTAATTAAGGTTCCTCCGTGACAGTTCAAGTGCGCTTCGCCTCCAGTTTGCAGCACCAAAGCTCCTAATTGGAGGAGATTTTTTCAGTTTCTCAATAGGTCTGGATTCCTTCCTTCCTTCCCTTCCTTCACCCTCCCTCCCCTTTTTACGGCTGTTCCAGGGCCCTGGGCAAACATTGCATTTCCTCCCGGGGTTCACCTCTTGGCAAACATGGCACTTCCTCTTGGTCTGGGCCTCTGGGGGCCACAGGAAGGTGGAAGGAGAGAAGGGGAAGAGGAAAGAAATGAGGGAGGGTCTGCACACCGTGCAGGAAAAGAAGGAACGGGGAAGAGAGGAAGGGCCCTCAAAGAAGGGGCCTTCTCCTCAAGGGCCCATGTTTCTAGGATTTTGGAGAGCCTCCAACGATTTGACACGGTGATTATTCAGAATTACTATCTAGTTTACCAATCTGAACAGTTGCACACAGGAGGACAATCTTCTAAAACGCCGTAGAAAGAAGAAATATCTTCCCAATTGAACAAGAAAGGCAACACACACACACACACAGCCCCAAAGTCCAATGTAGGTGAACTTTGAAGAGTATGTCTTAACCCTTCTCTTCTACTGAAGAGTGGTATGGAACTGGGAGAACCTCTGAAAGAGGCAGACTAAATGTGAGTTAGCTAGAAAGAGAAATGGAGCTTGATACAGTTGGGTGGACAATCTAAGACAGGGGTCTCCAACCTTGGCAACTTCAAGATTTGTGGACTTCAACTCCCAGAGTTCCTCAGCCAGCTTTGCTTTGCTGGCTGAGGAACACTGAGATTTGAAGTCCACAAGTCTTGAAGTTGCCAAGGTTGGAGACCCCTGATCTAATAGACAGATTCACTCCCCTCCTAAGTCACCTTGGCTCCCCTTATTGTCCTGCCCATCTTGACCCAAACTTTGAGCCAGTCCAATTGCTAACATTCGTGGCCCAGGCTTCCTCAACTGGATGCCCACCTCACAAGTGGGCTCCTCTCCCAGAATGTCTCCACCAACATGGCCAATTCTGGGAATTCTGAGAATTGAGGTTGACACATCAGAAGAGGGTCCTGTTTGGAGAAGGCAAGTCCTTGAAAGTTCTGTGCTCCTGAATTTACTTTCAGCCACTTTTTCACTGAGCTAGGTCACCTCAGAGCAAATGGGGAGAGGTTCCTTTAAAACAGGGATCTCCAAACTTGGTAACTTTAAGGCTTGTGGATTTCAACTCCCAGAATTGCCCAGACAGCACGGCTGGCTGAGGAACTCTGGGACTTAAAGTCCACAAGTCTTAAAGTTACCAAGTTTGGAGACTCCTGCGTTAGGACAATGAATATTGGATAACCGGTATTTTTTTCCCAAATGCCATCCCTTTGCTAAACAAATAATTCCCTCCACACTGTCCAACTATTTACAAAGTCTGTACTACTATTACTATTAACCTTCTCATCACTCCTTATCACCCATCCCCTCCCACTTGTGACTGTATGACTATAACTTTGTCATTTGTATCCTTACGATTTATATGGACTGTTTCCTAGAATGATTTGATGGCTTATTTGTACCGTCTGACTATCATTAAGTGTTGTACCTGATGATTCTTGACTCTTGACGAATGTATCTTTTCTTTTATGTATACTGAGAGCATTTGCACCAAGACAAGTTCCTTGTGTGTCCAATCACACTTGGCCAATAAAGAATTCTGTCTGTCTGTCTGTCTGTCTACTGAGGATATAGGGTACCATTCTTCAACCTTTTTAGCTAGGAAGACATCAAGGGTTGGGTGCAAATCTCTCCCCTGACTCTCGCAGCTTCTTTGCCTTCCCACATCTCCATTCTTACCACAAGCCAAGATGGTAGGAGGGAGCCCTTCCATGCATTTCAACACCGGTGCATTAAAAGGGAAGTTTTGTTCTTGGGAAATCATGAAGAGCGTCTTTCTCTTTGGACCTTGCCGTCTTCGGAAAAATCAGCTCTCCAGTTTGCCTGCCAATTTGGAGGAGTTTTTCCAACGGCTGCTGCAGTTCAACCTCAACGGCCTGTTTGCGCAAACGGTTGAGAAGCCGAACAAATCCCAGGTTAAGAGTTCAACAAAACAAGAGAAGGTGAACCAGGGACCATGACATTCCTGGGCTTTGCTTCTCCCCTCCCCTGGATCACCTTGCCTGGGTTCCTGACCAGAACCTGACAGATCTCAGGGGAGCAGAGATATTTTATCAGGGAGAGGACGGGGAGGAAGAGGAAGGGTGAGATAGGCCGAGGGCTGACCTGACCCCATAATCTGTCCGAGGTGAAACAGAAGAAGGCTTGTCTCATTCACTGGAGGGAGAGGTCAGGAAGGGCAGCTGTCCTTCAATGAGGCCACATTCCTGGGATTCATGCCTGGCCAGGCAGTTGCTGTCCAAAGGCTGGCCCCTCTTCTCCTTTTAATGTGTTTTATGAGGTTATAAAGCGTTTATAAAATCCAAAACACAAAAGCAAATAAAAGGGCAGGGAAAGGGAGGGGGGAAGCGCAGAGAAAAGTGAGGAAGGGTAAGGGAAGAAAAAGAAGCATTGACTTCTGACTCTGTTACATTTCCACAAGAATCTATCGTCTAATCTGTAAAACCCGGAAAATCAAAGTTTCATTCTTGTCCACATCAAGCACAACGTTCAGAAGCAGTTTCCATGTGGAAACAAAAGTACTTCTTTTCTTGAAGCCAAGTAATCAATTTTGCCATTTCAGCCAACTCCATCAACTCCATGCAACCATTCGTCCATAGTAGGAATCCCGAAGTGTCCTTCCATTTTTGCGCATACAATAATATGGCTGCTGTCGACATATCTAGTAACGAAGTTGCAAACTTTTTCTCCAATTCTTTTTCCATTAAGCCAAAAGGCTGGCCCCTTTTCTCAACCTGGAGTAGGTGGGGCCCATGATCCAGAGAAAAAGGCAGGTACCTGAAACCTATGTGCAGGGTGGCACATGCACGTCTGGAGAAGCCAACTCTCCTACGAACAGGGTTTCACTCTGAGAAAGCCAGGAGGAGTTTGCAGGCAGCATTAGAACTAAAGTGCCTAGGATGTGGCAACAGCCATTATGAGGGTCCAGAACTTTATAAAAAGGAGTCAAGCTATTCTCCAAAGCACCAAAAGGCAGGAGAAGAAGCAACGGATGGAAACTAATTCAAGGAGAGAAGCCACCTAGAATTTCCTGACCGTGAGAACAATTCCACAGTGGAAGGACTTGCCTACAGAAGTTGTGGGTTGCTCCAACACTGAAGGCTTTTTAAAAGGAGACAGGACACTTATCTGAAATGGTATAGGATTTCCTGCTTGATGAACTAGAAAACCTCCAAGGTTCCTTCCAACTTCTGCTAAAACGCTGAAATGTGATATTCCAAATCCTCTCCTGGAAGCAGAAACTGTTTCCGTGTTAAGCTACTCCTGCCGCTTTCCTTTGGCAGGCTTTCAAGAGCTACTGGAAATAAAATTAAAACAAAAAAAAAACACACAAAAGAAAACCCCTAGCAAACAGAAAAGGGCACTGCAGGTCTCAGGGAAGTCCATTCCCCCTGCGGCGTTTGCCTTCCCTCTCCTCCGCCCGTCGAAGGGCAAAACGCTGAGGAAAGAGGCCAAAGTCTTTTTAGTTTGGTCTCCACCGCTGAAACGGTGCAGCACCGAGACTTCTTCTCGCCCTCTTCAGATCAATATTGGCTAGAAGTCAAGCCAGGAGGAGGAGGAGAAGCGAAGAAGGCTGGGGAATGATTGCTAGGCAACTGCCAGAAAGGAAAAGGCATGAAGAAGTTGCTAAGGAACCAATTATTTACCCCCATATTCCACCACGCTGGAAGCCCGACGGGGTTTGGGGTGGAGAAGAAGAAGGAGAAGGAGAAGAGCGGTCCTTCTGAGAAGAGGTGAGAAAAGGAAGCGGAAATGGACGGCCACCATCAAGATGGGCCTCTTTCTCAGCCTCCGTCCTCCTGCAAGGACTTCTGTTCCACATGACCGTAGATTTCAAGTTGCGTCTCTCACATGACACGCGCCATCTGCATCTCCTGTCTCCTTTTATTAGAGCAGGCCACAAACCAGGAAGAACAAGCATTGAAGTCAAGAAGCTCACTCGCCTATCCAGCTCATCAACAAACCAGGTGCGGGAGTACCTGTATTGGTTTTAATTGCAAACCCCCTTAACAAGCAGCCATTTGCTGTTTAAGGGTCTGATTCTTCCCCACTGCACTCTACACACACACACACACCCCTTTGATTACACTCTCCCTAATCTCTCATGTGGCTTTGTGGCAAGGAGCACGCCTTCTCCGCCAGATCCGAGTCCACCACACCCGAGTACATTTGCAAGATCAGTCACTGATCAGCTCTGAGGTTTCATCCTTTGATCCTGCAAAACCAGCGTGGATAAGCCAAGATTTGCCTAATCCCACTGCACTGACTGGACCCCACAGGTCTGCATTCACATGTTCAGCTGAAACGTGGTGGTGTGAAAAGGAATCCAAAGAGATAAGTGTGGACTCCCTTCCAGCCTTGGCTACACTTCAGGGGTCCCCTCAACCTTATAAGCAGCCCTGCCCCACCTTGGCTTCTCACCCACCACAGATCTCTGCCCCCTCCCCACCCCCAGGTGGCTAGGTGGTGGGTTGTGTTTCTCTAGCAGGTTGCAACTAGGAGGCTCCAAGGATTGTCTTTGGACCTTTGGAGGTGCACAATAGTGACATGGACAATGAGCCCCCAATGAGCCCCCCCAACTGGGGAAAATATGGGGCTTGAGGTCGGAGGTCTGCAGAGAGAGATTTTCTGGCCTGTCTCGGCCATCAGCAGCCCCAGAGGATCAAACGCTGTTGCATTGCAGCTTCAAAAAGTCTGCGGAATTGGTAAAGAAGACAGAGATGGAGGGGAGGGTTGAGAGGAAGCAAACACGCGGAAGATGTGGATTGGGGGTCTTCTTGAAGATCTGCATACGTGGTGCTGAAGAGGAAGGGGTGGATAAAGGCCAGGGTCTTGGTCCAAGGAGGGTGGTCCTTCTGAGTGGCCTTGGCTAGCCAGGAAGCATGGATTGATGGAACTTGGCCTAATCCACCCTCCTTTCCTGCTTGTAAGCCAGGATCGACTAACCTTTGCATCACCTACCTAAACAGATCTGAACCCCCCACAAAAAAGAGGAATCCAAAGAGGTAGATGTGGACCCCCCACCTTCCAGCCTTGTCTCCACTTGAGGGGTGCCTCAATCTTATGAGCAGCTTTGCCCCACCTTGGCCTCCCCAACCAGCGTAGATTTCTGGGGCCCGGCTGCTGGGTGGGTGGGTTGCATTCCTCCATTGAGCTGCACCCAGGAGGCTCCAGGGGCTGTTTTTTTGCCCCCACCCTCCCTGACCTCCGTGCTGGCTTTTGGAGGTGCAACATGCTCCAGGGAGCTTGGCCACCCCTCCCACGGCGATTCTCTCCCCCTCTCTCCCCCACTGGAGAACTGCTGCTCGAGCAGCATCTCCTGCGAACAAAGGCACAGTGGCGCGTGCCTCTCTCTCTCCTCCCTCCTCTCTCTCTCTCTCTCTCTCTCAGTGCCTGCCCGGCGAAGCCCAGGCGGCCTGTTGTTAGCGCCGTGCCAAACCCAAAGTGGCTGCTCCAATCACTGCAATCCAATAAAAGGGCTACTTGCCTATTTATCATCCGCGGGCTGTTTATCGCAGCAGTGGCAGATGGCGACTACCTTTAGAAAGCTCGGCAGCCTGCTGGCATCGGCGTTCCTCTCGCTTGCTCCCTTCCCCCACCCCCACCCCGCTTTCTCTTTTGCAGAAACAGCTGAGCTTGGCGGAGATGGGCCCCTGCACCTGTGAGGAGGAGGAGGAGAGGGAAGAGGAAGAAGTGATGGAGGAGGAGGAGGAAGGGGAGGAGGAGTAGAAGGTGGTGATGGAGGAGGAAGAAGAGGAGGAGGAGGAGGAGGAGGAAGAGGGGGTGATGGAGGAGGAGGAGGAGGAGGAGGAAGAGGGGGTGATGGAGGAGGAGGAGGAGGAGGAGGAGGAGGAGGAGGAGGAGGAGGAGGAGGAAGGGGAGGGAGGAGTAGTAGAAGGTGGTGATGGAGGAGGAAGAAGAGGAGGAGGAGGAGGAGAGGGGGTGATGGAAGAGGAGGGGAAGAGGAAGAGGAGGAAGTGGAAGAGGTGATGAAGGGGAGGAAGTGATGAAGGAGGAGGAGGAGGAGGAGAGAAAGAAGAAGTGATGGAGGAGGAGGAAGGGGAGGAGGAGTAGAAGGTGGTGATGGAGGAGGAAGAAGAGGAGGAGGAAGAGGAGGAGGAGGAGGGGGTGATGGAAGAGGAGGGGGAAGAGGAAGAGGAGGAAGTGGAAGAGCTGATGAAGGGGGAGGAGGAGGAGGACCCAGCTGACTATTTGTCAGGGCAGACCCACCCTATGGGGAAAAGAGGGGAAGGGGGAGACCTGCCAAGCGGCCTCCCTTGGAGGGTGGGGGTGGCTGGGAAAAGGCCAATGGCAGGGGTCTCTGAACTTGGCAGTGCCCAGCACTCCTCGAGGCAAGGGAGGGTGAGGATCAAAACTCTGGCTCCAAACAGCCTCCCCCAACCCCTGGCAGGCCGACCGTGGCCACAGCTGGAACATCCGCTTTCAGGCCTTGAGTCGCTCCTGAAGAGTCAGGAATGTGTGTCCAGAGCTGCCTGCCGTGGCCAAAAGGAGAGCCACAGAGCGAGGGGCCAAAGCCCCAAAAAAGGGAGAAGGGAGAAAAGAGGTGGTGCGTTTGGGGATGGATGGATGGGGAACACCATGGCCCCGGACCCTCTTTTCTGGAGCAGCCCCTCCCTCTCGGGAACTGCCTGCCTCCCGAGGTTCATTTCCCCCAAACCGTTTCTTGGCTAGCAAAAGGGAGAGAGAGGCTCCCTTAGGATAGCAAAGCCTCACCCAACGCCAGCCCCCTCCCCGTTTTTTATTCTTGCGCTTTTATTTATCCTTTTATTTATCCTCGGTTTGTTCTTCGCAGGCAGCCAACTGTCTTTTTCCCTTCTCAAGCTCTGCATCTCATAAGCAATCTCTGGCCTGCCAAGGTAGGCAAATAAGGCGCCTGGATTGGGAGTCCTGGTGGCCACGTGAGGAGCAACAGGTCAGAAGGGGGAGGGGCAGCCCGAGTCCATGGGGGGAAAAAGGAGGATTGAAACGGAGGAGAGAGAGAGAAGAGGAAGGAGGAGGAGAGTTGCGCACCGTTGCAAATCGTGGCCCTACCCATCACAAGCCGAGGAGCTCTATGCATAGAAAGGGCGCACGGCTGCCCTGGGGACTTGAGGTCCTGCATTCCCCACACATCTGGAAAATGTCTTTGAAGATTAGTAGCTCAGGTTGGGAGTTATGGGGTTGGTTTGAGCCCCGAGCTTGGCTCCAGCTGGGTTTCCAACGTTTCGTCCCCATTGGAAGGCACCTCTCGTGCTTGAGCTCCCCCAGAGAAGCGCAATCCAAAGCGCACGGAAGAATGCGAACGAAACGTTGCCCCCCCCCAGTCCGAGGGAAGCTCAGAGCTCAAACCAACAAGGTAACATCTGGAAAACACCAGCTCAGGGAGCACAGCTGTAGGACGGGCTTTTATACTGATAGCCACTTTTTTTTTTTTTCTTTTGGGCAGATAACCGATTTCCTCTGCTGCGTTTCCTCCTGGCCAACCCCTTGTTCCCTTTGAGCCACAACCATGCTTCCCAAATCAACCACCACACACACTTCCCACCAGCACAACTGCCACAGCACACCTCCCACAGCACAGGACACTTTGGGGCGGGCCTCTGTTTTGTTTTTGTTTTTTAGCTCTGCATGGCCAGCTGGCTGGCCACCATTGCTTGCGCTCTCTTTGCTAAGTGAGAAAGGGAGATGATTGCAGAGGAGGTGTGTGTGTGTGTGTGTGTGTGTGCAGACCATTCAGTGCACAACTCCCCCCCACCGCCCCCAAGCAAGAACAGACTCCAGCAGACTCTCACCCTCCCCAAGTGAAAGATCGAGGAACGGAAGCTGCAAAGCTTGTTTGGTTGCACCAGCTAACCTGGTCACCCTTCCAGTGGTGGCGGATTAAAGTCAACAGCCAGCCACCCGCTGCTGTTCTCTCTCCCGCCTCTCCTCTTCCTCCTCCTCCTCCTCCTCCTCCTCCTGCCTTGCTCCATGTCTTTTCTTCTCCACTTTCCACCCCGCCCTGCAGGTTTCCCTCGGAACAAAATGTACGCTAGGAAGCCCACTGCCATCTGTGCACAAGCGAGCCGAGGCGCGCATGCAAGAGGCAGATCGCTCCATCCCAGGCAGATGGCGTGGCAGGGGAAGGCCTGTCCCGCTCGCGGTCCCCTCCCCTGCATGCAACACCCATCCCTGTGCCTGGCGGTCTAATGGAAGGCGCGTCACTCGGGGTGTCCCCCACTTCTGACCTCTCCCTCCCCTTCTCCCCAAGCCGCCCATTATCTACCCTGCCCAGCAAATAACCTCCCCAGCTCATTATCCCAGATGCCAACAAAGCAGGCCTGCCCGGACTTTTGACCTGCTGTGACCCCTGCTGCCCCCTGTCCCTGACTTCCAATTCTCTTTTTTAAGAAACAGGAAGGGGCGCCATCAATCACACGGACCCTGACAACCCCAGCTGGAGGGGCGGGGCCAGAGTCCCTTCCTCTGGCACTAAATAGAATCATCTCCTGCCCTTATTCTAAATTTTTCTTTTGCTAGGAGATGGGGGGGGCAGGAGGGGGTGGGCAGGGAAAAAAAAACAGACCTGGTAAATTAGCACAAGCAGACACAAGGACTGCAATTATCCCCCCCCCCCCTACACACGCACATGCATTTTTTTTTCCCACGGGGTGACCTGGGACAATTCACCCATCAGGGACGGATTGCATTTCAGTAATATGGGATCGCCCCAAATTTATTCCCGTTGACTCGGTGAGTCTAAACAGACCTCACTGCTTTTTTTTTTTTTTTTTTTGAAAATGTGGGAAGCTGGAGCAGATAATGTGGGAGTTTTTTTTAAACCCGGTGAATGACTTGTTCCCCAGGGAAGATGGGGAGCTAGGAAAATAGCCCCCTCCTTTTTTTTTTTTTCACCAGCTGGTTAGAGGAGAAAGTTGCTGCTGGTTTCCCCTTCTTAACGGAAAGGAAAAAGGATCTACTTTTGAGGAGGAAATGATGAGGCAGTTTCCCCCTCCCCTTGCAAAGTAGGGTTCAAGGCCACTGGTTTTCCCACTGCCCCCAAAAACATTCTGCAAATTGAGCTTATCATCTTGAGCAGTGCTTCTCAACTTTGGCAAGTTTAAAAAATGCGTGGACTTCAACTCCCAGAATGCCCCAGCCAGCACAATTTGTGCTGGCTGGGGCATTCTGGGAGTTGAAGTCCACGCATTTTAAACTTGCCAAAGTTGAGAAGCACTGGCCCCGAGTGCACTTGTAGGGGAATAAAACAGCGTCCTTCTGCACGCAACTCACAGCTAAACCACCTGGGATGTCATGAAGAGCAAAAAATTATCCCTGCAGTTCAGCCCAAGAAAGCAACAGCCGCAAAAGGAAGATTTTCTCCAACTTTTGTCTGATGATTCTGAAGCAAAACACACCACGTATCTATCAGCCTATACATGTTTCTGTTTCCTATTATTCATATACATATATATACATATACACATATACACATTTGTATGTTATTCAGCTTTGTCTGGGTATTTTCCCACGTCATTATAGTTGTGCTTTTAAAGTTGTAGCAACGTTTCGGCAGAATCTCATCTGCCATCTTCAGGCTTCTGTATTATGTTCGTCTGTGAGTCAGACTGTTACAGTCTACGAACACAATACGGAAGCCTGATGATGGCAGGTGAGATTTTGCCGAAACGTTGCTACAACTTTAAAAGCACAACTATAATGACATGGGAAAATACCTGGACAAAGCTGAATAATATACATGTAAGTACCCGCAAAAACTTAAGAAAACATATATATATATATATATGCATGCTGCCATCACAAGAAGGCTAAGCTCTTCAGAATTACTCCTTTTCATTTTTATTTTTGGTTCCGTTCTGCAAAAAATAAAAAATTAATAACCGGCTGCCTCTTTGCCCCCGTCTGAACAGAGACAAGCTTTTAGGAAGCAAGCAAGCTTCCAGGATTCAAGGCCCAGGCTGCACGACATCTCTAGATGCCGTACACTAAATAAAATAAATGCAAATCAATCAAGAAAACTCGGACGTTCGTTTAGCAAACCTAAGCAATCCAGACGGGCCAATCCGTCCTGATTTGGTTCTGACAAGCCAATCGATTTGGATAATCATCCCCGATTTGACTCGCTCGCCCAATTCAAGTCTCCGAGTCTCGCACGGTTGGACTTAACTTAAACAAATGAGCCCAAATTGCTCCAGTCAGGTTCACAAATAAAACCAATCCTGCAATTCGATGGGTTCAATCGACTGGGCCCTCCGGATGGGTCCGAGTGGGTTTAGAGCAACAGAACGGCCAACTGGCTTTCACTGATTCTACATCTTTTATTATTATTTTATTTTTCTGTCAGTCAATTCTCCTTCAATTCCTTTCCGGGGGGGCGGGAAGAGGGATTTTTTGCTAAAAAAAATTCTCCCCAGCAGACTGCGAATGGTCCTGCGCTTCCTTCTGTGCCAAGGGGGCCAAGGAGCATGGGCCAATGCCCCATCCTTTATTCGCTCTGTGTTTTCCCCAGCAGCCTGCACTCTCCCACAGTTGCACGAAATCCCCAGAGAAGCCATTATGGCAGAATGTCTCTGGGGGTTTTTCAGGGATAGAAATGCAGCCCTCTAAAATGGAAGGGGGGAAAGAAAAAAATACATAAAGGGAAAATCCACCGCTGAAACCCTCCCTTCCACTTTACCCGACACAGAAAATCCTTGAGTTACAAGCATCCATTTAGCGGGCATTTGAAGTTTACAATGCTACTGGAAAAAAATCCCAGTGGCCTGTCTTTGGATGCCTCCTGGAGGCATCTCGCCACCTTTCTTGGACCCACCAGGTGCTCAGCTGTGTCCTCGGTGGGTTAGTTGTCTCTCCTTTCTCAAGGTTTTTGGGGACCTGGAAGTCTCTCCCTGCCCGGTGGTCCCGTCTCACTTCAGGCCCCCTCAAATCCTTGAAGGGAGTTGGGAGGGCCACCCAAGGCAAGCCAGGAGGGGGCCACTAATGTTAGGGCCACACCCCAGCGAAGACAAGAGGAGGCGTGTGGCAAAGCCATCTGCTCTGGTGCCAGAAGTCGCCCGCTCTCCCAGCTGGCATCGCCGGAGAGCCCGTTGCGCTGCAAGGATTGTGCTTTGAAGAAGGGAAAAAAAGGAGACCGTGGCAGAAGGAAACGTCCCCCTCCGAGAGCGATGCAGAACCGCAGAGATGGCGGCTCCCACAGATTTCCAAATTCTTCCATTGCAAGTGCCCTGCTGGGCTAACCTCCCTCCCTCCTTCCCTCCCTCCCTCCCTCGGAGAATGCGTCCCATTCAGGATGTTTCATGCCACCGTTGGATCCAGGCTGGCCATCTTAAGTCACCTCAGCACAGCACAGCAATCCAGGGCTGGAAGGGACTCAGAGGCCATCTAGCCCGACCCCCTGCTCCAGCAGGAGACCTTAGGTCATCTGGGTTTATTTTGGTGCCTCTAACAGAGAGGAACACCTCCAGAAAAGGGAAGGAGTTTACTAGGCGAAGCTGCCATGCAGAGGAAGGCAAAGATAGTCCTCGACTTATGATATCAATTGAGCCCCAAATTTGGGTTGCTGTTAAAGTGAGTTTCAGCACATTTTACTCAATTCATCCTCCGACCTCCTTCCATCAGGCGAACTGTCCGTTTCCCCCCACCCTCAATTCTCCGTTCTGAAAACCGACAGGCAGGACCCACCCAAGTGGCACTCAAGGTTACTTCCCACAATCCCCCCCCCACCCCGATATTGTAGGGAGGGGTGCCTGCCAAAGCAGGCGGGGAGCCTGGGCTAAACGGTGCTCGGTTACGGTTTGGCCTCCTCCCGAGGGGCAAAGCAGCGGAAGAGCAGGGCCACACACACACACACACAACTCCAAAGAGACCCTGCAGCTGCACAATCCCTGCCAACACCTCCGGTGCCCATTATGCTGCGGCACAAAGAAAAGAGAGAAGGCAAGTGGGCATCATTAGCGCCTGATGCTCTCCAAAGGTGTGAAAATCTCTGTGCTCCAAGCAGGGCAATTTAAGGAGGCCCGGCAGCCCCCAACCCAACCCTCCTTTTCAGAGCCAGTCTGGGATTATTTCCTCTCCGAGATGGCTGCCAGCCAGCCAGCCCCCTGCTTTTGCACATTGCCCACCCACCCAAATTGGAAACATCCTCCTTTTGCCCTCGATTTGCCCCAAAATAGGATTTCCCCCCTGCCTTCTTCTGCTCCTACCCTGGGTTCCACCCCACTGCTTTGCAGCCCCCTCCCGCCGTGCGGGGAAATTAACCCGCCACCTTTCCCGGGGGTTCATGCCCCCTTCCTGGCAAGAGGGTGCAGCGGCTAATGAGTGTGGGCTTTGGACTCATTAAAAACCCAACCTGGCTGTCTTCAGGAGAAACCGCTGAGCGCTGAATTAGAAGGGAATGTGTGTGTTTTCTGGCAAAACTCATCCCCGTCCTCCTTGTTATCGCAAGGAAAGGAGGGGGCAGGGAGGGGGCCGGCTGCAGGAACCGAGGGGAGGGGTTACCTCAGCCCCAGCTCTCCATTCCTGCCAACCTGCTCCCACCTTCCGTTCCCTAAGAGGCTGCGGCTCTCCTGACAACTGCCACCACTCATTAGTCTTGACGAGTTTTCTGCTGAATATTGTTCCGCGGGCTTCCAAACTGTTCACTAATTGCAATTAATCACTTACTGAAACAGATGTCAGGAACAATGGAATTTGGGAACTGGGAGCCTTGATAAAGCTGTCAGGAGGAGAGAAGGGGGCCTGGAGGAGGGGGGCTCCCTCCCCCCACCCTCCACAGAAATAAGGCACCTGGAATACACTTTCTCCTCCCTCCCCCACCAGGCCCTTGGATTCATTTCACCCACCTTGCAGGTTGCAAAGACTGCGATCCTCCTGAGCAACACAAGGCAGAGTTGCTTGGCTGGGAAGCATGGGCTGTGTAGACCAGGGTTTCTCAGCCTTGGCAGCTTTCAGGTGTGGGGGGTTCCAATTCCCAGAATCCCCCCCAGCCAGCCTGATCCTCCCAGATTCTGCATGCTGGCTGGAGGGATTCTGGGAGCGGAAAGCTTGGAAAACCCTGCACTAAACTGGAATGATGTCCTTGGAATCTTGTGGACTTTGTTGTGGGAATTGCAGCCCCACTGCTAATGTGGGGCCATCGGGCCGGGCGTCACATTAAGCCACCATAGGATTTGCCGAAGTGTGAATGCAGCAGCGATGATGTCTGTGTTGCACATGTGGCTAAATGCAGTCCCTGTGTAGACGAATCCAAACTCTCTCAAGCCTCCCCTTCTATTAATCCAGACCTAATTATCCTCGCTTGCAATTCTGCACAGGTAGATTGATATATCAGCTCTTGAATCATATTCCCCCCCCCTTTTTTTTTTGATGCACCCACAGAGAAATGGGCCTTAATTGTGTTTTTTTTTGTGGGGGAGCTGTTAATTCAAGGTTCGCCTTTTGCCAAACCTGGAAGCCCCGGAGAAAAACCATCCTCAAAAGCAGAACTGGGCCCTGCCCCCGCCTGTCTGTCTCCTCCTGGGCAAAACGTCTTCATTTTCGTCTTCCTTCGCTTCATTCCAGAGCATCAAATGACAGGTTTGCCATTCCGTGCAAGCAGCCGCCAAAAAAGAAAAAGAAAGAAAAAATCACCTCTCAATTAACGGTCAAGAGCCTCAGCAGGCAACGACACCTGGATGATGTTGGAAGCGAGCCCGTTTGACATGCGGACAGGAGACCACCAGGGGATCCCAGATAATGCAAGCCAGACCAGGCAGTCCATGGGAGGGGGAGGAGAGCCACTTTGGCATTTTGGGCCAGGAAAACTGCACGGATGTGTGTCTTGGTGGCTGCTAGGATTCCAACTTTACTTCTTGTTAACCCAGAGATATTTAGTGTCCAGTTTGTGAGTCCTGCCAGCCACTGGTGGGATTCAAATTGCTTTACCACTGGTTCAGTGGGCATAGTTTGGTGGGCGTGCAGCTTCTCCCCACACCGGCTGAGACCTGTAGCGCCAATCATCTGAGAGGGTAAAGAAAAGCACGGTCCTCTTTTTTTTACTACCAGTTCAGGAAAACCAGTCCGAACCATAGCATACCACCACTGCTGCCAGCACAAAAACAGCAACACCCACTGATCATAAACACACACATCGCCTTTCCTGAAAGCTTCTCAACAGAGGCAGAAGCTTTAAGCTCAGCATCATGCTTCCTTCACAACCCACCAGCGCACCAGGAGGCCCTTGAAGTCACTGCCAGCCACATTGGGCCAAGAAAGAGAGGTGGAATTGCAATGCCGGCCCCCAAGTCAAGCTCCGTGCAGAGAAAATCAAGGCAAAGGCGGTCAGCCAAGTCCCCCAAATCTGCTATTAACCAGGAACATCTCCAAAGACGCCTCCTCCTTCCTGGGTGGC
Source organism: Notechis scutatus (assembly GCF_049901735.1). Taxonomy (NCBI): domain Eukaryota; kingdom Metazoa; phylum Chordata; class Lepidosauria; order Squamata; family Elapidae; genus Notechis; species Notechis scutatus. Next base: position 1,940,069 of record NC_142017.1, on the reverse strand, counting down.
TCAGTGCCTTAACCCAGAGTTAGCCTTTCTTCTGCATCTTGGGAAGAACTGTAGCCTTGAAGCTGCCAAGAGGGCATCGCCCAGGTGGGCAGACTCTCTATGGTTTATTTTTCTTGGCTTGGGGAAGGTTTTAAGCCTGTCAAACACTGACAGGTTGTGTTGATTTGTTCCTTCCAGCCCCCAGCCCCCACCCCCGGCATTTCCTGGGATTTGGCTGTTGAGATTGGCCACGGTAATGTTGATTCAAGGGTTTGGTGTTCAGGTGACAACTCAGTGGGGGACAAGAGCTAAGAGAGGCCAGGGGATATCTGGACCACAAACGGTTGGGAGCTGTTGACACTCACTCAAAACTCAGCGCCTCTCTACCAACCCCGCCATCCATAACACCTCGGTTCACCTCTGATTATCTTGGCTTCAACCAAGCTGAGATGGCCTACTCATTGAACACTGACTTAGCAGGATTCTCGCACACTCCCCGAAATACACCAGCATCCACACACTAACAATTCCAACAAGCCATCCAAATTTCCCACGCTGCCCCCCGGTGATCACAACAGGACGTGGGCTTGATGAACTGCCCAAAGCTGGAATCAAGCTTGCAACCCAGCCCAAGAGATGGAGTTCCTGTCCTCACTCGGCCACCCAGAAAGAAGCCATGAGGGAGGCTGGTTGGGGCTGACCACGTGGCTTGTTCAACCAACCAAAGTTAAGCCAAGTAGAGGTTAATGCGGTGTTTCCTAGCCCTTTTAAGATGGGTGGACTTCCATCTCCCATTGCTGGCCAGGATATTTTGAGAGTTAACGTCCATCCATCTTAAAATGGTTAAGGTTGAGATATGTTTTGGGTTAATGCAAAGTGGAAGCCAAGTCTTTGGGTCCATTCTGAAAAATATTTGAGATGCCAAGACATCCTTCCCACCTCCTGGTAACACCCTACACCCTACACAGTATGGGTAGTCCTTGACTTATGACCATAACTGAGCCCAAAATGTTGGATGCTAAGCAAGACAATTGCTAACTGAATTGCGCCCCATATTACAACCTTTTAAGTGGATCACTGCAGTCGTTCAGTTATCAACACGGTTGAACCTGGCTTCCTCGCTAACTTGGCTTCTTAGACACTCACTGACCCTGGGACACGGTGACCATCATAAATGTGAGTCAGTTGCCAAGCGTCCGAATTTTGATCACGTGACCCCCAGGGAGGCTGCAATGCTCATAAGTATGAAAAACGGCCGTAATTCACTTTTTTCCTTCCTGTTGTAACCTCTAACGGTCACTAAATGAAAGGCTGTAAGTCAAGGACTGTTCTGACCTAGGCTTCCTAAACTGTACTTATTCACAAACTTGTTTTAAAAGCAAAAACCATTTTATTGCAACGCTGGGAATTGCTTTCATTCCCAGCCAGAATTAAACTGAAACAGTCCCCTGAGATAAGCACCCACCTTTCAGTTCTGTGGAATGCGGCCAAAAGGAGAAGTATCCAATTAACTAGAAAAGAAACCATCCGAAGTACAAGAAAAACAAACCGAAGTTCACAGAGCTTCAAGGAGGCTCAGAATCTATTGAACTACTTTGCTTCCTGCAAAGGTTTCGTCATTGAGGTCTGACTTTTATCCCTTGTGGGAGGGGCAATCACCTCCCAGCCTTACTCCCGAGTCGCCCCTTTTTGTCTCAGCTGCTCTTGCCATCTAGCAGCTCTGCACACACACGCACAGGGAACAGGCTCCCCTGGGTCCTCTGCCTCGCTGCTGCCAGACTCCGGAGTCAGCCCCCCACTCCCAGGTGGTCCTGGCCCCATCCCTGCATTGGATGCAGGACCCTCGTCCAAGTCCTCTCCAGACTCCCTGACTGGTCCCCGTTCATCCCCACTCTCCGATTCCGCTGCCGTCTGCGCCGGCTGCCAGCGAACCACAACAAGGACTACCTGTGTTAATCGGGAATGAGAGAAAGGCAGAAGCCCTCCGACTTCATGCGGATCCCTTGAAATTGGAGAATTTTTGTCAGCAAAGCAGCCAAAAAAAATAAAATAAATGAAATCCGGGCCAGTTTGCAATTTAGGACCGCCTTTTCCAAAGGTCACTTTCAAATGGCGGATTATGTTTTTTGCAGGCGATGTAGGAAAGAGACCTTATCTAGCTCCTCTTCCCCCCTCCCCTCCCCTTTTGCACAGCCAAGATGCGCCTTTGCATGAATATTCGGTCCCCCTCGCATTCCCTAGGCACGGCTGGGTGGGGTGATGGTTCTCCCAACGGCGTGCAGTGCCAAGTGGCAGGTGCAGGGACCTCGACAATCACACAACCGGTGCTCTTTCCCCTGTTCCACTCCAGTGGAGAAATGATAGCTGGATACGGGCAGCGGGAGCATCTGGCGCCTTGCACCAGGCGTGTGTGTGTGTGTGTGTGTGTGAGAGAGAGAGAGAGAGAGAGAGAGAGAGAGAGGCAGGGGGAGGGGGAAGAGCAAAGAAAGAGAGTAAACAAGAGCAAATGAAAGAGAAAGGGAGAGAGAGAGAGAGAGAGAGAGAGAGAGAGAGAGTAAAGGAGAGCAAATGAGAGAGGGGGAGAGAGGCAGAGGAGATAGAGAGAGGAGGGGGAGAGACACCAGGTGGTCTGTTCTGTTCCTGTGCAGGAAAAGGGAGAGAGGAGAGATTCTCGGAGACAAACGAAGCAGGTGCTCATGCAGAGCCTATGGGAGAAGAATTACTCCCGGGTTGGTTTGGCATGTTTTGGAAAAGGTCTGGGAACCAGCAAGAGAAGGGGAAGTGGGGGTGGGGACTGGAAACACAGATGTGCAAGGCTGGGGGGTCCAGAAGACTTCCCTTGCCCTTGCTGGCCAGTTTCAGGAGAGAGAGGGAGGGAGGGATCCTCACCAGTCATTTAACAGACTAAATGAGTGTTTCTCAACCACTTTCAGATCTCTGGACTTCTGGGAGATCACATGATCCCCAGACACTACAACTGTACTATGTACATGGCAAATGCTAAACATCTGGATTTGGATCCCCTGGCCACAGGGAAGCTGTTTGAAAAGCAGTCCTAAGTCACTTTTTTCCAGTGCTGCTGTGACTTCGAATGGCCACTAAACAAACTGCCTGCATTTCCTCTGGTTTTAAAAAGCAGCCTTGTTGGACAGCTGCAATTTCCAGAAGGGCACACCTGTCTTCCCTAAACCTCGAGGCGCCTGGAGATGGGCGTTTTGCTCACCTGTCTTTGGAAAGCACGATGCAAACGTGTCCGGGAGATTTGAACTCGCCTGCGTTCTCCCCTGGCCCAAACCCCGAGGTCAGCTTGAGCGCCAGTGCCTTGTTCTGACAACCTCTCCCGGAGCCCCCCAGCCAGATGGCGCATCACCAGGGCCCCCAAAGTTTGCACACTTTGCAAAGCACCAGCCTGGCTGACACCTGCTTACCAACACGTGACAGATGTCCAGGGAAGGAGAGATATGCTCGGCCGTTTGCACACGTCCCTTGGACGCCCAGCCAGGCGCAAGTATTTGCCCTGGATTTGCAAGCAGGCCGATAAGGACCAGCGTTCAAGGGTGGGATGAGTGTGCATCCGGATAAATTCATTAGCTGGGCGCATGCCAATCCTTTCTAGGTGGGCAATGCCCAGGAAGGGCACAGCTACCGAGAAGTGCTTATTAGAGAGAATATTTATTTATTCAGAGCGCGTTCTGATGCAAAAGACGCCCCACCCCCTGGATTTATTACACTCCCCCCCAGCGCACAAACAGACATAAAACCAGCCTTTTACTGTGAAGCAACAGGAGAAACCGACCTACGAGGAAGGAAAAACACACACCTGACAAGCTTCCCAGGAACAATCATCTTTTATTCATGCCCGTCACATAAACTGCATTACCTCGGAAACAAAGGCATTTAACCCGGGTTACCTGGGCTGCTGGAGGAGGAGGCGGCATCCACCACAGGAAGGAAAAGGAAAGGCCAAGAGAAGGGCAGGCAGTGCCACAACGTCCTTAGGTGACCCCGGACGACTCTGGGAAATGCCAGTTGCAGCCCCCAGCGACCGACCGGCACAGGGGGGCAAAGGGGAAGGTTTTGCAGGTCGAGTTTTGACATTCATCTGCTTGGCTTCGCTTGCCTGCCTGATTTCCATCCCTGACGAGGCTTTGGTTGGCTGAGTCAATTCGCCTTTTGCACTAAGGCACAACCCACAATTTGCAGACCACAATAGCTGTGTTTGTGCAGCATCTTAAGCCTCCATGGAGCCAACTCCAGGGCAGGAGGGTGCCAGAGGGAGGGAGATCAGAGGAAGGAAGGAAAATAGAAAAAGAATTAGGGAGGGAGGGAGGGAGGCCAGAGGAAAGGAGAATAGAAAAAGAGAAGGAAGGAAGGAAGGAAGGAAGGAAGGAAGGAAGGAAGGAAGGAAGGAAGGAAGGAAGGAAGGAAGGAAGGAAGGAAGGAAGGAAGGAAGATCAGAGGAAAGGAGACTAGAAAAAGAAAAGGAAGGAAGGAAGATTAGAGGAAAAGAGAATAGAAAAGGAAGGAAGGAAGGAAGGAAGGAAGGAAGGAAAATCAGGGGAAAGGAGACTAGAAAAAGAAAAGGAAGGAAGGAAGATTAGAGGAAAAGAGAATAGAAAAAGGAAGGAAGGAAGGAAGGAAAATCAGGGGAAAGGAGAATAGAAAAAGAAAAGGAAGGAAGGAAGATTAGAGGAAAGGAGAATATGAAAAGAAAAGGAAGGGAAGGGAAGGGAAGGGAGGAAGGAAAATCAAGGGAAAGGAGAATGGAAAAAGAAAAGGAAGGAAGGAAGATTAGAGGAAAGGAGAATAGGAAAAGAAAAGGAAGGGAAGGGAAGGGAGGAAGGAAAATCAAGGGAAAGGAGAATGGAAAAAGAAAAGGAAGGAAGGATCAACAAGCCCTCCAAACAGGATCAGGCAAGGGTTCAGGTCTCCTCACACTCCCACCCACCCCAGGTTCATCCTCGCTGCCCCCCAAGTCACAGCAGCAAGAAACGCAGCCGCAGCTGCTTCCTGATTACGCTCCTCTGCGCTGAGCCACCTGCCCCCAAACAGCGGTCCGACAAGACGGTGTAATGGCTGCATCCAAGGGCTCATTATGGAACACAACCCAAGAGACCCTCCAGTCCCAGTTGCTGCTGCTAAGAAGCAGGTGGGCTCCCAGACCTCTTTTGTGCCTTTCCTGGTCCCTCCTTCAGCCTTCCTCTCCGGAAACAGCCTTATATTTGGGAGCAGCCTCAACCCAGGGACAGAGGAACAAGTGTTTCAGCCGCGTCAGCATCCTGGCCTTCACTGGAAGGCTCTACTGAAGTGGGCACCAACAGTCCCAGGAGAGAGAGGGTACTATACAGCAGACCAGTTGGTGGGGTTACGTGCCTCGCAGAGGAAGGCGAGATAAAGAGCTCTCATTGGGCCTACTGTCTACAGACAGCGCCACGCCGGAGCTAGGAGAGCGTCTAAGCTACAGGCATGTTCCTCAAGAGCAGCAGATCTCCCAAGTCCTCCTTTGGGTCCCCTCACCAGCCTTTCCGACCTCCCAACGCCAATTTGATGGAAATTAATCAAGGAGAGAAGCAACCTAGAACTATTTTTCTCTCCTGACTGCCTCCAGGAGTTGTGCGCTCTCCTTCACTCGAGGCAATTAAGAAGAGATTGGGACAGCCATTTCTCTGGAATGGTAGTAGGTCTCTTGGTTGTACGGGAGGGTTGGGCTAGAAGACCTCCAGGGCCCCTTCCAACTCTGTTATTCTGTAATTTCTCCCAGCCCTCGGGTGAGGGCGGTTGGGGGGCCCTTGATGGACTGTGCGTGCCTGCGGTTGCCAGATCCACCATCTGTTGTTGTCCTTTCCTCTTTTATTCTTTGATAATTGTTGCGTTTTCCCCTTTTATGTTGCTGGTTTTATTGCACACCACCCAGGATCGGTTGGAGCCGGGCGTTGCCTAAACTAAGTACATTCAATTAAATCAAACTAAGCTTCTACGGAAGGGTGTTCTTTTTTCTTCTGTCGTTCTAGATGCATCTTCCCTGTGGGGGGGTTTCTGTTGAGGTTCAGTGGGGGGGGGGAGTGTGGAGGGCAGTTCTGCAAGCTCACGCCAGTAAACTGTCCAATTCTTTCAGAGGTCGTGTGGATCCATCCTGGAGTTTACGGAAGAAGGCTAACTCCCTGAATGGGTCCATCCAGGGGGGGGGGACATGGGGGCCGGAGGTGGGTGAGTTTCCTTGTGACAGAAGTCAGCAACTCCTCTGCTCTCCAAGGGACTTTATAAAGTTCTCACTGGTTCCCGACAAGGCAGTAGCCGGTGTATTACAAAAGAACTTCATATTTAATAATGCAATTTATATTCCCTCCTTCACATAAACTATTGTAAAGGCAGACTAATGTAAAAATACATCTGACTTGTCAATAGTTTATCTTCCAGATCTGCATCTAAATGCCCAGGGAAGTCTTGACTTATGGCTGCTCCAATGTCTAATGAATAAAAAGGTGCAAATTATAGGCCTGGCTTTAATGCCCATCATAAAATTAGATGATAGTTGCAAAAACCGCATTCTCCAGCCCAGCGTACCACAGCCGGCCATAAATACATGCTATTTAATGTATTCCAGCGCAGAGTGAAGCCAGGACAGAGGGTGCTACAGCGTGCAGCTCCTTCAATGGATCTGCCACCAGGCTCAATGAAGTGATAACTGATCCATCATGAGGATTTATATTCGCTGTCTGGTCACAAAGTCCCAGCCTCAACGCTCTAAGCAGCCCCCGTGCTTGCAGCTTCTCCGCACACCAGTAAACCTGTCAAATTTGAAGTAAGCACCTTCAGGGGCACAGCTAGCCCAGATCACTCACTTCCCTCCTTTGCTGGCTTTGCAGGTGCCTTTCTTGGCTTAACTGCAGCTTCACCAAGAAGCCCCGATGGTGTCGGGAGACACGGTGAGGACCCAGGCCCTCCTCGGCCATTTTCCCCTCCCTCGTGGTCTTTCCGGACTTTGAGGTAGCAGGATAGGAAGGTTGTTGATGCCTTTGAACTTTGGTGTTGGAGAAGACTGGTGAGAAGACCACGGACAGCCAAGAAACCAAAACCAATGGATCATTCAAAAAATCAGTCCGGCGTTATCACTCCGGACACTAATGAATTATTCAAATTAAGATGAAAACCCAGCTTTCTGGAGAAGGCCCTAATTTTGGGAAAGGTGGAAAGAAAGAGAAGATGATGAGCAACAAGACGGAGGAGGGGCTGTCACAGAGAAGAGGGGGTCCACCTATTCTCCAAAGCACCAGAAAGCAGGACTAGAAGCAACAGATGGAAACTAATCAAGGAGAGAAGGAACTAGAAAGTTCCTGACAGTTAGAACAACTAAACCAGTGGAACGGCTTCCCTCCAGAAGTTGTGGATGCTCCGTCACTGGAGGTTTTCAAGAAGAGACTGGACAGCCATGTGTCTGGAATGGTTATAGGATAGGGCCAGGTCTCCTGCTTGACCAAGGGGGTTGGACTAGAAGGGGGTTGGACCAACTCTGTTATTCTGGAGTCTGCATGGATTCAGTTACAGTGGTGATGGAGACGCCACTATCTGGAGACTGCTGGTGACCTTCTACCGCTGCACCATAGAGAGCATTTTAACATACTGCACCTCTGTATGGTTTGCCAATTGCACAGTGGCAGGTAGGACGATGCTCCAGAGGGTGAACGTCATTGCCCAGAGGATCATGGGTTGCCCTCTCCCCTCTTTGGAAGAGCTTTAGAGCTCCCGCTTCCTCAAGAAAGTTGAAAACATCCTCAAAGATCCATCTCATCCTGGGCACCTTTTTTTTTTTTTTTTGAACTATTACCATCTGGCAGATGGTACAGGATAATAATAAAAACAAGGACAGATAGGCTGAAAAACAGCTTCTATCCCAGGGCAGTAGCTCTTTTGAATTCTACTGTATAGTGCAGTATTGGTGTGGTGTCGGGGTTTTCAATTCAATGTGTGGAGGGTGAAGGATGTGCGTTTGTGTTTATTTTCAAGGCCATAATGTGCACTGAAGATGGTGTTTGATTTCATTGTACAAGGTGCAAGGACAATAAAGGAAACTAAACTAAACTTGAAAAGCCAAGTTATTTATCTGCGTGGTTGCTAGAGTCAAAACCGACTTGATGGCAGGTAATCCCCCCCAATGTTCAATCCCGGTGTCCAATCCTACCTCAGAAGGTTCCCTTCCATGTGCAGAATCCAGGGCCTGCTTCTGCTGAGCATTGGAACCTGGAACCCCACATCCAAGGTCTCACACCAGACGGAGTACTCCACCGTGCAGGAGACAGGATCTCCGTTCTGGCCAAAGGACAGACACCATCTCTGCCAAGCCCACTCCGGTTCCAACCCAGAGAAGACCACCCCTCCCCCCCGCACAGAGCCCAACCCTCTCGGGCCAGGGTCAGCGCATCATGGTTGGCGTTCCCCAGGGCCAGAAGAGGCAAAGCCACAGGCTAACCGCAGCGTCCGTACACAACGGTTCAACTTTTCATTAGCCGTTGCTGCACAGGGTGACTTAAGACGGCCGTTCCAAGGAGGCAGAGAAGGAACCACAAATTAAAAACAGCTCCTGGGGACAACCCAAAATAGATGGCTCGAACAGAAACCACCTCAGACGGATGCACGGGCTGGATTCAGGCAGGAAGTGTGCTGGGGAGAGGGGGGGTCAGTTGGGGGGGGGGATGAAAAGGTATCAAAGAACAAGAAGGGGAAAAGGGCCAAGTTTAGTTGAAATTCCTTCTTTCTTCTTTCTCACCCTTCCTTCCTTCCATCTCCTTCCTTCCTTCGTCTCGCCTTCCTTCCTTCTTTCCTTCCTTTTTCTCCCTTCTCTTCCTTCCGTCTCTTTCCTTCCTTCCTTCTTCTCCCTTTCTTCCTTCCATCTCTCCTTCTTCCCTTCCTTTGTCTCTCCTTTGTCTCTCCTTCCTTCCTTCCTTCCTTCCTCTCCTTCCTCCTTCCTTCCTTCTTCCTTCCTTTTCTCTTCCTTCCTTCCTTCTTCTTCCTCGTCTTTCTCCTTCCTTCAATCTCTCCTTCTTCCCTTCCTTTATCTCTCCTTCCTTCCTTCCTTCCTTTCATTCTTCCTTCATCTCTCCCTTCCATCCTTCCTTCCTTCATCTCTCCCTTTCCTTTCCCTTCCTTTTTCTCCTCCCTCCTTCCTTTCTTCATCTCTCCCTTCCTCCTTCCTTCTTTCCTTCCTTTTCCTCCCTCCCCTCCCTCCTTCTCTTCCTTCCTTTCTTCTTTCCTTCCTTCCTTCCTTCCTTCCTTCCTTCCTTCCTTCCTTCCATCCTTCCTCCTTCCTTCCTCCTTCCTCTCCTTTCTTCCTTCCATCCTCCTCCCTCCCTTCGTCTCTCTCCCTCCCTTTCTTCCTTCCTTTCTCTCTCCCTTTCCTTTCTTCGTCTCTTCCTTCCTTTGTCCCCTTCCTCCCTTCCCTCCTTTCTTCTCCCCTCCTGGCTCCTTGCACCCACCCCATCAAAAACTACTATGGGGGAAACAATATCCATCCATCCATCCTTGGCCTCTTGATTACAAGTCTGAAACCTTACTAAAGTAGGTAATAATTTGACTTAATCCTTATTAGCCTGTCCACAACTAACTTCTGGGAGGAATTAATAGCAAAGCAAAAGAGGCAGCAAAATGTTAGGAAACCTGTTTTAATTTAATCCAGATTTAAGCCGCTTCCTTTCTTTCCAATGCAGCCTATGAAGATTAAAGGCATTTTTTAAAAAAAATCCAAAATGTACCCCTGGGTTCTCCCTTCCCTCTCCACTGAGGGGGGGCTCCAGGACCCCTTCTGCGCAGTGTCTCCTGCCCACCAGTTCAGGCCTGTCCCTATAAATAATGGAGAATGTTTTTATTTACCGACAGGTTGTAGAAGTATCACGGAGAGAAGAATAATGTGAAATCAGGAGATGCTGAATAATTCATCAACCTTCCAACTCCCCCCCCTTCACCTCCCTGTTGCCTTTTTCCACAGGAAACAACCTTCTGCCCACCTTCTAATAAAAACCAAGGCTAACAATTTAGCACGGATCTTCTTTAAACTGGGACATTTATGTGTTGGCGAAAGAAGGGGTAACGTAAAATGCAGCCGTTCCCTGAGTGACTTCCACGGAGCCTGCCCAGCCCAGACATAAGTTGCAACGGCTGTAAAACAGATCGGTCACGCAGCCTATCTCATTTCAACGGTGCTTTTTTTTGTGGCGGTTGATAAACAAGCGTGGCCATTGTAAGTGCAAATCTGTGGTTCACCAGGATTTGTGCATTCGCCAAAAATCAGAAGCGAAGGTTTTTGGCAAAACTGCTGGGAAAATTCGCTCCCATGACTGCAGCAGGCTGCAAACAGCTATACATGCCAAGTCCCCGAAGGCTGGTCAGGTGATTGTGGGAAGGAGGGAGTGACAGCTGTCGGAACGTAGGATCCAGGTCTCCTTTTTTCAGGGAGGTCGTAACTTCAAAAGAAGTCTCTCAGCGAGCAGTCGTAAGTCAAAGAATCTCGAAGCAAGCAGTCGTAAGTCAAGGAGTGTGTATTTAGGGTTTGGCTGAACTTCTGCAGAAATGCCTCGTGTTCCGCATTCGTGCCTTTGGACCATCTCTTGCCATAATAAAGTTGGGAAGCCATGAAAAACACTTGGAATTCAGTGAAAAAACACTCCCAGCAGGAATGTTAAGTCAGAGAAAGATTTTCATTACACCCACCTGGAAAACCAGACACACACACACACACACACTCCTGGTTTCCACTGAAGCTCAACCACAGAAATCTTCATTAGGCAGTAACCCAGCCCTCTTTGTCTATAATCAAGTCCTCTTCAAAGATGTCCATAAAAAGCACACCAAAACCCATGGTGTTCCAAGCTCACCGCCGATCCTACATCCGGCCTGCCGTGGGAGATGTGGCCGTTGGTCCATGGAAGGAGAATTTGGTTCCAAACTGAATACTGTGTGAACCAAAATTGCAGTCAAGGAATACAGAACAAGAGTTTCTCCATCTTGGCCTCTTTAAGAGAGGTGGACTTTAAAACTCCCAGAATTCTGAGGAAGAATTCTGGCTGGGGAATTCTGGGAGTTGAAGTCCACAAGTCTTAAAGGAGGTTGAGAAACATTAGCCTAGATCAGAGCTCTCCAAACTTGGCAACTTTTAAGACTTGTGGACTTCAACTCCCAGAATTCTCCAGCCAGCATAGCTGTCCACAAGTCCACAAGTCTTAAAGTTGCCAAGTTTGGAGACCTCTGGCCTAGATCCAAGGAGCAGCTTTCTGAAAATATAAAAGGGAGAAGTTGGGAGACAGTTCCTCTACCAAGCCAAAATTCCCAATTTGCCTATAAGAAAAAGAAATGTTGTCAGACTATTCCATATATTTCTCCCTTTGATGTTCAGGCATCCCTTCTTTTTTAAGAAGTTCGGGGGGGGGGGATCCCATCCAGATTTGAGGGCAGGGCTACCACCCTTCTGCATCTCGATTCCTGGGACCAAATCCTCGTCTTCTCCTTCTGGGTTACCTCTCTGAAGAACCTGCCTCTTCTTCCTCCTCCTCCTCTCTCTCTCTCTCTCTCTCTCTCTCTTTCAACAACCTGCTACAAATTCAGCATTCTGCCTCTTGCAACACCGTGCAACACCGTGGAATTCTCCAACGCAGAGTGCAAAAAAAATATTTAAAAAATGAGCCCAAGGAAGAAAGTCCACTCAGTGGCCCAAAACCCCAGCAAAAAAAGGGGGCCTCTTGATCGGGCGCTAACAGGTGAAGAGCCCTGAGATGGCGGCATCTCCAGGAGAGTCTCGGCTGCAGGCAAGGGGCCGCAGCTCCTTCTGCTGGAAACGAATTTTACATTTCCCCCGAAATGAATTTTAGATTTTTCCCGTCTGTCCTCCCTCCTGTTTATTGGCCAAATCCTGCTCTCTCGTTTTTTTGTGCACTCCGGGGAAAAGCCAGGAGAAACGCTGCGCATCTGCAGCCAGGAGCCAGTCTGTCACTGCAGCTGCGTGATGCTCAAGGCTGCAATTTGCTGCTCGGTGCTCTAAAAGCCTTCCAGATGTGTCAGCCGTTCCCCTCACCGGCTGCATCAGCATTTAAGCCCCAAAAGGAACCGGGCCTTCATTTGTTCAGGCTTCTCCAGGGGGATGACAAATGGAAAGGAGGAGAGGAAAAGTGGGGAGGGGAGAGAGAGAGAGGATGCTTCAAGCTGCGGAGGAGACAGCTGACATGCCCCTGCCTGCACTGAGGTGTGCCCAAGTATGCACACAACGCGCACACACACACACACACACACACAAACAAACATACACGCACACACACATGCCACTTATAAGACACAGGCAGCTACTGGCGCAGCGTCTGCGCAGAACGCTGCAAATCCCACCGAAAGCCGTAGCAGCTAGTCCTCAACGTACGACCACAAGTGAGCCCGAAAAACTTCTGTTGCTAAGCGAAACATTGGGGAAGTCAGTTCATCCCATTTTATGACCTTTCCTGCCACCGTTGTTAAGTGAACCACTGCAGTTGTTAAATTAGTCAGTGTCATGCCCCTGTCAGAGTCTGAATCCGAGGAGGAGGAGGAGGAGGACAAACAGCTGACAGGGAGTGGGAGTGTGGCTCCTTGGCTGTGGAGGAAACTGGGGAAGGGCAAAGTCCGGCTGGGCAGAGCAGGGGAAGAGGTAGAACAAGGGAGAGGGAATTCAGAGGAAGACCCAGGCCCACTCCCTCTTCATCCTAGGGCACACAGGGAGGAACGGAGAAGGGAGCAACATGGGTTGTGTGGCTTACGGGGGAGGAAAGGGCCCTGATTTCCTTAACTGCAGCTGGGAAGACAGTGTTTAAAAAGGGAAGCTGCACACAGTAAATTGTTGGGAGAAAACATGAATTTATCTTGTATTGTCGTAGCTTATCTGTGTTCCTTGTGTCTTCCCAACTGTGTGAGTTTTGCCATGCTTTCAAGTCTGAAATTCCTGCTCCTGCTCTGCCAAGCTAATTGCTTCAGTTTGGTTTGTTTGGGTTTTAAGTTACGGTTTGTGTGTACCTTGTTTTGGACTGAATTTTCTACAGTCAAAGGCTGTTCTTGGGAGAGTTTTTCTCGAGCCGGTGGTAACCTGGACATTAGGGGCAAAGTTGCAGATAATAAAGGGACTCTTACTTATTATCTGACTGGGTGGCCTTTGTGCCACACCCCTTTGGGTCATCACAGTCGGATGGTCGTGAAGGCAACGCGGCTTCCCCATTGACTTTGTCTCGTCAAGAAGGTCGCAAAAGGGGAATTCCCATGACACTGAAACCGTCATAAATGTGACTCAGTGGCCAAGCGTTTGAATGTTGATCCCATCCCATCTAAAGCAATTGTAAAGGTGAAAAGTGGTCCTGTCACTTTTTTTCAGTGCTGTCATAACTTTGAACCGGTCGTTAAATGCTGTTAAATGAAGGACTACTGCAGTTCATCTTTCTGTGGGGCAGGGAGGAAAAAACCCACTGACTCAGGAGACCCCCTCATGCCAAGGGGCCCTGAGGTCCAAGGTCAGAGAGGGTCCATAAAGGGTAGTTGGTAGGAAAAAAGGGCGCTTTTTTTTTTCTCCAAAAGACGACTGAGCTGTCTTGGGTTTTTTCCTTTGAAAATACTTTGCTTCTCATCCCAGAAGCTTCTTGGCTGAGAAGCCAAATATTTTTGAAGGAAAAACAACAAAAAAGAAAGTCCAGTTGCCTTTGGAGGAGGGGGAAAAAAGGCCCTTTAGGACAAGCCTGACCTAGATGATTGAACATCTCCGTAGACACCACAAAGACACCAACGCCCGGGATTTTCAAAGGATCTCCTTGGGTAGAACTTAGTGGCAGGAGGCCCACCTTGCGTGCCTGAAATCCTGGGCTCTCTCTCACCCCTGAAACGGACCACACAAGAAACAAGGGGAAGACAGCTGACGCTGCTGCCTTTAGCCAGAACATTGGAGGCTTCAAAGAAGTGAGCCAAGCCACATTCTCCGAAGAGGGTGGAGGAGGGGGTGGATGGATCAATTCCACAAATCCAACCACCACAAATCTGAGCATCTCCCGCCTCCCACAAATGTTTGGGAAAGGTGAGGGGCCACAAATCCCTGCAGCTCGACCCTCATTTTCTTGGAAGTCCAGCTGAGATCCCCTCAAGCCATCCATCCCAGAGGATTTGGAGGTATCCTCACACACACCCCCTTCTCAACTCCGGTGTGCCCTCCAAACAGGGGGAGAGGGACTTCAGCTTCCAGAATTCTCATCTGGAGAAGCGGCCAGCTGTCCCCACTGGTCAGCAAGCCAGCAGAAGAGAAGTGCCAGTGGGAGTGGACTGGGTCTGAACGTCCATCAACTGGGCAAGGATGTCTAGACAGGAAGGCTTCTGCCCCCGGCCCCAAAACAGCAGAGGGCTGGCCGAGAGGTGGGCCGGTGGGGGTAACAGGAGCATCTGCAACCGATTCCTGGGAACCGTGTCACCTCCCCAGAGCTGGTGTGGATGAGCACGAAAAGCTGCAAATACTTTCCACGTCACACGATAAAAGCTGGTCCCCAGCTGGCACAATTATTTGATAATTCTCCCTTAACACCCATCAAATTAAAGCCATGTCCAAGGTCTGCCTGAAGTGGCTCTGCTAGATATGAAACTTTAATGAGATTTAATGGGTCTGCCCTACATTCTGTGAGCGCTTGGGCCAACGTTTATGAACGTTTAATTTCCCAGGACTTGACCTCTTTTTTTCTCTTTTTCCGCTTGGTCTCTGATCCTTCCTCTCCCCCTTCCTTTCCTCCTTGGTCTCTCTTGCACATGGTCTCTCTCTGTCTCTCTCTCTCTCTCTCTCTCTTTGCCTCTCTCTCGCTCTCTCTTTCTGCCTCTCTCTCTCTCTCTTTCTGCCCCCCCCTCTCTCTGCCTCTCTCTCTCTCACTCTCTCCATTCTCCCCTTTGCACACATGCACACAGATGGTTTATGTTAACACTCAAAGCACTGCCACCATTCGCCCGCCCAGCCCCACAGCTTGTCAAAGACAATTGAAGGGATCCTTTGCAGGCCCTCAACGATACCCATCTTCCTGAACTCAGAGGGAGGGAGGGAGAGAAAGAGAGACTGGATGCCGCCCGATCATATCAGCAGGGAGGGAAACAGGGATGAGAAGGGGGGTTGCTGCAAGTCGAAGCAGGGAGTGAATTTCTTCCACCAAACCAGGAGCAAGTTCCTCACCATTCTCAACCTGTAGGCTTGGTTCTCCTCTGACTTCATAGGAAAGGAGAGACCCCCCTCCCCTCCCCAACCACCAAGAAAGGCTCCAAAATGCTGGATTTCCATCCTCATGTGTCAGAGCACGCTTGCCCGAATCTGGGCCCATCCTACAAGAGGCACGGATGGAGATACCTTGCCTGGGTGCAGATGTTCTCAGATCCAGCAAATGCCAAAGGTTCCCCATTGTCCAAGGAGCTTGCTGGAAAGGTTGCAGAAATGGAAAATAATGGCATCGTGGGAAAATAATGTAGTGGTAATGACAGCCTTCCCAGAACCCCAGCTGGGGCAACCAACTCATTGAACTTTCCCCTGCATAATGCTCCCTCTTGGGAGCAGCCTCAGCTCTTTCAGGTCCAAAGGCACCAAAGCATAGAATAACAGAAGGACAGAGTTGGAAGGGGCCTTGGAGGTCTTCTAGTCCGATTCCTTGCTCAAGCAGAGGAGCCTGTTCCATTCCAGACAAGTGGCTGTCCGGTCTGTTCTCGGAACGCCCACAACTTCCGAAAGGTCTCTCCACTCATCGCTCTCACCGTCAGGACATTCCTTAGTTCTAGGCCGCTTCTCTTCTTGATTTGGTTTCCACCCATTGCTTGGAAAGCAGAGAGTTTCTCGTGCTTTGCAGAATGCGCCGTTCGTGCACCAGATGCCCGCGATGAGGTTTGGGGGGGACACAAAAGGGCAAGACGCCATCTCTGGTCTTTTGCAATTACAGCTGGCCATTTAGGATCCCGTCCCTGGTGGTCACAAAATGCATTAAGCGATGGTGTTCCTTCCCCTGGTTCTGCGTGCTTGGAGCCTTCAACCAGCTGTGCCAGACCCAGGGGTTTCCTGCTCCTCGTGTGTTGCACAAAGTAGCAATCAAGAACAAAGCATAGCCTCAGGTGGGGTGAGTCAGCCCAGCCTTTCTCTATATTCCCCTCCAGGACGGCCCAACTTCACTCAAGTGGAGGCATGGAAAAGAGAGGTGGGTAACCCCATCCCTCCATGCGGGGAGACCCTGCAGCCTTAGTAAGAGTCCTGCATCCAGTTTGGGTCACCATATTATAAAAAAAGATGCTGAGATTCTAGAAAAAGTGCAGAGCAGAGCAACCAGGATGATTAGGGGACTGGAGGCTAAAACATATGAAGAACATATTGCAGGAACTGGGCCTGGCTAGTCTAGAGAAGAGAAGGACCAGGGGAGACAGGAGAGCAGCCTTCCAATATTTGAGGGGCTGCCACAGAGAGAAGGAGGAAGGGGTCAAGCTATTCTCCAAGGCACCCGAAGGCCAGACAAGGAACAATGGATGGAAAATGAACAAGTAGATATTTAACCTGGAAATAAGGAGAAATTTTCTGACAGTGAGAACAATCAATCGATGGAACAGACGTTGCCCTCAGAAGTTGTGGGAGCTTCATCCCTGGAGGCTTTCAAGAAGAGATTGGACTGCCATTTGTCAGAAATGGTGTAGGGTCTCCCGCTTGTGGGGGGGGTTGGACTAGATGACCTATAAGGTCCCTTCCAACTCTGCTTATCTGCTTATCTGTTAATCTGCTTATCTGTTAATCTTTCAATCTGTGTGTACCCCTCCATAAGAATGCTGGGAACCAACATTTAACAGATAATCAGAGTTGGAAGGGACCTTGTAGGTCATCTAGTCCAACCCCCTGCCCAAGCACGGAGACCCTACACCATTTCTGACAGGTGGCAATCCAGTCTCTTCTTGAAAGTCTCAAGTGGTGGCGCTCCCACAACTTCTGAAGGCAACTTCTGTTCCATGGGTCGATTGTTCTCACTCAACACGGTGGATCACACAACACTGACATTGAACAAATACCGCCAATGTGTGTTGCTGTGCCCAATTAGGCCCTTACACCAGTGTCCCCCATTCCTTGGCCATTTCCAGGCGTGTGGACTTCAAATCCCACAATCCCTCAATCAACGTAGCCAATGAGGAGAATTATAGGAACTGAGATCCTCACGTCTGGAAGTAACCAAGGTTGAAAAACACAGAACATTACACGGCCCTTACGCGAACTCCTGAAGACGCACTGAATTTATGGCCAACCCCAACTGGCAGCAACTCTGCAGTCGGAGTTTCTTTTCTCTTCCACAGAAATGTCTGGAGTGAATTGAAATTTCCTACCCGGGGGGCAGAAACATGGACGGTGCTGTGCTACTGGTCCACTAACCCAGTTCTGACGACCCTGACTGGCAGCTTCTCTTGAACGTGGAGCGGGGTTGAAAGGAGGGGAGATGGGCCTTTCTGGAGAGGCCTGGAATCGAAACGCTGTGCAGGCATTGGAAAGGAAAGGCTGGCTAGGTGCATCATCAGCGATCCTGAGACCCAGGCAGGGCAGAACTGCAGGCACGGTTTGGCAGCTGCTCTCCAGCTGTTTTCTCAGCCCGGTTGAGGGACTTTGAGCACAGGGGTAACTGCTTTTCTCTTCCGTAAATTCAGATTGTTCTACCCAGCCCCCCCTCCTCCTCCTCCAGCTTTTTTGGCCAGAAATGAGGAGCTAAGGGGGGCGGGCGAGGGAGGGAAAGACCCTTATCTTGTTTCCTCTGGAGAGCGAAGGAGGAGGAGGAGGAGGAGGCAGAAGCGAGCCAGGGGAGGCGTAAAGCAAGAGGGGGAAGAAAGGGGAAGAAAGGCAGCCAACGCCGCCGTCAGTGGGGCTCACTTATCATTCCGGCCGCATCCCGCCTCTTGCAAGTGCAGACACAAGAATGCAATGTCATAACATTCCCAGTTCAGTGACCTCTGCTTCGCCAGGCGTCTTTCGCCGACCGACCGTCAGAGGAGCTGGAGGTAAACATCTCAGCTCAGAGGCTGAGCAGGCAGCCGAGGCGCAGATAAGCCGAGGGGGAGGGAAGGAGCAGCCTTGGCATCTCACACACAGTGCCTCTGTGTGTGTGTGTGTGTGTGTGTGTGTGTTGTAGTGTGCCTCTCGCCCTCCCCTGGCTGTAAATCCCAGGCCTTGGAGGGCTGGAGAAAGGCCAGGATTAAAAAATGACCCGATCAACAGCCAGAGACACCTTCATTGCTCTGAAATGTCTCGGCTGCCAAGTTATGAATCTGCGGCCTGACCCCGGGGCTGTCGAAGCTGCTTCTACGGCAGGAACGGAGGGGGAAGCCCACAGCCCCTCGGATGAAGAGACTGGCCCGGCTTGTGCTGTGGGTGGCGGGGGGGCGGGGGACTCCCCAGCCAGCACCGAAGATCCCCAGGGGAAGATGTCCGTTGCCAAGCTAATGGGCTGCAAAGCACCTGGGACTGTCCGTCCGCCGTTCTGGGGTGCCACCCCTCTTTTTGCACAAATGGGGGCTTCAGCAGGAGAGAGACTCTCAACTGGGATGCAGAGAGAGAGAGAGGGAGGGAGGGAGGGAGGAAAAAGAGGGAGGGAGGGAGGGAAGGAAGGAAGGAAGGAAGGAAGGAAGAGAAGGAAGGAAGGAAGGAAGGAAGGAAGGAAGAGAAAGAAAGAAGGAAAGAAAGAAAGAAGGAGAAAGAAAGAAGGAGGAAGAAAGAAAAGAAAGAAAGAAAGAAAGAAAGAAAGAAAGAAAGGAAAAGAAGGAAGGGGAGGGAGGGGGAGGGAGGGGGGAGGGAGGGAGGGAGGGAGGAAAAAGAAGGAAAAAAGAAAAAGGGAGGGAGGGAAGGAAGGAAGGAAGGAAGGACAGGAGAGACAGAGAGAGAGAAAGAAGGAGAGGGAGGGAGGAAAGGAAGGAAGGAGGGAGGGAGAGAGAGAGAAAGAAGGAAAGAAAGAGATGGAAGGAGGGAGGGAGGGAGGGAAGGAGAGAGAGGGGGGAGGAGAGAGAAAGAAAGAACGAGCAGGACCAGAAAATGCAATCTGGACCAAGCCCGGTTGAGGACTCAAATTTCACTCTTAGAAATGCTGTGTTTTCCTTCAGGGTTCTTCTGGTCTACAAAGATGCCAATCTGGACGTTAGCAAACACCGTGCAGCAAAATAACAGAACAACAGAGTTGGAAGGGACCTCAGAGGTCTTCTAGTCCAACCCCCTGCTCAAGCCCAAACCCCATACCCATTCCAGACAAATAAAAGTCTAATCTCTTCTTAAAATCCTCCAGCGTTGGAGCCTTCTGCAGGCAAGTCGTCTTCTCTTTCGAGGTTTCTACTTGCAGCCAAGATGGGCTTTGGCTGGCACAATTCCACCAATTGTCAAAAAAACCCACATGAATCAGCCACCAAAGTTTAAAAAACAAACCAGCGTAGAAATCTATGAAAAGCAGCAGAGAAGGAGGGAGAGAGAGAGAGAGAGAGAAAGAGAAAGACACACAGACACACACACACACACACCATGGCCAGCCTTTTTCCAACTGTGGCCCGGAGCAGCCAAATATGGAGAAGGCAGGAAAAGGGAAATCTCTTGCCAAGCCCTGCAGCTGAAAAGGCCCCTTGTTCTGCTCCAGCCTTTCAACCCCCGTAAGTTGACAGGAGAAAGTGTGGAGGTGGTGATGAGAATTATGGGAGCTGGAGTCCAAGCTATCTGGAGGGCATCAAATTTGGAAGCCGGAGGTCTGACTTTAACACAGGCCTCCCGCTACCCAAACCTTGATCCCCACTCTGATCTCCCTCTAATATCCATGAGGACTAGCGCCCACCTCTCCTTTTACATTGGCTCTGATTACGGGACGCCTACAGGTATAGTCCTTGGCTTATGGCTATGATGGGGCCCAGGGTTAGCTGAGCAAGTGAGTCATGGCCAATTGCCAGGGTGGTTCAGTGAGTCACGCAGTCGTTAAATGAATCCAGTTTCCCCCCAATTGACTTTGCTGGTTGGAAGCCGGTTGGGACGGTTGCATGTGATGATCACGTGATCCTGGAACATGCAAAATCAGCACAGGTATTTGCCAGGTTGCCAACTATCCAAGTTTTGATCAGGTGGCCGCCAAGTGCTTGCCACCGTTGTAAGGGCGAGGACTTGTCTAAGTCGCTTTTTTTCAGTGCTGCTGCAACTTCGAACAGTGACTAAAGAAATGATTGCAAGTCAAGGACTGGTCTGCCTTGAGACAAGTTCCACAGGAGGGGAAGGGCCCACCCCCCACCCCCCCTCAAAGTGGTGTCCTTATCACCTTGAAGCTCCCCCACCCGAAAATTGTCTGTGTGTTGCCTGCTTGAACCCTGTGGTGCAAAAATGTTCCAGCAGGGGGTGCTCTAAGGCTATTCTCAAATTATTGGGTGCAAAAGGGTTTGGAAATTTGGGGTGGGTGGGGGGAGGGGCAGGGACAGCAAGCCTGGTGTTTGAACCCCATTTTGTCCTCTGGCAGATTATGTTGATTAGGACAAACCAGAGGAGGAACAAAAATCACCCTAATTCTTTCTTACATCCTGCTCGATATTGAATTAACCCCAAGGGCCTCCAACCTTGGCAAGTTTAAGGCTTGTGGACTTCAACTCCCAGAATTCCTAAGCTAACAGGACTGGAGGAGGAGGAATTCTGGGAGTTGAAGTCCACAAGTCTTAAAGACTCAAGATCTACTGTATCTATCTTCTATCTCCATATCTATCTATCTATCTATCTATCTATCATCTAATCTATCTATCTATCTATTTTCTATCTATCCATCCATCCATCTCTATCCATCCATCCATCATCTATCACAAGGGTCTTCCAACTTGACAGCTTTAAGACTTGTGGACTTCAACTCCCAGAATTCCTGAGCTAACAGGACTGGAGGAGGAATTCTGGGAGTTGAAGCCCACAAGTCTTAAAGCTGTCAAGTTTGAAGACCCCTGGATTAACCCATTGCAGGAAACAATGACTAAATCTAACACTGATGGGAGAGCACTAAGGACCCCATAGTCCTCCTCCCTCCTCTTCCTCCTCCTCCTCCTCCTCCTCCTCCCTCCTCCTCCTCCTCCTCCTCCTCCTCCTCCTCCTCCTCCTCCTCTAGTCCAAAACCCCCTCTCCCTTCTAGCACTGATGATGTTCCCTAGTTGGGTTATGAAACATCTGCAAGAAAACAACCAAGCTCACAGAGCAACAAGGACCCCCTTCACAATAAACTGTCAACTGAGGGAAGCAGGGCTGCTGCTTCCCTCTTTTGCACATTTCCTGGAAATTCCCCGAGGCCGTTTGTGGTCAGAGGAAGGAGTGGGGAGCAAAGATCGGCCCATTCCCAGTCAGCCCTTCCACTGGACAGGGGCTGACCAAGTACTGGAGAGAGACGGAGCAAAGTGCGTCCTCCCCCTTTCAACACTGGTGTCCACTTGGCACCTCTCCCTCCCTTGCTGGTAGGACCAATGCCAGCCTGGTTGGCCCCACATCCTGCCTGCTGTCTGCCATGCAGTGGGAAGAGATAAGATGGGGCAGGGGGAGGGAGAGATGCGACTGCCCAATCACAAGGCCTGCACGAGGCCCTGTCCGGCAGTGCCAGCTCAACCCAGCTGGAGGGCAGTCCAGCTTCAGAGCTCAGGCAGAGATTATTGACTTGGGAGATGGGGAGGGAGGGGGGCTTGGAAGGGGGGGAAAACCCTCCAGGACACCAGAAAGTGGGGAGGGGGAAATAGCCACCCCAGGGCCACTTTGCAGGAGAACCCCTGGAAAGCAGAGCCCAGATGTGGTTTCCTGGGAAACCAATGCCCTTAAGATGCCACTTTCGAAGCTGCCACAAAATACCAAGTGACTCCAAAGCAAAACCGAAACAAAACCACTCCAAAATAATTTTTTTGCTTTCCTAAACTCCTGCTTTCATGGCACATTTTTTCCCCCCAGCAAAACGGTTGAAACTGCAGAGCTACCCAGATCTAAAGGATGTTTAAAAACAGACAAACACAAAGTTGCAATGTTTTTGAAAGAAAGAAAGAAAGAAACAAGGAAAAGGAAGATCAAAAACAAGCCATCCTGCAGGGCTACAATGACACATTCTGCAGAAATAAACAAGGATGAGGTTGCTTTGCTGGGTAGAGAAACGTCTGCGGCCCACCGACAAGCTCAGAAGCCACCCAAAAAAAACCTCCCTAATTCAACCCAGAACTCCAGACCTCTTCTTCTTCTATCGAAATAAACTTTGCAGACAGAGGGGAAAAGAGGAGAAAAGCTGGTCACAGCATGGAAAACTCATCTGCAGAAACCTCCCCACCCCACCCCCAGTTCTCAAGGGGGCAGGCAGGGAGGGGAGGCAACACCCTTTCAGAGAGGGAGGGGGTGGCTTGCCTGGGGGGAAGCAATTCGGGTGGGAGGACACCACCACCAAAAAGCCCCCACCCGTCACGTACCAGTGGGGTTGCCTTACCCACGAGTGAGTTGCAGAGGACTTTTGCTGGGTGAATTCTCCATTTTCTGCAGGACTTTGAAAGCAGATGGAAGGAAGCCGCCGAAGGGACTTAGAGAGGGAGTCCTTGACTTACGACCAAAACGGACCCCAAGCCTTCTGGGGCCGAGCGAGACAGCCATTAAGGGAGTTTTGCCCCATTTTGACGACCTTTCCTGCCACAATTGTTAAGTCAATCCCTGCATTGCATCCCCTGGGTTGACTTAACAATTGTGGCAGGAAACGTCATAAAATGTTAAGTTAGGAACACGGTCATTAAGCAAATCTGGCTTCCCCCTGGATTTCGCTGGTCTTAAAAGAGGATCACGGGACCCCGGTGTCAACTAAAAAAATACTTCTTTGGTCTTTTTAGTTGGCAGCAGAAAGGGGGAAAGTAGTGCATTCCTTAAATGTTTCAGATAATTGCTAGGCAGCCGAAGCTGTTGGCACGCAAGATTATTATTGAAGA
This sequence comes from Notechis scutatus, assembly GCF_049901735.1. Taxonomy (NCBI): domain Eukaryota; kingdom Metazoa; phylum Chordata; class Lepidosauria; order Squamata; family Elapidae; genus Notechis; species Notechis scutatus. The sequence goes on along the minus strand of NC_142017.1, from coordinate 1,917,143 downwards.
GCATGATGGATGACTCTTGGCTATGGAGGTGTCCCATTGGAGAATATACATCCAGAGGGTCAGGGTCAAGAGGGAAATGAATGATGTGTCTTAGAGTCAGCTGCACCTAGGTAACGCCGACATGGTCGCTCCTAATAAATCTTTTTTTTTTTAAAATCTGAGAGATGCGGCTAGAGACTCGTGATCTGAATGGGGGTGGATTTGTCAGAGCCCTCACACCCAGAACACTGCAAGTGTCATAAATATGAGTCAGTTGCCAAGCGCCTGAATGTTGATCAGGTGATCGTGGGAATGCTGCAATGGTCGTAAGGGTGAAAAACAGCCATAAGTCACTTTTTTCAGTACCGTTTTAACAGTTGTTGTAAGCGAAGGACACTACCTGTATCTCTCTGGGGTCTTGGTCAGCCTCTGCTAGCCGAGGGTCTCCAGGAGAAGTAGCAACTGCCAGCGTTATTTGCAACCCCCTTTCATGCCATGCCAACATGGGGTGCTACCCTGGATCGCCCCACGGCTTGCGAAAGGAGGCGTGGGTGTGGATTATCCTGCCCTGAATTCCTAAGCAGGCTGCCCTCATTCGCTCAGCCAGGCGTGCCAAGGACCTTGAAAACCAAGGCCAAAAGGGTTACCCAGAGAATTGGGGGGAGGGCCAAGGAGCACCCCAGCACCCCCTTTCCTCCCGGCCCCCAAACCTACAGACCCTAAAAGCACGCAGCCCTTTAAAAATGGTGGGGCCGGAGAGAAAGAGATTTCACAGCAGAGGCCTCGCGGTGGAAAGTGGCCCCGTGCCAAGCACAGGACAGTGGTTGCCTGGCTGCTGGATCTCCGCTTGCCACACCAGGCTGGCACCCGGCCACCTTGGCACCGAGAAGAGTTATCGAAGCAGCTGGCATGGGGAGGGGGTGGGAGCTGGCAGCGGCCGAGGGGGGGGGGGGGGAGGCCTACTGGTGCCCTCCCACCAGCCAGGAGGAGCCTGGCACAAGGACGCTCACTGTTGCTGTGGCTGCTTGGGGACGCATGACGCAAGGCTCTCAGGGCTCGCGCTCTCCAAGACACCTGCTAAGGTCGCAGCGCCCCAGGGCAACGGTTCCAGGAAAAGAAAGAGGGCAGGAGGCGGGAGGGGAGGAGGCCACAGGCTTTGCAAGCCCGCCTGCCCGCCCGCCTGCTTCTTGGCAGGGCAAGGGAGCTGCAGCTGCCCAGAGCAGGTGACAGAGCCAGCGGGGATGACTCGATTAACAGGAAACAGCCAGCCTGCCCAGCCGAAGGTGGAGGGGAGGGGAGAAGCGGGGGGAGAGATATTTGCAGCTCCAAGCAAAGGGTCAGCCTGCTCCTCCTCCTCTGCCAGCCGCCAGCCAGGCACAATGACTGCCAGGACTTGAGCGTGAAAGAGAAAGGAGGAGAGAAAGGGAAGAGAGTGAGGATGCAGGGCAAGGAAAGGGCAAGGCAGGGAGGGGAGAGGCTTTGGAAGGGGTTTCCCCATCAAAAGGGGGAGAGATGGAAGGAGGCAGGAGGGTTTTTTTTAAAAAAAAATTAAATTAAATTAAAGAGCCGTTTGTTTTGTTTGTTAGTTTGAGCCATTGTTCTTCCCTCCTGGATTGCTAAACTCCCTGCCTGGCTGATTTCCCGCGGAGGAGGAAGAAGGGAAGAAGGAACCACCGCCGTCTAGTTTTGCTCTTGAAAGATACAAAAAAAAGGTCTCACCTCACACTAAGCCGCAACAGGCTGGCGGAGGGTGGTAGTTTAACGCCACTGTTTCTCAAATGTCAACAACTCTTAAGATGGATGGGCTTCGATTCCCAGAACTCCCTGGCTGGGGAATTCTGGGACTTGGAAGTCCGTCCATCTTATGCCAGAGGTACAAGCTGCAAAGGAACAAACTGGCCTCCAGAAGCTGCAACCCTGGAAGGTTTTTAAAAAGCTGTTTGGGTAACCATTTGTCTGAAGCGATGTAGGGTTTCCTGCCTAGGCAGGGGGTTGGACTAGAAGACCTCCAAGGTCCCTTCCTACTCTGTTATTCTATTCTAAAGCAGGACGCAGCCCGGCCTACTTTCACAGGCTAGGCATGATGGGCCTTGCAATCCAACCCCTTTGCAAGGGAGTTCTGTTCTATAGTCAAAGCTGGTGCTTCAAAGCCCAACGATTTTGTCCCAACAGTGAGTAAACCAGGCAGGCCTTCCTCCCTCCTCCGGAAGACATACTACACAAACACACACCAACACACACACACACACAAGTGCCCACATTTGTTGACTTAGGCTTTTACAGCCGCCTTTCAGAATGTTAATTTTTGACCAACTCTGCAAATACTGAGCAAAATGCGCCTGTAGAGGCCACCTGAGTTCAAACACAAAAGGCCTTCCCTTCCCCCCCCTCCCCTTAACCCCCCCCCCCCAGGTTGGCAAGGACAAGAGAACACAACTGGGGTTGGGCTCCTGCCCGACCTGGGACTGCATCTCCCAGAATCCCCTCCTGACATTGGGGTGGCATGGTTATTCAAGGCCTAATGTGGCTTTTAAATATTAGACACACCACCTGGGGAACCTGAAAAAGCTACAAAGCCAGTTTGGGGCCCCAAAACACCTTTGTGGCCCTCGGCACAAGAAGCGTTTTTTTGCAGGTGAGCAATGAATAGGCAAACACACAAATGGCTAACTGGTTGTGAGTTACTACAGATAGTATGGAAACTCCACCGGGGAGAAAAGACAGCCAAATCAAGAGAAGGGGACGCCAAGGGGTTTCCCTATCAACAGTTATTAGTGAGGTTTAAAGTAGACCCCAGAATTTGAGGGTTTGAACACGAGGCCAAGCCTGGAACGGAATTGTGTACAAATGACGGAGAAGTAATTGTTTAAACGTACACACTTTGATTGTTTGTTTTTTGGCCATGCCAGGAGATAAAGATATCACGGGTCCACATGGCTACGTAAGTTTTTCCCCAGGAATTGCTTCCTAGGATAGAAAGAGTCCTAGGACCCTCCTAAAGGTAGATTCTGCCCCCCCCCCCCCGTTATTCAAAAGATTGGTACCTAGCTCTGAAATGGGGGTGTCCTAAAAGCCCCTGGAGGCCATCATTTTATTTGGCCAAGGGAAGATTTGTTTCCCACCTACCACCCCCAAGAAAATAATAAGAGTTTGCAAGCTTTTAAGATTCCCAAAACGGTTTGCCAAGTAAACCATTCACTAAGTGGCTTCTGGAGCCACTTAGAGGCCAATGGGGGGGCACTCCTGGGAGGGGGGAGCACCAGAAAGTGTCCTTTCCCCACCCACCCCCCAAATAAAAAACCCCAGGCTAATCTTGGGGAGCTGAAACTCTCCTGCCCTCCTGGATGGAGTAAGGAGGCTCTTGCAAATCCTTGCACCGTTTGCACAAATACCGAAGAAGGCCTTGATGGTTTTACGATCCTCCCTGAAGAACAATAGCCGAAGAGGCACTGCAGATGTGCAAGAAGACACTACACTTCCTCTTCCACAGCAGGCTGAGCTCACACCCCTGGGCTGTTTGCGCCTCGCCTGTTCCAACCTGCCTGCTCCAACCCTCCCCCCCCTCTTTTCTTAAAGGTAAACAGCTCAGCGCCTGACAACAGACTCGTCAACCTTGACAACTTGAAGATGGGGGGAAAGACTTCAACTCCCAGAGTTCCCCAGTTTCTCACCTTCTTCGTATGGCATATAGAAGGGTGTCCAGCCTTGGCCACTTGAAGGCTTCAAAGCTGGCTGTGGAGTTCTGGGGATTGAAGTCCACAAGTCTTAAAGTTGCCAAGGTTGGAGACTTGACTTGACTTTCTTGTCATTGCGCCTCGTACAACGAAATCAAACACCATCTTCAGTGCATATCATGGCCATGAAAATACACACCATCACACACCCTTCACCCTCCACACCTTGAATTGAAAACCCCTGATATTGCATGAATATTGCACTATACAGTAGAATTCAACAGAGCTCCTGCCCTGGGATAGAAGCTGTATATATAAGACCCCTGGTATAGACAGTCTCCTGCGTGAGCAGGGGGTTGGACTAGAAGACCTCCAAGGTCCCTTCCAGCTCAATTCCCTTCTAATCCCTCCAGCCTGCAACTAACTGCCTCCTGTTTAAGGCGCCCGCTCAGCTTTTATATCCTAGCCAAGAGCTAGATGGAGCCTGCTGGAAATCTACAAAGATCTCTCCACCCCGGGCAGGACCGGGAAAAAACCAAAATTATCTGCCACAGAAGTGCCTACACCTTCACCCCTTTCCGCCACAGATAATTCCCCTTTGGATCCACAGCTCTTGCAAACAGCGCATTAGAGACAAGCCCTAACTGCTTAATCTGCCCCACCATTCTTGCCATCCAATTAAACTCTGAATTCCCAAAGAGAGGAGCAAACTGAGAGCAACAGCACCCTCCGGGTGTAATCCTTCAAGAGATACAGGCTCCAGTCTAAGGGATGCTGCCAAAGCCAGATGCTCCCCCCCCAAGAGTTCAGGGTGCAAGCCCTAACAAAGAGGCTTAAAATTGAACTCCCCCCCGTTCATTTCCAGTCGCCTTCCGCAGCCCGAAAACTGCAATTCCTTTCTAAGGACAAGAACAAACTCACCTATTGCGAAAGCATCCCTACAAAGGAAGCACCGTTCGGAGGTATGCGGACAAGTCCCCCCTCTTACAACAGCTGTTGGGAATCAAGAATTTCTAGGGCTAAGCAAAGTGGTCGTTAAGTGAGTCACAGCCCAATTTTATGACCTACGACCAGGTTGTTAAGTGAATTGTGCCAGTGGTGGGATTCAATTCTTTTAACTATCGTTTCTGTGGGCGTGGCTTGGCTTGTGGGCGTGGCAGGAGGGTCACTGCAAAATCCCCCTTCCCTCCCCACCCCACTAACCTGCTTTCCAGCCCCGTTCTCCTATGCAGAGCAACCAAAGGAGACCCAGCCAATCAGGTCTCAATCATCTCTTTCTCTATCATCCATCCATCCACCTATCATCTCTCTCTTTCTCTCTCAATCTAATTATATCTACCTACCTACTTATCCATTCATCCATCCTTCCATCCATCATCTCTTTCTCAATCTCTCTCTCTATATATCCATCCATCCATTGGGATTCATCTTTTTTTACTACCGGTTCTGTGGGCATGGCTTGGTGGGTGTGTCTTGGTGGGCGTGGCAGGGGAAGGATATACTGCAAAATCCCCCTTCCCTCCCCACCCCACTAACCTGCATTCCAGCCCCGTTCTCCTGTGCAGGGCAACCAAAGGAGACCCAGTCAATGATCAGCTGGGACTCAATGGGAGGCAGAGAAGAGATGGGGTTGGTGGGGCCAGTCAGAGGTGGTACTTGCCGGTTCTCTGAACTACTCAAAATTTCCACTACCGGTTCTCCAGAACTGGTCAGAAGCCACGCCCACAGAACCGGCAGTAAAGAAATTTGAATCCCACCCCTGGCTATAGCCTTCCTGGAATGAGGCCACCTCAGGAGGCCACATCCATGGTGGGCTTCAGTAGGCAACTGGTTGACCGCTGGAAGAACCCGTAACCAAGGATCCAATCGGCTGATCCTTCTCCACCTGAACCCGGCTCCTTTCTCGTCTGCCTGGTTTCCCGGCAACCCTTGGAAAGCAGGATAGTGGGGTGGGGGGGAGGGAAGGGGGCCTTCGCAGCATCCTTCCCCTGCCCTGCACCACCAAGTCCACGCCCACCAAGCCAAGCCACGCCCACTAAGCCTCACCCACAGAACGGGTAGCAAAAAAAAAAAAATTGAATCCCACCACTGAAATAAATGTGCAAATCCGTCTCTTCTCTCCCCCCCTCAACGCCTTCCTCCCCCCTCTGAGTCATTAGTGGGGCACTCGGTCATCCCGCAGAGCCCAGCTGAAGAAGAAGAAGCCCTGCCTGGAGTTGGGAGATTAGAAGGCAGGCTGTGTGTGGGCGGCTGGGAAGGCCAGACAAAGGAAGCAGGAGATGGCTCTCCCTGCAAGGTCACCAGGCCTGGAAGGCAGATAAGAAACAGGGAAGGAGCAGGGCAGGCGAGGGGGGGGAGCTGAAAGGGCCAGGGAGGGGGGGGGTTGTTGTTGCAACAGAAAGGGCCTGGCTGGAGGGGGAGGGCAGACCCTGGGAGGTGCCCCTTCTCCTTGCCCCCCTGCTCTGGGTCAGAGCCCCACGCTTTCCCTTCAGTGCAAGGGGGCTAAGAAGCGGGGGGAAGGCTGACCCACCCACCAAAACAACGGAGCTAGGCAAACTCCAGGCTCCTTCCCTCGAGGAGGAGGCCTGCTGTCTCCAGCGAGAGCCGATTCAAGGGAGGGGAGGGGTCTGCAGAGGTCAAGGAAGAGCAGCCGATGATGGAAGGTTTTCAAGGGAAAACACCAAGAAAGGCCTGCTGTCTTTTGGGGGGTGGGGAGGGGAGAAAAATCTGCACTGCGGGGACCACAGTGACCTGGACGATTGAGAAGCTCCGTAGAGGTTCATCCATCGCTCAGTCTTGGGAGCAGAGGGGTTGGCCTGGTTGACTGAGCAGCCGGCACTCTGAAGGAAGGGTCTCCAACCTCGGCCACTTTAAGGCTAGAAGACCTCAACTCCCCAGCTTTGCTGGCTGGGGGATTCTGGGAGTTGAAGTCCTCCAGGCTTAAAGTGGCCAAGGTTGGAGACCCCTGCTCTCAAGGGCCCTTTTCAGGAAGAACGTACAATGGAAGCTTCTAAAGCCCCCCCCCCCCAAAATGCAACAGGTAGCCCTGTGCTCCTCAGAATGGAGGCACTGAGACCTGAGACCCTCCTCCTCCTCCTCCTCCTCCGTTCAAGAAATCACCCCCCAGAGCCCTCCCTTCCCTGGCCTGCCTCCTCGGGAGAGAGACTCCCGAAGGCCCGATCAGGCTGCTAAGCGAGCGTGGTAGAGCCGTAAAGAGGATTTACGGGTAAATGCAGAGGGCCTTGGCAGCTGTAATTTCTCCTCCCCTCGACTTAAACGGATTTTCAACTTCAGAAAGGAGAGGCAGCTACACACCAGGAGAGAGAGAGAGAGAGAGAGATGCCTGATGAATGCAGGAGGTCAATGACCACGTTAGGCCAAGAAAGTGGACCTTCCTCCTGCCACAGGGCAACCAAAGACGGGCCAGGAAGAGGCTGGGGAGATGGACAGCAGCCCCGAACCTGGTCAGAGGCTGGGCCAGAAGGATCTCGGCAAAGAGGAGGCACCCATCCCCCAATCATGACCCAAAGCACCATCTAATGTTGAACCCCACACTCCAGAGGCTGAGAGGAGGAGTCCCTTCCAGGGTGGGGGAGACAAAATTGCAACTTTGCACCATTGCAATTATAAGAAGACCCTGCTCTGACCCCTCATTAGCACTGGTGATGTTACCTAGTTGGGTCATGAAATGCCTGCAAGAAAACAGCCAAGCTCAGAGAGCAGCAAGAACTCCACCGTCCTCCTCCTCCTCCTCCTCTTCTCTTCCACTCCATAAACCTTCCACCTTCTAACACTGATAAAATCTCCTAGCTGGGTTGTGAAACGCCTGCAAGAAAACAGCCAAGCTCAGAGAGCACCCAGGACCCCACAGTCATCCACCCCCTCCTCCTCTTCCTCCTCCATCCCAAAAGAAGAGGGGTGCTCCAACTGGGTCTTCTACCCCTACAACCTTAACAGGGGGTGCTGTAGCAGCCTCTGCCCCCTAAGCTCCAGGGCTCCCGCTTGGACGCCCTGCAGAAACATCTTAATCAAGTGACAATGCATCAAACCAGCATCACAGCTGGCCAAAGACAAGGTGGCCCACCTTTGCTTCTTGCAATGGGTGACCCTCATATTCTGGGCCCCACTTTGGGGAGGGGGAGGAGTTGGGCTGGGCCTTCACATCCGAGATAAAAAAGAGAGAAACTAACTCGGGTCTGCTGACTCACCCAATCTGGACAACTTGCAATCTTGGATTCAACTATCAGGCCAAAGCTGGGAAGGACAAACGAGAAGCAAGTCCTTTGGGAGGGTGAGACCTTTTCCAGCAGAAATCCCCCCCCCTTCCCCCAAGAAGGCGGGGAGTGGAGGGGGAGGAACAGAGGACACCCCCCACCCCTCTAGGGACTGGGGCCAGCCTCTTTCCCTCCTCCCCGGGGCTGGGGGAGGATTTTTAACAGCATGCCAGAAATTCTGTTGGGACAAGCCACAAAAATTCCTTCTCCAAGTTCAGTGGCCTCGGTGTTCTCCCTCGGCTCTGGGGCAAATCCCCGACACTCCAGGCTGGGCAGCCTGTAACCTTAGAACGGAGGCTGCACATCCCCAGGCCTTTATCAAAGCCACTGTTTGATTTGCAGCCAGTGTGTGTGTGTGTGTGTGTGTGAGAGAGAGAGAGAGAGAGAGAGAGAGAGAGAGCACACATAGCACATACACCGGCAGGAACAAAAGCCTGCAGAATCCCAGCACATGCCTTGCACGCACACCAAAGCCCCCAGGGGCACCTTCTTGGACATTCACAGACATTTAACGTGTCTCTTTAAGGTTTGCATCGGCTCAGTACACTGACATGCCTAAACGTGGCATCCATACCCGCCGCTCGGTCTTAATAATGATATGCTGAATAGTATAAAACAAGCCAGGTTTACAGAATGCATTAACCGAGGGAGTCCAACATTGGCCCCTTTAAGACCTGTGGGCTTCGACTCCCAGAATTCCCCAGCCAGCCAGGCTGGTTTAACGCTTTAGGATTTAACCGTTTGTGATCTAACCGCTGCGATTTCCACTTTGCAAGTCCAGCTTTCTGCCACCATTCGTGCAAACCACTTTGAGGGTATTTTCTCCCTTACTGGATGATTTCTGGCTACCTGGGACAGCTCTACTCCTATTATAAGCCACTCTGCCAACTCCATTTAAAGAGGCAGAAAATATAGGAAGGGCAAAGAATGCGAAGAGAGACAGGGCCTGGCCAGGATGGGGCCAATTTTCCAAGCCGGTGTGGGGCAAGAGATTCTTCCTTTTCCTTAATTCTTCCTACGCATAAAACAAGAGAGGGGAAGGGAACCAACACCATTGCACAAATGCCTGTTTGCACAATGTGAATATGAACGCTGCATCCAGGTTTGGTTCACCACATTATAAAACAAGTTGTTGAGACTTTGGAAAGAGTGCAGAGAAAAGCAACTAAGACGATTAAGGGCCTGGAGACCAAAACATGTTAAAAACGGTTGCAGGACTTGGGTAAGGCTAGTCTAGCGCAAGGGTCTCCAACCTTGGCAGCTTTAAGACTTGCGGACCGGACGTCAACTCCTAGGGTTCCTCAGCCAGCTCTGGGAGTTAACGTCCACAAATTCTTAAAGTTGCCAAGGTTGGAGACCCCTGCCCTAGAGAAAAAGGAGGACTAAGGTTGACATGATAGCAGTCCTCCAATAATTGAGAGGCTGCTGCAAAGAAGGAGGGGTCTGCCTATTATCCAAAGCCCCTGAAGGCAGGAGAAGAAGCAACGGATGGAAACTAATCAAGAAGAGAAGCAACCTGGAACTAAGGAGGAATTTTCTGACATTGAGAACAATTAACCAGCGGAACCACTTGTCTCCAGAGGTTGTGAATGCTCCACCACTGGAGGCTTTTAAGAAGAAAATGGACAGCCACTTGTCTTTAACGGCACGGGGGCTCCTGCTTGAGGAGTGGGTTGGATTAAAAGATCTCAAAAGTCCCTTCCAAATCTATGATTCTGTATTTTATAATCCTGTTTGCAATGGTTGGTCAGAATTTGGCTCCCTGCAGTCACAAAGGCTATCTAATCACTGGGGAAGGGGTCAGGGGAGTGGGGGTCTTCCCCACCCCCCCTTTCTGTATTGCCCAGGCTTTTATTTCTCTCTTTTTTAAAAAAAAAAAATCTTTTTCAGGCAGCTTGTCTCCCAGCCAGTCAGGCTCTCTCAGTTGGCGCGAGGCCCTTGACAAGCTTCATCTGCAAAGCCAAGTCAACGCTGGGCATCCTGTCTGCAATTTCCTGCCAACGAATCTGGGTTTCTCTTGTTCTTCTTTGTGCAGGACGGCTCAGTCCTGCTTCCCTACGTTTTGGGCAGTGCTGCCGCACGCCGTTTCTGGATATTGCTCGACGTTCCGTTCCCTGCCAACTTCAAGAGTCTGGTTGGCTTGCCAGCTTCGGTTCAGCGCAATTCCCCCACCTCTTGCACCCCCGGAAAGGCCGCGCCGGTGTGGGGTTGCTTTGAAAAGAGGCACTTCCCATCCAAAGGGCCGGCAGAAAAGCAGGACTGGCTCTTTGGATGCAGCCAAGCCCACCTCCCAACTCTGGAGTTTTCCCGAACTGTCCCAAGTCGATTGGGCTTTGGAGAAGCGTTGAGATCCAAGTTCACCTCCTGTTTGCCTTTGCTGTCCCCTCTAGGCTTGCAACGTTTTGAAAGGAACGAGAGGCGATGCCAAAGGTTATTGCACACAGAGTAAAATCCTCGCACTTTGCAGCTTCTCTAATTGCAAACCGGGCAGTAGCATCCATGGTTCTGGGCAATTGTACTGCAGGTTTTCAGAAAAGTACGGAAGGTTTTCAAAAAATAGACTACAAGCATCTGTCTGGGGTAATGTGACGTCTCCTGCCTTGAGCAGGGGTTGGACTAGATGATCTCTGAGGCGCCTTCCAGCTCTAGGATTCTATGTTCTATGTTCCAACTTGCTAGCTGCGCCGAAGCACAACGCAAAATTGGATTCATGCAGCCAAAGATCCCCATCTCTGCCCACTCCAAGTTCTTTTTTTTCTGATTTTACCTATATGGGTTTATTCTTCGATGTACGACTCTAATCAAGCCTGCAATCAAGGGCCTAAGTCGTGATAGTTGTTAAGCAGGTCACTGAGTGACCACACCCATTTTCACATCCTTTTTTTTACAGCAGTCATAAAGTGAACTCTGCGGTTGTTAAGCAAAGTCTTGGTTTGCTATGGGATGTTTTTTTGTTTTTGCTGGAAACCAGAAGTAAACCAGCTTTCATCAATAAATGGTGGTCACAAGACTGCAGGATGCTGCAAAGAGCACCAAGGCAGGTTGGGTGCCATGCCCAAAGTGTAGCCATGTGATCTTGGTGTGTGTGTGTGTGTGTGTGTGTGTGTGTGTGTACACATGCATGTTATGGCCATCAGAACTTCAAATCTGGAAACGTTGGGTCTTAAAGTAGATCACCTACTAGAACGCTTTCTATCAGGAATTATGTCAAAAAAATATAAGAAAGATGAGCTTTATTTGATGATACACATTAGTACTGCAGCAAGGATAGCGTTTGCCCAGAACTGGGAAGAGACAGTTATACAAAGTGAAGAAGAAGAAATAAACAAAATCTTACTATGCGCTGAAATGGACAAGTTAAATCTAGAAATGAAAAACAAAGATGAATCGGCATATTGTGCAATTTGGGATAAATTCTATCATTGGTGGGAGCAGACAGGAAGGTCTTAAGTTGGGAAAGGACTTGTTGAAAGGGTAGATGATTGGATGAGATGAAAAGAAGAGGAATGATGTTAGAAATGTATTAGGTGAACGAACAAATGTATATATGTATATGGATGAATAATTGTTTATAGGAAAACATATATATATATGTGTGTGTGTGATATTGACCCAAAATCACATCAAACCGACTTCACCATGTTCAATGTTTTTAATTGTTTTGTTTAATGTTTTTTTTTAAAAAGAACTTCAAATCTGGGGCCCTAAGTATCTTTCAAGGGTCCATCATAAGTCAAGGTGTGTGTGTATATGTATGCACAAACACACACACCACACACACACATACATATACATCGGGTAACCCTTGACTTATAACAATTCTTTTAGAGACCATTCAAAGTGACCATTCAGCCCCGGAAAAGGGGACTTATGACCGTTTTTCAGCCTTACGACCTTTGGGGCATCTCCCATGGCCACGTGATCCAAATTCAGGTGCTTGGCAACTGGCTCGCACTGATGACGGTCGTCGTATCCATGGGGGTGTGGGGTGGCGTCACATGTTCGATCCCCTTTTGCGACCTTCTGGCCAGCAAAAGTCCACTGGAAAACCAGATTCCCTTCACAAACGTTGTGACTTACTAAACAACTGCAGGGATTCACGTCCCAACTTTGGCCGGGCAACGCTCACTTAACAACTATCTTGGTTGCTTGCCTGCTTAGCAACAGGAATTCGGGGCTCCACGGTGGCTGTAAGATGAGGACCAACCTGTATTATCTACCTTGCCTACCTCCCACGGAGTCTGGTCAGCTTACAACTGCCAACGCAACGCCGTGGAAGCTGTTCACAAACCCGGAGCAGCTTCACTGGCTGGTTCTGAACTCGGCTGACCTGGTTCCAGAGGATTTCCACAGTCCGGCCAATCCGCCTCCCTTCCTGCCCAGCCAGGAGCACCAGCCCCACCCGCTGAGGTAGGTGCCCAGTCTTGCAGCTCGACAGGCAGCCACTCGAGACGGGCTCCCATAACTCCGTCCCAGGCAAACACCTCAATTTGACTCGGGACGGCTACGGACCCGAGCTGAAGGAAGTCACGTTTGGGCCCTTCTGACTGTCCTCCACGTATGACCACAATTCAACCCAACATTTATGTTGTTGAGTGGGAAATTTGTTTGAGTGACCTCTGCCCCGTTGTACAACTTTTCTTGCGGACTTAGCAATAGCCTTTACACTGCTTCACAGTCCTGCCCTCTCTAAGCAGTTTACAGAGTCAGCCTCTTGCCCCCCAACAATCTGGGTCCTCCTTTTACCAACCTCAGGAGGATGGAAGGCTGAGTCAACCTGGAGCTGGTCAGGATTGAACTCTTGGCAGTGGGCAAAATCAGCCTGCAATACTGCGTTCTAACCACTGCGACACCATGGAAGGAAGGGAGAAAGAATGGAAGAGGAGGGGAGAGGGGAGGGAACATTAGCAATAGACTTATATTCCGCTTCACAGTCCTTTCCAGCCCTCTCTAGATGGTTTACAGAGTCAGCATATTTTTCCCCCAACAATCTGGCTCCCCATTTTACCCACCTTGGAAGGATGGAAGGCTGAGTCGACCTTGAGCTGGTCAAGATCGAACTGCTGGCAGTGGGCAGAGTCAGCCTGCAATGCTGCATTGTAACCACTGCTCCACCATGGAAGGAAGGAAGGAAGGAAGGAAGGAAGGAAGGAAGGAAGGAAGGAAGGAAGGAAGGAAGGAAGGAAGGAAGGAAGGAAGGAAGGAAGGGAGGGAGGGGAATACCCAGCCCGGGTGCCCTGCAAAGCCGGAGGAGATGCACATGTTTCAAAGCAGGAGAATGGAAAACGTCGCCTTCGATTCGGCCTCTGGAACTTCGACAGAAAACCACCGGAGCGTTGGCGAATTCAATTCCACCAGAAGCATCAAAGCCAACGGGCCTCTGAGGAGGAAGATTTATTTCTCTATTTTGATAATTTAGGGAACCACCCATCTCCTGTGCCCACACATCCTGAGAACTGGCAGCAGAAGGCCAGGGAGTCTGGCTGGTTGCGCACATCGCATTAAGCCATAAATCAGGGTTTGCTAACCGCAACCACAACATTCAAATACCATACTCCGCTGTAATCCAAGAAACAGGGTGGGGAGCTAACCACGTTCACTCCCCTAATTCAACAGCAGCAGAGATACAACTCACACGATGAAGGCCGCTACAATGCAGTGCATGAAACTGGTTAGGGGAGGAAGTTGGTAAGTCTTCATTTTTAACCATGGTTTGTGGAGGAAGCGATAACCACACGGTTTGCATCTCAGCTACGTTTTACAATATACCCAATCTGGATTATTAACCAGTTCTGTTACCAAACCCATCTGATCAGGGCTTAACCGCTGCTTTGAGAACTTCCATCCTCTTTGATCCTTATGCCAATCATTTTCTTTCACAACATCAAAGTCATCTACAAGTAGAGGCCACCAACATCACCTTGGATTCTACAAGAAGCCTGTTTGACTTTCAGCCCCAAATATGCCACAATTAATAACGGAACTCTATTTTATGCTATCTTGAAGAATCTTGAAAACCCGACAGCCTTAAACCGAAGACAGTCAAGACAGGGAATATCTTGAGCTTCTTTCTGGCACTTTCCTGTTTTCCTGGCTCATGTTTTACTAACACCTATTTTCACTACCTATTTTCTTAAAGGCCATCTTCCTACACTTCTCCATCAACGCTGAACAACAAGTGGACCATAACTCCCCAGCCACATGTTGCGGTCCATCAAGGGGCTGGACTAGAAGACCTCCAAGGGCCCTTCCAATTCTGAGATTCTGTTACTGTTCTGTTACCATTGTCATACAGATGGCCTTACCAATCCCCCTCTCTAATCATCTTTAAGATGTCCCCCTTTTTATTTGGTAAAGCCTTCCTTCTTTTGGAGCCAATTAGAAAATTAAGTTACAAAAACAGTACATTGAATTATGAAAGAAATTACGGAGAGCGGTTCAGCATTATCTGTCTACACGTCTGTAAGGCAACTCATTATATTAAAAAAGCAGAATGGGACCCAATTTCGGAAGGGGGAGGATGAGCAAGGAAAAGAATGCTTGCTTTCAAAATTGGGCTGGATTAAGACAAGAGGACCAAATGTTCCTGGGAAATTGCTTATGGGAAAGAAGGCCAGGAAATGAACTGTGAGTACCTTCTTAAGCCACTGTTTCTCAACTCTGGTCACCGCTTAAAGAGAAGCAGACTTCAATTCCCAGAATTCCCCAGCCGTTCTGGGAGTTGAAGTCCATTTCTCTTAAAGTGGCCAAAGTTGAGAAATACCGTTCTATGCCCCCAACTCCTGATCCCTTGATCCAAAGTTGAGAATATACAGCAAACCCTGATTCATAATATCCACCAACATACACAAAACAGTTCACCATTACCAAAGAAAACACAATGCTTTTGGCAGCCATTCTTGTAAAGGGGCCGGGAAGCCTTCATCAAAAAAACAGCTCTGCATTTTGTTTTCTCTCTCTCCTTTTTTTTTTATACCTTCCTGTTGGCATTTTGAGTTTCATTTATTTCCTTTTTGATACCAGAAAGGGTGCTTTTAAACTTGCTTTAAAAACTGCGGGGTGTTCTTGCTCGCCTTGTAAACTAGCTTGGACACGTTTGGAAGGGAAGAGGCAAAAAATAGAAAAGCGAACTTTGAATACTATTCTGTAACAATATCACACACACATAACCCCCACACACACTTCCCAGCCATCTGGCTTGTAAACTCCCCAAACTGAAGCCACTTTAAAGTTGGTTGCCAGAATCCGCTCCTCACTACGCCTAAGAAGTACGAAGACCGACTTATTATCTATGACTTGGCCAACCCAGCAATCGTGATGCAGAAAAACGGCGATTTCCCTTCTAGGATTTTTTTGTCCCAGAGTTTACAAAAAGACTCGAGGCTCTTCCAAGCGGCCCCTGAAAACACGCGTGGAAGAAAAGGCTGCGCCGGGGGCGCATTCAAGCTGGGGAGGGGAGGTTCTTCTCCTCCCCCTCCCGCCCAGCAGACGTCAACAACTGGAAGCCCCCGCAAGCGAAACGGGACGCGCGAGGATCGCTCGCCGCTTGCGAGGCACCGCTGCCCATTCATCCCGTGGCGGGAATTCCCCGGGCAAGCAGACGCGGCAGAGGTTTCCCGGAGGGGGGCGGCCGGTGGGCGAGCCAAGCGCTCAGGACGGGCTGATGCGCGTCCGGCCCGGAGAGCGCGGCGCTTCTCACCCCCCGCCCCCGCCCCTTGCTTTAGCCAGCGGCTCTCTCCTTTGCAAGCGGCCGGACTGCCAAGCCGGGTTCCCGACCCCAAACGGGACGCCCCTTCCCCAAGCAAGGCGCGGCGGAGCTCTCCAAAAGCGGCCGCGGCGCGCTCCTTCTTCTTCTTCTTCTTCTGGGCAGGCGGCCAGCATCCCCGGCCGTTTTCCAAGCCGCCCAGGCCAGGCTGGGTTGCAAGGCAGCGCCTCTGAGCACGCACAGAGAGCCCCCCTTCCGGGTGACGTCACCCTCCCCGTCCTCCCCGTCCTCCCTTTCCCTCCCCCCGTCCGGTTCGGGGAAAGTCGGTCCCCGGTTCCCCGGACTCGGCGCGCCCCGGGAGCGCCGGCATGGCCGGTCTGCGGGCATCCCCACCCGGCCCCTTCACTCACCCAAGGCCCCCGGGGTCCGGCCGGCCCAGCGGGGGCTCCTCCGCTCCTCCATGGCCAGCGCAACTTTCCCGGGCGCGCACCGGGCGGAGCGGCAGGGCGCAGGGCAGCCCTCGGCCTCGCTGCTGGCGGCTGGCTCGCTCGCTCGCCCGCCCGCCCTGCCTGCCCCACTTCCTGCTTCTGGCGCTGCGGCGGCGGCGGCGGCGGCTGCTGCTGTGCTCGCTTCCCCCGCCCGCCCGCCGCGGGGCCCGGCCCGAGCCAGCCCAGCTGCTCCTGTGCTGCTGCTGCCGCCACCGAGTGACTCACCGGCTCCAACCGGCCCGCGGGGGGCTCGCCGCCTCCCTCCCGGGAAGAGCCAGGGGGCAACCAGGGGAGGGTGCGGGGCAGGAGGGAGGGGAGGCGTCCCCACGCGGGAGCGCGTCCTGGGAAGGCAGCCCCGAGGTCCCGTCCCCCCCCGCGCGCGCCTTCGCCAGTGGCCAAGCGGAACGGAGCGGGTGGGCAGGCAGACTGGCAGACGCCTGAGCGTCTTTTATTTGGGGGAGGGGGGAGCTGTCGGGGCGAAGCCGCACTCTGCACCCGCTCAGGAAAGCACTCCGCATCACACACACACACAAACACAAACACAGGCAGCCTCCAACCTCCAGCCCAATTCAGTTTCGCCCACCGACCGGCAAAGGTGGCATTGAGTTCGGCTGGCACATGGCGCACGGCTAAAGGTGGCTTTGCTGGTTGGTGCCAGCCCAGACCCCGTTGGGGCTCAGAGCAGCTCTTGGCACAACCACCCTCTGCTACACTATTAAGCCACCCCTCTTAAACCCTGGTTTGTGGTCTGCAACAACACTGGGCGGAGGGGGAAACCCCAAAAGGAACAAGCAGAAGGGGCCGTGGGGGAAGCCAGCAAGCAAATTACAGCTTGTGGGTGGGTGGGTGGGGTGCTAGGCATTTCTTTTGACAGCCGCCCCCCACCCCTCCTCCTCCAAAGAGGCACTGAAGCACTTGGAAGTTTCCCCCAAACTTTAAATCAGAAGTGGGGCCAGGAGAGAAAGAGAGAGAAAGGGAACCTGAATCTCCACGCAAATTTGGAATTTTGTTTAAACAGGCCCTTTAGGAAAGGCTTGTAAAAGCCCCCCAAGTAGCTGGAGGACATTTCAACAAAGAGGGACTTTAGTCAGATCAGCCTAGCAGCAGGGTGTCCACACAGATAAGCAGACCTGGGGGGGGCGGCAGGGAAGGGAAGAGAGGGAGCTGGGAGGGAGGGGTCCCAGCTTTGCGTTTTGGCAACCTTCCCTGGATGATTTGCTCAGGGCTTGCGGATGCCATCTGCCGGCGGCGCTGAAAAATTATAATGATCATGATGCCTCCAAGATGATGAGGGGACTGGAGGCTCAAACATATGATGAACGGTTGCAGGAACTGGGCCTGGCTGGTCTAGGGAAGAGAAGGACCAGGGGAGACAGGAGAGCAGTCTTCCAATATTTGAGGGGCTGCCACAGAGAGGAAGGATTCAAGCCATTTTCCAAGGCACCCAAAGGCCAAATAAAGAATAATGGATGGAAACTGAACAAGGAGAGATTCAACCTGGAAATGAGAAACTTTCTGACAGGGAGAACGATCAACCAAATGGAACAGAAGTTGCATTTAGAAGTTGTGGGAGCTTCATCCCTGGAGGCTTCCAAGAAGAGATTGGACTGCCATCTGTCAGAAATGGTGTAGGGTCTCCTCCTTGGGGGGGTGGACTAGATGACCTACAAGGTCCCTTCCAACTCTAATTATCTGTTATCTGCCTCTCAGGACTTTGAGAAAGCAGCAAAACTCACTTCGATCAATTTTTGCAGTTCCCACCCCCTCCCAAAACAAAACCATTTTCCTAGCTGTTGTGGGAAAATCCTGAGGAAACGGGGGGCTGAGATGGTATTAAAACAAAGCCAAGAGGTCTCCCTTGTACTGGTAGTTCTCAACTTACAACAGTTCGTTTAGTGACCGGTCAGTTACAATGGCCCTGAAAAAAAAGGGACTTAACGACTGTTTTTCACACTTCTGGAATCCCCAGGGTCACAGGATTGACGCTTTGACAACTGCGTCATCTTTATGACGGTTGTTAAGTGGTCACATGATCCCCTTTGGTGACCTTCTGACAAGTGAAAAAGGTCGGAAAACGGGACAAAACTCAATGAGCAAATGTCTCACTGAGCAGCATTAAATCTGGGCTCAGCTCTGGTCGTAAGGAACGCCAGGAAGCCCCATAGGGAGTCTCTCTAATAATGCGTGCTGGCTGGGGGATTCTGGGAGTTGAAGTCCACCCTGTCTTAAAGGTGCCGCCTTAAAAAATCTCTGCCCTAATATCTTGAAGAAGGCCCCACTCTTAACTTTGTACATCTGCAAATATGGAGATCTCCGGAGATACGTTCTCTACAGAGGTTAAAAAAAACAAACATGAATTTAAAACAGAAGGCTGCCTTTCCTACATCAAGATAATTTTTACTCCCTGCCCTACAAATTGGGTAGCTGAACCCTATGCGGCAAAAATTCCAGAGCAGAGAGCTTTGGGGAAAGGGGGGGAAGGCACCTTAAAGGACACATTTTCTCCCATGCTGATTGCTCCAGATTCCCAGAGGAGCATCTGAAATCCGTTTCAGAAGTCAGCAGTTTTGTTTTTCAGCTGGGACAGAGCTGGAGGTGATGAGGATGGATGCCGGAGGGGGGGAGAGAGAGAGAGAAAAGGAAGGGGTGCACAGCTCACCCAGCACCGTGGAGCCGCTGCGCCTCGCACAGCTGCACTGCAGGC
The DNA here is from genome assembly GCF_049901735.1 of Notechis scutatus. Classification (NCBI taxonomy): domain Eukaryota; kingdom Metazoa; phylum Chordata; class Lepidosauria; order Squamata; family Elapidae; genus Notechis; species Notechis scutatus. The sequence goes on along the minus strand of NC_142017.1, from coordinate 1,898,319 downwards.
AAAGATGCAAAGAGGGCAGGCCAAAATCAGATGCCCCCCTTGGTTGAGTTGCAGGGCTGGCTGGCTGGCTGGCACGAAGTCGGGGGAAAGCGAGGCTGGCCGAGGAAAAAACTGGAGTGAAGGTCACTCTGGGAAAGGATGGGATGGGAAGGCAGCAGTGGAATTCTTGCTCCTGAAGGGAGGCTCGGGGTGGGTTGTGGGGAGAGAATATTTTCTGGAAAAGCGCCGGCTGGAATGTGTCTGTTGGCCTTGAACTTCCTGCAGAAGAAGCCCCCCCCCCTCTCTGTTGCAAGAGGCCGGCGGAGAAATTCCCCCAGGGACCGACCCCGTTGCTCATCTGGGGGTCTTCCTCTGAGGATTACAGATGCTTCCAGACAAGTATTTGATTGTGCAACGGAGGGCTTCATTCACAAAATTTTAAGGGGGAGGTGGGGAGGGAGGAAAAGAAAACCCAGAAGAATTTTCCCTTGGCAGATTTCCTGTGCCATCCCGGCTCCTCTTGCAACTGTTTTCCCACCAAGTGGAGGGGGGAGGCAGAGGGGAAGAAGGCTGTGGGGAAGGCTAGCATAAGTTGTGCATATATATATACAGGTAGTCCTTGATTTACATATCCCGGAAGCCCTGGGGGAGAAGGTCGCAAATGGAGATCATGTGACCCTGGGACCCTCTCAACCGTCGTAAATGCAGGCTGGTTGGCCAAGCTTCCAAATTCTGATCACGTGACCTTGGGAATGTTGCGATGGTTGTAAGTGTGAGGACTGGGGGTAAGTTCCGTTTTTCAGTGTGCCAACTTTGAACGGTCACTAAACCAATGGTTGTAAGTCAAGGACCTCCTATCTCTATTCAAAGCATTAATCTTCTGAGCTGCCCAGACTGGGACTTCATCCTAAATAAGCCAAGTGGCTGCAGGAAGAAAGTTTTCCGAAGCAAAACACACATTCCCATGTGCCGGAGACCAAGCTGTCCCCACCCATTGTTGACCCCTTTTAGCCCTCTCTTCCCATCCGACTGGGATTCACCTGGCCTGGACCAAACCTCCCATCCTCCCCAGACATCGTGACCGGGTGCAAAACGAAAAGTTGTGCTTCCATACGCCTGGAGGCCATTCCCCAAGAAGGAGGATTTATACAAGTGGGAAGGACACTGGAATTATCCCGCCCACCCCCTTTACGGCCGTAGAAAGTTAGCACCCACCCTTCTAGAAGAATAAAGTATTTTGAGACATATTAAAAAGGCAAAATATTATATTTCCCTGGATGAGAAATGGGAGAAACATGCTCTTGAAAAGCACCACCCCACCTTCCTTAATAGCCCTCAGCAGATGTTCAGAGGTGAAGAGATGGCTAGCTCTATTCATAAGTAACTACCCTCACCCAAGATCCAACAAAGGTAGGATTAGCCCTCAGCCACAATAAGAATTGACCAACAAGCCCCTTCATTGCCCCCCACACACACACACCCCGGGAAACCTTCAACCAAACTTAGACAAACTCCTAGGATTTGCACACGGCCCCATGGGAGTCTGACAAGAGCCAATAGAATACACGATCTTGCACAGGAACAGGAAGCTCAAGTGCAAAGCCCAAGAGAAGGTATAAATACGCCCCCCACCCCTCAACTCCATGGGGTGAGCTGCCCAGAACCACCCATGTGGTTCTGCTTCATCATTAAACCGTCCTTCCAATCAGCCATCCTCTTTCCAGCATCTTTCTCCCAGCTTGGAACTGAACCAGATGGATATTTCTTCCAACACATTTTTACAGAAAGGCCAGATACCATAGGATCACCAAGTGAGGAACAGCTCCAGATTGAAGCCCTTTTCACCCCACCCCAAGTGAAAAGAGTCCTTCACATTCGCCCCTTTTACTTCTCCCTGCCCCCCACAAACAGAAGCAAGGTCGCCCCACTTTTCCGATCTGGAAGCTGACCCGTCTCTGCCTTACATGCAGTGGGTGAGATCTCTCCTCCCACCTTCCGTATTTCTCACCAGTGTACAAGCACACACACTTCCATGGATGCCCACATACACACCCTTGGCGTGGCAATCAACACAGCACTTACTTGTAGCTGGTGGGGCGGCTTCGTCCACATTCAACGTGGCCCTGCAGTCCAGCCTGGCTGCGTTTCCCGCAGCCGTGCCCTCTGCGGTGCCCGCAGGGCGTTGGTCAGTCTCGTCCGCCACCCCCGGATTTGCAGGAGAGGCCTCTGAAGGCGGGAAGGGGACCTAGATCAAACGAAGGGAGAGAGAAAGGGGTCAGCAGGGACCATCTGGACACTGGAGGTCATAGCTGAACCTCACCTCAGCTCTCCAAAGAAATGTAGATTATTGTTTTCCCTGCAGACAAGAAGAACCTCCCACACAGAGAGATTGGAGCTCCTTCTAGCTTGACATGGACCAGGGCAAACATCACCCAGATCCATGCTTGCTTAACCATCACTCATTGTCCAAGGTGAGAAGTTGTGCGAAACCAAAACTAAACCAGCCACACAGCCTTCTTGGAGGACAGTATGTGAACCAGGTTCCAAGTTCACAGATCTGGGCAGATGCCATGGAGAACTTCCACCAGGCCATACTTCTTAGCAAAATCTTTGGGCTATGAAAGGGCTACTGCGTTTTGGAGACACATGACATGGAACCGGCATGTAGTCCCCAAATTGTCAAAGAGGCTATCCGTGAGGAGTATGAGATTAGCAGGCCCATCTGAAGAAGTTAAAATGTGTCTCCAGAGACTTTTCACAAGAATCTTTCTACCGGGCAGTCCAGAAGGAGACCCCCTTGGAACCCTCCCCAAAGACCCCTAAACTCAGGAGACCAAACCCATGTGCAACCAGACCCAAAGAGGTCTTCTTCTGTCCCAGCTCTTGACGGGAGATGCTCAACTCCTCCCAGCTTAGACCTCTGCAAGTAGGAACACCTTGAAGCCTCGTCCTCACTGCTTTGGTGAGAACTCCAAGTCCTGACCCACATCACTTTCAGGATCAAAGAGACAAGGTGTTCCAGGCCAGGTGAACACAATAAACAAAGGTGTGGCCTTCCCAGCTCGTCCTTGTTTCACCTTTCAAAACCACCTTGAGTTTGACACAGGTGTCCTTTCATTCTTTCCAGCAGGAGATGGGCTGTGGAGGCGTATGCCCACACACGTGAAGAGGTGGTCATGTCACACAGGTGCGGGAAACTTACTCATTTAATTAACTAATTAATTAATTATTAATAAGTACCAACAAATATTGGAGGAGGTGGCTGTTTTCAATCATCATCCTAATAAATCCTTAGATAGAGAGATATATATCCTTCCTTTTCTCTGGGCCATTTCTTCTCAACCTTGGCAACTTTAAGAGGTGTGGACTTCAACTCCCAGAATTCTCCTAATGGCTGGGGGATTCTGGGAGTTGAAGTCCATACCTCTTAAAGTTGCCAAGTTTGAAAAAACCCTGCACTTCCTTCTTCTTACTCCTGCTTATAACTCCTACTCCGAACAACTCTGAAGTCACCATCTGACTGCGATCACCGTGAAAAGTGGACCTCGCCGTGGTCTCTTCCAGGACTGTGAGCTCCTTGTGGTTTTCAGCTTTCATTTTTCCAAAGGACAAAACAGCCAGCCTGATCCCCCTCACTTTTCAGAGAGAGACTTGACAACAGAGTGCAAAATCTCACCTTCCCAGAGATTCGAACGGCAGCCCCTTCTCTGTCTGCCTTTCTCAATTGCCCAGGTTTAATCATGCCAATGTGTGCCCAGGCACTTAAGGAGCCTGGCTTAGTCCAGCCCGTGGCTTCTTCACGTTTCTTTGATTCTGCCTCCCCACCCCAGCCACAATCCTTGACCAAACCTGGCATTTTCACCACTGTTGTTGTGGTTCTGGATTACACAATGCCCCGATCTTCATAGTAAACGGGGGCGTGTGTGTCTTGCAGAAGAAACAAACAAACACGTAGCCCAGCCCCTGGCTTGGCCTGCCTCCCTTTCTTCCCTCAAGTCAGTCCGGAGATAACAAAACAGAGCAAGCTTTTCCTATATAAGGCAGGACCCGCATGCAAAACTTGTCAGCTGTGGGGATGACAAGCGGGAGGAGATGAAAGGAGAACAGGCTCCCCTGCCTCTTCCTCCAGGGTTTTGATTTACCACGGCACAGCCCTCTCCGGCTGATAAATAGAAAGAGGGTTGCTGTTGTTTTTTAATGGCTGATCCAATTTTTTTTTTCTTCTTCTTCTTCTTCTTCTTCTTTAAGGATTAGTCCTCTAAAGCCAGAGCCGCTAAATAAGATGAATGCCTTGTGCTGAACGCAGCAGCGGCTGCCATTGCCACAAAGCTCTTAGGTTCAATGAGGCTCGCAGGCACGCAAAAGCATATAAATCTACCCTTGGCTTCCTGCAATGGCTTAATTTATGGGCTCCATATGGTAATGCCTCTCCTGTGTTTTTTTTTAAAAAAACAACAACACCCGGCCCTCCACAGATCCTGCAACCCTCGGCATGGCTCTGCCACCTCCCCAGAGAGCAGGAGGGCACCTGGGTTGGCCCCGGTGGGAAAGAGAGGCCGGAAAGAGGAGGAGGTGAAGCCAGGGTCAAGAAGAAAGATGTAGAGACTCTGGAAAGAGTGAAGAGAAGAGCAACCGAGGTGATTAAGGAGCCGGAGCCTCAAACCTACAAACAAAACGGTTGCAGGAATCGGGTCTGTCCAGTTTAATAAAAAGAAGGACTAGGGGAGACAGGATAGCGGCGTTCCAGTCTTTGAGGGGCTGCCACAAAAAGGAAGGGGTCCTGTACAGGTGATCAGTCTCCCCCCCCCTCTTTAAAAAAAAAACAGAACCATCAACATTCCGCATCTCAGGAAACTTCCAGCTCATCTCCACTTCAAAGGAGCTAAACCAAAGTTTGTAGCCCTGGAAATCCGAAGGTGAAAATGAGTCTTCAAGGGAGGGAGGGGGCAATTGTTGGTCAAGCTGTCAGGGCTTGGGGGGAGAGACAACTCAGAAGCCAAAATAAATAAATAAATCACTGACTTCCGCAGAACCAAAGCTTTCCCTAGAGGCGCCGCCGTCGATCCCACTGTGTCTGGGGGCAGAATTTATGCCCAGCCCAACCCCACCTTCGCTTTTGGCAATCAAAGGCTGTGCCCACTGCAGAGGTGTTGGAAGGTCATTTAAGGTCAACTTTGGGAGAGACAGAGCTGGTATTGAGTCATTTATTCTTTTGAGTTGAGTTGGGAAGGAAGGAGGAGACCTCCAGATGGTTGGCTGCCCGTTAAGACCCATGTAATCTATTTAAGTGCAAATTTCCAACTTTTGCAGGAAGGCCATTCTGGAATCTTTTCTCTGCATGTGCGTGTGGGTGGGTGTGGGTGTGAGTTCATGTGTCTGTGTCTGTGTGTTATAAAGGCACGGCAGGGCCAACAGAGCCAACCAGCTTCATCCCAAAGAAGTAACCAATATAGTCTCCAAAAAGATAATCTATATATAATAATAATCTCCAACACGCGCCAGCCTGCACATCTTATAATTAGATGTTCCCAGCCGTGAGGCTACAATCTCCCAGGTTCAAAGTGGGTGGCTTGTTTTCTTTCCAACAGCTCTCTTTAAAAAATAAAATAAAAGCAAGGGGAGGAATGGAAAGCCTTGAGCATTTCGTGGCTTGAAGGGTTCCTACAAGAGCCGGATTCTGTTGGAAACTTGCCCATTAAGATGCCAAGGTTATGGTCTTGTTCACCTCTGGTTGGCAGAATATGCCACCACTGGGCTGAACTACATGCTGGTTTACAGAACCACACAGTTCACAACCACAGACTAATCCCACATCATGGCTTTGGGCAAAACATTCATGATTAGGGAACATTTGTGATTAGTAGAGCAAGTGGTTTCTTGGAGAACGTCTCTGGATGTCCATGCGCTGAAGCAAACTCTGATCTTCTCTTCATGTCACAGAATCCTAGAAGGGAAGGTACCTTGAAGTCTATCCCCCATGTCCACTGTAGGAATGCAGGACATGAGTATCCTGGTCAGATGTCCCCCCCACACACACTCCATATCCACTTCTAACCACAATGCTGAACCTCGTCATAGACATCACAACAATGCCACCAGTTCGTTCCTGCAAAGTGGTGCCCTTGTCACCTGCCCGTCCTCTCCCATCATCACAAATGGATTTCAGGCCACCAATACATCTCAAACCAAGAAGACCAACCTTTGATTCTGATCAAGCTGGGATTATTTAATGACAAAGAGGCAGTCCATACATAGTGCTAAGCCACAGCTTGTCTTGCTTTTAGTTTAGAACCAAAGGCCAACAATTACAACAGAGCCTGGCGTAGGGTGAGGGGCAAAGACAGCTCACTTCCGCCTCCTGTCTAGCAAATGAGGGCCAAGCCATAAGGCTGATCCGCTTGGAGAACTGGGAATATTTGGCCAGAGATGTGAGGAATCAGTGGGGAGGAGCATGGTGCATGGCTTCAGGGAAGGAGCCCTTCTCACACCTCACACTGCCTCATCATGGCTTATCTCGACTAACCCAGAGAAGGTTCGTGTTGTTCTCCAAAGCACCAGAAAGCCCAACAAAAGCAACGGATGGAAACTAATCGAGGAAAGAACCAACCTAAAAATAATTTAGCAATAATAATAATTTGCATTACTATTAATCTTCCCATCCTTCCTTTCACCCATCTCCTGCGACTGTGACTGTAACTTTGTTGCTTGTATCCTTACAGTTTTATTGACTGTTCCTAGCATGATTTGATTGCTTATTGTACCTTATGACTATATAACCCTATGACTATCATTAAGTGTTGTACCTGATGATTCTTGACCAATGTATCTTTTCTTTTATGTACACCGAGAGCATAGGCACTAAAGACAAATTCCTTGTGTGTCCAATCACACTTGGCCAATAAAGAATTCTATTCTATTCTATTTTAGTTTACTTTATTGTCACTGAACCTCGTACATCAAAATTAAATGCCATCTTCCGTGTACATTATGACTATGAAAATAAACACAAACACACATCCTTCGCATTCTATGCAATTGAATTGAAAGCCCCTGATATTGCATTAATATTGCACCGTACAGTAGAATTCAAAAGTTACTGCCTATTCTATTCTATTCTATTCTATTCTATTCTATTCTATTCTACTCTACTCTATTTCCTTCCATTCCATATTCTATTCTATTCTATTCTATTCTATTCTATTCTATTCTATTCCTCTATTCCATTCTATTCTATTCTATTCTATTCTATTCTATTCTATTCTATTCTATTCTATTCTATTCTTTCCTTTATTTTATTCTATTCCCCCATTCCATTCTATTCTATTCTATTCTTTCCTTTATTCTATTCTATTGTATTCTATTCTGAGAAATTTCCTGACAGAACAAGGATGGCTTGCCTCCAGAAAGAAGAGGGGTGTCCAACCTTGGCCACTTTAAGCCTGGTGGACTTCAACTCCCAGAATTCCCCAGCCAGAGTTGAAGTCCTCCAGGTTTAAAGTGGCCAAGGTTGGACACCCCTGCACTAGAAGGCTTCCAGCCTTCCAACTCTGCTATTCTGTTCTCTGCATCTCCCACTTGGGCTCCAAGGGAGAGCGAGACCTGCTGAGAGCTCCCTCCTCCTCGGGGGTCTCCTGCTTTCCAAGGGACAAGAGTTTACCGTTCCCTCAAACCAGCATGCGGCCTGCTGCAAACCCATCTCAGCTTTCACTTCAGGCAAGCATCCATTCCAGCTTTTAATTTACACCCCCTCTTTTGTGGGGGGGAGAAGGCAGCCAATCTGCTTGCTAAGAACCGGGAAGAGCCAACGGGGCACTTCTTCTTCTTCCGCCTCCAGACAGAGTGCTGGAAAACACAGGAGTGGATTTAAAACACACACACACACACACACACACACACACACACTGTTTTTTGTGTGTGTGTGTGCACACCACAAGTAATCAAACCAGTTTCAGCAAGCCCCAGGCTGAGGATTTTGGAGAGGGAAGGAAAACAATTGCTCCAGAACGCAGCCAGTTCCCCCTCTCCGTCAGAACATGCTGATAGTACGACGATGGCTGTGCGGTCTCAGCCCTGCTATCTTGTTAAGTTGTGTTAGATGCAATGCAGAGGGGGATCATGGCTCGGGCTTGGGGGAATGTGGTGTTTGCAGGCTGAAGAGAGGAAAGACTCACAACCCTCTGGGGAGGGAGGGAGGGAGGGAGGAGGGGGGGAGTAGATGAGAAGGAGGAGGAGGTGCATGAGCAGAGAAACAGGAGGAATGGTACAGGAGGAGAGGAAGAGAAAGGTAGAAATGAGGAGGAGGAGGAGGAGGAGGAGGAGGAGGAGGAGGATTGTGGGGTCCTTGGTGCTCTCTGAGCTTGACTGCTTCTTGCAGATATTTCAAGACCCAAGTGGGGAACATCATAAGTGCTAGAAGGGAGCAGGATTTGCAGAGGAGGAGGAGGAGGAGGAGGAGGAGGAGGAGGAGGAGGAGGAGGAGGAGGAGGAGGAGGAGGAGGAGGAGGAGGAGGAGGAGGAGGAGGAGGAGAGGAAGAAGCACAGATGTCTAACACCAACATGGCTACTCCTGGGAGCAACCCCACTCCAGTGGCCGCATGACCACTAATGCCAGGAAATATTGAGAAGCCCTCAAACTTCTCAAGGGGGAAGAGAGAAGCAACTTTTCAAGAAAAGAAAAATTGTTGGCCATGAAAGCAACTTCCACAGATAATTGGATTGGGGTGATGTTGAGGACAGGCCCCCTTGGAAACCTGCCTTTGGAAGAAGCCCGTCTCCTTTCGGAGCAGGTCTTTCCATTTGGCCATAGAGTCAACACCGATTTCCTAGCACCATCTCCTCCTTCTCTTCCTCCTCCTCTTCCCATCATCATCATCATCATCACCATCATCTAAGGGATCATGAGGCAGGCTGAGGGGCAGAAGACTTTCCAAGAGGCGGAAAGAGGCCCCGGAAGCAAAGGACGGGAAGGCAGCCCCCAAATCAGGAGGACTGTAAAAAACCAGAAGAACTAAAAAAACCAACAGCTGAGAAAAGAGCCCAAGAAAAGCCCTGTTTGGAGACCTGTAGAAGCAGCTCTTCACTGGCTTCCACAAGGCGAAACTGTCTAGATCAGGGGTCTCAGACCTTGGCGAATTTAAGCCTGGAGGACTTCAACTCCCAGAAGAGAAGAGAAGAGAAGAGAAGAGAAGAGAAGAGAAGAGAAGAGAAGAGAAGAGTAGAGTAGAGAAGAGAAGAGTAGAGTAGAGTAGAGTAGAATAGAATAGAATAAAATAAGGAATAGAATAGAATAGAATAGAATAGAATAGAATAGAATAGAATAGAATAGAATAGAATAGAAGAATACAGAATACAGAATAGAATAAGGAATAGAATAGAGGAATAGAATAGAATAGAATAGAATAGAATAGAATAGAATAGAAGAATACAGAATACAGAATAGAATAAGGAATAGAATAAGGAATAGAATAGAATAGAATAGAATAGAATAGAATAGAATAGAATTGAATAGAATAGAATAGAATAGAATAGAATAGAATAGAATTCTTTATTGGCCAAGTGTGGTTGGACACACAAGGAATTTGTCTTAGTGCAAATGCTCTCAATGTACATAAAAGAAAAGAAAAGCTGGCTAGGGAATTCTGGGAGTTGAAGTCCAGAAGTCTTAAAGTGGCCAAGGTTGGAGACCCCTGGCCTAGACCCCCTCCCTGTGAAACAAAAAGTTGATCCCAGCTCCACGATGCTGTGAAGGCCCAAATCTCAGAGCTTGACCAGAAGTTCAACCCTCCCTAGATGGCTTTCTTGGAGCCTCCACCATCTCATCTCACCATTGAGCGAGGCATGGACTCTGCCTCATGGTGTCTATGCTTTGGCCTCCCTCCCCAAGGGGATGAAGCCACGGGTTCTCCAACAGAAGGGTGGAGGCCTTCCATGGTGCCAGGCTGCCAAGGCATCAAGGACAGCAGGACCTCCCGAGGGATTGAGTGGGACCCATCCTTCCGCCTTGGAAGACCGCAAAGGCCATATTTGGGACAGGAAGGAGCCTCAGATGCATCTTCTCCCATCCCTTCCTTCCCTCCTCCACTCCCTCCCCCTCTCCTTGCTATCTGTCAGAAAATCATCCCCACTGAACAGATAAGAAATAAATGAAGCCAAAGAGCCATCTGTTTGCAAATGCAAACTATCTGCTCAATTAAGAGGAATCTGTCCCGCCAGATAACGCATTTCTCATCCCCTCCTGGAAGCCCAGAGCTTCCAACCAGATCCTCTCAATCTCATCAGACATCACAGCCCAGCGGAAGGAGGAAGGGGCTCAGGGGTTACCTTGTGCCCCCCTCACCCCCTGGCATTCCTGGAAAGGAATGTGCCCACCTCTGAGCTTAGGGTTGAAAAAGAGGATTGCAATTCTAAGGAAATGTTTTACCAGCGTCAAGCCCAGTTGAAGTAGCTGCCCCCAGTGAAGGCAAAGAGGAACCCCCAAAACTGCATGCCCATTCCCTCTCCTCTACCCCTCAGCTCCCCATGCCCCAAACAGGGGCTGCAACCCGCAGCCATTATCCACAATGAAGACCTCCAGATTGGCTTCCTGCAGATTCAGCAAGCAGAGGTCACCATCAGCAGATGGTCTCGATATTCCCTCACTAGCCTACTCATCAAAACAACCCGAGGATTATTTGAGTGAGCGAGTTTTGGCGGTGCGGCTGCTGTGACCCCAGAGAGATTGAGTTGTCAGCCACACAGTACTGACCCAGGCCTGTGCGTTACTTGAGAGCCAGCTGACCTACTGGCCTCCTTGACCTCTGCTTTGAGGAAATATGTCAGCTTCCTTCTGGGGAATCGGAGATATGATGACTTACTTGAATTCATGAAAGGGAGGGGGAAGGAAGAAGAGAGAAAGGCGGATCCACACCGAGGAGCTTTTAGTCAATCAAAGGATAACCAGGGAACTAGAAGGTGCACAAAAGATACCACTCTAGGAAACCAATGAATGCTTCTCTAGAAAGTCAATGGGTGCCTCTCTAGGAAGTCAATGAATTTCTCTTTAGGAAGTCAATGAATGACTCTCTAGGAAGTCAATGAGTGCCGCTCTAGGAAGTCAATGGGTGCCTCTCTAGGAAGTCAATGAATGCCTCTTTAGGAAGTCAATGAATGCCTCTCTAGGAAGTCAATGGGTGCCTCTCTAGAAAGGTCAATGGGTGCCTCTCTAGGAAGTCAATCCTGCAGATTAAAAAAGTCTTCCTTGAAATGAGACCAGATGGAAGGGACAGACTCCCACTCGCCCAACTACAAAGAGAGAGTCAGAGAAGGACCAGCCATGTTCATGGTTGTAATTGAAGAGGCTGCTTGGCCTGAGAAGGGGAGCAAACACAGACCCATGGAAACATAGAGTTGGAAGGGCGTCTAATCCACCCCATTGCTCAACCCAGGATCTGCCAAAGAAGATAGATAGACTCATGACACTGGAAGGGATAGCTTGGTCTTTTTCTAAAGCAGAGATCTCCAAACTTGGCAAGACCTGTGGACTTCAACTCCCAGAATTCCTCTGCCAGTGTAGACCCCCTGCTGTAAAGCTGAAGCAATGTTTTGGTTTGCACAGTCACCCAAGGCCACGATGTCACTGGTTTGATTCCTGTAGTGATATGTGGGAAGGACCTTGGGAGATGCTGCCAAGGAAACAATCAGATAAGAGGCAGCATGGCCCACACCTGACAGTAGGTGGGGCAAGAGACGCAGAAGGGACTCTTCCCTAGTTTCTCGGGCTATAAAAGAGAGAGAAGGAGATTTCTGCCTTCAGACTTGCAAGATTCTGTTAAGCAGCCTTACAACCGAGTAGAATTAGCTCCTCTAGTTATATTTCCTTCCCAGCCCAGTGGGGGAAACCGACAATTCAGAATTGTATGGAAATCTACCACCATACGTCTCAGAGCTGCTTTTTTTTCTTCTCCAAAAGGAAACTGAACTTTCTTGGGTTTTTTTTTTTATTTGAAAAAAAGAAAAAAGAAAAGAAAAAAACTGGAGTTAGAACCGAAGAAGCTCCTTGGACGAGATCTCACCTCCCTCCTTTTTCTCAAGCCTGATCCAACGCTTACCTAACTGCTCTCACATACCTTCAAGGTTACATACTCCTCAACATTGAGACACCTGCCTGTGGTTCTTGCTTTCACGCAACTGGACAGGTTGGGTCAATGTCTCCCGATCATGAGGTTGATCCTTCATACCTTGCCAGTTTGGGCAGGAATCTGATCTTTTAGGCCTCTGGGGAGCCTAACCCAAGAAGAGACACGCTCACCCGGGGACTTGCAAGAGGCCTCTTTCTAGGCAGCTCCCTTCCTCATCCCTTCCTCTCCTAGGTCAACACTGTGTGAATTCCCTTCCAGGGTGTGCCCACGAGGGAGTCGTAGGAGAGAGCAACAGGACTCATCTTGCCTCTTTGGAAGGCCAGGAGAAGAACGAGCTGCCCACGCAGTGCGGTGCCTTTCAACCGATCCCACCCCATGAGATCCTCCACGCTGCGAGATCTCCCAGCCCGGAGAGGGTGGCAATCTCTGGCTCACCACAAAAATGCTTAGAAAAGGATTAAATCTTGCCAGGGCTCCAGGACAACGTTCAACCTGGAAAACGGACCTAAACCGCCACCCCTGGGTAGAGCTTGCCAGAAGGGAAACCACAGGGACATTGAGGGACGTCTACGAAGCAGCTGCCCTGCCCTGCCCAGGTGTTCGAAACCATGGGAGCTCTTCTGATGAAACCCGCTTGGAACGAGACACGTTCAGCGTTAAGGAGCCGATTCCTTAAAAGGAGCAGAATCTTTTCTCCAGCCGTGGTTCCTGCAAGCGGCTTCCACAGCTCAAGGAAAGCTGCTTATTCTTGCCATTTTTCTGACCAACTGTTGATTTTAGCCATCCTGCATTCTGCTTTTTTTCTCCCTCAAGCTTCAATCCAGGTTACAGGGAGGGTCCCTCTCCCTCCTTTTGTCCCCAGAGCCACCAACTTTCAAGGTCAGCTGTCCAAAGGGCCACCTCTTTTCAGCAGGCAGAGAAAAACATTTGAAGGTGTAATGAAAAGGGTGCCAACTTGGATGATCAGACACGAGAGGGGGAAAGTGATAATTCCTCACCCGCCCAATTCTGCCTGTTTTTAGCCCCTGATTCCCCTTCAGTCACATTGCATGATATTGACAGTCTGGGGTGAGCAATTGTTTATTTTATTTATTCTATTTTTATTTATTTGATTTGTCAATTGCTTACAAGATAATAGGTATAAGTATAAACATAGTTACGAATCCGTGGATACATCTAAGAAAATAAAAGAAACAATAGGACAGGGACGGTAGGCACTTTGGGGGGCGAGGCTCTCCGTACAGATCATCCAACTGCTAGTTGCAAGAGGTGAGGAGAGGGGCACCCAAAGGCCATTTGATGGGTCTTTCTAAACCACAATTTTTTATAGACTTTCTTTGCAATTCGAAGAGAGTCTCTAAAACAGGCAAATTGCTGCGTTTAGTGCCCTCTCCTGGCCCAGTTCGTACCTACAGCTTGGCTCACCCCAGATCAACTTGCAGGCAAAACGTCTACTCCTTTTTCAGCTGCTATTTTTCTACAGTATCAAAACATGTTTATACTTCCAGGCAATAAATTCTCAACGCACTTTAGCGGGAGAGGCTCTCACTGATGACAAGAGCGTATAAAACAAATCCAAGCCAACTTTGGAGCATTTCTCCACTTCGACTTTGAAGAGGGGTCGACTTTAACTCCCAGAATTCCCCAGCCAACCAGCCACGGAAGGAAGGAAGGAAGGAAGGGAGGGAGGGAGGGAGGGAGGGAGGGAGGAAGGAAGGAAGGAAGGAAGGAAGGAAGGAAGGAAGGAAGGAAGGAAGGAAGGAGAAGGGAAAAGGGAAAGAATGAAAGAAGGAATAGGGAAAAGAAGGGAAGGAAAAGGAAAGGGAGCTAGCTGAAGGTTTGCATTCAGAGCTCACTAAGTGTCAAATAAGGAAAATTGTCACTGAAAATTGTCTTACCCCTCTGCCGCCTCTTACGACCTCAGTGAAATGAGTGTAATATATTCCACGCTGTTGGGAATGTTCTGGGCTCCCTCAGAGGACGAGGGGAAAAAAACCAAGGGCTGCTGCTCATTTGCACCAATGCAAATGCATGTAAAACATCTTCAGATGCAGAGCTGCCAATGGGGTGGGCATGAGGAGGGAGAGAGAGAGAAAGAGAAGAAGGGAGGAAGTGAGAAGAGGAGGAGGAGGAGGAGGAGGAGGAGGAGGAGGAGGAGGAGGAGGAGGAGGAGGAGGAAGAGGAGGAGGAAGAAGAAGAAGAAGAAGAAGAAGAAGAAGAAGAAGAAGAAGAAGAAGAAGAAGAAGAAGAAGAAGAGAAGAAGAGGAGAAGGAGGAGGAGGGAGGAGGAGGAGGAGGAGGAGGAGGAGGAGGAGGAGGAGGAGGAGGAGGAGGAGGAGGAGGAGGAGGAGGAAGAAGAAGAAGAAGAAGAAGAAGAAGAAGAGGAGGAAGAAGAGAAGAAGAAGAAGAAGAAGAAGAAGAAGAAGAAGAAGAAGAAGAAAGAAGAAGAAGAAGAAGAAGAAGAAGAAAGAAGAAGAAGAAGAAGAAGAAGAAGAAGAAGAAGAAGAAGAAGAAGAAGAACTGGGCCGGAGGGTGGCTTTCCTGGCTTTTTAAGAGAATCTACTTCCTGCCCATATCACCCTTTACTTCCAAGCATTGTCTTCTCCTCAAAGAAACGTTTTCTTCCTTCTTCCCTGAAAAGGGCTGACTCAGAATATTTGGAAGAAAGCAGGAAGCCTTTTCTCCACTCCTGCCAGCGTGCTTATAAGGTCACCTGCCTCACCTAGCTACCCTGGGGTATACCTGTTTCGTGCCTGGATGGGAGGCCACCAGGAGATCCCATTGGGAGGCTGCTCCTACGCTCTTTGCCAAGTAAAACTATGGACTCCTCCGGAGCCGAACTTGACTGAGGGGGGGTCTTCCCCGTTTCCCCAATTGGAAAACTAAAGATTCGATCCTCATGCACAGGCCGCCCTTGAGTTAGGACCGTTAAAGGAGACCACTCGTTACGGTAGTCAGTCATAAAAGTGGGTTGCTCACACGACGGACCTGACTTTGCCATCTTTTCTGTGGGGGTTGCTAAACGAACACGGGAGCCACGAAGTCATGTAAACCCATGAATTACAATGAGCCCGTTTTGCAAAAACACACACACACACAAAAAAAAAACTGGAAGTAAATGACATTTTGGGGCAAAACTGTCATAAGACGCAATCCTCTGCCGGTGGGATTCTGCAAACGTTCATCAGTGCAGACCCCGAAGTGCAGCCAGTCAGGGGGGGTGTCCGACTGTCCGGACTTCTAATGTCATCTCTATTCCCCCATCATAACGTCAAACGGCCGCTCAGTCGCAAACCGAGGACGCCCTGCATTTCCTCTTTCTGGAAAAGAGCCCACCGATCTGAGCAGGGTGACCCCAAAACACCCATCAGCAGATCGTGCTGATGCCACCATTTCCTGGGGAGGCCCTGCTGCATCCGTCATGCTGCCCCATCTTTGTCCAGACCCCAAGCCCACCCAGCCCCCCTCCTTATTCAGTGAAGGCGGGGGGAGGGGGGGGGTTGAATCTGTTTCCAGCAGATGGAGAGTGAGGTGAGGCCGGGAGGAAGACAGCAGCCCCCACCTCCTGCCCCCTTTCTCAGCAGGCAGAGGAGTTGAGGGAGGGGAGGGCCGGTCATTGTTTCCCTGCTTTTTACAAGGGGACCCTGCAGACAGATTGGGGGGAGAGCAGCCCCTAAGTGGCTTATGGCTGTCGAGAAGGGGCTGAAGCTGCCAAGCAGCCCCGGGATTAACAAAGACGGCCTCTGTTCTCGGCTGGGTCATGTGGAAAAGGCCGAGAGGGGGAGTCTCCGGCAAGGGGGCAGGGTAGCCTGGAAGCAGGAGGGGTGGGGTGGGGAGGGGAAAGGGGGAGGCTGGCTGCCACGAGCGGGGCAACTTCTGTGCGATCCAGGAGATGAGGAAGAATCTGGACTTGCAAAACCGACTGCAGGGCAATTCTTCCATCACAAGGCAAGGGAGACTGGCAGGCCACGCCAGAGGGTTTAGCACTATGGTCCTCCCTTAGTGACTGCCCTGTTTAGCGACCCCATGAAATCCGAGGGCTACCGCAGCATGCTGCAGTCGCCCGATTGCCCTTTGCACGCTCCACAGCCAGATTCCCAAATGCAATCCCGGGAGGATCCAGAGGTCAACTGGATCCATACAGTCACAGGATGTCTCCCTTAAGAACCGTCCCATTTAGCAACAGAGGGACCCAACTCAACGGTGGTCGCTAAGTGGAAGCCACCTGCACGAGGGGAACACAACGGAGGGCATAAATAGTGCTATGAACACAGCAGCTCTTGTCACGCTTTCACCAATGGCTTGAAGAGGTGCGGACTTCGCCTCCCAGAATTCCTCCAGAACCCAGATGGGTTTAAGGTGCTGGCTGGGGGATTCTGGGAGTTGAAGTCCCCACCTCTTCAAGCTGCCAAGGCTGAGAAACCCTGCTCCAGAACATGGCATTTTGGGGAAGTGAACACAGCCTCTTCCGTGCTGGGAAGGAGAGGATCTCATGCCAGGAGGGGCCACCAGGATTCACCCCAACCGGTGTGGCCCTCAAGTTGGCTGGCCACAATGCAATGGCTGCATTCTCCTCCCAGGCAGCTCTTGAACCCACAACCCTCTTGATCCCAACATATGCTGAAATGCAAACAACCCAACTGCACAGCCAGCCTCCTCCATGGGTTTAGGGAAGCCAGCTGTTCACCGGGGTAGTTTGGAGACCGACCCGTTTGAATGTCCGCAGGCTACAGGAGCTATCCTAAGTGAGCCAAAAATCTTGGATGCCAATGAGGTGCTGTTAGAAGACACAAACCAGAGGTGGCATTCATTCTAGAGAACCGGTAGCAGAAATTTTGAGTGGTTTGTAGAACCGGCCAATCCCACCTCTGACTGGCCCCGCCAACCCCATCTCTTCTCCGCCTCCCATCAAGTCCCAGTTGATCAGCTGGGTCTCCTTTGGTTGCCCTACCCAGGAGAACGGAGCTGGAAAGCAGGTTAGTGGGATGGGGAGGGAAGGGGGATTTTGCAGTATATCCTTCCTCTGCCACGCCCACCAAGCCATGCCCACAGAAACGGTAACTAAAAATGTTTGAATCCCACCACTGACACAAACCATCATGTGAAAGAGGCTCGGAAGCAAGTGTTATTTTAAGCCTAAATTTGCTCTCTCCCACTGCCCCAGATGCATGTAAGGAGAGGAAGTGATTTTCAAGCAGGAGAAAGGGTAAAACGCAGCCCCCGCCTCCTTGCAAGAGTGCAAAATAGAGATGCCGCTCCAGGTTGCTTCTCACAAAAACAAAACACACTCAGCCACCGATATGCCCACGCATGCACACACACCCACACACACACACAACCAGCACATTTCTTCTCCACCCACCCACACCCCCCCCTTGCATTCCTCTTTGGCCCAGGTCAAACCCTTAAGCTTCCTTCTTCTAATCTGCTTCACCAGCAAGGCTCAACCTCTGCATGAACCTTGCACACATTTCTGCAAAGCCAATAAAGGGGCCGGGAGAACCACTGGGCCGGTCAACGGGAGGAGAAGTGTGCAAGAGGCAGGGGTGAAACCTTGCACCCCCAATCCCACCCTGCTGGTCTTAGCAACCTGGCAGGAAACCAACACGCCTTGCACCCTTCCCTTGAAGTGCTTCAAACAGCCATGTGAACAAGACACGCTGAATGTGCGTGTGGCCATCCCGTCTTCCAGGAAGGGAGGTCAAGGAGGTGATAAAATCATCGGGGGAGGAGAGAGGAGGAAAAGTGGGGTGAGGCGTATAAACCATGGGACTCCAAACTTGGCAACTTTAAGACTTGTGGACTTCAACTCCCAGAATTCTCCAGCCAGCTATGCTGGGAGAGTTGAAGTCCACAAGTCTTAAAGTTGCCAAGTTTGGAGGCCTCTGGAACTTTCAGCAAATCTTAAAAGGTGTCCTTGCAAACTGGGGTGCAGGAAGAGTTGGGGTTTCTGGCCTCTTCCAAATGGCCAAACTCAAGAAAGAAGAGAACCACGAGATCTGTGGGGATGGAAGGAGCCACCGGGACCCTGGAAAACATCGCTCTGCTTGGTGCCAGGCAAAAGTGAGGAAGGGAGTCCTTCTGGGGGAAATTTCAGGCTGTCCTTCCTCATCTGGCCTTCTGCATCGGGCAAAGGGATCCCCACTCCTAAAGGATCTCGTAATTCTCCAAAACTGCAGGAGAAAAATATCTCCTTCTTCCTCTTCAAAGGTGACGTCTTCGGCAAGGCAACTCAACTCCCCACATCAAGTTTGTTCGTTTTTGGGATTCTCCCCCAGGATGCAAAAGGCTGCCTGTGTCTGTCTTCCAAACAGTGTTTTCAACTCTAGCCTTGGGATCACCTGGTGGCCTTCAGTCCAAGTATTACGTGCCTCTGATCCTGCTGAGCCAGTTGCTGCCTCTGCTGGAGACCTTTTCCTGACCTCCCAAGGTTTTAGTAACGCCTCCTGTGGCCAAGTGGCAAGCCACCTTAGCTCCTTCTGCACCAGGGCTGTTATTCAACAGGAGCGGCTCCTTCTCCTCTGCCCAAAGCCTGAGTCTTTGAACCAGACCTTGAAACAAACCCTGGTTAGTCTCCAGCAGGGATATAAAGCAAGTTGTCTTGTTTGCTCTTGCACTGCCCCCTGGTGGCCCTGGGGGGTGGAGGAAGCCATACTCAGTTAAGTCAGAAGGGGATTTCTGCCTCCCCCCACCCCTATTTTGCATACTGAGAGCTGTCCGGGTAACAGATAATCAGAGTTGGAAGGGACCTTGTAGGTCATCTAGTCCAACCCCGCCCTCCCAAGCAGGAGACCCTACACCACCTCTGACGAATGGCAGTCCAATCTTCTTCTTGAAAGCCTCAAGTGATGTCACTGTAGAAACAATGCATTAGTCCAGAAAACAGGGAAGCCAGAGACCCAGACAGGCTGGAGGAGGTCATCACTGGGTCGACAAAAAACGGCGTTGAGACTCTGGAGACAGTGCCAAGAAGAGCAACCAAGATGATCAGGGGACTGAAGGTTAAAACAGGTGAAGAAGGACTGCAGGAACTGGGTATGTCTAGTTCGATGAAAAGAAGGACTAGGGGTGACACGATGGCAGCAGTCTTCCGATACTTGAGGGGCTGCCAACCTCCAAAGCACCAGAAGGCAGCAGAAGCAGCAGCAACGGGTAGAAACTAATCCCTGGAGGCTTTCCAAGAAGAGACTGGACTGCCACCTGTCGGAAATGGTGTAGGGTCTCCTGCTTGGGTGGGGGTTGGACTAGATGACCTACAAGGTCCCTTCTGTTATTCTGTTCTGTTATTCTGACAATTGGCTCTCTCGGGGTGGCCATAATCATGGGGGAGGGGAAAGGGAGGGCAAAGAAGGCTGCCCACCCCTTACCTGAGCTGTGGCAGGGGAGATCTTCTGCGCCACCCATTCCCCAAACTTCAGAGGGCTCTGATGCTGCTGCCCTGCGGGGACCCCAGCTGGCCTCCCTCTTTTCTCAGGTATCAGCTTCAGACCCTCCAAGAACCCCTTGCCCCCTCCTTCTCACAGCCAATCTCCTGGGAAGAGGGCAGCAGAGCTCCAGGAGTCGGTCCAAAGGGCTGGAGATGCCAACATTGCAGGAACCGAGTCGAAGGCGAAGCCCCCCTGACCCCAGCACAAAAAGCCAGCGCTCTCCCGCTTGACTGAGCCCAACAGCTTGCTGCATGCAGGGCAAGCTCCTAAAGCCAGCTAGGAAAACCCTGGGGGGTACCCCCTTCCTCCACCCCCACCCCCACCCCAAACCAAGAGGGTGCCAGAACTATGGGGCAACCAGGCAGTGCAGAATGGGGACAATCAGCAAGCGTGGAAGGATGATCACTGCCAGCCCAAACACGAAAAGGCAGAGACGCTGGCAGTGCTCATCCCCAGCCATGCATTCACCCTCCCAGCTGCTTCCCCCACACTTCCTTCTCTCCTCCCCCTCTCACACACACACGCACACACACACACAGTCTGCACGCACATGCCAAGGGGCAACTGCAGGCACGGAGCACACCCCTCTCGCCCTTCTCCCCTCCTTGAAGCTGTCGCCAGCTGGTCTTCTGAAAGCCCAGTTAAAAGACCCCGGTTGCTATGGGGCTGGAGGTTAAGCCACAAAGTCGTAAATCAGTCGAGACAGGACAGTTTCCAGCTTTATTCGGGATGCACCAGAGTGCGTATATTCAGCCTGCTTTGAGCCCTTTAACTTGAAACTTGGACCTAAGAACTATATTACCACTACTCATTTCTATCAAGCATTTCAAGTTGCAATCTATGAACCTCCCTCAATGTGAGTTATTAGGCATCAAAACCAGAAGCAACAAATAAAAGTGGTTTTTTTTAAAAGGTGATTAAAAAAAATAAAGATGGTACAAAGGCCACAATTTGGCTGGGGGAGAAATGTTGATTTCACCAAAGTTGTTAGGTGCAAAACGGGAATAGAATACAGAATAACAGAGTTGGAAGGGACCTTGGAGGTCTTCTAGTCCAACCCCCTACTCCTGTTGGAGGGGTCGCTTCCAGGTCAGGGATCTTCTCCCTGTCTCAGGCTTTTTTACATGACCAGCTAGGTTCCTGGACAATCCAAACATTTGCAGGAAAACAGCCAGGATAGAGCCAGCATTTCTGAGTCTTCACAACTGGGGAGAGCACAGCCATCTTTTCTGTCCTGGAATGCTAAACAATCCAACAACCCAAGGTCATTATCTCAATAAAACTCTTTGAACTGCTGTCCACGGCTGTAAAATATCTGGGCTAATTTTGGAATGTCCTTGCCTCTTCTCCACCTCCTTTTTGCAACCTCCTGAAAAACTATCCACCCTGTTCCCAAAGGGTCCTGGACACGACTAAACTATCAGTGAAGCTTTTGAATGGAATCTTGGAAGCCGGGGGCAACCGGAGTTCAGAAGTCTTTTTTGACCCAAATTTTTAGAGGGATCCATCACGGCACGAGGGAACTTCTGCAGGACAGCCCACCATCCCACCAGCTTCCAGACACATCTAATACCAAGCATGGATGACCTGCCGTTATGTTCAAACATCTGGGCAGCCTCTTCCCACAGGGTGCTTTCAAGCAGTGTGGAGACTACAAACCCCATTATCGCAGCCAGCAAACCATACACATCTGAAGAAGAGACCGTTGACGCGGCGCTACTCAAAACTATTTGCCGGGAATTAGGACGGTCTCCTTTTTTCAATGCACCCCAAATTTTCTTGGTTCTAGTGGAGCCATCTGAAGCCAGCAGGGAAAGAGGAGGGTGGATGTTGACATCTCCCAGATGGTACCCATGTCAAGAGGAAGATGGGATGTCACCCCCTTTAATGGCTTGGTCTCCAATTCTCTGATACCAACATGCCTTCCACGCAACACACAATTCATTTAGAACAAGACAGCCTACTGGGATTCAGTAGCAAGTGAAGAGGCCACCTCCTCACCTGTTCTGCAGTTGACAGGTGTCCCAGGAGGACTAATGGAACACTGAAGGAATCGGGATGATGGATGAAGTCAGGGACCAAAGAACCATCCACCTGGAACCATCAAATCTGCAGAAGCCAAGCCCAGAAAGCAGATGTTCTCCACCTTGATTTTATCCATCTCTATCATAGTTTAGGGGTTGTTGTTGTTGTTGTTTTACAAAAAACTTGTAGTCCTCAGTGGGCAACTTGAAGGTGGTGGACTTCAACTCCCATGCTACTTGGGGAATTCTAGGAGTTGAAGTCCACCCATCTTTGAGCTACTAAGGTGGAGAAACATGGCTATGGAGAAAGACTGCTACATATAGCCTGCTCGCTCCGTTTCACTTTGTCAAAACGCAAATGGGAATCAGAATTTGCATTCCCACAACAGAGTGTGTGTGTGTGTGTGTGTGTGGCCCCACGCAGCATCTTCAGATGTTTCGGGCAAGTTCCTGACGGAAAGGTTTGAGGGTTGATCTTCTGCCTCCAACTGTCCATTCTCTCTCTAGCATTATTTACACAGGTTTGTGGCCCCTGGGAGTGTGATCCACAGGAGAGTTTTAGTGCAAAGGACCATTCCGTTCCTGACCAGAACCTGGAGAGCAATAGATCCTGGTGACCAGCCATACCGCGTAGAAGAGCTATCTCAACAGCCACAAACTCCAGAGGGGGAATCTCGCCATCCATCTCACTGGGAGACGATTCACAGGAGGTTCACACCAAGAGAATAAACTTCAGACAAACACACAGAGACAAGACTCACAAAGGCAACTGCGATGCTCAGCTGCACCTGTCTCTCTCTCTCTCTCTCTCTCTCTCTCTTTTCCAACAACGCACCAGCTTGTAGTAAATTTCCCAAGCCAGACCAACAGAAAGTCTTGAAAAGAGCAAGTCCTGGAATAAATGCGAGCCTCCGAGTGAGCACAACCCGTCCCTTCTCCAACCTTTGACTTCCAATTTACAGGGAAAGGTTTGATTTCTGCCAGCCTGGGTGCCATGGATCCCTTCCCCCATCTTAAAAGTTTCAACTATTTGCCAAATTTTAACCAGGAAAGATAAAATGTCACTGTCTGGTCTTCATACACACACACACACACACACCCCTTTAAAAAGCCCACTTCTCCATCCCAAACAAGCAGGTGCAGTCTGTAAACTGAGGTTAGCCCAAACTTTTTTCAACTAGGGGCAGATTTTTCCCCCTAGTGAAAAAACAAAAAAACAAATAAGAGCAGCTCCAACGCATCATAAAGCAAAATATATTAGGGATGCCCCAGTCTTGGATCTAAGCAACAAGTTTTATAAAAGGGGAGAGGGGAAGTTGTCCTTGTAAGTCCTGCCCTGCCAAAGAGAAAGATACACAGAGAGAAGAGACACACACACACACACAGTCACAAAAACAAATCCAAGAATTTTGGACTTCTTGTCGATCTATCCACCTCAGTGCAGGGAGCCTTTAACAAAGGCTGCAGTTTCTGGAGGGGGTGGCAAGGGCCTCTGCTCCCCCAAATCCACCTTCCCTCCCTGCCCCCCCCCCTCTGCAAATCAGGAGTGGGGGGGGGGAATCCTGGACAATGAAAGACCATCCTGGTCTAGGATGCACCTACCTTAAAAACAGAGGGAGAGAAAGGGACGCAAGACGCAGCCAAACCGCCAGGCTCTCCTGGAGTGAACTGATGACAGATTGGGGAGGGGAGAACCACAAAGGGGAGGGTGGGGGAAGGGGAGGAAAGAGGTGGTGGGGGGGGAGATCTCTGTGAATCCCTCTTCTCGGTCTGGAAGGGATGGGAACGCAGGAGGAAAGGGAGGATGGATGGACGGACGGATGGAGAAAGGGGAGACCTACAAATCCCCCCCCCCACTAGCAGAAAAATCACACCATGATGGGGGGGGGAGGAGCTGGGGAAGGGAGGGGGGGACAGGACTGAAAGGGAATTTCCTGCAATTGCCTCGTGTTTGGGGGGGGGGCGAGGGGGTGGGGGAGGCAGAGGAGGAGGGTGGATTTCTGCGCGAGAAGCAAATTAGAAGAGGCAAAACCCGTGACACAACAAAGGGACAAGCGGGCGCAAGCCTGTAAATTAAACATAAAGGGGACATTAGATAATTAATGAGTGGCTGCCCGCCTGCAACGCCGCCCCCTCCCCCGGGGCAGAGCCAGCCACTGCTGGCACAAGAGGCAAAGGGGGGGGAGGAGGAAGCAGCCCACACCGCGGAACCAATCGGGCTGCAAGGGGGCAGGCGAAAGGCACGGGGAGGCTGGGAGGGAAACCACCTGTAAGGGCCAGTCTGCCCCACGGCCCCACGCCTAGGAGGCCAGCTGCTCTGGCTGGCATCTGTGGGGATCCTCGCCAGAATGGGGAAGGGGTGTGAGGAGGCTGGACACTGGATCTGGAGTCGGAAGGTGAGAAGCAAGCAAGCTGGGTGAAGCAGCAGGTGAACAGCTCCACACACACACACCCATCGATGACCTCAAGGGGGCTCTCTGACCTGGGTGGTTTTCTTGCAGACATTTCGTGACCCAACTAGGGAACATCATCAGTGTCACAAGACAATGGGGTTTGCGAGGAGGAGGAGGAGGAGGAGGAGGAGGAATCCTTGGAGGGCGGAGGTTTCTTGCAGGAGGAGGAGGGGGTTGAGGAGGAGGAGGAGGAGGAGGAGGAGGAGGACTGTGGGAATCCTTGGTGCTTTCTGAGCTTGGTGGTTTTCTTGCAGACGTTTCATGACCCAACTAGGGAACATCCTCAGTGCTGATGTCGAGGCTTGGGTAACACTGATGATGTTACCTAGTTGGGTGGTGAGACGTCTGCAAGAAAACCACCAAGCTCAGAGAGCACCAGGGGCCCCTCATCTCAACCCTGAGCTGCAAATACTCTCTCATAGCAAATGCTCCCAGTCCGACCACCCAATTGGTGTGGCATATCGGAGTTAAAGTCACCCTACTGAGGAGAGGGGTGGCATATATTGTGGCACAGCCAATGCCTGGCATACCGGTTTGCTCTGCAGCCTGGCATGTAAGACAGCCACCCATCCCTACCCTTACAGACAATATCTCCCTCCCTCTCTCTTTCTCCATCACTTCCTCCCTCCCTCTTTCTCTCTCCCTCCCCACTCTCCCTCCCTCTTTCTCTTTCTCCATCACTTCTTCACCCCCTCTCTTTCCCTCTCTCTTTCTTTCTCCATCACTTCTTCCCCCCTCTTTCCCTGCCTCTTTCTCTTTCTCCATCACTTCCTCCCTCCCTCTTTCCCTCTTTCTCTCTTTCTCCATCACTTCTTCCCCCCTCTCTTTCCCTCCCTCTTTCTCTCTTTCTCCATCACTTCTTCCCTCCCTCTTTCTCTTTCTCCATCACTTCTTCCCTCTCTCCCTCTCTCTTTCTCTCTTTCTCCATCACTTCTTCCCCCCTCTTTCCCTCCCTCTTTCTCTCTTTCTCCATCACTCTTCCCCCTCCCCTCCCTCTTTCTCTCTTTCTCCATCATTTCTTCCCTCCCTCTCCTTCCCTCTCTCTCTCCTCCCCCCTCTCTGCCTCCCCCTCCCTCTCTCCTTCTAATGTCTTGCCTTCTCCCAGTTCCTCATGGGGGGGGGGGGTCAGATGCCAGAGGAAACCTGACCAGGATCCAGACAGGCAAAAGGGAGGGGGGGCATGTGGGGGGGTGGCAAGGCACACAAACACATTCTCTCCCCCCCTTTGCTTTGCACACCCCTTTGAAATGCAAAATGTGTTTGTCCTCCCTGGCTCAATTGAAGCCTCCACAGTCAGACTTTGAGTCACATCCAGGCACACAAAGGCGAAGGCGAGGAGGGGGCTCAGGGTGGGCCAACACACTCCAACCTGCCCCCCGCTGGCCCACACATTGTCCTACGGCCGAACAAAATGCGTTTATTAATCTCTGTCCCAACTGCAGCCGCCGCCCCCCCCTGCAAACACCCAGGCACGGTGGGACTCTCTCCCCCTCCCTCCCTCCCAGGGTGCCTGGGTGCGAGTGTGTGCGTTGTGTGTGTGTGTGTGTGTGTGTGCGCACACACACACACGCACGCAGAGGCCTTAATTGTCTCTCCAGCCTCCAAGGACAGCCGGGGTGAGTCACGGAGCAGATGCTGAACACGGGAGTTCAAGAGAGATGGGAAGGGGGCAGCGTGGCGAGGAGGCTGGATTCTCCGCAGGTCAAGATGGCTGCTAAGTCAATAGCCGGGTGCTGTTTACCGAGCAGGGGGTTACGAAGCAGCTGTTCCTCCCATCTCTCGACATCTTTCACACACACAGAGGGGGGGTGTGGGAAAAGACAGCAAAAAAAAAAAAGGGATTAGGGAGCGTCTGCAAAGATTGGCCGCCAGCCGAGGATGAAAAAAAAAAAAAGAGAGGGGGGAGGAGGACGTGTATTAGTCATGCAGGATTTGCAGCTGTAGAGGGAAGTCGATCTTGTGGGGAGGGGGAGACTGGCCTGGTCGGAAAGGGAGGGGGAGGCACAGGGCAGGGAGGTAGCCAGGATTCGGGGCTTGCAAAGGGCAAGAAGAAGGGACCCCGGAGGTCTTCTAGTCCAACCCACTGCTCAGGCAAGAGAACCTGTCCTATACACCATGTCAGTCCAATTTCTTAAAAGCCTCCAGTGATGGAGCTCCGGTGGCGAGCTGTTCCGCTGGTTAACTGCTCTCACTGTTAGGACGTATCTCCTTGGAACGGTCACTCAATGAGCCATTGTAAGCTGGGGACTGTCTGTGCTGGGCCTTGTGGCCCTTAGCTGCATGCAGTCAGGTGACTCGGTGTTTCTGCCAACCTGGCTGCCCATCTTTTTAAGCCAGGATTTGCTGAACCAACCAACCACCCCTGCCTGGCTCACCTCTTGTGCCAAGCCCAGAATGGTGGTTTGCCAAGCTCCAAAGCCGGAGCCCTTTCAACTCAAACCAAACCGCCACCCAGTCGTGGCTTGGCGTCCCCTGCATTCCTGGGAGCCCTGCTCCTTCCCTGCCGTCTCCTGTTACCAGGAAGCCAGGGAGCCCGGTGCCAAATAGCCAGCCGCCCACCGCGACATGTTGCACAGGCTGGACGGCCGAACACACAGAAGCAGCTTCCCAGCAGAAAGCAGCCAAACCAGAGACGCCAACAGCCGCCGTTGTCGTCTGCGATCTGATGCGCTCTGCACTTCAGAGCCCTCCAGAAAAATATCCTGAATCCTTTCTGGGCATTCCCCCTTTTTTCCTTGCCGGTGGTTCTCCTGCAGAGCGCTGGGCTCTCCTCCCAGCCCCAAAACCGCCACTGGCCGTGTCCTGCCTGGGTGGTGAGGGGGCAGCTGCGGCAGTTAATGTTTTGCACCATCTATCCAGAGCTATGAATCAGAAACCACAGGTCTTCTGGCCAAGAGCTTCAGCACAGAACAATGCAGGAAGCCAATGGCTCAACTTGGAAGAGAGCAGGGGATGCCTCGTTGACAGCTGAAGGAGGAAGGAGGAGGCCTTAGCCCAGAAGATCCCAGGCTAGAGCATCTTTCCAAACTATTTGGGTTGTCCCTCAATGAAAAAGCTGGCTGGAGAACATCTGGAAGAGGAACTTCAACACTGGAGCCTCTGCCTTGGCCTGGGGTCAAGAGGAATCCCAAGGGATCAAGTTCTGCCAGCAGAGATCTGATTTTGGAGCTGGCCCTGATCAGGGAGAACCAACCCCAGCAATTGCCGGACCTTCACAGCTGGCTTGGGGGTTCTGGGAGCTGAAGTCAACCCAATTTAAAGTTGCCAAGACTGAGACACACAGTTAGACAATCCAGTCGGGAGGGGAAATTATCAATCAATGCAAACATAGCCAGGACCCCCTTCCGAAAGGGATCCCCTCTTCTCAGTTTTTATTCCCAGGTTCCAAAAGCGGAGCTCTTCCTGTTCAAGTCCTCTGCCTGCCTCCCAAGATGGGCTCCTTCCTCCTCACTTTCTCGGCGCGAGTTTTAATTGCACCGCCCTTCCTGAAGACCCCGCGTCAATTAAGGAACCCACTGGCAAAGCAGAAGCCGCTTGGAGGGCTGCAAATCCCTTAACCAGCCCAACGGTTTGTTTGTCTCCAACCAGCTCTGAAGAAGAGCAACTGGGAGGACTCCAAGCAAGTGTTCAAACAGAGGCTCTGGGAGACCCTCCTTCCTCCCCGGCTCAGTGAACTTCCACCAAGTCGGCTGTCTCCATGGGACCCCAGAGATTCTGCCCTCCCCACGTGCAACCGAGGGAGGGGAGGGGAGCTGGTTTTGCAGCTGCTTAAGAGCATCCGAAGCAGCTCGACTGGAGGAAAGGCCCCCATCATCTCCAGGATCAGGGACTTTTCTGGGAAAATCCCCCCCCTCCACCCAACAACAGCAAGGCACTTCAATCCTCCTCTTGGTCTCCCAAACTGCTTCTCTTCAGCCGAAGGAAGCCAAGTGCTCCCACATCCTCCCACCAGCTTCAAGTTCAAAGCAGGAGTGGCCTACACGCCAGGGAGCCAGGGCCGTTAGGCTCTTTTGAAAAAGAATCCCCAGGACTCCTTCTGACTGTGTGGAGGAAAGAAACACATTAAAAAAAGTCGAGATGGATTCTGTGCCATCAAATTAGCAACCACATCGATTTTCCTGCAGGTGGATCGGCTAGTCTTTCAAATCTCCCAACAGGATCCATCACCCCTGTATCTGAGCCCACCCATATCTCCCCTTCCTCCTTCTTCCTTTCCCTTTTCTTCCTCCTCCTCCTTTTCCTCCTTTCTCTTCCTCCTCCTCCTCCTCCTTCCCTAACTACCTACCTACCCATCTTTCCCAGGTATTACAGACCTCAAGGGAGCTGAGGCTTTGCATTGATTGATTAAGTACCATCAAGTCAACTTTTGCTCATCAACCAGGTATAATTAGTACTATAATCCTCCTCCCAGGCCAATAAGGGGCCCAGGGCTTTAAGGTTCCTCCGAGCCCCCTCCCCCAGGAGGGAAGAGAGACCACCTGGAGACAGATCCCACCCTGGAATGCAAGGAAGCTCTTGGGCCAAATTCCACTCGTTCATAGCCAAGCAGATGCTTCTCTTCTGTCATGTTCTCATCAGATGCTTCTAAATAAATATCTTTGGCAAAAAAAAGGAGGTGAATCCCCGTTTAAGCCTCACCCCACCAGCGAGCCCAGGATCCCCCCCTCTGCCCAGCTGGGCCTGAAGCAAAGAGGGAAGGCAGGACGAGGCCCCTAACCCAGCTGAAGACCCTGTTTCTTGCAAGCAGCTGGGAAGAGGGTGGGAAGGACAAGAGGCACAATTGGGGGTGGGTGGAGGGGGGCAGAGATGGCATACATCATGGCTGAAACATCTGCTAATAAGGTCTCTGGGGAATTATGAAAGCCCAAGGTTTTCGCCAGGGGCATCCAAAGGGGGGCGGGAAGCCAGGCCCCCCGGGATGAGAAATGCCAATAGGTTCTGCTGCAGTCAGTTCCCCAAGGTCCCCCTCGGCTGACGGGAGGCTGACCTTCGAGCGGTGACGGGACAGGTAGGGGGTGGGGGGCATGACAACCTTGAGGCAGCAAGCAAAACAATTTGCTTGAAACTTAGAAAAAATTGAGCTGAGGAGGAGGAGGAGGAGGAGGAGGAGGAGGAGGAGGAGGAAGAGAAAAAGGAGGAGGAGGAGGAGGAGGAGGAAGAGGAGGAGGAGGAGGAGAGAAAAGAAGAGGAGGAGGAGGAGGAGAAAGAAGAGGAGGAGGAGGAGGAAGAAGAAGAAGAAGAAGAAGAAGAAGAAGAAGAAGAAGAAGAAGAAGAAGAAGAAGAAGAAGAAGAAGAAGAAGAAGAAGAAGAAGAAGAAGAAGAAGAAGAAGAAGAAAGAAGAAGAATTAGCGCCCCCTAGTGTGGGCTGCTGTGCCTCTGTAGCATGTTGGCGCCCCCTAGTGCTGGGTGGGAGTCATTACGCCAACTGCTTTGCAACCGATGACGCCTAGGAGAGCCAATTCAAAGGCAAGAAGAGTCTTCGGGTTGTATTAAGCCCCGATTCAACCAATCAGCCCCGATTTGCACAAGGGAGGGTTGGGCCCAGAGGTTGACCAGAGCAAGGAGCTGCAGCCCCTTTCCTGTTCCAAAGCCCCTCTTCTCTGTCCCTCTGCCATGCCCTAAATGAGTCCCCCCCCTCCCCTTTTGCAGTCAGGGTGCTGCTTGTTCCCCGCCTGCAGCAAATCGCCAATGTCAGAGCGAGCGAGAGCGAGAGTGGAGGATGCGGGCTTTGGGCCAAAGGCTTTTGTTTACCTTCCTCTCTCGTGCCAGCAGTGACCCTCAGGGACAGACCTGCCAAATGGCCTTGTGGCAATAAGGGAGGCGGCAGGACCCTCAGCCTCCTGCTTTCTCCACCTGCTTGCAAAGCATTTAAGGCCTCCCAAGGTGGATGCTTCCAAAGTGAGGGGGGGCAGCCTGTTTGACGGACAGAACCTTCCCCCACCCCGAACAAACTTCCCAAGAGGAAGTCAGGCTACTTCGCCCTGACCAGCTCGAGCCAGAGAAGGGCAGCGGGAGACGTTTCCTGGCTTGAATGCAGCTCGTAATCTTGGTGGCCTTCGGACTGGCCCCACTGGCCAGAGACTCTCGGAGAAGGGAAAATGCAGAATGCAAAACACTTTGGAGGGTGTTAAGACAGGACTGGCCCTTGTCCGTAGCAGAAGGACCGACCTCAGGCTCCTGCAATGAAGGAGGAGCAACGGATGGAACCCACCAAGAAGCACGGATAAATTTCCTGCCAGTCAAAACAATTAATCAGGGGAACGGCTTCCCTCCAGAAACTGGGGTTTTATTTTTTTAACTGAAGAAGAGATTGGACAGCTGTTTGTCTGAAAGAGAATAACATCTACTGCTTGAGGAAGGGGTTGGACTAGAAGACCTCCAAGGTCCCTTCCAACTCTGCTACTCTGTTATTTTGATATTCACGCTTACGGTCCTTTGAGTCGGCAAATGGAATAATGTTAAATCTTATAATATTAGCAACAACGATCGACTATTATAAAGAGCAGAGGTAGTTCTTGCCTTACCACCATTCATTTAGAGACTATTCAAAGTTTTACAAGAGCACTGGGGGAAAAGGTCATTTAAAGCAGCCCCTCGCAAATATGACAGTCATAGCATCTCCATGGTCCCTCAACAAACATCCACTGGCTCTGTTGTTAGTTCAACTAGGGGCCACACCATCGAGGCAGGGGGGCCAAAAAGCCAAGGTGGGCACCCATACCTGTATGCACCTGAGCCCTGAGATTTTTTTTAAAAAAAATATGCATTGTTTTATAACAGCTTGGTAAACATCTATCAAGTTTGCTAGCTGGCTCAGGCCTCCTTGTGAAAAATGGGACATCCCTTTTTTTTTATTATTTGGGGTTGGGGAGTAAAGAAAGACAAGCCAACTCGGTTGAGATCAGGCGAAGCTTCTTGACCTCAGGCAGTCATAAAAACACCAAAGCCGAGGTTTTGGGCCAAGTCTTCCCTGAGCAAAGCGGCCGAACCAAATCCAAATGAAATGGAGACAACGGGGAACCCATTTGGGTCTCGCTCTTTTGCTCTGCCCTCCCCCCCCCCAGCACTAATGACGTAGAGCTGTGAATTGCAGCAGCAGAACCAATTGAGCAGTCAAAGCAGAGATATGGAGCGGGGTGGGGCTTCATAGCCCCAGTCCATAGCCCCCAAACCGAAGAGGCTGGGGGACTCAGCTGGGACCCCAGGCAGCCTCCCTTTGCAGCCCTGACAATGCATAATCGCACTGCTGACCTCCTGAGCGAGGAAGATTTAGAACTCCCTGCAGAGCGGAGGGCTCGTTTATTTAAATAATAATAATAATAATAATAGTAATAAAATAATAATAATAATAATAATAATAATAATAATAATAATAATAAAAGGAATTAAAAGTATGCAAGAAGAGAAATCCTCTGGGGAGAGGAGAGGACGGGGGTCTCGGTTTTACCCAACGATCTGCATCTGCAGCTCCCACCCACCGACCCTCCTCCCTCAAAATACGACAGCAGGAGTTTCTGCAGCTCAGAAGTTTGTGGGGGGGGGGAGGTTTACACACACACACACACACACACACACACACATTAGGACTAGGAAGAAGAAGAGGGGGAGGAAGGAAGACTAATACAGCCAAACGCTTCTCCCACCCTTGATGGAAAAAGCCTTGCTTTTCTTCTTCTTTTTTCCCCCCCCTTGACCTGTGACTCCAGGAATCTTCCAGATAAATCATTTCGGGAACTTTAGACAATGAGGCTGAGGACTCTCCCGGGCAGGACAGAGAGGGGGTTGAGCGGGGGGGCTGTGGGGAGCCAAAGAGAAAGGAATTTGGTGGAAATCAGAGGCAGCTGTTCTTCGGTTGGAGGGGGACAGGGCACTCCTGGGGGAAGATTGCAAGCATTCCCATCCTGGCCCAGCTCGGGGCTCCTCGCAGCCACAACAAAGGGAGGGAAAGGCAAACACGGGAGATGGTCGCCTCTCTCTCTCTCTCTCTCTCTTTCTCCAGGCTTCTCCCCACCCTCCCTTCCCAAGGTTTCCTTGGCCCCCTTGCAAAGGGGGAGGGCAGACCTCTCACGCCTGCCGTGCAGCAGACGAGGCCAGCAGGGAGAACAAGGCAGGCCCTGCATGGAATAAACCTGCAGTTTCTCCACCTCGGAGGTTTTCGCAGGCGTGGACGTCAACTGCCAGGATTCAGCACGCTGGTTGGAGGAGGGGATTCTGGGAGTTGAAGTCATCACAGGGGTAGTCCTTGACTTACAACCCCTATGGAGGCTCAACATTTCTGTTGCGGAGCGAGGCGAGACGGCGGTCTCGCTCCGCAACGGGAATTCTGGGCTGAACCGTGAGTTTTTGGCCCATTTTACACCGCAGCCGTTCAGTGAATCCCTGCCGTTGTTAAGTGAGGAATGCAGTTGCTAAGTGTGTTTTTTGGCTTGTCAGGAGGTCGCAAAAGGGGTCTCCCGTGACCCTGAGACACTGCCACTGTCATAAATAGGAGTCAGCTGCCAAGTCAGACGGCCGTAAGGATGTTGCAATAGTCATAAGTGGGAAGAACGATCCTAAGTCACTTTTTTCAATTGATCAGCTGGAAGGGACCTTGGAGGTCTTCTAGTCCAACCCCCCCGGCTCAGGCAGGAGCCCCTGGCTGCCCAGTCTCTTCTGCAAAGTCCCCAGTGCTGGAGCAACCACAACTTCTGCAGGCAAGTCGTTCCACCGATTAATGGCCTTCCCTCTTGGGAAGTTACTCCCTAATGCTTCCCCCCTTGCATCCGTGGTTTGCAGCCGTAGCTTCATGCGTTGTAACTCCGAACGGTCATGAAACAAAACTGTTGTAAGTCGAGGACTACCAGCGACCTCGGCAGCCCTGCCAAGGGGGAAGCAGAGCGATTTAGGGCGGAAGGAAGACTGCAAGATGCAACCCAGATCCATCTTGTGCTGGAGCAGAGTTGCGGTAGAGTGGGAAGCTCCAGTCAAACCACCCACAGCTTCACCCTCCGCGCACACGCGCACACACACACACACACACACACCCAGCCTCCCAGCCTCTTGGAGCTGTGCCGCCCGCCTCCCCCCCCCCAGCCCAGCCCCCCTCCAGCGGCATTCCTGCAAGGTAACGCAAAGTCAGGCGCAAGGAGACAGTGAGAGCACTATCCGGCTTTCCTCGCACCAGATGTTTGCATAAATAAGGCAGCTGCCCTCTAAGCTAACAAGGTCAGTCTCTGGCTCCAGCAAGCCGAGCAAACAGGCTGGGTCTTGGCAGCCGCACGGCTCTGGCTTGGCACAAGCTGCGCTTCGGCTTCCTGAATTCTTCAAGCATCAAGAGAGAGAGAGAGAGAGAGAGAGAGAGAGAGAGAGAGAGAGAGAGAGAGAGAGAGAGAGAGAGAGAGAGAGAGAGAGAGAGAGAGAGAGAGAGAGAGAGAGAGAGAGAGAGAGAGAGAGAGAGAAGGAAGAAAGAAAGAAAAAAAGTGGCCAGAGAGGAGGAAGAAAAAGTGGTGAAAAATAAGCAGCAAAAACCCAGGCTCCCTGCCACCATGGCTTGCTTACACACACACACACACACACACACACACACACACACACACACACAGAGTCTCAAAATAAGAGGCTCCCTTCAAACAGCACCAAGGGGGCTGCCAGGGTCCCAGGGTGGAGGGGAGGCAGATGCCAGGGTTGGGCGCCGTTGCCAGTGCTGCCCCTGGCACCGTAGGGCAGAGAGGAAAAGGGGCCAAGATCTCCCTGGGTAGGAAAAACGCCGGTTGGTTTGCAGGATGTTGTGGTTTCAAAGTGAGGGAACTCGATCCTGTCCCTCTTCCGTCCAGGGCAAAACAAAGGCAGCTTCAGAGCGGAGCCAGGGTTAGCTTGAACTCAGTTTGTTGAACAAGCCATGTTCGGTCGCACATCATGCTATGTTTTATAGGCTACAAGCAGGGATTCGCCTATCACGCATAGCCAAACAAGCTCTAAGCACAGGGTTTTTTCTCGAACTGGGCACCCTTTCATATTTTGTGGGGTTAAATTTATTTTATTTTATTTTACAACAAATCGATCTTTCAGTTATACAGTGTGTCAACTGGGTATTGTGCAAATATTGTGCCAATATTTATATTTAGTATACATTTCTTACTACAATTACATTCATATTAAAAACTACTCAACCTTATATAGCTTATCATTATACCCATATTCATTTTACTTCTTACTTTATTTTCCAACCGTTTATAAAATAAATCCCATATCCTATAATATTCCGCTTCTTCTTGTTCTTTAATTGCCAATGCTAATCTATTCATTTCTGCACATTCCAATATTTTCATGATCCCCTCTCCCTCTATCAGAATCTTTGCATTTTTCCAATTTTGAGCAAATACCATTCTAGCTGCTGTTAATACGTGTATAATTAAATATATTTTTTCTTTACTCTGACTCGGCTGGGCAATTCTGGGAGTTGGAGTCCACCCATCTGAAAGGGTGCCCAGTTTGAGAAACACTGCTTTATCGTAGGCATACAAATAATGCCCCAAATGCCAGCCACTAAACAGCAACCGAACCCCCACAGGCCAAAGGGAGATAACCCTGGAACCGCTCTCCAAATTCAGCCTTTGGACAAAGTACTGTAATTTTGGAAGAGAGGCTGGCTTGGAGGAGGGGGAGAACCAAATCAGAGGCCCCAAACTTCTCATCCCAGGATCCTCAGACAAACTGGGTTTCCTTTCCTTTAGTTAAACCATGTCCTGCAAAGGTCTGCTCCAATAGAAGACACTCTCATCTGGGCCAAGCCATCTTGGCTACTGCTGCAAATACAAAAAAACCACCATTTTCAAAGTTGGGTGCAAGACCCACTTAAAAATGGGGTGGGACACGAAGAATAGGGGGGTCAACCAACCCTATGGTTGAGCAGGGGGCTGGACTAGATGACCTACAAGGTCCCTCCCACCTCTGTTATTCGATTCGATTCTCCAAAGCAGCAGAGGCCAGGACAAGAAACCAAGGATGGTCTTGAAATAATTGAAATGAAAGGAGAGGATGTTTAGATTGAGATTAATATTAGAGATCAGGATTAATTTGTTTGTTCTTCTTTTCTGTAACAGTTTGAAGGGAAAAGGTAATAATAGAATTAAGTAAAAATTGGATGATAGGAAGTTGAATGTAACAAATGAATATATAACGATTGTCATATTTGCATGTAAAAGTGATGACCCGGAAATATGTTGTCCACTGAAAAGAGCCTTTTAGTATTTGCAATGTGAAAAATTGAATAAAACTTGTTTAAAAAGAAAAAGAAACCAAGGATGGAAACTAATCAAGGACACATCCAACCTAGAAGCAGAACTTTCCTAAAAGTGAGGACAATTGACCAGTGGAGCGGCTTGCCTCCAGAAGGTGTGGGCGCTTCTTCACTGGAGGTTTTGAAGAAGAACATAGGACACAGAATAACGGAGTTGGAAGGGCCCTTGGAGGTCATCTAGTCCAGCCCCCTGCTCGAGCAGGAGAGTCTATTCCAAATAGGCCATTTCTCTGAAATAACGTAGGCAGGGTTTCCTGCTTGAGTAGAGGGCTGGACTAGAAGACCTCCAAGGTCCCTTCCAACTCTGTTGTTCTGTTAACATTTCCGGCAGAAGCAGCGTGCGTTTGCGCAGGTTCCTATCTTTGCAACTGAAGAGGAAGGTGACAGAGTTGGGTCCAAGAAGCATCAGCCGAGCAGAGTCCTTCCACCCCCCCAAAGGGTCCCAGTTAGGTCAGGAAGGGCGGCAGGAACTCTGCAGGCGGTTAAAGGACAAAAAAGGGGGAGAGAGGCCTGCCTGACAGTCCCGATCCGCCCCTCCCCCCACCCCCTTCTCCGCTGAGCTCAGCTCAAGTCTGCTTTATGGGCCACTAAAAAGTGGGGGGAGGAAGGGAGGGGGTTGCGTCTGCTGTTATCACCGCATAATTTCCCAGCATTTCACCTCTACCAGCAGCCTCCCAATCACCAGCCGCCCCATCTCGGCGCCTGCAACCCTCTTTGTTTTAAATATTATAAAGCAAGCCAGATGCTGCCTCTAATCCCCCAGCTGGTGGGGATTTGCAAACACGCTGGAAAAAGGCCAGCCTGTTTCTGAGCCAGGCTCACCGCCGCTACTGCACCTCGCCTCCCTGCCTGCCCAGCCTGCCTCCCTCTCCTCCCTCCCTCTCCTTCCTTCCTTCCTTCCTTCCCAATCTTCCTCTCTCCCTCCCTCTCTCTCCTTCCTTCCTTCATCTTGTCTCTCCTTCCTTCCTTCCCTTTTCTTCCTTCCCACTCTTCCTCCCTCCCTCCCTCTTTCCTTCCTTCATCTTGTCTCTCCTTCCCTCCCTCCCTCCTTCCTTCCCTTTTCTTCCTTCCTACTCTTCCTCCCTCCCTCCCTCTCTCCTTCCTTCCTTCATCTTGTCTCTCCTTCCTTCCTTCCTTTCCTCCCACTCTCCCTCCCTCCCTCCCTCCCTCCCTTCCTTCCTTCCTCCGTCTGCTGCTGCTGATAGTCTCTATATTAAGAGCAAGAAAAGGGTCCCTCCAGGCCCACATGGACACAGGCTGGGGAGGGGGACTCTGGGGTCCCCAGGAGAATGTCATCCCAGAGGAGAAGCCGGGGTTTAGCAGCAAAGGATCAACCTCTCTCGAGGCTCTAAGACACTCAACTTCAACTGAAGATGGGTGGACTTCAACTCCCAGAATCCCCCCCCGCTTGCTAGGAATTGGAAGCTCACCCATTGAGAAGCTCCGCTTTCACCTCTTTCCGGGGTGGGATTCTACCGGTTTGGACCGGTTCGAATGAACCGGAGGTTAAAGTTACAGCTGGTTTGCCGAACCGGTATTTCAACTGACCGGCTGGCCACTCCCCTCCCAGGAGTCTCCATGTGGCCCCCTTTTCAAGGGAGGTAAGTGCAGGGTCCCCATGGAGGCTCTGGGAGGGGGGAAATGGGCCTTCTGGAAGTCCGGAAATGGGCTGTTTCCGGCTTCCGGAGGGCCTCCAGAGCCCTGGGGAGGCTGTTTTTGCCCTCCCAGAGGCCCGGGGGAGGCCTCTGGACCCTTGGGAGGGGGGAAAATGGTCTCCCCCGGGCTCTGGAAGCCCACTGGAAGCCGGAAACAGGAAGCTCCAGGAAGCCATGCCCACCATGGGGTTTTAAAGTTGCAAGTTACAAACTCAGCCCGGATTGGATAAAAGGCTGATCTGGATCGTCCAGGCTAAGAAGCCCCCTTCAGCTCAATTGGGGGGGGGGGACATCTGGAGGGAGGAACAGATGTTGGACGTGGGCGAGGAAGAGGGCAGAGATCTGAGCTGTTCCAGAGGGGCCTGGTGAAATTACGGGCAGGTGAGAAATTAGGGGGGCAGTGGTGGGATTCAATTTTTTTACTACCGGTTCTGTGGGCGTGGCTTGGTGGGAGTGGCAGGGGAAGGATATACTGCAAAATCCCCCTTCCCTCCCCACCCCACTAACCTGCTTTCCAGTTCCGTTCTTCTGTGCAGGGCAACCAAAGGAGACCCAGCCAATCAGCTGTGAGCATGGATTGATGGGCGTGGCATTCTGTGGGCATGGCTTGGCAGCTTGGTGGGCGTGGCTTGGTGGGCATGGCAGGGAAGGATACTGCAAAATCCCCTTCCCTCCCCACCCCACTAACCTGCTTTCCAGCTCCGTTCTCCTATGCAGGGCAACAAAGAAGTCCCAGCCAATCAGCTGGGACTCAATGGGAGGCGGAGAAGAGATGGGGTTGGAGGGGCCAGTCAGAGGTGGGATTGGCCGGTTCTCTGAACTACTCAACATTTCCGCTACCGGTTCTCTAGAACCGGTCCGAACCGGCTGAATACCAGAACCAGTGGCATCCCTGACCTGGGGTCAAGGCTTGGCCTCCCTCCTAGATGCTCCCGCCAGGTGGGCCAAAGCAAGGGAAGAAAACCTCGCCTGAACTTCACCACCCGAGACAAGTTGATGTGTGACTCATGCCAGTCCTTGGGTGACTTCGAGCAGATGCCTCCTTTGCGATAACCCATAATAAGGGGCTGGGGCTTTGGTTTTCCCTTGTGTGAACCTCATGCCTGGTGTTTCTTCATCACAGCACAGACTCCACTGAGTCACCCTCTCGTTGTGGCTTTGGGGGGAAATGACCCCATAGACGGCATTCCTTCTGCAAAGTGACTTCATCGGGGGCCGGAAAGAATATGGAACACAGAAGAACTGAGTTGGAAGGGACCTTGGAAGGCCTTCTAGTCCAGCCCTCTGCTCAAACAGGAGACTATACCAGGGACTTCCAACCTTGGCAACTTTTAAGACTTCAACTCCCAGAATCCCCCCCAGCCCGGCTTCCCCCATTTGCTTGACAGAAGCTGGCTGGGAGGGTCCCCCTCCTCCAGGAAGCTGCAACTGTTCCAAAGACATCAAGGTGTGTTCAAACAACCTTTTTTTCCCCCTTTTGCATTGTTTATTCAGCTGGCTGCATTTAAGCCATGGTTTATAGAAGCGTGGCTTGCTGGGAAAAAACAACAACCCTCCAGGGCATGGCTCTCCAACTTTGGCCACTTTAAGACTTGACTTCAGCTCCCAGAATTCCTCAGTCAGCTGGGTACCCACAACCTGCTTAAGTAAATCACACTTTCACAAATTGCAGGGGCTGAGCTGGCAAATCCACTCAAGGAACCGCAGGAAAAGCTGTACGAAAGGTCGACAACTAACCGCAACCGAATGCATCCTTTGAGCTTCACAAGCTCTGCAGCCAAACGGCAGATCCTCCACGGAACCCAGTTTCGAGGTTCAGGTGCCATCAAGCCCTCATCTAACCCCCCCAAACTGGCCCCTTCCTTTTCCCACCAGACAGCCCCGATCCGGCACCTTCCATCACCTGTCAGCTGCTCAGCGGGAATTTCAGGTGGAGCCAAGCTGCAACTTTCCAAGAGTCGCCCCCAGATTAAGGATTCTGTGGTTGAGGGAGACCTTCTATCCCAGGAGCCTGAGCTTCTCCAAGGAAGCAAGACTGTACCCCCTCCCCCAGCCTCAGGGCAGGCCCCCCAAGAGGGTGGGGGGATCCTCAGGGAGTATGGGAGCCCCCAGGCCCCGATTCCAACCCAGGGAGGGGCTTTTCCAAAAGTCAATTGGTCTTTGTTTTTCTTCGAAGACTCCTCATCCAAGAACTGAAAGCAAACACACACACACACCCAAAAAAAAAGGAGGGGGGAGGGAAACAGAGGGTTGGACTAGAAGACCTTCACTTGTCCCCTTCCCAACCCCATTGTTCTATGTTCTGTGAAAGGAAAAGAAGAGGCTTCGCCCGGAAAGAGCCAAACATTGAAACACGGGGAGTGAAGAAGGGAAGAACCACGGGAAAGAGAGGGGGAGGAGCGTGTGTGTGTGTGTGTGTGTGTGTGTGTGTGTTTAACACAGGAGGGGGGAGAAAGAGAGAGAGAGGTGGTTTGTTGATGACCCAAGTCCTTTTGGCAGGCAGGCCTGCCCCGGGAACACTGGCCACTGGCCCAGTTCAGCGCTGAACTTAAACAAACTCCTGTTGCAGCCATCTGCTTGATTTTAAAATAAGTCAAACAATCTGTTGAGCTGTGGGTAATCAAGTTTCCATCTGCGCGGACGCCTGCTCGCCTGCCTGGAGCCTCCGGTGCCTCTCACAGCCAAACGGCCCAGCATCCCATGTGGCTGTCCTCCTTCTTCCAGCAAAGGGGAGGGACCGGAGCCGGCCACCTCTGGGGGCCACCACTTTCATACCCACGGTCCAAGACTCAGCCCTTTGTAGACCTATCCACTGGAGACGGGGGCCTAAAGGGAAGGGAGGGAGGGGAAAGGGGTCTCTTGGCCCAGCCGGGGGGGCAAGGGGATTCAGCCCCATCTGGCCCTGGGTGCAACAGAGCAGGGGTCAGGGCGGATCCAAGGCCAAATTAGGTCCATCACTAGGTCCACCAAGGGGTGGTTCTTCATATCTCATCAGGCTCTGGAGCAGTGTTGTTCAAGCTTGACAACTTTACGATGGGTGGAGTTGAAGTCCACCCATCGTAAAGTTGTCAAGTTTGAACAACACCAGCTCCAGAGGTGGTAATTCAGCAGGTTCTGACTGGTTCTGGAGAACTGGCAGCGGAAATTTTGAGTGGTTCAGAAAACCGGCCAATCCCACCTCTGACGGGCCCCACCAACCCCATCTATTCTCTGCCTCCCACTGAGTCCCAGTTGATCGGCTGGGTCTTCTTTGGTTGCCCTGCCCAGGAGAACGGAGCTGGAAAGCAGGTTAGTGGGGTGGGGAGGGAAGGGGGATTTTGCACTATAGTCTTCCCCTGCCACACCCACCAAGCCACACCCACCAAGCCACACCCACAGAACCGGTAGTAAAACCTTTTTGCATCCCACCACTGACCAGCTCCATCTGAGATGAAGTTCAACCAAAATCTTTGGCTAGACGCCAGCAAGTGCTCCATCACTGGAGTCAAAGGCCAATAAGTGACAGGTAAAAGGAACTCAAAGGGAAAACAGCAAGAAGGATGAAACCAAAGTGAGGCCAATGGCATCTTTCTTTCTTTCTTTCTTTTTTTTTGTTCCATTGTAAAAACGCACCCAACGGCACCCGTCTCGTCCCAAAGCAGCCGGAAAGAATGCAGAGGGAGAAAGACGATGAGCAATGTGCCTTTCGCAGTGTGTGTGTGTGTGTGTGTTCTTTGAAGCAGGGGTCTCCAACCTTGGCAACATTAAGTCTGGCGGACTTCAACTCCAGGAATCAATCAATCTATCTATCTATCCATCCATCCTTCTATCTATCTATCCATCCTTCTTTCTATCTACTATCTATCTATCTATCTATCTATCCATCCATCCATCCTTCTATCTATCTATGTATCTATCTATCCATCCATCCATCCTTCTATCTATCTATCTATCTATCTATCTATCTATCTATCTATCTATCTATCTATCTATCTATCCATCCATCTATCATCCATCCTATCTATCTATCTATCTATCTATCTATCTATCTATCTATCTATCTATCTATCATCTATCTATCTATCTATCTATCTATCTATCTATCTATCTATCTATCTATCTATCTACCTATCTACCTATCTACCTACCTACCTACCTACCTACCTACCTACCTAGTCTATGTATCATCTACTTTTTCTGTCTGTCTGTCTATCTTTTTATCTATCTATCTACCTACCTGTCTATCAACCAATCAATCTCTGGGGGTTGAAGTCTGCCAGGCTTAATGCTGCCAAGGTTGGAGACCCCTGCCTTGAAGGAAAAGTGAGGGGGGGGGAGGCAGGGAAGACCCACTGCAGGGGAGGGGGAAGGGCATCTGGACAAGGAAGCCTCCTTTTGGGCTCTTCCTTCCCTTTCTCCCTGGAGCGTCACTCGGTCCCAGCCAGAAAAATGCTTTGGCTGTGCATTGGTATGCGACGGAGCCAAAAAAAAAAAAAAAACCCGGCACTGGAGGAGAAACAGAGCTTGGCCTGGCCAGGAACCCCCAGGGACCGGGGGGGAATTGCCCCAGGGGGGCTTCTCCCGAGGAAACGTGAAGGGAAGAGCCA
Source organism: Notechis scutatus (assembly GCF_049901735.1). Classification (NCBI taxonomy): domain Eukaryota; kingdom Metazoa; phylum Chordata; class Lepidosauria; order Squamata; family Elapidae; genus Notechis; species Notechis scutatus. The sequence continues at coordinate 1,856,802 of NC_142017.1, read as the reverse complement.
GACGCTGTACAGGTAGAGTCCTCCTCGGCTTACAACAGCCGGGTTAGTGGCTGTTCAAAGCTTCAACTGAAAAAAGGAGCGTTTCTCACACTTACAACTGTTGAAGCATCCCCACGTGACCAGAATTCAGGCGCTTGGCAACTGACTCATACTTATGACCGTTTGCAGTGTCCCATTTGCGTGATCTCCTTTTGCAATCTGCAAAATCAAGCCTTAATTCACTTAACAGCCTTGTGGTCGTAAGACAGCACACACACACACACACACCCCAGCAAGTCATACGATCCCAGGGGCGGAGCCGAGTGTGCTGAGAATGAACAGCACTGGGTCGTGGGGGAGGGGTCTCCCATGGGGGGTGGGGGATTTGCAGAGGCAGAAGGCCAAAGATGCTGGCAGGAGCTTCGAAAGAGGGAGGGGGGAGTTGAACCCTCTCAGCCAGGCTGGAAAGAATGCATGGGGTGGGGGCGGCGCGGGGGGCAGAGGTTTGCATGCTGCCCTCCCACAAAGTAGGGCAGCCGGTCAACCGAGACCCTCAAAGCAGTAAAAGGCTAAAGGCCTTTGTGCAGCTTCTAGAGAGCAGGCACTCTTGACCTGTTCAAGTTCAAAGGGCAAAACAAAGACAAATCGTTTGGGGCATTTTCCACCACCCCACCCCCAACCCAACTCAAAAGGGGGAGAGGTCCTCCTCCAGGGGTGCTGAATCCCACCTCCCAAGACTGCGCAGGATGGGAGTGACAGGCCACGCATCATATTCTATCCCAATTCCCAGTTGGAATTCCAATTATTCCAATTCCTAGAGGAAGAGATTCCCCCGACCCCGACTTCAAAAGAAGCAGCACGGTGGTTTGGGGGACCAGAGCCACAAAGGCTGGCAAACCCACAACCTGCCCCGGTGCGCCCGAAAGGCCTGTCCCCAGGCGAGGGCAGCTGCCTCCTGGTTGCAAGCAGCAGAAGGAGAGATCAACAGGAAGAGGAACAGCTGAAGTCCCCGGCGGGCCGGGGAGGGAAGGGGGGGAGCTTTGCATACTGAGCCTCCTGCATGCAGAAATATGCAAATAGGCACGTAGGCTGTCCTTTCAGAAAAGTTTTCCTTTTTTTTTCCTGTTTCTTCTGGACAGCACAGCTGTTGATGGAGGAGGGATGGAGGGACAGCAAGGGGAAGAAGAGGAGGAGAGAGGAGAGAGAGGAGAGAAAGAGAAGAGCAAAAGACGAGAGAAAGAGGAGAGAGAGAGGAGAGAGAAAGAGGAGAGGGGGGAGAGAGGAAGAGAGAGAGAAGAGAAAGAGGAGAGAGAAGAAGAGAAAGAGGAGGAAAGAGAGAAAGAGGAGAGAGGAAGGAGAAAGAGAGAGAGGAAAGAGGAGAGAAAGAGAGAAGAAGAGAGAGAGGAGGAAAGAGAGAAAGAGGAGAGAGAAAGAGGAGAGAAGGAGGAGAAAGAGAGAGAGGAAGAGAAAGAGGAGAGAGAGAAAGAGAGGAGGAAAGAGAGAGGAGAGAGAGAGAGGAGAGAAAGAGAAGAGCAAAAGAGGAGAGAGAGGAGAGAGAGAGGAGGGAGAGAGAGGAGAGAGAAAGAGGAGAGGGCGGGGAGAGGAAGAGAGAGAGAAGAGAGAGAGGAAAGAGAAGAAGAGAGAGAAAGAGAGAGGAGGAAAGAGAGAAAGAGGAGAGAGGAAGAGGAGAGAGGAAGGAGAAAGAGAGAGAGGAAAGAGGAGAGAAAGAGAGAAGAAGAGAGAGAGGAGGAAGAGAGAGGAAGAGGAGAGAAGGAGGAAAAAGAGAGAGAGGAAGAGAAAGAGGAGAGAGAGAAAGAGAGGAGGAAAGAGAGAGAGAAAGAGAGAGAGGAGAGAGAGAGAAAGAGAGAGAAGAAGAGAGAGGAGGAAAGAGAGAAAGGAGAGGGGAGGAAAGACAGAAAGAGGAGAGAGAAAGAAGAAAGAGGGGAGGAAAGAGAGAAAGGCGAGAGAAACTGGAGAGAGGGAGGAGAAAGAGAGAGGAAGAGAGAGAGGAGGAAAGAGGAGAGAGAGAAAGAGGAGAGGGGGAAGAGAAAGGGAAAGAGGAGAGACAGAGAGAGAGAGACAGAGACAGAGACAGAGAAGAGAGAGAGAGAGAGAGAGAGAGAGAGAGAGAGATGGACTGCAGCCAGCAGAGACAAGGCCAAAGGCCAAATGTCTACAAAGAGAGCACCCCTCCTAACCATCCGTGCCAGAGATGGTCAATTGTTATTTGCACCACCAGAGTGGCTCCCCCCCAACATCAGCTACAGCCAGAGAGAGAGAGGGAGGGAGGGAGGGAGGGAGGGAGGGAGAGAGAGAGAGAGAGAGACAGAGAGAGAGAGAGAGACAGAGACACACACAGAGAGAGAGAGACCTTTTGCAAGGTGGGAATCGGTTTCCAGCCGACTCCGAGGGGAGCCCGGCTGAATTGCAGGGGGCATCGTTGCCCCTCAACAGCCGGGCAAGTTTCGGAAACGAGGTCAATGGGGGCCGTTGATTCATGTGGTTCCGAGCTGGTGAACCCAGAAGGTTCTAAGCGGCTTGCAGAACGAGAGGAGGCTTAAACGTGAAAGACGTTCCAAAGCAAAGAAAGTTTCCGAAAAAGTTCTGGATCCTCCTGACCCCAAAGCAAAGGAAGCGGCTTCCGGAAGCTGGATCCCGCCAGGCTCAATGCCTGGATCGTTCTGGAAGATTTGCATCAGGGTGGGTGCAATTTTGAGGGTGAGACGTTGGTGCTGCCTTCACCTGAAGACAGGAGAAGAAGAAGCAAGGGATGGAAACGAATCAAGGAGAGAAGGAACTAGAAAGTTCCTGACAGTTAGAACAACTAAACCAGTGGAACGGCTTCCCTCCAGAAGTTGTGGATGCTCCGTCACTGGAGGTTTTCAAGAAGAGACGGGACAGCCATGTGTCTGGAATGGCATCAAATGAAACCAACAAAAAGTTTCAAAGTTACGATATTTATGTAGTTGTTTATCAAGCACATCTAAATTATATTAAAGCAACCAAAATATATTTTACAATCCCCAAGGCATGTCACAAACGTTTGAGCACCCCTAATGTTTGGAAATTGAAAGCTGAAATGTTCTGACACACCCTCACAAGTGCAGGTGGCTGGACTAGATCTCCAAAGCCCCTTTCCAACTGTGATATTATTATTCTCTTATTTTGCTGCAGGAGCTCTGCCTCTGTCAGCTGCGAGTCCTCTCAGTTTGAGATTTTGCAGACTTCTCCCCTTTCCAGCTGTTGGAGAAGGAAACCCCAAGGCCCGCCCCCCTCCTCTCTCTCTCACACACACACATACTTTGTCCCAACCCAAAGTGTCAGTCCAAAGACAACAAAGGGAGCTTGTGCAGGCCAGGGCAACGGCTGCAGCAACTTGACCGTGAGATCAGGGGACAGGTCAATTCCTTCAAGTCTCTCCATGAATGGACAATCTGTCTTCGTGGGCTCCCGCCTCTCTGCCCAGGTGCCAGGCTTCAAATGCACCCAAGGGCCACCTTCACTTGTGACAGCCAAGAAGCTCTCTAGGAAAATCAAACCCACCAACTGTCACTATCCATCCAGAAGCGAAGCCCTGAAGCCTCTGGAATAATAACATAAAATGTTTTCCAAAAGGCAGCGATGATGCTCCAAAAGAAAAGATCATTTAGATCCATCCCTTGCTCTGAAGACTTCGTACTCGTTCTTCTCTTATTCCTTTGGCTTTTGTTATTTATTTTGCATCTCAGGAAATCTAAGCATGCTCAGGGGATGCCTGCTTTCCTAATTAAAGGCAAAAGGAACAGGATAATGGGAAATTAACCAGCTCAATCTGTACACTTCCTTTTTGCATAAACAACAGTCTCGACAACGGAGACTATTTCAACAGGTTTCTAGTTGCTTGAGCAGCGTCCAAAAGCAGAGCCAAGAGATTTAAGAGTGAGCCAAGTTGTCCCTATAAATTCCTAGAATTTTACATGCAACGGAGGAACTGAAATCTTGCACATCACACCGCCTGCAAAGATTGGCTGCACAAAATCTACTGATCACTTCTGGGCAGGCATACAGGAAAAGGGGCGACTGCGATGAAGGGAAAAATTACTTTGGAGTAGACTTATAGGCATGTGCAAATGATGTCCCCTCTTTTAGAACGCTTCCTGAATTCTTTTTTTAAAAAAAACTCTATCCCTTTCACATCCAAAGTGGCACCTGAAATCTTTCCCAGAAATGTCTTATAAATGTTGTGTCGTTCTAAATGGAAGAAGAGTAATCGTTATTTAGTTGTTTTGTCTGGCTGGATCCTTTGAGGGCAGTGTTTTTTCAAGCTTGGCAACTTTGAAGATGGGTGGACTTCAACTCCCAGAATTCCCCAGCCAGTTTAGCTGGGGAATTCTGGGAGTTGAAGTCCACCCCTCTTAAAGGGGCCAAGTTTGAAAAAAAAAAAAAACCACTGCTTTAAGGCTTCAAACACAGAATTATCTGTTTGTTGGGGGGGGGAGATAGCTTCAGTCTCCTTCCCCTTCTATTTTAAGGTAGCAAATCAGCAGAATTCTCATGTTCCCAAAGCATTTTCTGGCAGACCCACAACTCCATAGTTCTGGCGTCATTGGTGTCCACAGCTATCCGGTGAAGTCCACCTGAGCTTGCCTCAAAGACAGGCCCCTCCCCCTTTTACATTCCACCAAGGTGGGCTGGGGAGGAGTCTTCTCCCTGGTGGTCTGCTCAGCTTCCTTTGCATCGATTTGCAAGAGTGCAGCCCTTAATGGCCTCGGTGGGTAAGTGTGCCATGCCAGCGCGAGAGCAGATGGGCTGTAGTCTGCTCTGAAATGCAGAAATTAGCTTGGCTGCCAACCAGCGGAAATGCAGCCGCACCAACAGAGACTCCACATTCTCATCACTTCTCTCCATTTCATGACTTCAGTTTCCCACAAATTGTCCTCCTGGAGCTTGGAACTCCAGAGGAAATCCCCCCCCCCTCCGCCTTCAGCCCCATTAGGAGGGGCTATTAGATCAAGACCTCCTTTGCTGCACGGCCCACCGAGGCCCAACAATCAAGTGATCTCTCCCTGACTCTTGATAAGTAAAAAAAATACAAGTTTTGCTTGCTTTTCCTTCCTTCCTTCCCTCCCTTCTCCCCTTCTCAACTAACTTCCTTCCTTTTTCTCCCTCCCTCGTCTCTTTCCTTCCTTCCTTCCTCCCTTTCCCTTCCTTCCTCTCCCTCACACCCTCCCCTCTTTCCATTCCTCCCTCCCTCCCTCCCTTCCTTCTCCCTTCCTCCTACCTACTTATCAAAGCTCAGAAGCTGAAAATGGCAACATGCATTTTTCTTCTAAAAATCCCAGTTCTATGCCTTTTCAGCCTTAGAAACCCCGTGTAAGGAAATCTCTCCTTGCAAAGGGGGACCAAGGCAGCTTTTTAAGCCAAGGCCAAACTCTGCCTTTCAGCTTCTCCACTGAACCTTTCCCACAGCTTTTGACCTGGTGCTCCTGGGCCGCCAATCACCGCAGACAGCACCTGTTATAGAGACCTACGATCAGCCAGGCAGCACAATCGGGGCTCCTAATTTTCTTTTCAATCGAGTTTCCAGCTTTTAAGAACATGGAAGCAGAGGGGAGTGAAACCAGGTGGACTCACACCAGGTTGGACGAATCCGTGGCCTTCCGTGACCACCTCATGGCTCAACGACCGTCTGAATCCCACGCTTGGGCGCTGTGCATTATTGGAACGGCGCCTGGATAAACAGATCCGTGCTTTGAACCCTGGCTGCTCCGGAAGCCCAGGAAAAAGCTGCGCTACCGAATTATCCACCCAACCAAGGAGCCAAATGGCCACCGAGCTTTCTGACCACACGGCGTGGCTTTGGTGAGCCTCTCCCCCCAAAGCTTTCCAACCTTCACGGTGCTTCGTTTGGCCCTTTAAGGGTGTCTTGCACCAACTTGGGAGCCCTTTCCCCAGGCTCCGGTTTCCCCCAGAAGGCGAGCCGAGCGTCAAGAGCTGTTCGTGGTGAATGAGGCCAGAGCCGAAGGAGCCATTTTTCACGGGCCTTTCCTGAAACAGATGCCGGCGCAGGCTGCCAAAATAAGCAGGAACTGCTGTTTGGCAGCCAGGCGATCTGTGAAAAGAGCACAGGGCGGAGCTGGGACACCCAACCCTTCGTTCCTCCCCTCCCTCCCGGAAAGTTGCAAAAGGGGGGGGGCATCGTTTGTTGGGTAGGACAAGGCGGCCACCGGACTTCCTAGCCCAGCCCTCCTCCATTGGGCAGGGAGCCACGGGCTTCAGGGTGCAACCGGGCCTTTATCGGCACTTCCCACCCCTTTCCTTCTCAATGACAAACGGCTGTGGGGAAACAGATGTGGACGTCTCCCTGCCTGATATTCGTGCGATGACAGGCCAGGCTCTGCAAGGAGGGGGCCGGGTTCCTCTCTAGCACCACCTGTTCCCTGGCCTGGCACAGAAAATACACACACACACACACACAGCCCTCTGTGAACTCATGACATTATCCAGGGAGGGAAAGGAAAACTCCAAGCAAGAAAAGCAAGCAGCAGTGAGTCAGGCAGCGACCCTCACTGGGCTTCAGAAAAACCGGCTCCCTCCCTGCCACGAAAACCCAGGTAGTCCTTGACTTATAACCACAACGGAGCCCCAGATTTTTGCTGCTAAGCAGGACATTCCTCAAGTGAGTTTTGCCCCCCTTTTCCGACCTTTCTTGCCACAGTTGTTGTGAACCACCGCAGTGGATAAGTTTTAGTAGCGAGGCTGTTAATTGAATGAGGCCGTTTCCCCCAATCTGGACTGCAAAGTACTTCAAAGCAGAAGAGAAACTTCAAGGAAGCCGCTTCTTCCTCACCCTCCTTACTCCAGAGGTCTCCAAACTTGGCAACTTTAAGACTTGTGGACTTCAACTCCCAGAATCCTCCAGCCAGCCATTCTAGGAGTTGAAGTCCACAAGTCTTAAAGTTGCCAAGTTTGGGGACCCCCTGTCCTACTCCGAGGAGCTCCATCCAATACCTTCTGTCCAAGGTATTCCTGGGATGCTCTTCCTTTTATGGCTATTGTGGCTGGCCATAATTCCTTTCAACTTTGTCACTGACATAAAACTTGCTTATCACAAAGGTCTCCAGGCAACAAATAATATTACAAGCAGAGGTGAAACTTCTTTGAGTCAATCCACGTGACGGGGTGTCCTCCCTCAATCAACCTGGACCAAGGCCTTGCTGGCAGACAAGCACTTTTCATTATTATGGAAGGTGAACAGGATAAAAGGCTACAGGTGTCTCTGGGAAGAGCCTTGTGAAGAGGGGAGGCTACTACAGGGAAGTAGTAGCCCTGTGTGTGTGTGTGTGTGTGATAAGTGTGTGTAAGTGTGTGTGTGTGTGTGTTATTTTTAAAGCATTTTCTGCGGTCAACAGCGCAGCCCTCTCTAGACTACCTAAGGATGCTGCTCAGAGCAATCAAGCCAAAGAACCCTACGAAGTCTCGCTACCTTGTTTGCTCGCTTAAGAGGGCAACCAGAGTGAAACCAAGCCAGGTCCATCAAGGATTTGCCCTTTGGTGCTCCCTCACCTTGCAAAGAACTGGAGGCCACCCTTGAAAGGCCTTTGCCGCAAAGGACCCAAACCACAGGGAACGTCTGCGCATCTCCATCAAACCCTCGCCTGCCAACTAGGACTCTTGGGGCTTTGCTGGGCAATTGCTCTGCCTTGTGCAGCACTCGAGATGGGCTGGCAAAACGGGACCTGCTCCCTCCAGAAATGTGGTCTGTGGAGAGTCTCCGTTCTCCAGGCCATGGTTGTCCCAAAGGTGCTTTTTCCAGAAAGTCCAGCTGCCTCTTGAAAAAGCACCTTTCTGGGGGATTCCAGAAACGATGTGCAGCACAGAGCTAAAAAGCAATGGGTTTTTTTTCTCCAAATGATTAGGATGCAAACCTAGAGCAGCACCCGTGCTTCAAAACAATAGCTTCTTGCAGTAACACGCCCCAGCGTTCTCACGCACCTGGACAAAAAAATTCATTGCCTGAACGTTGATGCTGGAGATACATCTTGGCTCAAAGGCACCTGCTGAAGAGTCACGGCCTTTCCTATGGCGGTGCCAGGCCGCCAGGCCCCATCCGAAGGCCAACCAGAAGCTTACCTTTTGGAGAGACAGAGGCGCAGTTACGGGCAAAGCCAAAAGATCCCTGGCCACGGCCGATTTGCCTGCCAGCACCACCACAGCGCATTCTGGGCAAGCGCCGATGGTCAGCCGCTTGCCGTCATCCACCAGCAAGGTCCCCGGTCCCCGGAAGGAGCCCAGGAAGATGGGCAGCCGGGTCACCGGCACCGCTCTTAATCCAAGGTGCCGTTTCTTCTCTTGCCGGCAGAAGAAGCAAGCAAAGGTGTCCACCTTGTACTGCCGGGACCAGGCGCTGCTGGGGTGCTGGGCACTGCCCTGTTCATGCTGCAGCCACTGGGCCAGGAGGTCATGGTAGCACAGCACACAGGTGGCCACGATCCCGGTGGCATCGGCTGGCCTGGCCCGCGGAGCCGGCGGATACACGGCCAGGAAAGGGAAAAAGGGCTCCTTTTCGCCAAAGCGGCTGGCAGGAGGGTTGACGCTGACTTGGAACTCCTTCCCAGGGCCCAGCTGGGCACCACAGACGTAGCAGCTGGAGGCCAGGCCTGTCTGGGTCAAGCTTGGGGTCCTGGCCGCGGCCTCGGCCTCCCCAACAGCAGCGAAAACCTGCTGGTACCTGCCCAGGAAGCTCTGCGCGGAAGTGATGCATTGCTCGTTTCCACAGGCGCGGTAGGTGGCCCACAGGTCCTGCAGCACCAGGTAGCAGCGGGGGCAGCTGTGCACCTGGCAGCGTTGGTCGGGCCCCTTGGCACGTGGCGGGCAGGGCAGGCGGCTGAGGAAGGGGAAGTGCATGGCCGCCTTGGAGCTGCCGTTGGGGGCCTTGGCCGAGACGGGGCGCCAGTCCTGGGTGCAGTCCTCCCCGCAGAGGTAGCAGGCTTCCGGCGAGCGGGGCAGCGGCGCCCCCGGAGGCCCTTCCTCTCTGGGCAGCCCGACCCTGCGGGGCTGGGCGGCCGCCAGGGGGCACCACGTAGAGCCGCTGCAGGACGGGCACGTCGGCGCCCTCGAAGCTGTGCCACTGCTGCATGAGCGAGGCGTGGCAGGCCGGGCAGACCAGGGCACTGCCCGCGGGGCTGAGCGGGAGGGCGCCGGGCGGCGGGCTGTGCAGCCAGAGGAAGGGGAAGAAGGGCGCCCGCGAGGCTCTCTCCTGCTTCTGCACGTGGATGCGCTGCTGCGAGGCCGGAGTCAGCGGGGAGCCGCAGACGAAACAGGCCAGGCCGGCCCCCCTCGCCGAGGCTGCCCCGGTGCTGTTGCTGCTGCCGCCGCCGTTGCTGGGCGCCGTCCGGGACTCCTCGTCGCTGGTGATGTTGATCTCGCTCTCCTCCGACGAGCCGCGGTCCGACGGCGGCCGGGCCCGCTCGCCCGCCGCCCCCTCCGCTCGCCTCGCTTCCAAGCCGGCTTGCGACGCCCGCGACCGTCCCAAGCCGTCCATGGCCGCGCTCCAAAGAGGCTCCCCGCTTGCCCGGCGCCGCACCGGCCGCTGCCGCTTCCGACGAGGCTTCGGAGCCAGTGGCAGCCCGTTCCCCGGGTGAAAGGGGATCGCCGCCCCCGCCGCCTCTTCCGGGGGCGGCCGCAGCTGGCTCCCCTGGCGGGGCCGAGCGGGCAGATGCGCGCCCGGCCTCTTCCGCTCCTCGGGGCTGGGCGGCGCGGCGGGGAAGCGCGGCTCGGTCTCCGACCAGGTCTCGGCGTCCGAGAGCGAGGAGAGCGAGGAGTCGTTGGCCGGCGCCGCAGCGGCCGCTCCCGGGGCCGTCGGGGCTGCTGCCGGGCCGGCGCTCGTCGTCCGTCCCCAGCGCGTAGGCGAGGTTCCACTCCTGCGGCGCCCGGCGCAGCCCGCCGCCCGCCGCCGCCGCCGCGGGTCCCTCGCACTGGTAGGGCCGCTTGAGCCAGTACATGCGCTTCTCCACCGGCGTCCGCGCCCGCTCGAAGGCGTCCCACTGCTCGGCCAGGAAGCAGCGGCAGACGGCGCAGACCAGGGCGCAGCCCTCGGCGCTCACCTCCCGCGCGCCGGGCGCCGGCTCCTGGTGCTGCAGGAAGGGGAAGAAGGGCTGGTTGCCGCGGGCCGCCCGCACTTGCAGCCGCAGCTCCTTGCCCCGGCTGATGCCGCCGCCGCAGATGAAGCAGCAGAGCGCCGCGGCGGAGGAGGAGGAGGAGGAAGGGGGCAGGAGGCGGCCGGGGACGCGGGCGCGGGCGGGCAGCAGCGGCTCCTCGCCGCCGCCGGCCCCGCACCTTCGTCCCCGGACGCGACCGCGGCCATGAGCCGCTGCTTGCGGGAGATCGGCGCCTCCTTCCGCGGAGAAGCGCTCATCGTGGCCGGGAGGAGCGGCAACGGCGGTGGTGGCGGCGGCTGGAAGGGGCTCCCCCGGGCCGGCCGCTCATCTTGGAGGCGCCGGGCGGCCGGAGCGAGCGGGGCGGGGAGTTGGCGGCGCTTAGCGGGCTCCCAGCTGCAGCCGCCCCGCCGCCGTTGCTGCTGCTGCTGCTGCTGCTCCGCCGGCGCTGGGGAGGCTCCGGGACGGGCGCGGGCTGCTGTCCTGCTGCGGCCGGAGCCGAGGGCCCTTCGCCAGCCGCGGCCGCTCTAGCGTTCCCTTCGCCCGGCCTGAGGAGGAGCCGCCGCCGCCGCCGCCTGTGCAAAGTTTGGCTGCGAACTCGGAAGCGCCATCGCGCCGGCGGGCTGGCTGCTGCTGCTGCTGCCTGGCCTGGCCCCCGCCCTCCCGGAGGAGGGTCTCCGCCCCACCACCAGCCGCGCTTCCCCGGCCAGCCAAGCCCCCGCCCGCCGGAGCCGGCTCCTCGCTCCCCGCCGACTTGGCGGGAGGTGGGAGGGTCGGGCCGCCCGCCAAGGCCGGAGGGGACGCCGCTGCTCCCCCCTCCCGCCGCTGCGCCTCCTTGACGCCGAGAGGAAATGCCCCGGGGAGGCGGGGGCTGCCCTGGACCCGCCGCGGAGCCCGGCCCTCCCCTCCCCGAGCAGCAGCCGAGCAGGGCCGAGGAGAACTCGGGCTAAGTGAGGAGGGGCTGGGACCGGGGCGCCTCCTTGCAGCCTGGAGGAGGGCAAACCGCTGGACCAGACCAGGGGCAAGAGGGAGCGGAAAGCAGGGGCTGGGCGGGCGGGGGGCGTTGAAGGTCACCCCACCTGGAAGGCACCGAGGGGCATCGCCGGTCCTCCCCGCCTGACGCTTTAAGCCGCATGGATGGCAAACTGTCCCAGAAGCCCAAGTTGGCGGCCAAGGGAAATCCCACCAGGTAGCCAATGCGGGGTGAGGGTGGGGAATCTCACCCCTCTGTGGGGGATGCCTCGGCTTTGCCCATCAGAGAGAGAGAGGGTTGCAGAGCTCCCCATCCAAAGCCCCAGGGACACCCCCCCCCCCCAAGCCAGTGAAATGCAATATTTCCAGAGGGTCAAAGTTGACCCAGAAGGGAAGCAGCCTAAACTGAAGCTGCCCCTGCTCTAAATTTAGCTCCCCAATTCTCCTCGGACAAGAACCCAACATCCCTCGGGGGTTTTTCTGCACAAAACTACGCTCAGTATCTTTGGATCTCAGGGCCAGACAGAAGCTCCCAGAATCCCAAAACAGCAAGTGGGAATCCTGGATCTGCATTTCAACCTGTCTGAGAAGACAAGGCATAGGATAGGATCAGAGGTGGGGATTCAGCAGGTTCTGACCGGTTCTGGAGAACCGGTAGCAGAAATGTTGAGTAGTTCAGAGAACCGGCCAATCCCACCTCTGACTGGCCCCTCCAACCCCATCTCTTCTCCGCCTCCCATTGAGTCTCAGATGATGGGCTGGGTCTCCTTTGGTTGCCCCGCACAGGAGAACGGAGCTGGAAAGCAGGTTAGTGGGGTGGGGAGGGAAGGGGGATTTTGCAGTATCCTTCCCCTGCCACGCCCACCAAGCCACGCCCACAGTAAAAACATTTTGAATCCCACCACTGGATAGGATACAATAGGACAGAATAGGATAAAATGGGCCAAGTGTTATTGGACATACCAAATTTTGGGAGGCTGGGAAGCCAATGAGAGTTTCCCGTGATCCTGGGCTGGGGAGCGGGCATTTCCCAGGCGAGATGGGTAGGTGGGCTGCTGGAGACTTGGACAGGCCAAACATGTGCTGTCCTGCTGTTAGGAAAGCCCCCCCCCCTCCTTATAAGTTGGGAGGGGTGAGTCGCTCCAGAGGCCAGCGGGAACGGCTACCAAGAGCCTGGCTTTGGTTAGCCAGCTGAGGAGCAGAGATCCCCAAAGGCAGTGACACACACACACACACACACACCCCGCCTGGCTGAGGAGCTTTCCCACACTAACACCACCCACCCACCGTCAGTGCTCTCGGCCTCCCCAGTTCTGCTGCTCCCAACAGCTGCACTGCATTTTGCACATGGGGGGGGGGGATGTCATTGCTCCCGGTGCTGAAAGCACAATGGCTGCGGGATCACGCAGATTGTGTGACCTCATCCCACAAGACCAAAGTCTGTGCTCTGATCCACCAGGGATCCCTTGCTCTGCCTGGACAGGGGAATCAGGGAGGGCAGCTAATGTCTGGGGGGGGAGAGAAGTTGAAATGGAGGAGGGAGGGACTCTCAAATGGCACTACAGAAATGTTCCGTGTTAGAATGGATCTACAGGCTTCAAGGCATTTTCAAAGCCAGAGGAGGGCTGGATGGGAGACCAAGCAGCGACCAAGGGCTTTTTTAGGTGGTTTATTCTATGCAAAATTTGCCTGGGATCAAAATCTTGGCGGCTTTAGGACCCGCATTCTTTCCCTGGAAGCTACAGCAGAGCATGGTTTTAAAAAAAACAACACACCAAACCTTCACACAGGATCTGAGATGCGCTTTGTGAGACGTTGTTTGTGTGAAGAAAGAAGGAGAAATGACTGGGGCATTGAATTCCAACCGTGGTGCCTAAAGATCCACCTTTTTGTGAGCCATGCCAAGGAATCCCACCCATCTTTCTCAATCTTGGCAACTTGAAGATGTGAGGACTTCAACTCCCAGAATTCCCCAGACAGTTTGGGCCTCCCTTCTGCCCCTTGCAGTCACCAACGGTGGGATCTACCAAGATGCTGCAATGTATCTTTAATTCAATCGGTCACTATAATCGTCGTACTATTAAAACTGTCCTGTTTGTTTGCAGCCACGGGCACATGACTGGCATTTCCAACTTCCCCTGCCGGCTTCCCATAAAGAAAGACAGTGGGGAAGCCGGCAGGAAGTCAGAAGTCAATCCCCACTGCTTTTTTTTTTTTTTTTTTTGCCTGTCTACGGTCTCCCTGTTTCTCTGTTTAGGTAAGGAAATATGTCTAAACAATGACCCACAAATTGTCTGCTTATTACTAGTATTGAGGCAAACTTTCAGCTCTGAACTCAGTTGAGAGTTTGCATTTTTACTGCTAATATTGTACATGCAAAAAGCAGCTAGACGTTTTCCTTCAACCAGGTCAGGGGTCATTTACTGCAGATCTAAGCCCCTCTGCCAACTACCAGACGTTTCGGACTACAGTTCCCACGATCCCCGCCGCTGGCTGAAGCTCCTGGAAATGACAGTCAGTCTTGGAACCTAAACCCTTCCCGTCGAACCCCAACAGCCCGGCTGAAGGCAAAAATCTCCCTGTCTGGGCCTGACCAACAACTGGAATAACAAGCCAGCATCCGAGAAGCTGTGCTTAACACAGATCCCGTTTGGAAGAACTGGAGCAGAGCAGCGGCCTCCAGAAAGGAAGCCAATCACTCCCCAAAGGGCACCTTTCGGTCGGGCAAAAAGTCGCCTCGAGGTCGCCCATTAATATTTATCCAGGCAGAAAGCTGAGCTGGGAGGGAGGAGGGAAATAACAGCAAACAGGTGCTGACATTTGCAGCGAGCAAGCGAAGGAGCAGAAGGGCAACATCAAGCACAGGTGGTGCCACTCGGCCACGGAAAGCAGGCTGGGCTGTCTGGCCCAGGCCAAAGGGACATTCTCCCCAGGCCTGGTCAGAGGCTAATTTTACCCCAAGCAAAGCCCCGGGCTGTTCCCTCTTCCAAACAACAGTCTGAGCTCAAGCCAGGGCAAAGGTTCTGGAGACAGCTGAGCTTCAGACAGAGGCTGGCTGGATCCTTCCTCTACAAAACGGGGCTACTCAAGGATCAGAAGGAAGCCACCATCTGTGATGGATCACGTGGGAACGGTTCCATGTCTTAGTCTCTTCTTAAAACCTCCAGTGATGGAGCACCGACAACTTCTGAAGGCAAAGCTGTTTCACTGATTAACTGTCCCGTCAGTTTCTCCTCAATTCCAAGTTGCTTCTCTCCTTGATGAGTTTCCATCCATTGTTTTTTATCTGGCCTTCTGGTGCTTTGGAAAATGAGTTGACCCCTTCCTCTTTGTGGCAGCCCCTCAACTACTGGAAGAGTGCTATCATGTCACCCCTGGTCCTTCTTTTCTCTAGGCTGGCCAAACCCAATGCCTTCAAACCGTTCTTTGTAGGTTTTAGTCTCCATTAAGATCCATCAGGACTCATTATGGGATCTGGGGGAGAATCCAATGTCCTCTTCGTGACTTTTCGCCTGTTGGAAGCCAGTTGGGAAAGTGATTGCATGACCCCTGGATTCTGCAACTGTCTTCAATACATGCTAGTTGCCAAGGAACTGAATTTTGATCGTGTGACTGTGGGGAACTGTCGCATAATCCTAAGTGTGAGGACCAGTCATTATTTTAGTGCCATTGTATGGTAATTTGGAAGAATTGCTAAGCAAATGGTTGTAAGGCAAGGAGTAACTGCGCACAAATTGTTCAGAAAGGACCAGGCAGGAATGAAATTGTGGGACGCTTGCAATTTCTTGCTCAGTTGGCGCTTACCGAAAGCAAATAATAATAGTAATAATAATAATAATAATGAATTTTAAGAAAGGAAATTAGAAATCCTTCCAGCCTTAGCAGTTTCCTTGCCTGGCGGGAGCTGTAGAGCGAGAATTTTGTCCAAGAGTTTCTTTGGCACAGTCCTGAAAGAATTGGTGGAAGTTTTTACTGGGGAAAATGTTGGCTGAGGTCTCCCTCAAAGACAGCCAAGCTTTTACTCATGGCAGAAGGAGTCCAGAAATCTGCTCATTGCAAAGAACGTCCCCAAGATTGCAAAAGATAAACCTTCAGAAACACAACGGCGGGGGGAGGAACATCTCCAACCTTCCTCTGGAACCTTGGGAACAATATTACAGGAGGAGTTGAGAGGATGTGAGATACAACTTTATCAGATGAAATTTTATTTGGCTCGCTCTCTTATCAACAAGCATGCTAGAACGGGGACTGTTTGCTTCTCTTTTTCCAAACTGGTCCCAAAAAATGCAGAGTTGGAGCGGTGGATGGGGATTGGGTGAACTGCTGCGACGTCAGAGAAAAGCCAGCCTATTAGGGGACCCTTGAGTAATAGACTTTCCTTTCCCCAAGGAAAGGAGTAGACAGGATTTTCAAGCAGTGTTTCTCAACTTTGAC
This sequence comes from Notechis scutatus, assembly GCF_049901735.1. Lineage (NCBI taxonomy): Eukaryota > Metazoa > Chordata > Lepidosauria > Squamata > Elapidae > Notechis > Notechis scutatus. The sequence goes on along the minus strand of NC_142017.1, from coordinate 1,841,281 downwards.
AACTTTTAAGAAGGGTGGACTTCAACTCCCAGAATTCCCCAGCCAGATGGGCTGAAGTCCGCCCATCTTAAAAGGGGCCAAAGCTGAGAAGCACAGCCCCCCAAAAGGGGAAGGCAAGACGTGGGAAAAGAGGATCAAGAGAGGGCAGAGAGAGAGAAGAGGACCTCTTCAAGTTCAGTTAAGCTCAGTTAACTGTCTCGCTTAGCGACATAAATTTTGGGCTCCGTTGTAGTCGTCAGTTGAGGATCACCTGTACGTTGGGCTGATGCACCACCGAGACGCCTAGCCCTGGACCTGACACTTCCCTGGTGAGAATTGCGTGGACTCGGCACTTCCAGAAAGTCTTGGGATATGCTCAGGATGGAAGGGGTCTCTGGGCTTCTCCCCCCAACCCCCCAAATTATATGTCAGCTCAGCTTTGTTCTTCCCACACTTCAGTGACATGAAAACAAACCCAGAGACGAGTTTATTTTAATGGGTTTCTCTCTCTCTCTCTCTCCTTTTTGTTTTGCATGGTGTTGGCAGCCGGCCATTGGGGAGAAGCGGGAGAGGGGAGGGGAAGGGAGAATTCAGGGGGAGTTTGTGCATCTCCAAAGCTCCCTCCCGCTACAAATCAGCTCCCAGCCGTTCCCTTCCTGCGCCGACCTGCCGGAGTCTGCTGTTGTTCTTGGCAGCCAGCCCCAGGAAGAAGGATCAACCCCCCCCCGCCCCCCATCAACACCCCTCCCCACCTCCCAGCGGCTGGAGAAAGGCTGATGCGATGATGACACCCTCCAACATCCTTCAAGGTCGGGAGAGGGAAGTTGGAGAACAGCAGGCATATCTGTTCAGAGAAATCTCCCTGCTCTTCGGCTCTCCCAGGGCCCAGGCCGCCTCTTCCAAGCCCCAGAGGCAGCCTACCACCGCCCCCCCCCCCCAGCCGCCCCCTCCCCTGCAATAGGATGGCCCTGACTGCCTGGCCCGGCCCGGGAGCCCAAATGGGGGAGGGCTTTGCTCCGATTGAGATACCCAGCACTCAGACTGCCTCTGTTTTCAAGGAAAGGGACCCTTCTGCAGGAAAGCACAAGGCTACCCCTTTAGCGGTCAAAGGTTTCCCCATAAAAGTTGTGTTATCTTTGCAATGTGGGCCCATGCCCCAAATCTTGTCTGCTGGAGGGAGGGAAAAGGAAGGAAGGAAGGAAAAGGAGGGAGGGAAGAAGAAAAGGAAGGAAGAAGGAAAAGGAGGGAGGGAAGAAGAAAAGGAAGGAAGAAGGAAAAGGAGGGAGGGAAGAAGAAAAGGGAGGGAGGGATGCAAGCCGCCAGACATGTACAATTGACAAGAGAGCATTGATAGCACAAACACAGCCTGCGGCTACGCATGACTCCTTTTCCCAACCAGCTGATCCTCCTTGAGAAATGCTGATCCAGAACTCCCATCATCCCCAAACAGCTTCCTGGTGGGAGACCGGGCTTGAAAGCCTCTGGAAGGGCTTGCACGGCCGGTCTCGCTCCTTGAGAAGAGCCATGGGCGAAGTGACCCTCCTTGTCCCTGGACAGTTCTGCCCACCAGCAGAAGGGAACCCTGCTGGAAGCACTACGAGACAAAGCCAAGCAAGGAAAGAGGCCCACAAGGTGCCTTTTGGATCCCAAGGCCAGGTTATCTGGCCATCGACCAGAGCAGCTCCACAGAATATTCTTAAAAGAACAACACCCCAAGACATTGTGTTTCCTTTCGGGTCACGGATCAAACGAGAGAGAGAAGAAACAGAATGAATTCTGCCCACAATTTCTCCCCCCCTCCCAGAGAACAAGCTGTCGGTCATCCCCCAACTTCTTGCGGTCCTGGCCAGCTGGACGCTTCCTCTACAAACCCCAAATCTGCTTTCCATCCCAACTGACTCCTGCAATTTCTTTGTTGAGCTGTATTCGGATCCGCTTCCAAGGGAATAAATCCCTCCGACCGCTGGAGAAAACGTTCTCTGATGCCTCCGTTAATTGCCCCAAGGTTCGTATCACAGGTTTGGCTGAGGTCCCATCTCCAGCCACCACGGAGAGCTTGTTCAAAGAACGACGTCAAAACCACCGTCGGAAGAACAGCGAGGTTCAGTGCCGGGGACTAAAAATAGAGCCACCTTAACCACGCTTGGCCCAGGCTGGGATCAGAGGAATAAATAACTTCGCGTATCCTGAATATCAGCTGTTTGATATGCCGAAGACTTCTGCAGATGACATTTGATTTTGCATTTTGTGTTTACACAACTTCACTAGAAAAGGAGCTAATTTGTATGTGGGGAGGAGGGGGAGGAATGTCAACACTGAAAATCCATATCCATAACGCAATGGGTGGTCTCACTTATTACATGGAGCCACCGTCTTTTAAAACCATGCTCTGCGGAATGAGCCATAGCAACCTGGGGTGCGCAGAAAGCCAAGCTGTAATGGTTTACACACCACACTAAGTCAAGGTAAACCTCGTTTTGACTTACTCGGCCGTCCTAGGAAAGCTCTTTCCGTACATACCGGTAGCCACAGCTGGCGATGGGGTCAACGTCAGTTTTCATACACTGTTCCGTATCCTATTGGGGTGGGTGGGTTCAAGGAGCACCTTGCAGAGGTTAAGCTACCACGAACACAGTTGCAGATTTGTTCCCAGGCAGTGATGTAACCCTCCACTTTTGGTAACTTTTCTGCTGAACTCACATAGCTCGATTTGGCAGTGACACAGCAATAAACTTTTTCCAGGATTTAAAATCTCTTGGTTTCCCAGTCTAGCTACTATGTGGGGATTTCTTTCCTCCATCCATTTCCAAACCTTACCTGATACTGCTTAGCTTCCAAGTCTAAAGAGTTGCTATTTCTCTGCCATGGCTACCCTTCAGAACCATCACCACTGAATTTACACCTTCAAAGTCAGCAGAGCAAGATTTGCACTGCTTTATATATTCTATTTTCTGGTCCCTTTGTTAAAAAAAAAAAAACAACCCTCCTGAAGATGTGGGGCTTAAGGCATAAAAATGTACACATAAACATAAAATTGCAATATTAAATAATTAAAATGAACACCCCAATGTAATTTATGAACAGAATTCTAAGAAACTTCTTAGACAGATGGGTCGCTGGGCCTACCAAACTATTATTATTTTTAATCAATCAGCTGTCAAGATCTGCAACAATCAGAAAGTCATTTCATAAGAGGGAAATAAAAATTGGCATGATGCTTCTCAGTCAACCCACACAAGACAGCTTCAAATGTCCATGTAATCTACGGATATGTTTGAAATAAAAAAAAATGGCCATTAATGAACAAAGAATAAATACACATATGTGTGCAACTGGTCATCGCAGGAGAAGAGGAATGTGTTAGCCTACAGCAGGCATCTCCGAACTTCGCAGCTTTAAGACTGGTGGACATCAACTCCCAGAATTCCCCGGCCAGCCATAGCTGGGGAATTCTGGGAGTTGAAGTCCACCAGTCTTAAAAGTTGCCAAGTTTGGAGACCTCTGGTCTACAGGGCCAGAACATCAGAGGTCTGGCAGCAGCACCTTTTCTGACTAACACATTTATTCCAAATGGAAACAATCAAAGTGTTCCTGATTTATTTATTTTTTGATACAGAATCTAAAACTTCTCCAAACCAGAAGCTTGGATTGACCAAGATAGGAAAGGACAAGCAGAGATTGTAACGATTGTTATGCCACCGAGGGAAAGACAGATCTGCTGGCATCAAATAAATATATATATTAAATGCTGTTTTGCGGCCTACATTGCCCTCATTTGGTATTATGGGATCCATCAGAACGAAGACCTGCAATATCAGGGGTTTTCAATTCAATGTATAGAATGTGAAGGATGTGTGTTTGTGTTTATTTTCCTCGTCACAATGTACGCTGAAGGTGGCATTTAATTTCGTTGTGCGAGGTGCAACTTGGCCCCTCCAGCTGTGGAGGCTTTTACAGCAGGCAAAAGAAAATCATGCTTCATCGGTCTAAGAGGCCCAAGGAAGACACCCTTGGAAGTAAGTGCGTAGCTGGCTGTGCTTGGCCTGCAGTTGTGTTCCCTCCCCGCCGCACACCCACAGAGCTCATTTCTGTTGACATGTCTCGCTACTCCCCATGGAGACACAAACTTCAGTTGGAAGGAACCTCCCCGCCTCTCCTTGCGCAGAGGACAAAAGGGGGGTGAAAATCAACACACAACCCTCTGCCAAAAGATGGGGAGAAGCCCTGCCAACTCCCCCCACCCCACCCCCTGCAAGCGCTGAGGGTGGGTGCCCTAATGCGTAACAGCACCTTCTCTTTGATGGCTAGTCAAACAGCTTTGCAACCCCCGGGGGACTGAAGCAGCCTTTGGAAGAATCTGTCCCCATGACGGATGGATGCCATTCCAGGGGTGCCTAAAAGCTGCTTTCTGTCCCACTGCCCGGCCCTAAGTTAAGCCATCTGCAGTCTGTCAAAACGTTCGAAGTTTAATAGAAAGCATGAAAGGGAAGAATGCGGAGCGGCAGAATGGGGGTTGAGGGCCGATTCATAGTAGGCGCTCCTTGGTTGCCCTACGAAACAACCACGGTGACTTTTGCTGTGCCGAGAGCCATTGCTCAGGTAGCCCTGACGCCTTGTCCTCCCACCCTCCCACCCTTAAAAGACATCACACACACACCCTAATTCACCGGTGTCAAAATTAAGTGCATAGATGTTTGGATGGAATGAACAGCACCCAACCTCAGCTCCAACTCCATTGCCCGAGAGAGCATCTGTGAACAACAGACACCTGACACAGAGGTGGGTATTCAGCCGGTTCGGACCAGGTCTGGAGAACCGGTAGCGGAAATTTGGAGTAGTTCAGAGAACTGGCAAATCCCGCCTCTGACTGGCCCCGCCAACCCCATCTCTTCTCTGCCTCCCATTGAGTCCCAGCTGATCGGCTGGGTCTCCTTTGGTTGCCCTGTACAGGAGAATGGAGCTGGGAAGCAGGTTAGTGGGGTGGGGAGGGAAGGGGGATTTTGCAGTATCCTTCCCCTGCCACGCCCACCAAGACACACCCACAGAACCTGTAGTACAAAAATTTGAATCCCACCACTGATTCCTTACAGCCTGAGATGAATCTCCCATCCATTGACGATTTCCCATTCTTAATTTGTGCCAAAAAGGAATGGGTTCCTAATAACCCCAGAGGTGGCTATAAGCTGGGCGGCTCTATAAATCGAATAACTAAATTTCAATCCCTGCAACAAATTGGCTCAGAACACATGCTGATCCTGTCCACCATTAAACCATCTTTCCAAACATGTTTCCAGTGTCTTTTCCCCCCGCTTGGAACTGGACCCAGAAGGATCATTATTCCAACAGTAGAAAGGAATAACCCAGCAGGACCAACACACAGACAAAAACTTGGCTAATTCCAGGGTCATTTTGGGGTGAGTTAATTCCATCACCGAGTTAAGGGTGTTGTATCAACACAGCCTTAAAATAGCCTTTTCCTCCCTCCTCCCACACCGAGGCCGGTTTCTGCCCCATCTGCCGATGGCATTTTTGGATGTGCTTCAAAGGCAGGCAGGGCGCCTGGTCTATTTACAGCTGCGTCCCTTTCCAGGAAGGACACCTGTAAGCGAGGCTTCAGCACCGCCTACCACCAACAGATGCGGGTTTAGACAGATGGGCAACACACCGGATCTTTTGGGGGTGCCAACAAGGAGGAGAAGGCAGCATTCATCTAAGCCAGAGTTTCTCAACTGTGGCCACTTGAAGAGGTTGTGGACTTCAGCTCCCAGAATCCCCCCAAACTGTCATTGTATTTACAATGGCTGCAACATCCTGGGTTCATGTCATGACCGCTTGCCACTTTCCCAGTCGGATTCTGACAAACAGAATCAGTGGGGGGGGAGGCGGTTTGCTTCAGGACTGCATTGATTCGCTTAGCAACCATGGGGGGAGGGAAAGGTCGCAAAGTCAAGGGTGATTCATTTAACAATTACTTTGCAATGGAAATTCAGATCCCAGTTGTAAGTCAAGGATAACCTAGATGGGGTGATTGTGTTGGCCCTGTCCACTGGTGGGATTCAATTTTTTTTTACTACCGGTTCTGTGGGTGTGACTTGGTGGGCGTATCAGGGGAAGGATATACTGCAAAATCCCCCTTTCCTCCCCACCCCACTAGCCTGCTTTCCAGCTCCATTCTCCTGGGCAGGGCAACCAAAGGAGACCCAGCCGATCAGCTGGGACTCAATGGGAGGCAGAGAAGAGAGGGGGTTGGAGGGGCTAGTCAGAGGCGGGATTGGCTGTTTCTCTGAACTACTCAAAACTTCCGCTACCGGTTCTCTAGAACTGATCAGAACCTGCTGAAGGCCACCTCTGGTTCTGTCAAGGAATTTTGATGGAGGGTCCAAAATGAACCTTTTCCATATTGGAAGCCCCCCTGTGAGTTCTCCTAAAGCAGAACTCCTCAACCTTAGCAACCTTGTGGACTTCAATTTCCAGAATTCCCCAGCCAGGATGCAGTGGGAGTTGAAGTTGACTTCACGTATCTTAAAGTAGCCAAGGTTAGAGACCCCTTTCCTAAAGGGGAGGAAACAACTCCACCCCACAAGCTTCCCATCTGTCAATGCCCTTTCTCTTGCACATTTCACAAACCAGGTGCCAAGGGATTGCTCTGCTGACTGCCTTCTTTTGTGTTTTCTAACCTGTCTTGTTTTGCAGATATCTGAGCGCAGGAGCACTAAGCTGCTGAGCTTTGCAGTTATTCCTCCCGGAAAAAGAGAACGAAAAGAGCCCTCTGCTTTTGTTTGCTTTCTTTCCTTCCAGCTGGACTGATTTGTAACTTGGACACCTACACGAAGGCACACCTGTTATGTGCTGAGCACTGCCGAAAGATCCGTTGAGGTTTGCACCCTTTGGCAGAGGGGGGGAAAAGCAGCAATTTGCAGCAGCTTCGCTTCAAGATAAATTCTGCCAGGGACGATTCTTCTGTTGCATTGACTTTTCAAGTTTAGGTGGCCGTGACTGTCCCCCAATTTAATGACTAGATCGTTGTGGCTCTCCAATTGCTCCTGGATTACATACTGAGATCCCCAAGTCCAGTGCCCCTCCCATGCCTGAAGTTACTTGGGTCAGGAGGGATCTAATTAGAACCTCATCAGAGTTGGAAGGGACCTTGGCGGTCTTCTAGTCCAACCCCCTGCCTAGAAGAACTCCCTTCCAACTCTGATGCTCCTAGTGCTAGTTCATCAACTTTTGAAGTAGTAGATCTTCTCTATCCCTCTTCAACTTCATCAAAGAGTGATGAAAGAAAGCCATCTCTCTTGTGAGCGAGACTCATCATCCAGACCAGTCAGGGTCATTATGGCCAACCTTCCCCGAAAAGGTGTTCAAATACCATCATCCTGGGTCATTGGACATGGGGGTTGGGCCTCATGGGAACTGCACCCCAACCTCTTGATGATTCTACCTCCTTGGCAGGATCCTCCAGTGGAGATCAGAAAAATGAACTGGCGTGAGGTGCCAGCAAACTCCAGTGAAAAGACAGCAGTTTTGTTGTGGTTAGCCAGCAGCAGGTGAGGACGGCTGAGGAGAGCGAGGACTCAGATGAGGGGCCAGGACCCTTAGGGAGTGGACTGCTGTGGGGGCTGGAAGCAGCGATGAGGAGGTTCCCGAGGAGCCTGTGCCAAGTGCATGTGAGCGCAGGGCTGCTCGTAGGAAAGAGCAGCTACAACAGGAGTAAGGCTGCAAGGTAATGGCCCCTCCTTCAAGAAGATAAAAGCCATGAATCGGACGCTCTTTGCAGGAAGCAAAGACGTTTTGAAACTCAGCCTCGTGGATATTATAGTATCTTAAGTTGGTATTTGAAGACTCTTGTGAAATATTTCTTATCTGTTATTCTTGGCAGTCTCACACAGTTTTGGTGAGGCTTGTGCTTATCAGATTAGTTTGCAGCAGCCTTTTAACCAGGGATTAGTAAGAATCATTAAAAGGTTTCTGTTCCCTTTGGTTCGTGTTGGTTTTATTGGGAAAGGGTTTGGGTCAGAACAAGTTTTTATAACTTTGATAAGGTCACCAGTACAGCCCTCAGTTTCCCCAAAGCAGTCTGTCTTGAATCTCTCAAATTGATTGCAAGGCGTCTATGCAGAGAGCTATCGGGGTAAATAACAGCCTGGAGAAAACATTTTTTTCTCAACAAGCTAAAATTTGTTGGCAGACAAAGACAGACAGAGGCAGAAGGGAAGGTTTTGAGTGGATAACCACAGTAAACTGGTGGCTTCCCTCCGAATTTGCCCTCGGTTGTTTCCAGGAGTCTAATTGCCCACAAAGGGTATGTCCTAACTGTTTGCTTTATAAACCAGACAATTTTTTTTAAAAGTATGTTTCTAAGATGTTTGAAGATAGAATCTCCCCAGGCACATACAAACAATCCTCGGATTGTGTTGCTGAAAACCAAACAGGCTGGGATTTCTGCAACTCACAGAATCAAGAAGGAACAGGCCCCCGTTTTCTCTAAGATGCTGAATTTAAGATGTGGAAAACCCACATCAGCAACCAGAACTTTCACTCTGCAGCTATAAGCATTCCCTGGGACTTTCTGCCCAAAGATATCAGCAACGCAGAGCAATCCTTTTGTAGATGGGGTTTAAAACACTTTCTGCTTCGACTGATTTTGGAGGATGTGTACATGCAGGCTGGATCGATGCTGTGTGTGTGTGTGTGTGTGTGTGTGGATTGCCCAACACAGGAGGCCATGTGGAACACAACCCACAAAAGGGAACCAAGATGGAACTCTCATATTGGTCAACGGCAGACAAAGTCAAGCAGAACAACAACAACAACAACAAAAACAGGGTCGATCCACGTGGTGCCCTGGCTTAAACAAATATTCAGTCAAGCCCAGCTTCATAAATGATCTGCCTTCAAGAATCTGTGATCCATGGAAACCAGGAAGCCCCTCCCTTTCCCTTGGGGAGATCTTTGTTGATGGGGTTGCCATACCAACCAGGTCAGGAGCAGCACCTGAGAAGACAAGGGTGCAGCTCTCCGTTCACCGTGTTTCACGGCTGCAAAGACTGAGGAGGCCAGCTAAGTTCCCCTGCAATCATGAACGTCATTCTTTTCAGGTAAGGCAAGGGGTTTACTCTAATTGGAACTACTCCCTCTTGCAAAACAGGCTTAAGCGTTGCTTGTTGGAGATGCAGAATTTTCTGTGCAAGCAAGAGGATCTGACGGTGGGAGGCTGAAGCCCTGGTGGGAGTCACTCTGGTGCCTTTATTACTTAAAAGAGCAGTATCGATGGAGACAATAAGTGATTGAGATCTGCCCCAAGGGAGCTAAGAATTTAACTTCTGCCCTGGGACAACCACAAGGAGAGAAGAACAGGTGTGAAGCCAACAAGACTAGTGCATGATTTGGGGGATGGCGATTCAGAGGGAAAAGCGTGAGTTGCAAAAAAAAAAAATATGTTGCGGGTTTAATTCACTGGGGTGGGAGCTTGTCTAAGTGTGCACAAGGGCACAAGAAAAAAATAGCAAGAGCACTTAGATATATACTGCTTCACAATGCTTTACAATTCTCTCTAAGCGGTTTAAGAGTCAGTCTATTGGCCCCAACAATCTGAATACTTATTTTACTTGGAAGGATGGAAGGCTGAGTCAACCTTGAGCCAGTCAGGATCGAACTGCTGGCAGTCAGCAGAATTAGCCTGCAATACCGCATTCTCACCTCTGCGCCACCACAGCTCTTATACCTGACAGAAGGTCAAAGCTCTTTCGTCTTGACCCATGGATACACCGTCCACTGTTTGGAAATTCTGCAGCTATTAAAAACCACTTGCCTCCATAACAAAGCATCCACCTGGTAGTCAATTGAATCCAGATGTGTCCCACAGCTCCCCCCCACCTCAAAGCTGTCTTCATGGCTCCCCTCCAGAGGGCGGCAGGATAAGCCACATCTGGAGGAAACCATCTACAGGAGATCTGAAAGCAGGAGGGATTTCATTCGGATCTACTTCTAGATCAGGGATTCTCCATGGATGGTCCATGGACATCTGGCAGCCCCAGTCTTCCTGCTGTGTGGCCAGTGTCCAATTTCTCATGCATTTCTCTGCTTTCACCAACAATCCGTTGCCTGGTCTTGACTTGCCATGCCAGCCTCCGTCTCAAGTGAAAAATGTGTAACTGTTGTGGCAGCCAGCAGCAGAAACAGACAGTGGGGAAGAAAGGGGACCAGTCCAAGGACTCGGATGAGGGTCCTGCATCCAATGCAGAGATGGGGCCAGGACCACCTGGGAGTGGGGTGCTGCCTCCAGAGTCTGGCAGCAGCAAGGCAGAGGAACAACGGGAGCCTGTTTCCTGTGCGCGTGTGCACAGAGCTGCTAGAAGGCAAGAGCAGCTGAGACAAAAGAGGTGACTTGGGAGTAAATCTGGGAGGTGATTGCCCGTCCCATAAGGCAGGGATCCCCAACCTTTTCGACGCCGCGGCCCGGTTCCGGCGTCAGCTGGGCGCCGCGGCCCGGTTCCGGCGTCAGCTGGGCGCCGCCATTTTTTTTTTACGAAAAATCACTTCCGGTGACATCACCGGAAGCGATTTTTTCGTCAAAAAAAATGGCGGCGCTAGCGCTTGGTGAGCTTTTTCGGGTAGAAATGGCTTTCTACCCGAAAAGCTCACGAGCGCTAGCGCAGCCATCTTTTTGACGAAAAATTGCTTTTTTACCAAAAAAGATGGCGGCGCCCAGCAACCAGCGGCCCGGTAAGGCTTGTTCCGCGGCCCGGTACCGGTCCGCGGACCGGCAGTTGGGGACCCCTGCCATAAGGGATAAAAGTCAGACCTCAATGACAACACCTTTTCAGGAAGCAAAGTCATTCAATAGATTCTGAGTCTTCCTTGAAGCTCTGTGAACTTTGGTTGGTTTTTTTTCTGGTACTTCGGTTGGTTTCCTTTCTAGTCAATTGGATACTTCTGTTTTTGGCTGCATTCCACAGAACTGAAAGGTGGGTGCTTATCTTGGGGACTGTTTAAGATTAGTTTTGGCTGGGAATGAAAACAATCCCCAGCGTTGCAATAAACTAGGTTTTGCTTTTAAAACAAGTTTGTGATTAATTACGTTTGATGAAGCCTGGGTCAGAACAGTAACTCTACAAGAATCTTGCTATTGAGGTGGGCGGCATATAAAGTGAAAGAATGAATGAATGAATGAATGGATGAATGAATGAATAAATAAATAAATAAATAAATGAATGAATGAATGAATGAATGAATGAATGAATACAGTTAGTCCTTGCCTTACAACAGTTAATTTAGTGACTGTTCGGTTACAGCAGCACTGAAGAAAGTGACTGATGGCCGTTTTTCACACTTATATGACGTAGCATCCCCATGGTCACGTGATCAAAATTTGGCTGCTTGGCCACGGACTCATATTTATGATGGTTTCAGTGTCCCGGGGGGAGGTCACGTTAACCCCCTTTTGCAACCTTCTGATAAGACAATGGGGAAGCCAGGTTCACTTAACAACCATGTGATTAACTTAACAGCTGCAGAAATTAACTTAACAACTGTGACAAGAAAGTAAAATGGGACAAAACTCACTTAATGACTGTCTTGCTTACCAACAGAAAGTTTCAGCTTTCAGATGTTTGATGGATAACGGAGATTTTTTTAAAAAAAGAAATCACTTCTTGTTTCAGGGAAACCTAAGCTTAAAAAAAATTACCTCTTGTTCCTTTGTTCTAGAGACACCCAAGTGCAGATCATGGAGAACACAATTGCCAACGCCGAGAAATACTTTGGCAGCTTCTGCAGCCTGATGGCGGCCTACACCCGCAAGACTGCCAAACTTCGGGACAAGTCTGATATTTTGGTGAAAAAGCTCATCGACTATGCCAACACAGAGAATCCTGAACTGCGAACAACGGTGAAGAATTTCGCCGAGGACCTGGCCAAAGTGCAGGACTACAGGCAAGCGGAGGTGAATGTGGCGATAGAAACCCCTTGTGTACTGAAAGGTCCTTGAATATTAGTAGCTCGGGTTGGAAGTTCTGTTGTGGGTTTGAGCTCTGAGTTTGGCTCCAATTTGGTTGCCAACGTTTCGTCCCCATTCCAGGAGATTCTTTGGTGTAAACCCAAAGTGCACTGAAGATGTCTCCCCAAATGGGGACAAAACATTTGCAACCAAATCAGAGCCAATCTTGGAGCTCAAACCCACAACATCCATTCTGTACGTCACACCCAGGAGCACCACGTCTTAGCCCCTAAAGTAGAGGTCCCCAAACTTGACCATTTTAAGACTTGGGGACTTTGGCTCCCAGAGTTCTCCAGCCAGCAATTTTGGGAGTCGAACTCCACAAGTCTTAAAGTTGCCAAGTTTGGGGACCCCAGCCCTAAAGAAATATTTGGCCTCTGCAAAAAGGAAAGGATCAATAGGGTTAGGACATGGGATGGAGGGATGTTGATTTATTTTAGGGGATGATGAAAGGGCTCCAATGATTTCTGCCTGCCTGCATTTCTCCAAGGGTGCATCCTGTTTCCATCAAGGGGTGGATGATTACAAAACTGGGGTGCAAAAGTAGTTATCCCAGAAAGATCACTCTAGAAAAGAGTTCTGCTAATCCCTGGTTTGTGATCCTATCTTCCCTTCCTAGCATTCTGGGAGTTGAAGTCCACCCATCTTAAAGTAGCCCATGTTGAACAATATGGCTCTAGATCAGGGATGTCCAACCTTGGCAACTTTTAAGATTTTGTGGACTTCAACTCCCAGAATTCCCCACTCAGCATGGCTGGGGGATTCTGGGAGTTGAAGTCCACCATCTTAAAGTGGCCAGGGTTGAGCAATGTGACTTTAGACTGTTCTGACCACAATTCCCAAAGTTCCCAGCCAATCTTGGGCATGACACATCTGGAGTCCAGCTGTTAAGTAGCAAGCTGCAGTGCAGAGGGGAGCTGCGAGCCAACTGCCAAACTGTTTCTTTACAGTGACCTTTGAATAGTGGCCAACACAATTTCTCATTTAGGTGGAGCGGCTGGAACAGAAGGTGGTTGAGCCTCTCAAGGTGTACGGAGTGCTCATCAAACAAGCCAAGGTAAGCAATTCATCTCCCTTTTTTTTAGCACCCCTGCACTGAGCTGGCAACAGCAGAACAAGAGAGCTGAGCTGGATGTATCATTCAGGGCATTTTCCCCATCCTGCTTAATCAGGAGGTCCAAGGATGGAGAAGTGATAATGATGAAATATGTATGTTCTTGATGCTCATTGAACTTGTTTTATTGCAGATGTTTCATAACCCAACTGGGTAATAGCATCATCACTAAAAGGAGTGAGGTTTGTGGAGAGGAGGATGAGGAAGACTATGGGGTCCTTGGTGATCTCTGAGCTTGGCTGTTTTCTTGCAGATGTTTCATGATCCAAACTAGGTAACTCATCAGGTCATGAAACATCTGCAAGAAAAGAACCAAGGACAGAGAACACTAAAGGACCACACAGTGCTCCTTTCCTCACACCTCACTGCTTCCTAGCATTGATGATATTCCCTAGTTGGGTCATAAAACATCTGCAAGAAAACTACTAAGTACAGAGAGCATCAAGGACCCCATGATCCTCCTCCTCCTCCTCCTCCTCCTCCTCCTCCTCCTCCTCCTCCTCCTCCTCCTCCCTACATACCCACTCCTTTCTAACACTGATGATGTTCCCTAGTTTGGATAATGAAACATCTGCAAGAAAACAAGCTAGCTCAGAGAGCACCAAGGACCCCACAGTCCTTGAACCCTGAGCTACAAATCTTCTCTTCTATGGAATATGTACTTTTAATTGACTTTTGCCCCTACACTTCAAACCATGGTTCTTTTCTTACCATGGTTCTCTTCACCGCTTTTCTTGAATCAACCATAGCTGATTGAATTCACACAACCCAGCAAACTGCAAAGCCTGGGCTTACAAACCAGGTGCGACCAACTTGTCCATCTGCAAAGATGCCACTCAGATATATTGAGCTGCATAAAATGTTTTCAGTTCTTCGGGGCCAAACAGTTTTTTCTTCCTTGCCTTCGACAGGCCGAGATTAAAAAATTCAGCAAAGCCCGGAAGATTGAAATAAAGCAGCTAGAAAAGCTGGAGAAAACCAGACACAAGTCGCCCTCCAATCAACATATGATTGTATCCTTGGCTGAACATAATTGAGTCAATTTCTCCTTTGGCTTCTGGAAATGTATTTACCGTTATTTATTCCAGTGTTTCTCAACCTTTGAAGATGTGTGGACTTCCAATTCCCAGAATTCCCCAGCCAGCTACGCTGTGCTATGCTATGCTATGCTGGCTGGGGAATTCGTGGAGTTGAAGTTCCATATTATCTTCAAACTGCCAAAGCTGAGAAACACCTATTTATTTATTAAATTTATTTGCCAACTATCTCACCATGGGGCTCTCTAGGTGGCTTAGAATAATGAAAAGGAAGAAAATAAAACAGAAGCAGACGTAAAATAATTAAACCCATGAAATAGACAATTAAAAGGAACACAAGGAGAATAACGCAGGTAGTCCTTGACTTACAATAGTTCATTTAATGACCAAAATTACAACGGCACTGGAAAAATTGGCCTATTACTGTTTTTCACATTTATGACTGATGCAGAATCCTGTTCATGTCATGAAAATTTGGACGCTTGGCAACTAATTCATATTTATGATAGTCGCAGGATCCCACTGCAAAGTTATGGAGAAGTCAGATTCACTTAACTTAACAACTGCAATGATTCCTTGAACAACTGTGGCAAGGAAGATCATAAAATGGGGCAAAACTCACTTAACGACTGTCTCGCTTACCAACCAGGCTCAATTATGGTCCTAAGTGGAGGACTACCTGTATATCAATATGATAACCCCAAAAGATGGAAGGGTAGAGAGCAGAGAGGAAGGGGAGGGGAGGTGGAGTCTGCCATCAATCCAGCAACCAGCCCCAGTGTGGAATTCCCCCATTGGACCCCAGGGGCCAAATGTACCCCAATCTCCCACGATCATCGAATTCCGATTTTCCCAAGTTTGGTGGTGTTTGGGTTTTTTTTTTTTTTGGGCCAAGGGAGGTTTGTGTTACCAAAATGATTTCTTCCGAAAACTCTCCACAAAGCAGCCGAAAAGATTGGAAACAGACATGCACGGGGGAAATATCGCTCAAACGAGGAATGCCAATAGACAATTAATTTCTCTAGATTGCTACCAGCAGCCCTGAGAAGCCGAGTGAAAAACCACAGGGACATAGTTTAATACCCAGAGGTGCCAAACCTTACTCACAGATGGGCAAGCTGTCAGTTTTAGTTTCTCGGTTTTTTGCAAATATTGTCAAGTAATTCTGCTCCACGTCTGAATTGGCCAGATCTTTCTTAAACTTCACACAATAATGTGTGCACCTTGGTTCACCTTTTCCAAACTGCTTGGGGTGTTTTTTGCTTGCAATGTTGCCTGGCGATTCAAATTACATCCGTCATTTCCTCTACAGGAATGCTTTTCATAAATACATGCATTTTTTGCAACCTTTCCTTGCGCACATCACATTACAATATATTATGTTGAACCAAGCAGTTATACTTTGAGGAAGCCTAAATCCGCACGTTAACTAGGTTTTGGATTTGCATTCTAATTTGAAATGCAAAATTAAATACGTTTACACCTCGATGCAAATTAAATATTTCCCCCACCCCATGTTTATGTATCGCAGGGCTGCAAAGCTAAAACAAGAAATTAAAAATATGCTACAGAATCCTAGTGAAGTCAGATGCTTATTGCTGTTCTAGATTTTAGCCGGCGAATATCGTTATTAGGCTGAGACCAGGAAACCTTTTTATGTATGCAGAAGGCTCAGAAAGAGATTTTTAAGCACGTATAAAAGAGAGAGGTAACTGAAGATAACCCCTCCCAAACCCTAGTTGTTTTCCTAACATCTATCTCCAAGCCTGTTTTTGCAAAACCAATCAAAATGTCCCCTTTTCACCTTCAGAGTGATTAAAAACCTTAAGATTTTCCTGCAAATTCCTCGGGGCCTGCGATTGACATCAAAACAGCTTCTTAGCATCCACACCTTTAAAATGCCAGCGAGAATGGCAGTCACCTTCTTTCATGACATATTAAACCTACGGGGAGGGGAAATAAGATCTTGCTGGGGAAAGACACCACAAGATAATCCTGAGAGATTAAAAAAAATAAATCTTTTTTTATCATGCGTCTTCCTGCAGATATTTTAAGCGGGATATTGAAGAACCAAATCGCTGTAGTAACAGACACGGAGGGAGGGAGGGAGCAAAATTAAAGGTGGCAGCTCTGAAAAGCAAGTCCTTTGGGAAAATCCTTTGGAGGGGGGGGCAGAACAGGTCAAGCAGCTGTAGGAACTAATTTGGTGCTAGTGGTGAAGATGCCGGATTAGAAATCAGGAGGGGGTGAATTCTGTTTCTCCTCTGGTCAGGAAAGGCAGGTGCTTAACTTCAGGGCTAGCCCCTTGCTCTCAACCCCTCAACAACACAACACCTGCCTGTTGTGGGGAAAAGCAGGAGAGGAGGGAGGATTAAGTACGCCTGTCTTGAGTTGTACAAAGCAAAGGGGCATGAATAAATAAATAACAACACAGGGAAAGGGAGAAAGACACCTGGAGATCGGTAGAGCAGGGAGGGAGACAGGTGATGGCATGGATCATCCATCGTTATTGGATGGGAAAGGAGCGAACACCTGATAAACCAGCATGTTCTCTTTTTCTAGGGCCAATCTAGCAGCTTGGTGAGATAGACCAGATCAGGAATGGCCTCAAGAGCAAGGCTTGGATTCTATTTGATTAAACATTTATTGAGTGTTCTCCAACTTTAGGATGTGGGGACCACAACTCCCAGAATTCCCCAGCCAGCATGGTGCTCACACCTTAAAAGTTGCTGAAGTTGGGAAACACCAGGCTACAATAAGGGGATCTTGCAAGTCTTCCCTTCCCTTCCCTTCCTTCCCTTCCTTCCCTTTCCTTCCTTCCTTCCTTCCTTCCTTCCTTCCTTCCTTCCTTCCTTCCCTTCCTTCCTTCCCTTTCCTTCCTTCCTTCCTTCCTTCCTTCCTTCCTTCCTTCCTTCCCTTCCTTCCTTCCTTCCTTCCTTCCTTCCCCTTCCTTCCTTCCTTCCTTCCTTCCTTCCCTTTCCTTCCTTCCTTCCTTCCTTCCTTCCTTCCTTCCTTCCTTCTGTCCCTTTCCTTCCTTCCTTCCTTCCTTCCTTCCTTTCCTTCCTTCCTTCCTTCCTTCCTTCCCCTTTCCTTCCTTCCTTCCTTCCTTCCTTCCTTCCTTCCTTCCTTCCTTCCTTCCTTCCTTCCTTCCTTTCCTTCCTTCCTTCCTTCCTTCCTTCCTTCCTTCCTTCCTTCCTTCCTTCCTTCCTTCCTTCCCTTTCCTTCCTTCCTTCCTTCCTTCCTTCCTTCCTTCCTTCCTTCCTTCCTTCCCCTTCCTTCCCTTCCCTTCCTTCCTTTCCTTCCTTCCTTCCTTCCTTCCTTCCTTCCTTCCTTCCTTCCTTCCTTCCTTCCTTCCTTCCTTCCTTCCTTCCTTCCTTCCTTCCTCCTCCCCAGGAGACAGTGGGGAACCATCCCAGAATCTCTTCCTGTCTTCTTTCCCTGAGCTTCTATCCTTTTGTATCGTAGTTTCCTAAAACCTTCATCTTCACCATCATCTTCACCTTCACCATCATATTCTCAGGAGCAGATAAATCGGCCTCCTTCCATCCCATTCTCACAGATCCTGGAATACCGGTTCCAATTTTTCAGCCACATCTCCTCTTTTGGCTCCTTCCTCCACAGAGGAATCGTTACCAAGATGAACTTTAAGTTACCAAGCTCATCTTGGTCTTCGGGGACAAAATTGGGTGCCCCCATAATTCTAAAAAACCCTGCAAGGAGCATCCAGCATTTCTGGACTTTCAGAGAAAGTTTTGCCTGTGGGCTCTGAATCTGCTCACTCTGGGATTCATTCCCATGTTTTGACAAAGTCTGTAGACAGCCAGATGGAGCCACACGCCCACACAATTACAGCCCCTCGTTTCCTTTCTTCAAAATGTGGTTTTGCTTTCCTTTCACCAAATGTTTCCCCTCGCCAAGAGATGAAAACAGTCAACCTGAGCATCTCGGAGACTATTTTTTTCGGGGTCTCAATGACCCAGATGTGCTCCAACCTTCAGACTATCCTTGATCAGATGACCTACCCACCTTCTAATCCTCCTTCTGCCTCCCCCACCCCAGAAATGTCTCTTCCTGCTGTTTCTCCACCCAAGCTCAACAGACAAATCTTCCTGAAGGCTCTGCGACGGATTCATGGACACGGCTGCCCCCTCGTGTTGAAGTTACCGAACGGCCAAGCTCTGTGTAACTTGATAAATGTTATCCGTTTTAGTTCAGAGAGTCCAGACGCCAAGTTCAAAGGTAGTGTTACCCCAAAATGGACTCTGGAGGACTGCTACTAGACGGTTTCTGATCTAGTCTTTCTTGCTCTCCTCAAAGATCAGTCTTACGAGCTACCTGAAAGAACCAGCATACTGCAAAGCACGATGTATCATTTTGTTCCAAAGAAGCCATTTATTTTAGCAATGGCTTAGCCAAGCCTTGGTAAGATGGACTCCATCACAGCCAGAACGGCTACTATGAAAAAAGGTTCTGTTTCCTGTTCAATGTTTTGCCTTGACTACCACCTTCAGTCACAGGTAAGGGGTTTCTTTTCTTGTAAATGGCCACCAAAGACCCAGACTCAGTATTGTTAAAATAAAGACACAAGTGGAGATCGTCTTGATACAAGAGCTGCTCTCCAGAATAAATGTCTACTGGACACAGTGTTTCCACAAGGGTATATTCACAAGAGAAGTTCAACTATTTCTTTTTTTGAAAACGCTTCTCCAATAAGGAGACATGCCAAAAGACCCCCAGATAAGGCAGATGATGTCATTCTTCCATAACTTTATGCTCCTTTTAGATATGGGGATTTTCAATATATTTCCAGACATAATTTCTAAGAGGGCTACCAGGGTGGAGAAGGCTTGGCCAAAAGACACCTCAAGTTACTAAGTCTTAAATTCAAATCGATCCATAAAAAGCATTTGCCTTTCTTTCAGGAACTTCGGGAGCTAAAGCAAAGTAGTTTAACTGTGCTCTTACAAAGTATGTCTTCTACACATTTTCTCCAGATGTTGTATGAGGGCCCAGGAAATGTGTCCACCCTCTGATACCTTCCATTGTTCCTGTAAATTCATGAGTTAAGGAGGAGATACAGGCTGAGTTGACCCCCTCCTAATCCACAATGTGGAGAGCGTCATGAATAGTGAGTCACGTTACTTTGTAAAGCTCTGTGTTCTATGTGACACAGACCATCATGGCTTGTCTAATGGACAACCCTCAAATCAAACTGCAGCAAGAGAGATGATAGATGGATAGATAAATAGATAGACAGACAAACAGACCAGAGAGACAGACTGACCAACTGACTGACTGACCATCCTGGGGTAAGTGACATTTGATCCAGAATTCCCTCAAGCTTCTGTTTCAAACCATACATACAAAATGACACCAGTTATGCTCAGAATTGGAAATAACATGTACTGTATTCCTTTCACTGCAGTCCAAAATAAAGATAGAGCAATTCTCATCAATATTCTAAGAACAAACCAGAGTCGTTCAAAGTGATGTAGTCCTGTTGAAACCAGTAGTGGGATTCAAAATTTTTTTACTACCAGTTCTATGGGCATGAGTTGGTGGGCGTGGCAGGGGAAAGAATACACTACAAAATCCCATTCCCTTCCCACCCCACTAACCTGCTTTCCAGCTCCATTCTCCTGTGCAGGGCAACCAAAGGAGACCCAGCCGATCAGCTGGGACTCAATGGGAAACAGAGGATAGATGGGGTTGGCGGGGCCAGTCAGAGGCGGTATTGGCCAGTTCTCTAAACTACTCACAATTTCCGCTACTGGTTCTCCAGAACTGGTCAGAACCTGCTGAATCCCACCTCTGGTCCTGTTGAAACCACGCCAAAGAAACTGCTTCCCTGTATGATGTGAGGAAGCTCCTTATGAAGCTCTCAAAAGGCCTAGCTGTCGGATGTCCTCAGATCAAGCTTTTGACCCGTCACAGAAGGAGACAGGGCCAAGGCCCTTGAGGTGCTTCCTTGTACCAAATTAACTACTCGTATCTAGCGAGATGTTCGGAAGACGTGTTCCTCTTCCATCTTGCTCAGTACCATTGATGGGGAAAGCGGCGCTTGATGTGATGCACCTTCCCCATAAATATCTCCCTGGGTTCCGGGCAACCATCTCATCCATGTTCCACCCCTTTTTTGGCCAGGTTGAGTCTCAGGCGCACAAAGCTTCACTGGATGCAAGTCGGACGACTCAACAGCTCGAAGAGACTGTAGATGAGTTCCAGAAGCAGAAGTTAAAAGATATCCAGGTAATCTGTTTAGGAGCTGCTTCAAAAGCTTTGAATCATTTGTGCTGTTGGCGGAGACTAAGATCCCAATTTTTTCCCCAATGAAAGCATGTTCAGGTGAGGCTGAGTAGAACCTTGTGAAAATGCGCAATATAACCACAGAGAGCTACATTTTAAAACTGCAAACTACATCAAGCAAACAGACCTAGAGGAATCCTATTTGTTTTAAATTATCATCATTTTTTTATTTTTTTAAAATTTCTTGATTAAGAGTGCCCAACTCCAAAATTACTCTGGGCAGCTTATAAAACATCCTTTTATTGTCTTCTGCAAAGGATTAGAATGGAACATAATATAATGCAACAAAAACTGCCACTGTGGGAGGTCTCACATAAAAACTGAAAAAAATCCATATTGTTATAATTAACCTAAATGTATTGACCCCTTCATAAATACTGCAATGCTTGATTACTATTGGATTTGACTATTGCTGGAAAAAAATGAATACAAAATTCAATATTCAGCTTCACTTCACTGAGAAAAACTGCTAAAGGAAACTTGTCAATTTGCAAGTTAGAAATTGAAAAGAGGAACTATATACATGTGTTCTCTATAAGTACTATCTATGTAGTACTTGGATGGATGGATGGATAGATGGATGGATGGATGGATAGATAGATAGATAGATAGATAGATAGATAGATAGATAGATAGATAGATAGATAGACAGACAGACAGGCACAGAAAGACAGACAAGAGGAGGAAGGAAGGAAGGAAGGAAGGAAGGAAGGAAGGAAGGAAGGAAGGAAGGAAGGAAGGAAGGAAGGAAGGAAGGAAGGAAGGAAGGAAGGAAGGAAGGAAGGAAGGAAAGAAAGAAAGAAAGGAGGGAGGGAGGGAGGGAGGGAGGGAAGGAAGGAAGGAAGGAAGGAAGGAAGGAGAGAGAGAGAGAGAGAGAGAGAAAGAAAGAAAGAAAGAAAGAAAGAAGAAAGAAAGAAAGAAAGAAAGAAAGAAAGAAAGAAAGAAAGAAAGAAAGAAAGAAAGAAAGAAAGAAAGAAAGAAAGAGATTTATATTTTTCTGTAATTTGCTTTCTTCCTTTTGGAGGCTGTAATTTTGACCTCACAGTTACAGTAACATCAAGCTAGAACAAATGTATATTCCGTTATGGAGAAGACATTTGGGGTTTTCAATTTTCGCTCGTCAAACTTCACATGAAAATTACATGTCCCAAGTGACTTATTCAGACCAGTTCTTATGAGGCTGAGAAAACAGGACGCTTCCAAATATGCCAAAGAAACTGTTTACAAAAAAACTGTTAGGAGAATTAAAAAGACAATCAAGACTCACATTTCGTTGCTCTGCTGCTTCCTTACCTTGCAGAAGATCTTCTTGGATTTCACCGGCATCGAGATGGCGTTCCATGCAAAAGCTCTGGAGGTTTATTCCCAAGCATTCCAAACTCTGGAAAATTACGATGCAGAAAAAGATTTGGAGGTACCGAGCGGTGGGAAAACACAGAGGCTGGGTGGTGTCCATTTGTGGGCTTTGGCATAAATCCTGCAACAGCACAAAGGCACCTGGCTAAGCTTCCATCGCCAACATTTGCACAAAAGGGGAGCCATTCTGGTTTGCATTGTTCGCAAGAAGCCCCAAGAATCACATAACTCACCAGAAACTCCACTAAGACTCCAAGATCCCTCTCATAGTCACTGCTATTAAGCCTGGCTTCACCCAGTCTTTTATTTAAGTATTAAAATAATGCACGAAATAATAAACAACTTTTTGGTATATATCTTTTTTTAGGTAATTAGGGCAAAGAAGTGTCGTTGAGTTGGCCACACCTATCGAGTCACATGACCACCTAGCCATGACCACCCAATCACATGACCACCCAGCCACGCCCACCCAGCCAGTCATTAGGGCAGAGAGCCCCTTGCTAAAAAAAATTTGAAGCCCACCCCTGGTTATAGGTTCAAGCATGTAGTCAATATAGCCAAACTATTCAGCTTTATTGGGTGGTTTTTAACCTCTTCCCAACATATAGATCAGTGTAACTCAATCTTGGCCACTCTTAAGATATGTGGACTTCAACTCCCAGAATTCCCCAGGGTTCAAAAGTGGGATTCTATCCCTCCAACCGGTCTGCTGGCCTCCTCAAAATGAAATTCTTGCCTTGACAGGACTTCAGAGCAAAAATACAACTTGCTTCCGGAAGGTTCCCCGACTCCAAGCCAGCCACTGCCACCAACCCAATCTCCAGCCTTCCATGGTCCAGAGGAGCACAGGTAAGGAAGGACAACCTGGTTGCCTAAACCTGGCTTGGATGAGGAAGGACTATGGGGAAAGAAAACTCCCCAGGAAAGGGCAGAAGGACGGATTTTGGCATTCCAAGGACAATCAACTCAAATGGTGTAGGGTCTCCCGCTTGGGCGGGGGGTTGGACTAGATGACCTACAAGGTCCCTCCCAACTCTGATTATCTGTTATCTGTTAGGTTCAAGAAGACTAGGGGTCTATGGAGATTCTCAGTCTTCTAGGTCATGGTTGTCCCAAAGGTGCTTTTTCAAGAGGCAATGGGACTTTCTTTGCTTTTCTTTGAAGACATTTCGCTTCTCCTCCAAGAAGCTTCTTCAGCTCTTCTTCAGAGCTGCTTCTTCAGAGCTGAAGAAGCTTCTTGGAGGAGAAGCGAAATGTCTTCAAAGAAAAACCAGAGTGTCCCGTTGCCTCTTGGAAAAGCACTTTTGGGACAAGAAGACTAGGTCCAGCCTACATAAACTACCTTGTTCTGTGGGCCACAGGAAAGAAACCCAGAGGGCAAAAGGGAGTTATGGAAGGAAAGGAGTCAACTGTCACCCCAAAGGGCAAGGAACAAGAGGCAGAGCCAGGAAACAAACCATCATCCACAGTCTTAGGTCCCGACCAAGAAATGCAGCCTAAAGAATGAAGAGAGCAGCTCTGACAAATGTTGGTGGCTTGCTTGGAGCAGGTTTTCTGGTCTCCACCCAGCTGCTGCTCATCAAAGGATGATTGGCAAGAAGGCCTACTAGAAGCCAATGCTTGCTCCCGAGTAGACCCAGGATTGAGGCTTCCAAGCCAGCATTGTTCCACCCAAATTAAGGGTGGGGTTGTGCGAAGAAAAATACTTTTGGGTTTTTTTTTTAACCCACTCTGATTCATTTGGATGGAAGGAATCAGGACTTTAGTTTTCCCTCTTCAGGACTAAACGGGACTCCCCACGTTTCCATGGGATCCTAAGAGAAGCCATCCTGAGGTGATTTTTTTTTCCCCTCAGAGGACTTTTTCCACATGGGGCGAATGGGGGAAAGAAAGCAGGGCTGCTTCACAGCAGCGGAAGGTGGGGCGTCCACTGGAAAGTCCCCCCACAATTACGTCCCTCCAACAACTCCCTGAACCCCAAAATCTCCACTGAGGCAAACTCCAAAGAAGTCCTCAGGGGCGCCAAGTCTGAGGTAGGAAAACAGGCCCCTTTCCCACCGCAGGAGAAGGACACGCCTGCAAAATGGCGGGATTTTAACTTCAGAAAGGGCCCAGGCTTTGATTCATGGTTGGGCAACTAGGTCTTAGGTTGCAAAACCAGGTTTGGGTGGAGGGAAAGAGGTCTAAATTTGGGATCTAAGATGCTGGCTTCAAGTCAAGCAGGCAAGTACAGGTAGTCCTCATTTAATGACCGTTCAAAGTTACAATGGCGCTGAAAAAAAGGAGACTAATGGCCATGTTTCACGCTTACGACTGTTGCTTCCCCCGTGGTTACGTGAAGAAAATCCAGACGCTCGGCAACTGTCTCATATTTATGACGGTTGCAGCGTCCCATGTGATCCCCTTTTGCGACCTTCGGACCAGCAAAATCGACGGGCAAGCCAGATTCACTCAACAACCCCGTTTACTCACTTAACAACTACAATGATTTCACTTAACAGTGGTGGATATAAAGGTTGTCAAACGGGGCAAAACTCACTTAAGAAATGTCTCACTTAGTGACATACATTTTGGACTGAATTGTGGTCGTAAATCGAGGATTACCTGTACTGCAGGTGGGGAATCTGACTTCCTGGAGTGAGGGGGATGCCCAAAAGAGCTGTTGACCAATGTGGGGTGCCCATAAGAGGGGGTGTTTCGGGGGTGGGTGGGGGGAGGAATTGACCCTCCCCGAGTCAAAACACAGCCTTGGCACTGACCATGACAGCAATCGTGGCTTGTTGTGCTCCCATAAATGTAACCCTGGTTTTCTTGGTTCCTCTCTAGAGTGTCCCTAGCACGCTCCAGAAACTGACATTGGTGGAGACGGAAGAAGAATCTGAAGAAGAGCAGATGCGAGAAACCAGCACCGCTAAGCACCCCCAGATCTGGCGGGTGGCCAGCAGGACCCCCTGACGAATTTCTCCGTTCGTGATATTTAGACCTTTTTTTATTTTGTTCCTCGGCCAACTTTCTTTGCCCCTTAGGTTTTCCTCCCGCTCGGTACCCGCTCCCTGCTCCACACCCCCAAATCGGACATCACAATAAAAGCCTTTGTTATCAAGGACATCCTTTTATTTTCGTTTGGGAAAAGATGTCCACGCAGGCCACCCTTTCAAAAGCCGGTTTTCATACACATCAGATCGGGGTTTGCAAGAGGCAAGTTGCTAGTCCACTGAAGAGCGGGGGGGGGGGTGTCTCTCCAAAGTTGGTGGCTTTAAGACTTGTGAACTTCAACTCCCAGAATTCCCCAGCCAGCATAGCAGCAGTTCAGTCGTCAAAGTCATAAATCGTTGTTTTTAGTGCTGTTATAACTTGGAACAAATTATGAAACAAACGGTAAATCAAAGATTCTCTGTAATTTTACTGGGAATGTGCTGAGCCTACAAAGAGAAGCACGTGGCCATCCAAACTTCCAAGCAGAGGCATCAGGTCTTTGTACCCCCCTAGGAAAATACTCCCCCCACATCCTTCCTCTTGCACATGCTTTGAGTGAGAATCCTGGAAACAGAAACGATTGAGACATTTCTTCCCTAAAAGAGGAAACTTCCTAGGGTGGGATTCTTTGCAAGCGCATCTGCAACCTGGCCAGAAGAATCTCCTCTTCCCGCATGGAAGGACTCGGTGGCGAGTCTTAAATCAGGAACTGCTTATCCACCAAGGTCTTCTCCGCTAGATTTCGCCTCCCGAGTGCGTCGCGCAGTATTTGCACAAGCTGAAACACAAGACGGGCCTCCGTTTGTCCTCGGCACAGCTGACCCTTGTCTTCCCCCTCTCCAAAATGGCCAAGAAAAAGCAAATTAACTCAGCGAGAGCTGCCTCGCTAGACCACTGGCCCTCTTTCCTGAGTGCCACCACCATCAAGCCGGTGTTGATGGCTCTGGGTCAGCATGCACGGTGAGCTGAGATGTATGCCGACTGGACACAAAATCATCTCACAGCTTCCTCAATTCACACATAACATTTCGAGGCAGGTTGCCTGATTCAACCTCACATCTTACTCCTGCCTTTAATGCTCCCAGGACTTGCGTTAAAGACTCACACGTGGCCTGGCAGCCGATCTTCTGATGAATCAAAAACAACTTTTTTGGGGGTGTGTGTGCAAAACCTTATCTTCTTCATGCTACGTCATGCCTGGTTTTAAGAAAAGGAAGGGAAATGGCATTTTTCTACTATTTCCTCTCCACCTAGAAATTTTACCTTCTGCACGGCAAAGGTAACAATGGTCGAGAGCACGAAATCCTGTGTCCCCAAATCCACAGCGCAGAATAGGAGGGTTTCAAAGAGAAGGAGCAGCGTCTCGTGGCCATAGAAGAGCGTCCGACTGAACAACGCACCATCATCTGAAGGAGAAAGTCGCCAGAGCCTTCAAGCTCAGACCATCATGCAGGATAATTCCAAGGGTTCAACCTCATCTACTGCCAAAATTGTGTGAGCGAGCCCTTAAAGCAGGGTCCCCAAACTAGCCAACTTTAAGAATTGTGGACTTCAACTTCTGGGAGTTGAAGTCCACAAGTTTTAAAGTTGCCAAATTTGGAGGCCTCTGTCTTAAAACTAGATCCCCATAGCACGATGGGTACCGTTATAGAGAACTGATATGTCTCCCTGCTCCTGAAAGTCCAAGTCCATGATCCTCTCCGAGAAAAACTTATCCTTCACTACGTAGTCCATATCGTTATACCTCTACAGGACAGGGAGAGAATGAGAAAGGGTTAGAGAAAGGATCGATGAAAAGGAAAACGAGTCTGCAGAGGGGACATCTTATTTAGAGTAGACATCCTAAGAGCTGCTACATTATGCTTCATTGCACGGTCAGCCAGGTGTTTAGGCTGGATTTGGCAGTTTTGTCCACCCACCGAGTCCTTCCCAAGGATCTGGAATTGGCAGATATGGTTGTTGGACAGGATTAAAGGTCTTCCCACAGGTTCCAAGTCAAGCTGCCTTTTGCAACTGACTGAGGGTGACTCTGTCAATTATTTTGTCTTTTTTAAAAAAAATCAGTATTCTTCTTTTTCATCTTTTCTTCTTCCCCTAAAAATGTTTCCAAAAAAAGTTTGATTCTTC
Organism: Notechis scutatus; assembly: GCF_049901735.1. NCBI lineage: Eukaryota > Metazoa > Chordata > Lepidosauria > Squamata > Elapidae > Notechis > Notechis scutatus. The sequence continues at coordinate 1,814,388 of NC_142017.1, read as the reverse complement.
TGGAGTGGGTGGCTATGATAACTTGAACATACACCATTAATCTAATAAAATGAACTCGAATACATTTTAGAAAAGAATACAGTTTTGGTGAAAAGAGAATGGATAATAAAGTAAAATTCCAAGTGGAAGATCACGCAATGTCTCTGACACACCTAAGAAGCCCCTTGACCATGTTCGGCCTCTACTGACGTAGACCCAATGTCCTCCTCAAACCATATTTAGAGCTCTTTTCCAGCTGCTCAACTCAAGGGGACGACAGAGTGAATAAATCACCACCCCTGGAAGGAGTTTAGCGAAATGTAGCTGAAGACTCACATGTTCCAAGAAGCAGACCAGGAACCAATTCAGCGCATGGTAGCCCTTCATCCTCTGCTCGTGAAGATCAGGGCGACTATGGAGTCCTCTCTGGTGCTATAAGGAGAATATTCATGGACTTTAAAAGTTCAAGCCTGCCCCTTGGTAGGCACAGGTGAAAAGGTGGTGGAAAAATTGATTTATTTTCCTCGGATCTTCCCTTCGGGGCGGGAGAAGTGTCAGTTCGATTTTCACCTGCCTGCATTTGAGAACTCATCTCCAGCCCCAGGGGGAGTTTTCAATTAGAAAGTGAAGAAGAAAGTGAGAAAAAAGGTTGGCTACGCTCAGCCGCTGTTCCTTGAAGGAGCTAAACCCAGAAAGTTCAACCAAGGTTCATTTCTAAAAAAATATAAAAATAAAAATAAAAAAAAAGAACACGTTTTTGTGGCACCCAAGAGCTAGATAGATTTATAGGAGCATCTGTTTCCATGGTCTGCTACCCAATACTTCAAGAGGTCCTCGTAGAGCACAAAACCCCTTGGCACAATCAATCCAGTATTAAATGGTTCTATGTTTAGATGGGAATTGCTATTTTTCTCTCTGATCACCCTTGACAAAAAACCATGCACAAGGTTTTTGCCACTCTGTCGTTTTTCTTAGTAACCTCAAGATCTTTTCGTAGCTCGAACTTTCAACAGCCCCCTCTATTGAAGGAGGGTGAATGGAGGCGTTTCAGAGCTACTGAGCCTTTCGGTAGAAGCTTCCTTCTGTTTCCGAATAGCTGCCCCCTCACCTGCACGATAATAATCGATTGCTAATTAATTAGCCCCACTCCTCCCCAGGAGTGCATCAGAACTGCTTTTACAACAAAATTTTGTTTCCTATTTAATCGGAAGGATTACAAAGAAGCAGCTTCCAATTCATATGGCATGGGGGTTCGCTTCTAAGCTAACGTGGAAAGGGTCCTTTTAGCACAGCTAAAAGGATTATGAGTTCACCAGCATGAGCTGTGACAAAAATGTGTGTCATTGCATCACAATGTCTGACTCTTATGTACATGCATGACACCAAATGATGTCACAAAACTGCAATTCGATGTTTCATTAGTTGCCTCCACAGCTTCCCCTCGCAGATTAGCAGCCAAGGAGAAAAATGTTTGAGCTTCGAGGCAGATTTCGTGCACTCCAATGAGGTTCACTGGGAATGTCTCAGCCTTTGGGCTGAATGGAATATCTGCCCCGTCATCTCTGGAGGGTGGCCGATAAGGAAATGGGCCTTGATGAGATGGATCACCGAGTCCCTCTGCTATGAAGGACAGGTAAATCATTCTTAAGGATGCTTGTGCAGCGTTTCTCGAAAAGGCAATTAAGAAGGAAATATTGCAAGGTCTGCTACCTCCATCAACGAGAGGAGGATTCTGTCGTAGAACATCCGAGTCCGGTCAGTGAGAAGCACCTCGAAGGTCTGCACCTCGGAATTGGGCTCCAAGCCCCTCAGGGGGCAAAGGTTGTCCTGGGAAGAAAACCAACAGGAAGGGGAAAGTTCCAGTGGAAACACACGAGAGATTCCTATGCTTACCAGTTCCCTAGACCTCGCTTCAATTTTGCAGGTTTAAATTATGGGACTCTTTAAGTTGGAATGTTTTTTCTCGGTGAAGGAATCCGGATTAAAGTCTCCACAAGAACTGGCCGTTTAGCCTTTGTTTTGGACCCACTCGCTGAAATGAAACTCACCATCCCTCTTGGGTTTTTGTTCTAGTGTTCATCTGCTTTTAACATCAAGAATTTTGTTTCCTAATATTTATCCCACATCAGCGTTCCTCTGATTTAAATCTGTTATTCTGCATCTTGCGTTCGTGTAAGTGAAAGTTATGACTCATAAGGGAGATTGGAGCAGGAGGAAAGAGGAGAATTCGCCCAGATGATTTCTGGAATCCACACAGTTGGCTGAGAACAAGGCGCCCCTGGAGTTGGTGTTTCAGGGAAGAGAACGGTTCCTCTTCCCAATTCTCGGCTACATCCAGATGGCTACCAAGAAGCCTCCATTCCGTTACTTTGAAAGAGCGAGATAAATTCATGGAGGTCAACCAGCGGCTTTTTGTTACGATGGCTCTGAGGTTCAGAAGCAGCATTGAGGAGAAATCAAAGCAAGAATGTTAATAGGTTGGGTGTTCTCCTTGCACACCTTCCATGGGGTTGGACCACAAATGAATCCTTCCTATCAGTAGGAGGTAAAAAGAAGGCACAAGGAGAAGAAGACCTTCACTTGAAGGACCAACCTGCAGGGAACCTCCAGCCACATTCACCTTGAGAAGGGCCCAAGGCAATGATCCTGCAAGGGACTGCTAGAAAGAGCAGCCTCCGAGCCACATGATGAAAAACCAATGACCCAGGGTTACCTCTTCCTTCCTGAGATAAGACAGCATTGTGTCCAAGCTCACTTCTGCATGTCCGTGGATGCTTCTCCCATGAATGTAGAATCCGTAGCATCTGTGTGTCAAGATGAACACGGACACCTGCAGGGATGACAAGGAAAGGTCCCTTTTACGGGAGAACAAGGGCACTTCCAAACTCCACCTTTTAAAAGCCAGCCTAGAAAGCAATGTAAGTGTGTTTTTTTTTTAAATGGCTCAGAGCAAAGCCTTAAAACTTGCACCAGAATCCCTCAGGTAAGCAATTAAAAGCAGACACAAATCAGGGCTTTAAAAATGAAAGAATTTCCTAATGAACATTCGGCCACGTAAAAATCACAAATTAAGACATCCTGAAGGGCAAATTAGCCTCACTCAGCATATATGGGGGGTGGCGCCCCCAATTATGAAGAGACTTTTTCAGCTAGAATTCCCCATGTCCTCATTATCACGGCATTATTAATAGTTGCACTACATTATCACCGCCCGCTTTTCTTGGAAATGTACAAGCAAGTTTCAATGTCTTTGTCTGAGCTGAGATCTGACCTTAAAAGGTGGGAAAGTAGGTAGCTCTAAAGGAAGGAATGGGTAAGAGAAGCGCAGAAAAGAAAAAACCCAGGATCTAGTTTCTCCCTCAGATATTCTCTTCCAGATGTGTGTGCACTTCTGCTCTCAGGATTTGTCAGCAATGGGAATCTCCACATCTGGCATTGGCCAAGTTGGGAAACACACAATCTGACCTGAGGTGTTGACTTTGGTGTGACTCACGTTGCTCAAGGAACAAAGGTCAATGAACTGATGAATCTTGTCCTCCACAAAACGTTGATATAACCCAACGGACACCAATATCTGGAACAGAACCAAGAACACTTGAGGAATGGCAAGACATGTCAACTTCCCGCAAGAATTCAGAGATCCTTCTTGTAAAAATCTTAGCTGGCTTCCTCCAATCAATTGGAATAAGTCAATTCATGTTAAAATACCACCTAAGAATATCTTTTGCATCATGAAAATGTTGCATGAAAGGGGAACCAAGAAACAAATAATAGACAAAATTTAGGAAAGCAGAGTGAGACCCATTTTTTTCTCAACATTTCCAACTCTTGGGCACGATTAGGCCATCATTTATCATCCATTCTTCATCCTAGGTGCTATTTATTTTCTTGTGAAGATATAAAAAGCTTTCTTCACAAATTTCTCATGTTAGGGAAGACTTCTAAGAGGGGAGACATCATTTTACATGGAATGGAGCACTTTTTCTCTGCAACAGGATGATTTGGAAATATTATATTTGTTCAACCTCAAGGAGAGTAGGGTAGGGTAAGGTATGGTAGAGGGGAGGAGAGGAGAGGAGAGTAGGAGAAGATGACAGGGAAGGGAAGGGAAGGGAAGGGAAGGGAAGGGAAGGGAAGGGAAGGGAAGGGAAGGGAAGGGAAGAGAAGAGAAGAGAAGAGAAGAGAAGAGAAGAGAAGAGAAGAGAAGAGAAGAGAAGAGAAGAGAAGAGAAGAGAAGAGAAGAGAAGAGGAGGAGAACCTGCACAATGGCCACCACCAGCCAAACAGAAGCAGCAACCCCAAAACGAAGAATTGGGCTCCAGGGAGCTTGGTAGGTATTTGGCTCAGGCTGCAGACTGACGTTCAGGTCTCTTGATGCGAGGTTTTTGAATCCCACCACCTGGGGATGAAAAGAAGCCAATGTCATCCCCATGTGGAGATACCTTCTCTTCACCTATGGCTCACCGGCTGACTCTGGGTAAGGATTCTCATCCTTAACCCTAACATGAGATGATTGGTCCACAGCTATACAGTTTGTGCTGAAAACGTTGGGCTAGGAGAGGAAACCAGGATTTTAGGAGGCTTCCCAAGGGGATTGGACAAGGACATGAAGGAGAAATTGGCTGTTGATTTGGTCCCTCCAGGTTTTTCCTAAGGGGATGGAGAAGAAAAACCACCAGAACAGAACAGGGAGAACAAGGAGCTTCTGCCATCAAGACAAGACCCCAAGTTTCTCTCCTGCTGTGTCTCACTGAGCTAACTCTCCAGACCAGGAGGATGTTTGAAGGCATGCAGAATCTTTCTCAGGGCTGCAGGGAGTAACCAGCAGAGCACATCATAGTTGGCCTGCCTGTGTCTTGCACTGACCTCCAAAAGCAACAAAACAGCAAAGAGCTGAAGTGAAGGATGCACCTTCCGGTGTGTCTGGATTTCATTCCACTCATTAGCGATCAGAAAAGTCCTCCAGGCACTCACTGATGAGGCTGGACCTCCTGGAACAGGGTGGGGTGGAGAAGGAGGGAACAGGCAAGCAAACAGACACAATGAGCTTTATTGGAGGGCTCTGCATGCACCGCTCAGGAGTTTTTGACCAATTGCAGAGCTTGGCACTCTGGAGACCTCTGGAGTTTTTGCTGTACACTCATCTGCCTCTCCAACAGCAAATTATTCAGTGCAGCTTGGTTGGCTTCCAGAAAGGGTTGGGGCAATTGTTGGAAGTCCTGGGGATCCATGGCTATATAGGGCTTCAGTGGGCAATTGGTTGGCCACTGGAAGAACAGATGACCGAGGATCCAATCCAGTAGGACAGGGGTCTTCAAACTTGACAGCTTTAAGACTTGTGGACTTCAACTCCCATAATTCCTCCTCCAGTCATGTTAGCTCAGGAATTCTGGGAGTTGGAAGTCCACAAGTCTTAAACTTGGCAAGTTTGAAGAGCCTTGCAGTAGGATATCACTGATCTTCTCAACCTGAACTCCACTCCTTTCTCATCTGCTGGTTTCCTAGCAGCCCTGGGGGTGATCTAGTAGTGTAGCTAATTACATGAGTGATATCATAACCAACAGTTATGTGATGTAACACGAACAGCTCTTTCTGCTGGAGATTTGTCCACAACACAAAATAACAAAAGGAGAAAAACAAGATGAGGCTCTTTTTGGACCATGCATGCAATGAACATGATATAACCAAAGCAGTGATAAAGGATAACCTTTCGTTGCTGGTTTTTCCTTCGGCTTCTCCCAGTCTATCAGGAAGATGGAGATTGCTAGCTGGGTGATCAGAAGATGTAAGAGATCGAGGCTCTGGAACAAAAACATCCACAGGGAATTTTATCTCTGGGGTAAGGAGCTATAAATTCTTCTTCTATTCCACATTTGGTCTTTTGATCATCTAAGGCAGGGCTTGCCAACCTTGGCCCCCTCAAGACTTATGGACTTCAACGCCTAGAATTCCCCATCATATCTTAAGAACATGACCTCTCCTACAGGTATTTGCAAATCCTACACCCTTAGTATCTTCCAAAGAGGAGCAGAGCTCATGTTCAACTCAAGTGCCTAAGACTAAACCAATGGGAATTTGCACAAGGGCCTGGGGCTTTTTTTTGAGCACTAAACCTTTTCCCCTTGGGACAGATTATGGGCATGACGGATGAGCCATCCTGGCAACAGGTAGCAGAGGATTCTGTCCTTGAAGAGGACAATAGTTGATTACTTTCAACTGTTGCCAAGAAAACAACATGACACAACTGCCACGCAGCCCTCAAGAATTAAGCTGGACTTGGCAGAAGTTAAGAAGGTCAAATAAAATCAATAGTGCCACAAAGAATTAAGCCGTGATGGAAGGGGTTTTCTAGTATGAGATGCTATTTTTTTCACCTTGTAAAATCGTTGGGATTTTTTTTCAATGTATTAATCAATTCTCAGGCTACCGCAGTTCCAGACAACATGCTATAAAATGGCTTGGTGGAAAAGATAAAAAATCAACTCAGTTTTGACCTGAATATGAAGGCTGCTTGGAGCCATCCTGAATTATAGATTTGCATGACAAAAGTCACCATGTTGTCCTCTCCAATTTTCTTGTGGGGAAGTTCAATCAAGCCAGCTTTAAAAGCACTCTGGGCTAGTGTTTTCCAACCTTGGCAAGCTTAAGATGTGTGGACTTCAACTCCCAGAATACCCCCCAGCTGGCCATGGGAGTTGAATTCTGGGAATTGAAGTTCATAGGTCTTAAGCTTGCCACGGTTGAGGACCGCTGCTCTAGCGAATGAAAATTTTCCAAGCCATAATGTCCCAAAGACCCCAGGTCTTTCACACAAGCTCTTTCCAACCTCTTACTTTCAGAGTCAGAGCACACAACGCATAGATGATAAAGTTGGTTTCTGCTTGACTACCAGCAGCTGGGAGTGTAATTGCCATTGTAGAAAACTGCTGACCCTGTAGGAAAAAAAGACAAAACACACGAGATCCTTCTGCTTGTGAGGTTCTATAGCCCTCAGCACAAACCTTATTATTATGATTCTTGTTGTTGGCAGAATCTTCTTCCTCTTCAAGAAGGAAGCCCCAATCAACCAACGCCATAAATGCAATATTCACTCAAAAGTAATTAAAAATAAACCAATGAAACACTGGATGGAGACACACCTGCTCACACACCGCCATGGATCCTTACTTACCTTGAAAGCGATCAGCCAGTAAATGCTAATTCCCAAAGTGACCATGAAAAAGACATTTGCCAGAGATCCAACCAAGCAAGCAAAGAATTTCAATATGGTCTGAAAATAAAATAAAAAAATTAACGGGAACAAAAATCAGAACCCAGGGAGGGCCGGCGTGAAGAAAAAGCAATTTTGCAACACTTGTTTCTTTCTTAATATCTGGCAAAAGTCTAAGCAAAAACATCTGGTGTCCCCAGTGAAGCCGCAAATTCTCAGAGGCAGCCCATTTTCCAGACGTTCAAGATCAAAAGGCGAATTTCATTCTTACCATGAAATCGATGTTCTGCAGACGAGATCGCCGGGCCCAACTGCTAGTTTCCATCAAAGCATAGAGGACAGCAAGAAATCCCAGGACCCCAAAGGAGATCTGGGCAGAGACGATGTGAGTGTCATTCCCAGCAGATGGATAAATTAAGCAGCTTTCCACAGTTATTTTGGATCTGTAAGACTATCCCATAAACTTCCAGAAGCATCTTTTGGGAACAAGCGGATTAAAAGAGTATAAATAGCTCGATTGCCCTTCTTCAAGCTAGAGGTCTTCCAGATGTGTGGACTTCAGCTCCCAGCATTCCACAAAAAACACAGCCTCACCAAGAATTCCAGGATTCTAGAGGAATTCAAGGACCTTTCTAGAAAGCCTGCAGGGTGAGGGAACCGTGATGTGGGTGAAAGCATCTTCCTGGTGGAGCTGTTTTTCTAAGGAGATGGGGCCATTCCCTTAGTGAGAAGAAGAAGTGCTCTTCACAGACCATGACCTATTGTAATGAAGATACTTGCAGAACCTTAAGGACTAGCAGTTTTAGCGTTAGGAAGGTGTCTACCTTCTAGACCAGGGGTCTTCAAACTTGACAGCTTTAAGACTTGTGGACTTCAACTCCCATAATTCCTCCTCCAGCCATGTTAGCTCAGGAATTCTGGGAGTTGAAGTCCACAAGTCTTAAACTTGCCAAGCTTGAAGACCCTTGCTCTAAACCTCAACTGGTTGTAGCTTTTATTTTCTTTCCACCATCTGTCCGTGCAGGAAAATCAACCCCCCAAAATGGTTAAATGTTCAACAGACAGTCCAAAAATCTTGCACTGGGCTTACTCACATCAGTTGCTAGCTGGGCTGATCCAGGACTCTGATTGTAGGAGACTGAAAATGACACCTGCAAAACCAAGCAACAACAGCAGGTATATCTACACAGTGAGATGTCCACAAAGCTGAAGAGCAGCGAAAGCTGGAAACTGAGGGTGAAGGGAAGTAAGAAATCCATGCACACCCCAACATGAAATGGGAATCAGGCCCACCTCTGCTTCTGGATGTGCAGAACATAAAGCCGGCGGCCGTTCCCACCACACAGACTCACCTGGGCAATCCCTGGGATGCGGCGTGTTGCGTATCTGATGGTCAAGAAGAAAGGTGGGTCTTCTCCAGGAGCAGTGGTTGGTAGGTGGACACTGCAAAAGCCAGGAAGAAGAATGGTGATTGGTTTTGAGGGAAGGGGGGCTGAAGAAGAACTGGAGGAGAAAGTCGTTAAGGTGAGCAGTGCCACCTAAGCTTCTGGGCAGCTCCTGAGACAGTCGTATATGGGGTACCAGCAAAAGGACATGTCTACTAGGTAGATGCCATGGACATTTGTATTCACTGCCATGCAAAGGGATAGCTGAGAGAAAATTAGAATAAGGACAGGATCACCTAACCAACTAGGCGCGTGTTCTTCCTCCCTTTTTTTTCTTTTTTTTCTTTTTGTCATTTCTATTCACAAGAAGTGGCCTCCAGCCTCTCTTTACTACTTCTAGTAAAGGAGAGTCCACCACCAGTTCATACTTTTAGGAAACACTTCCCTACATCCAATCAAAATCTGCTTCCTTGTGATTTGAGTCATTGCTTGAGTCATTGCTTTGAGTCTTCTGGAACAATTTGAGCTTGTCTTCCCCACAAAAGTCCTTCAGATGCTTGAAGATGGCCATCAGCCTCTCTGCCATCTTCTCTTCTCCAGGGTAAACTTAGGCAACACTTTAATTGTTCCTCCTCAGATTTTCCTTCCATCTTGATGGTTTTTCTCTGGATATTTTCCTCTTTCTCAACGTCCTTTCTAAAAATGTGGTGGGCGATATTCTACCTGCCCTAGGCAACCCCCACCCTTAATCAGGCCTTGGAAAGTGCTATTTTTTTTTTTACCTGAGAAGCAATTCCTTTGCCAAGGTAACAGATGATGGAGCATTTGACAAATTCCCTTTCCTGTCCGACAGTCCATCGACCAGGAAGAACCTCCTGAGCGCTTGATTCAATGGGGGCGCTAAACATCAAAACAAGATGGCGGGAGAAAGATACTAGCAAAGGTTCCAGAGCTGTTCTTTCAACACAACGTACAAAGCTGAACAGAACGGCTTCGGAGAAGCTGTTTAATATCGGTAAGGTCAGAAGGGGTCAAGCTATTTTGAAACTCCAATCTGAACCAGTGAACCTCCAGGGCACATTCAGACACGGCACTTGTGGACAAAAAGCTTGTTGCAAACACATCTGCGCCTCAGAGGTGGTGAATTCAGCAGGTTCTGACCGGTTCTAGAGAACCGGTAGCGGGAATTTGCAGTAGTTCAGAGAACCAGCAAATCCCACCTCTGACTGGCTCCGGCCCCATCTATTCTCTGCCTCCCATTGAGTCCCAGCTGATCATTGGCTGGGTCTTCTTTGGTTGCCCTGCATAGGAGAACGGAGCTGGAAAGCAGGTTAGTGGGGTGGGGAGGGAATGAGGATTTTGCAGTAACCTTCCCCTGCCACGCCTAACAAGCCACGCCCAACAAGCCACACCACGCCCAGCAAGCCACACCCACAGAACCAGTAGTAAAAAAATTGAATCCCACCACTGCTGCACCTGCATTTCTACAGGTTGTGGGAAAAGGCTGGGTTTGAAAAGGGAAACTTTACAGCCTTCGTAGAAGAGGAAAAGGGAAAGAAGAAATTAATGAAGGAAGCCAAGTTCCCAGAAATGGGGGGGGAAAGGGGGTCCCAGCAAATAATGTAGGTTTTAATGACAATTTGAAGACGATGCCTTTGATCTAAACCCAAAAAACTCCCAAGGGTTGCTTTACCTCGATTGTTGGTTACTATTGCGGGATTGCTTATAGGAACTGGCCAGAGTTGGGTGTTCCCCTTTTCATCTTCAAACTGCAAAAACATCTCATAGAAGATGGGTTCTGGAGTCCTTTGCAGCAGGGCAGTGACTTCAAGGGCACACTAAAAACAGTGGAGACCAGGTGGATTCCATGCCATTGTCTTTGCTGGGCCCATTTAAGAGAACCAGCAAATCCCACCTCTGACTGTGACACATCTGAGACTGGCATATTTAGTTAATCGTTGATAAGGAAGCCCCCAGATTCACAATAGGTTGCAGTCTATCACTTGGAGATGGTTCCCATTGAAAACATAGGACTTGACTTGTCCCATGGAAACAGTTGGTGTCCTTCAGACCTGCTGGGCTAACTAGTTGGACCCGTATCTCTGAAGGCCACCCAACTGGAAAAGGCTCTACAAGAATAAATCAAGGGATTTTCAGTCCGAGGGGTAACCTGTCTGCCTAGATCCCAATGCTGCCTTCAAAACTCCAAAGTAAGATCCCATCCATCAAGGACCAATTCCAAAGCTTAAGCTGAAGGAGAGGCATCACTTACAGACTGTCGGTAAGTGGTTCCCATGGTGAAAGCAGCATCCAGGGTCTTCTGGCTGTTTGGACAGAGCTAAATGGAGCAAACAGAAAAGAGGAGACAACCATTTTTAAGTATTTTAAATGAATTTGTGGGAGGGAGGGAGGGAGGGAGGAAGATCAGAGGAAAGAAGAATAGAAAAAGAAATGGATGGATAGATGGAAGGAAGGAAGGAAGGAAGAAAGAAAGATCAGAGGAAAGGAGATTAGAAAAAGAAATGGCAGGAAGGAAGGAAGGAAATAATCTTAGTCTATGTGTTCATCCGGTATTGTAAGAAGCGGACCACATTTAAAGATGAAAGTAATTCATTTACCTGAAGTGTTCCTCCTTTTACATCCTGCCAACCCAGGAACTTTCCCTGGGCATCGTACTGAATGACCTTGAAGTCCATCTGCAGAAAAGAAAAACAAATTCAGTGGTCACTAGGTCAGGCATTTTAAGAAGTTCTCCTGGCTCATCCAATTAGTCCAAAGGTCTACTCCGCTTTGCTAACGTGTCTATTCGGTTGAAACAGCCACAGCTTTAGGGGCTGGCTTGGGAATTCTGGGAGTTGAAGTCCACCCATCCCAAAGTGGCCATTGTTGAGAAATATTTGAGGGGGGTGGGAACAGGACACATGCACAGGCTTTTTTTGGATCTGCCTCAACTTGCCTTTGAATGCTTCCCAAAAGCCACAGAAGGAAAAGGCCTGGTGTTGCTACCATACCAAAGCTTTGGAAGGTCTTGGCTCCTGAAAAGAAAACATATTCCTGCTTTGCAGAAGATGGCAGGTGCTCCTGCAGGAAAGAAAGCTCCCACAAAGCCCAGTGGACCTTCTGAAGAGACAAGGGTCAGCTTGCAAGCCAGAGAAACCTCACAAAGCCGTTGCACCAGAGATACCTCCTTGGTGTCATTCGCATGATGCGTAGGACACCAACTCCTCCCTGAGATGCCATTACAGGAGCTGGAAAACCAGAGCTGGAGTTACTTACTTGGCCTTGGTGTAAAGGTCGTAAGGTCTGGTTTGCAAAGAAAAAGCTCTGAGGATGACCATGTTGGTGAGCATTTGACAAGCCGTTGCATTGCAGGGGTTCTAAGGAGAATAAAAGAAAGATACCTGAGGCCTGGGCAGCAGGTAGAATGGGTGGACTTCAGACCACTTTGGTGTGACTCTTCGTAAAATTAAACCCTTTCATAAGTTACTAGCTTCCCCATGCTGGGCCCCGGGCCCCACATCAAGGTTGCAACCATTTAAAAAAAGAAAACAGTTGGCAAGGGGATTGCATATTGTCACATGAAGCTATCTAACAGGGTTTGCATACCACAACTGCAAGCTGACCTGTAAAGAGAAGGTTAGAAGCCATTCCTATATTTATTGGTTTTTTTCCTTGCATTTTTTTCTTTCCTTTTTTGATTTATGGGGAAATTATTCATAAATAAAAAGATTAATTCAAGGCCATCAAATCCCTTCTTGGTTGTAGCAAGGAGAGGCAGCAGAAATCCACCCACCTCACAAGCTAGGAAGCTCCAGTCAAGAAACTCAGATTCCCAGAGGGTGCCAGTGGGAACGCTGCTCTGTAGATAAGGGGAGAGAAAGATCATGTTGATTTTTTTAATGCTTCTGCCTGCATCCCCAAGAAAGAGCCAAAAAGATAAGCTCTTACACAGCCAGGGCATGAAAGACGATGGGGTTCTCCGCTTGACTCTTTCGATCCGGGCTTGCAAACACAACTCAAGCCTACGAAGAGGGAAACTGAGTCAAGACAGGGCTTCTGAGTCAAGCTACTTGCTCACCGTAGAGGTCTCAGGAGTTCACTCAAAACATTGATGGATAAATTGGCAGCCAATTCTGCTGTGAGTAGGTGAAACTAGCATTTGAAAGAAATCAGGAATTCCGGGAGTTGAAGTCCTCACATCTTCAAGTTGGATGAAAAACACCACTGTAATTACACATCTGTAATGCAGCAGCTGCCAGGCCCAGGGCATTCTTCCAATGGGTATTCCTCCTGTGTGCCTGCTTACTCTCATGTAAAACTCTCCTTTCTCTCCAATGAATGCAAATGCAAACATCAGTTCCCTTCATGTGAATTATCCCAGTAGCAGGGTTAGCACTCCAAGTGGGGGAATCAGGATTATGACCACTTGACGTAGCGATGGCATTGCCGTTCCCAATTCTTATGGCTAAACAAGAACTACTTGTACCCTTGCAGAAGATATAGAAAAACCCTTTAAGGCTTCACCCCCAGAACAGCTAAATGCGTCTCTTATTATGGAGTGAATGTTTTTTTACATAGGCAAAGTAACGGGAAAAGGGAGGCAGGCAAGGAGGAGATTGCAGCAGGATCCTGCCACAAATCAAAAGCTTCCCCCTCCCATGTTCTGCAATTAGCCGTGGCACATAATTTCATGCTCACTGCACGGCCCCAAGGGCACCCGCAGGATGCACCAATGCGCTCCTTTCTGCAGAGCTGGCATTTTGCTAGCCGTAAACACAGCGGCTAATCACTCATTAAGGCCTCTCATTCCTGCAGCTTCTTCGCAAAAGGGAAGTGGGTGGAATTTTTCCAAGGGCCAATTCCTTCCCCCAGATCAGAGATCTCCAAACTGCTGGCTGGAGAACTCTAGGAGTTGAAGTCCACACGTCTTAAAAGTTGCCAAGTTTGGAGACCTCTGCCCTAGGCATTCACCTCCCACAACCTGGTTCCCTTTAGGCTAGACCAAGGCTGTTTCCAACCTGGTCAACTTTAAGACTTGTGGACTAATTGCTCTGCTGGCTGGAGAACTCTGGGAGTTGAAGTCCACACGTCTTAAAGTTGCCAAGTTTGGGGACCCCTGCGCCAGATACTTGCTAAATTGCAATGTTGCTGCTGGACGTCTACTCCCCCTTTCCCCGTCCCAGCCCTCCGTCTATTCCCCCACTCACCCTCAGGACTCCGGATCAGCTCTGGGGCACAGGCGCTGCACTGGCCAGTCTCAAGACTGAAGAATTTGTCGGCCGCACATTTTTCAGGAAGGCTGGTGGTAGCACGCTCATTCCTTAGACCCAGCACAGAGGAGCCCTGCAGTGGATTAAGAAGCAGCAGCAGCAGGAGGAGGAGGAGGAGGACGGAGTGGTTCCACATTGGCATTTTGGAAGGAGCTTGCAGTGGGGGTTGGGGCACTCCACTCCCCACAGATTGATCCTCTGTGGGGCAAGAAGAACAGGAGGAGCCTACCCAAGGCAGAGGACTGGCTTTTTTGTCGATCCAGGTGTATCCGTAGTAACCAAACACAGGTGTGGCTTCTTAAGAGCTGCAGCGCTTCGACTCACCTGCCGTTTTAACCTGTGGTCATAGTCTGTGGCCAGGCTCAGCCACAAAGACAAAGCATAGGGCGATCTTGGCGCCCAATTAAGGAACCTTGATAGACAAGCGCTATCTATGGTTCAACACCAGCGCCAAGACCACACGGAAAACGCAAAGGAAGACATGCGATTTATGAGGTGGATTGGCAATAAAAGAATAGATTATGGAAAGAAAACAGGGATGGTATAACCTCAGAGAAAGTGGATGAAATCCAAAGGCATTTAGAACTACTGTAAAGACCACAAGCCATTTTCCACCCTACATTTTTCTTTTCTTTTTCGGTTGTTCTCCTTTCTCATAAGGGCGAGGACCTCTCCTAAATCACCTTTTTTCAGTGCCGTTGTAACTGTGAACGATGGCTAAATGCATGGTTATAAGTCAAGGATCACTTGTATTTCATTGATTTTTTTTAAAAAAGAGAGGGAATAGCACAGAAAACGGGATCTGGAATAAACATAACCTGGGCAGGGGGAAAAGAGTGAAGATGTGGTTTCATTTATTTATTGAAGCTTTATTTTATTTCCCCTGATTCTGTCGTAACCAGAACTTGAAATGTTTTCAGTACATAAGTTAAAAACAACAATATTCCACATAGGACATGAAGTTGCACTCTTGATACAGGGCACACACAATGCACCCAATGTACATCAGAACATTATACTGTATATGTATATATATATATATATTACACAACCAAATACAGCAGTTTTAAAACTTCAGTGAAACTCACATGATGGAAATGCCACACTGGGACACTCAGGTTTACAATCATACAATATGCAGTTCTGGGTTTTTTGCTTTTTAAAAGAGCAAAGAAGAGAAGGATGATCCTAAAATTACATATTTAGCAGCATCCTCCCACACACACACACACAAAACCCAGGATCTGTTGCAGACCCATCCTTCTTTTCATTCCAAGAAGTCACTTAAACTCTTTGCTGCAAATTACCTCCCCGAGCCTTTAAAGCAGACCTCAGAAATGCAAGCAAACATCTGGATTTACATCTTTTGCATTCCACAAAATGTAGACTAGCCTCGCTCACTCACATTCAGTTCAGTGCTGCTCTCCATCCATCCCCCACCTTAAAGGGAAAAAAAATTGTCAAGATTTAACAATGGAATGGAGAAGAAAAAACAATGAACACAATTTACGAGAGAGACCTGGAAGGATTCAGGTATAAAAGGAGACGGGACAATATGCGTCGGAGGAACGGGACTCCTGCAGCCTTCACGAAATACAGGCCACGTCCTGGATTGCTGTGGCTTGCAGGAACTCGGGAGAAATCCACGTCTTTAAATCTTACTCCGGGCTTTCAATTGTCTACAAGTGGGAGCTGAGTCTTGATGCTCTTTGGCCCACCCTGAAACACCTTTGCAGTCGTCAGTGGTGGGGTATCCCTCGGCGTGTCGTTTCCGCTGTGTGTCAAGCTGATGCAAGCCTGCTGGGAGAATCGGATGTCTTCCCCAAAGTGGAAGGAAAGCCTGAGCTAGAAGAATTTAGCGGAGGCCTCTCTCCAGATGTGGCAGTTTGGGCTTTATCTGCAGGATTAGGAAGAGCAAAAGCCAGCCGTGCGGAATGCTGGTGTGCTGAGCCTCCTCCAAACCTTTGGGTTTTCAACCGGGATTGAAGCAACGCTATGAAGAGAAGCTACCACTGGCAAAGACCGGGCTGCTAAGGACAGCAAGCTGCTTGTTTTGGAAACCACCAGCAAAGGGATCTGGTTAACAAGTGGAAACAGAAGAGGGTTTCTAAGGGGAGCATCCAAAAATCCTACCAGTAGAAGTCACCCCCACTCCTAACTCAGACTCTAGGGCAGATTCAACATAAGCAACCAACTAAGCAAGGATTCCTTCCTTGAACCCCACAGGAGGAAGCATGTCAAAAACCTGTTTCTGTGGGGCCCTCTCCTGGTGGCCACAGGAACTACAGGAGTCCAACATTCGAGAATCACACACACACACACACACACACACACACACACACACACCCATACAGAGGGAGGGAGGGAGGGAGATGGAGTTTCTTGTGGACTCTGTAAATCACCCAACAACTCACTAGCAGCTATATCTTTTCCCAAAGAATGAAAAACCAGCATCCATCAAGCCAAAGTGAATGGAAAACACTCCCCTACACACCCAACATCAACCTGTCCTTAGAAACACACACACACACACACACACACACACACACACCAGACACAAGACACCAGAGGCTGATCATCAAAGGTGTGAGAAGCCGCCCAGAGGAGGCTTCTCCAAATGGGAGGATGTTGAAGAATATTGTGGTTGCCCTCAAGATGGCTTGTTGCTGCCATGTAGGCCTTCACGTTCATGAATGGTGGAAATATGGCAGCACCTCACAGACAACCTTCCACCTACTTCATGTGGACAAACCAGACAAAGGCTCCGTGAGGTTGACAAACCAGAGAGATGGGATCGATCAATCTTGGTCAACCAGTTGAGCAACCACGTCAACCACAGTGGTGGACTTGTTCTTCTTTACACCTCCGGAGTTAGATCAGCTTCCTGGTTTTATTCAGAACATATTGCATTGAAACCACACAGGAGGTCCCAGAACTGGTCCAGGGAACCAGGAATCTGGGCCCGGTTGGCTTGCACAGCATCTCAGGGTCCAAAACTACAAAATGTCAGCTCCTGCCTACCTTTAAATATCTTTCTCTGCCTAACAGGATGAATCAAACCAGGCCTTCTGGGTCTACCAAATACCTTTCTCCAGAATGACCAGCTCTGCAGAAAAATTAAAAGCTCTTATCTGCCCCTCCGTTCCATTGCAGCTCGGGCCCATATCCTATTTCACATTTCATGGCTGTTGAAAAAAAAAAAAAAAGGATTCTGGATGCTTAAAATAGTCCAGGATAATGCGTGGAGGTTTCTTCCGGTCCTTCTCACAAGGACCTCCTGTCCTGGTCCCCAAGGACTCTCCCTGCCTTGCATGGAGGAATCTCCCCAGACCGGGAGGGGGGGGGGCGCAAAGCCAGAGCTTCCATGCCCAAAGTCTGAGGAAGGGGTTGGGTGTCCTTGAGGCTGCAGAAGGAGACTGGCGCCTTTGGATGGACAAGTTCTACAGGCTGCTTAGCACAGCACAGACACAGTTGAACAGCAATCATGCAGGATTATTGCAGAGTCTATGGGGGGAGTCTGTTGCTTTAAAAGCCCATCTGAAGTCTTCAGACGGTCCCCCGAGGTGGGTTTCCCAGCCTTTTTCCTCCGCCGGCCTCTTCTCTCCATCCTGGTCCTGGCCAAGCAGGTGGTGGAGCTATTCAGCAGCCATTTGGTCAATGTGGTCACTCAGCAGCTTGTACTGCTCTGAAAGGAGAATCAAAAGGAGAACCATCTGAGAAATCTTCAGAAACAAGGCTGGGTCAGGTCAAGACAGCAGCGGGGAGAACGGCTTGGCGCTCCATTCAGCAGGAACTGTTCCAGAGATGGAAATCCCTAGAGGATGGAAATCCTTTAGACCAGGCCAGCTGGGCCCCTTAAACTTGTCATTCACCTCCTCAGCTTTTCCTTCTAAGCACTTTAGTGGCTATTTCAACTTGTCCCTTTAGAATTCCTCAGCCAGCTGGCTGAGGAATTCTGGGAGTTGAAGTCCACAAGTCTTAAAGTTGACAAGTTTGGAGACATCTGCCCTAGACATTCACCTCCCTCAACTTGGTTCCCTCTAATGCACTAGACTAGACCAAGGCTATTTCCAACCTTGTCAACTTTAAGACTTGTGGACTAATTGCTATGCTGGCTGAGGAATTCTGGGAGTTGAAGTCCACGATCCTTAAAAGTTGACAAAGTTGGGCCAAAGTTGCACCAAACCAAAACGGTTCCACGACATCTGTCACCGGCATTGCAAGAGCAGCAAATTGTCCATTATTCAATTTACAGTTTGGGCTATTTCTGCCTACTCCTTATGTCAAAACCATTCTTCTTGAATTGATGTCCTCCAGATGTCTGGGGATCAGCTTCAGTTATGCGAAGGATGGGAGGCACACATCTGGGGTGGCAGAAGGCAGCCGAAGGCAAAGCAAAAGGCTAAGATGGGAGCATCTAAATCCCCAAACAGCTTTTTCTGTGCCAACCTGAAGATGTGTGGACCAACTCCCATATTGGTTGAGGAATTCTGGGAACTGAAGTCCACTGGAAGTTGGTCCTTAAGTCTCAGAGGAGTGATCTTTAGAGCAGTGATTCTCCACCTTGGGAGATTGAGGTGTGCACTTCAACTCCCAGCAAGGCCGACTGGGGAATTCTGGGATTTGAAGTCCACACATCTGAAAGGTGCCCAGATTAAGAAACATAGCTCTGAAGGGAAATTGCCCTTCTTCTTATCCCCTTTCTCTTTCCCCAAGATGTCTCTGGCTTTGCAAAGACCCCTGGGCCTTTCCCAGCCCCACCTACCTTCATCCAGGTTGCCAATCACTGCCTGCTTCTTCAAGAAATCGTTGCAAAGCTTCTTGTTCAGCCCAAAAGCCAGCATGTTATGAGTGAAAGTTCTGGTCAAGGAAAGGAAAGAGAAGTCAGAACAAGCCAGAAATCTGGCTTTGGAGGTTTGTTGGTTCAATCCAGTTGAAAGAAACAAACAAGAAACAAACGTCAGATACAGTTTTGCGTGAGACCCCGAAAAAGCAATGTTGGATTGAACTGACCGAGAATCTAACCAGGATTCCACATTTAAGTTGTGGAAGTCAAAAGGAAGACATGGGGACAGCGGGCATCCCTGTCTTGTGCCTTTCTTAATATTGATCTTCTCAGTCATCTCCCAGACATTTATTATCACCTTTGCATTTTCTTTATATCTCCTTAACTATGTTAATAAATCTCTCCTCAAAGTCCTTTAATTGTGTTAACATGAATTGCCAGTCCACATTATCAAATGCTTTCTGTGCATCTAGGAAGACCAATGGGATCCCAGATGTGGCGGATCTACACAGCCCCAATCAAGGATCAGCCATGGTTTCCAGCTACATTTCTGCTGTCCTCAAAGCCAACCCCCCCCCCCAATTTCACCCCTTCAATTTTTCCCAGGCAAAACAGAACATTAATTTGCATCCTGTCTTCCAGGGATGACCCCAGTCCATCACTACCTACCCAAGCCACTACTGGAGGCTCCCGGAGGTTCATTAAAATGATGATAATCAGAACTAAGTCAGCTGGGGAGTCAGAACTTTGGCCACCTCTGTGCTGTGAAGTTTATGTTATCACCAGTCCCCAAAATAAATCCATAAAGCAGGCAGGGGTTAGATCTTTCCAATTCACTCTTGGTTGGTGGCTTTGAGCCCTACCTAGTCTGAGCTGAAAGCAAGCCCACCCACCCACCCCACTTTTACACATTGCATATATTTATTTCAAGACACAGCTGATGTGACTTTTATTAGAAGAGGTGATTGAAGCCGTTTGCTGCTCATTTCTGGTGATCCAGAAGAAGCTTCTCCAGATACGTCCAATTCCCATTATTGGGATTCTCAGAAGACAAGTCTAGACCTTCAGAAGTCCAGAAAGAAATAGAAGGCCAGCATAGACCTCCTGAGAAAGTGCAAGGCAAATGACACACTGCATTTGGGAGCCTGGAGATGAGAAGATATTTGGGATGCATAGATTTTCAGTATGATTTATGGCACGCATTTAAAGAATAATTACTGTCTTAAAGGAGAGAGAGGGAGGAGAGAGAGGAGAGGGAGAGGGAGGAGAGAAAGAGAGAGGAGGGAGAGAGGAGAGAGAGAGAGAGAGAAGAGAAAGAAAGAGAGAGAGAGAGAGAGAGAAGGAGGAGGAGGAGGGGAGGGGAGGAGAAGGAAGGAGAAGGAGAGGAGGAGGAGGAGGAGGAGGAGGAGGAGGAGGAGGAGGAGGAGGAGGAGGAGGAGGAGGAGGAGGAGGAAGGAAGAAGAAGAAGAAGAAGAAGAAGAAGAAGAAGAAGAAAGAAGAAGAAGAAGAAGAAGAAGAAGAAGAAGAAGAAGAAGAAGAAGAAGAAGAAGAAGAAGAAGAAGAAGAAGAAGAAGAAGAAGAAGAAGAAGAAGAAGAAGAAGAAGAAGAAGAAGAAGAACTACTACTACTAATCTCGGAAGGCTGCGAAAGTTCATCTTCTTTTTCTCACTTATTTGAAAACATGGCTGGTTTTGGTACTTACCCCAACTGTCCAAAGGTGATATTCTCATTAAAACGGAGGCTATCGTTCCGTTCTTCTTGGGTCATGTGGCACCACTTCTCCCTGCAAACACAGGTGGGGAACATGGAGCCAGGGTCCCTTGCGCAATTGATTGGCACATCGTTTGTCAAAATTGGCAGGCATTGATGGGAGCAAGGTTGAAGGGCACAGCCTGCTTTCCCATATTAGCTATCAATTGTGGCAACCACTCGGGAGATGTTTCTAAGGCCACCTCCCAAGATGGGTTGTGTCTGGCCAATTTGAGGTTCTGTATTTGAGCTTGTGTCACTCCAAACTTGGCAACTTTAAGACTTGTGGACTTCAACTCCCAGAATTCTTTGGCATAGCTGGCTGGAGAATTCTGGGAATTGAAGTCCACAAGTCTTAAAGTTGCCAAGTTTGGGGATCCCTGCTGTATGAAGTCCAAAGACCAATTTTAAATAAGTTTCCCTTCCATTTGTGGATTGCATCTGTGGTTATCTAGCTTCTTTAGAGTCCTCTTTCAAAAGCAAGTTCAACTTTACAAGTGGAGACGTTTCTGCAGGAAGTCATCTCGGTTGCCACCATAATGGTGACTACTGTGACACACCCCCAGTCCCTTACAAGCCATCTGTTGTGTGGTGTGCAGGAAAGGAGAAAGCCAAACACACAGCAAGAGGGGAAGGAATGAAGTGGAAAGGAGAAAGGTTCAAAAGGAAACCCCAATCCCCAACCTCTTAAGGTCCAACTGAAGTCTTTCTCCCGATAACCTGATCGAAATGTTAGCTTTAAAGCTGAGCTCCCTCCATCTGGAATTAAGCTTTCTGGAACTGGCCAAGTGCTGGCTTTTCCCTCCAACCCTGACAAAAACAGGTCACCACTTCAGAGAAAGGAGACCCCAGGTTCCCCCAAAGGAGACAGAAGAGGCCCCCAAGAGAGACCGGATGAAAAGAAACACACATCTTAAAAAATCCAGCCTGCTGTTCTTAGAAATAAGGTTTTTTAAAAAAAAGGTTTCCCAAGAGAGAAATAAAAACAACGCAGAGCTGCAGGTTGCAAGAAGGACGGGCGGTTGCAAGTCCCAAACCAGCTCTTCCAATCATTCGGGGAGCGTTTGAAGCTCCCCGTATTCCTTCCTCTGGTTTTTAAATGCAAGGATCTTGCGAGCAATTTTTTAAAGCTCGGGGGGATTTGAAATTAAAAACCTTTTGCACGCCACTTCCTGGGAGATGAGCTGATCTATGCTGGCCTTACAGAGAAGGGGAACTTCCCTAGAGAATGAGGCTGGGGGCAATTTCTCCTGCTTTGGCCAGAAGGAGACCAGAGCAGAGAGGGGCTCCAGCCCTTCAAGGCTTCAGGTCTTGGTATACAGCCTCCTGGCCCCCATCTGTATGACTGGAGGACGTGCAATGGAGACTGTGTGTGCAAACCCCCTAGGACAGTGGTGGTGAACCTTTTGCACTTGGGGGAGGGGTCAACAATTCAGGCCCCGCTGGTGTGTTTTACACACAGAGAGAGAGAGAGACAAAAGAACTCTCTCTTTCCAGACCACCTCTCCAGATCCTCTGGAGTTCACACAAGAGTGTTTTGTTCTCACAGGGTCTCCGAAGGTTGTGAAAACCATGTGAGAATATTGGCACATTTTTATGGGGGCCACAAAAGCAGCACAAGAGCAAGGCCCTCTTCCACACCTTCCAGAGGGTGCAGAGGTGTGTCACCCAAAATGGCGTGGCAGCTCACCAGTTCTCATAGGTTCACCACCATCCCCGCTCTAGGAAGAAGAGCAAGCCAGCCTCGGATGTGGGCAGGATAAAACACCAGTTAAGGGGGGGGCAGGGAACACAGAGTACCACCATCAGTGTAAGAGAGAACTTACTCAGAAGAGGAGATGTTTAAAGTCCAGACAGTTAACAAAGAAAGGGAAGGGAGAGACAGAATATATCAGCCAGTCACCAAAGGCGCTCAGAAGCCAAAAGGAAGGAAGGAGGAAAAAGGGAAACCAAAACAAAACACTGAAACTTTAGAACTTCTTACAGACTCAAAGCAGCAGCCACTTTCCAAAAACTTACCCCTGTTGCCGAGACGCAAAAATGGCAAAACCAAATTAACTAAACGTGATACTTGGTGTACGCCGTCTTATGGGGATGGAAACGTTGAATGCAAATTCAGAAGACTATAAACACTACTCAACCCATATATTTTTTAAAATAAACTGTGGCCCACCACCTCTGGCAGGGAATCAGAAGATGGGCTCCTATGCTGGAAGACAATCCAAAGGTAGTTTAAGGCAGGCCTTGCTGCCTATTAGTTTAGCGTGCAACATTTCTTTCATTTTAATCCGACTTCTTTTGTATTGCAGCTTTCCAAAACAAGGCAAATTTTAGTCACAAGGCCAAAGATGTCCATTTGAGAGGCCCCCGGGGCAGCCTTGGTCCTCTGAATTTGGTCCAAGAGAGAGGGCTGCCCACGGGAATAAAAGAGACAGCACCACCAGGCCAAAGAAAAGCAAATTTCAATAGAAATGAATTCAATAAATTAATGAACGAACACGTTCCGTCGTCTAACAGGATTTCTCATCCCCGTTGGCAGGAGGCAAATTTTTGGGCTGGGGTAACCATTTAGGGGGAGGGGAAAGAAAGGGAAGAAAGTAAAGGTGGGAAGACACACCTCTTTTCCTCTTCCTCCCCAGTGTCCCCTCTGGAGTGGCAGCAGGAAGGGCCAAGAGAAGTCACATGTACATGCAAGAAGGATGGAAGGAAGGAAGGAAGGAAAGGACGGAGGAAATGAACCAAGAAAAAAAAAGAACAGGATTACAGGCATTGAGAGAGAGAAAGGGAGAGAGAGAGAGAGAGAAAGAATTAGTTTTTTCAACCCACCCACAAGACAGTACAAGAGTGAAGGTCCTTCCCACCAATCTCCCCTTTTCTAATCCAAAGAGGAACATCTGAGAGCAGCTCGGCCACAAACGAACAGAAGGAGCCATCCTGACAAGGGAGCGTGAAGGCCACGGAGAGATGGGAAACCTCCTCTCCAGCCAACCTTTCCTCCCCTCACCCTCCTCCAAAGCCAGAGGAGGCCCTGAGAGATGTTACCTGGTGGTGGGAGACCGTTTCCGCCTCTCGCAGTGGACGGCATCAAAGAAAGCCGCGTTCCAGAACCTCAGAGTGTGCCTACAAAACCGGGAGGAAGACACCGAGAGTTGCTTGGGATAGTGAGATGGGTGGCATATCAATTTAATAAATAAATGAAAGCATGGAGCATGGAGGCCGGTGCCAACAACAGCCGGGTTCTGGGTGGTTGGAAGGACCCTGTGCTGAGCTGCTCTGAAGGCCACAGCCGACTTTCTGTGGAGGCTGTGAAGATTGAGAAGGCCATTGTTGTGGCCTATCGGCTGCTGGCCCCTCCAGATGAGGCAGCAGCATGGGAGTCAGGGTCAGGATCAAGGCAACCTGAGAGCTCCGAGGGGGAAGAGGGAGGGAGGGAGGGAGGGAGGGAGGGAGAGAGAGAGAGAGAGAGAGAGATGGAGCCTTGGCCATCCGTCAACCCTCAGATGGAGAGTCAACAGCCCCCAGGTCTGGAGGTGGCTGATGAGGAAGAGGAAGAGGAGGAACAGCCGGGTCCAGTGCCTGATGCATGGATGCCCAAAAGGCAGAGGAGAGGAGAGCAGTGGAAATCTATGGGCTGGGCCTTGAGATGGAAGAGCCACTGCTGCTAGTGAGGCCCCACCTTAACTCTGGGGATAAAAGGCAGGGGGCGGAGATGAATAGATGTGGCAGACGGACTTATTAGCCTGCAGTGAGGGAGAAACCTTTTGCCGGAGCTGCCAGCATTCCTAATAAAGGAATCATCGATTTAACTTCAGAGGGTTTGTCGTGTTAGGGGAGCTGGGTCAGAACCGCCGTCTTCTCCGTCCTTACCAGATGGGCTGTTGCTTGAGGTGCGTGTACAGGTAGATCTTCTCCCCGTTTCTTTCTTCCTCCTCCTCGGGACTGTAGAGGGAAACTGCGCAGAGAGGGACATTCAGGCCACGGGGCCTTAGAGGAGGCAGACCCCCTTCCGCCTTCTTTGCCCTGCTGGAGAGATCCGGAGCTTCCACCCAGGACCACCAACTATCTGGGCTGGATCTGCTTACCTGATTTCTGCATTCTCTCCCTGGGCTTCTCTTCGCCATCCCTACAAGAAGAGCACAGAGGTGGGATTCAGCCCAGCAGAGCAGAGGTGGCAAGCCCCCCTCTGCCACGGAAGGCTCAAGGGCAGCCCATCCTTGGCTCCAATCCATCCAGGGACCACGATCAGCTGCTTCTACAGAGTCGATTCCACAACCAAACTGCGTCCAATGTTATTGTCGAGTCCGAAATTGACATATGCATAGCCATTTTATTTAGCCTTATTATATATTTCTTTTCCTTCTTTCTCTTTGCTGGTTATGGGGGGGGGGTTTCAGGTTTACCACATTCCTAAGGCAGGAGGCGTGGAGATAGAGAGAGTTGTTGAGGCTAGGTGGTTCTCCTTCCCGTGGGAACAAAAGCCGACCCTGCTGAGACCTGGAGGTGGAAATTAATGACACCAGGCAAACGTTGATTTACGTCTATTGGGGAAATGTGACTTTTGGGGGGCTGTTTCTAATTTCCAATATTAATGTGGTATAATTCCGGGTTATGTCAGATCCAGAATTACAACAGGCTTTTCCAATTTGATACTTTCCTAAATAAAACAGATTGTTTAGAAGACAGACCTTGCTCTTTTCTTCTTAAGTGGATTTCATCCCTTGGAAACCTGACAGTTACGATGTTCTCCCTGACCCTCAGATAAAATCCGCTTTCCTGCCAGTTCCACCCTCTCATTTTATTCCTGCCTTTGGGAATCTCAGGGGACACTCCATTCCTTGAGAATTTACAGGTGACAAAGCGGATGCATCCTTTGGAGCCTGCCCTAAACCTTCCCACTGGGACTCACTCGCTCTTCCTGGTCCCGCTGGGACCCCTCAGTTTGCTTTCAAAGCTCCCGAAAAACCCTTTCATGTTCTCCGTCTTGGCCGAGGTGTTTTTCAGCAGCCGTTCCGCAATGTCCTTCTTCTCGGCCAGCCAGCTGTTGGCGGATTTCAGGTAGGAATCAATGCTCCCCGCGGCTCTCTCCTCCTTGCACTCTGGGGGGAGAGTTTGGGGCTTGCCTGTACAAAGATCAAGGGGGAAAGGAAACAGTTTTAACCCGGAGTTTCTCAAACTTGGCAACTTTCAGACACGTGGACTTCAACTCCCAGAATTCCCCAGTCAAAATAGGGAGCAACCCGTCTCCAATCTCGTATAAAGAGAGCCACTTCTTTTCTTTTTAAAACAAGCCAGGTTACTAGTCCACATGGCAGCCTATAAATAGGCAGGATTCCTTTTTTTAATTTAAAAAAAAAATACTTCTTGGAAAGTCCATGTGCTCCTGCTGGAGACAAACCACTCCTCTGGATTTGACTTTTGCTACACTTACCGACGTAGTAGTAAGTAAAGCACATGGTCATCAGGTTTTTAGCAGGGCTGAAGTCATCCATCTGGTAGCATCTACAAAGCCAAAGAGAAAAGTGGGTGAAAAGTGTGGAGGGAGGGACCTTATTCCAGGGAGCGTGGCTCAAAAATTGGTTTTTGCAGAGGGTTGGATTAGAGAGCAGCGTTTCTCAAGCTGGCTGGGGAATTCCGGGAGTTGAAGTCCACCCATCTTCAAGTTTGAGAATCGCCAGTTTGAGGGTCTCTGATCTTCCAAACCCCGTAATTCTATGATTCTGTGCTTTGGCCCAGGGTCCTTCCAAGGAATGAATTACAGGGCCAAAATGGAAGTGTGAGTGTGTATGTAAGAGAGAGACAGAGACAGACAGAGACAGACAGAGAGAAAGAGAAAGAGACAGAGAGACACAAAGAGAGAGAGAGAAAGACAGAGGCAGAGAGGCAGAGAGAGAAAGAGAGAGAGAGAGAGAGACAGAGGCAGAGACAGAGAGAAAGAGACAGAGAGACACACACAAAGAGAGAGAGAGAGAGAAAGAAAGAAAGAGACAGAGATAGACACACAAAGAGAGAGAGGGACAGAGAGAGACAGAGAGAGAAGAGACAGAGACACAAGAGACAGAGAGAGAGAGAAAGAGACAGAAGACACACACAAAGAGAGAGAGAGAGAGAGAGAGAGAGAGAGAGAGAGAGAGAGAGAGAGAGAGAGAGACAGAGAGAGAGAGAGAGAGAGAGAGAGAGAGACACGGACTGCTTGGAAGATCAGGGATTTAAGGAAATCTAGCCAAAATATTTGGTGGATCTGGCTGTGCAGAAAGTCTACTGAATTAAGTCTTGTTGAAACACACACACACACACACACACACACACACAAAAGATGACTGGGCTTACTCACTCAAACAGCACAACAGCAAAGGACTGCACCAGGCGATAGAAAGTCTGCTCGGAAACACACTTGGAATTGCAGCGCTGTGAAGGAACCGACAACGGACGAAGTTAGGAATACCAAGATGGTAGACTGTGCTTTTCCATGTAGGTTCACAGGGACTCTTAACAAATCCTAGAAGAAGTTCCGAAGCAGGCTGGAATTGCACTGCATTGCCAATGGTAAGTCGGGCGCGTTCCCTGAGATCTACGGCATGCCAGATTTAGCAAAGCGGTTTGATCCTAAATGCTTCCTTACCTGGGCGCTGACGTATCTGGCGAACCACTCTCTGCCTTTCGTGTTCTCGCCACTGCACAGCTCCCCGAATCTGGCTTGCTCCTCTTGGTCAAACTCCTCTCTGAAATCACACATCATCACCCATCACACCTTTGCACGCCTATAAATAGAAATATCTGCTTCCAGACGGCAGACGGGGCCCCTGCTTGCCTGCCTGCCTGCCTGCCTGCCTGCCATTGCTGCTTGTCCTGCCTTCAGGTACTTTGGAAAAAAGGTTGACACCCTCCCCTTCATTGTGGCCACCTCTATGGATTGGGTCTCTTGAAGCAGAAGGAACTGAGATTCCTACAGACCAACAATGAAGGCTTCTCTGCGAAAGACCCTCTCCCAGGACAGTTATACCCCAAGCTTTAAAGGCAGCAGGTGGGCCACAAAATTTCATTCCTCCTTTAAAACAGTGGTCACCAACTGGTGGGCCAGGGACCACTGGTGGTCTGTGAGAAAATTTGGGTGGTCCGCAGAGAAATGTCACCCCCAAAGCAATTAATCCAGGCTGCGCAGGAACACAAGGCTTGCGTCGCTTGTATTGCGAACAACCCGAGGTAGTGAGGGGTGGGGGGAAAGGGCGGAGGGGGGAACTTGCCCCACTCACCCCACGCACCTGGCCTGGCCACCAGGCTGCTGCTCTCCGCTTCTTTCTTCTTCTGCTTTTGGCTGCACGTAAGGAAAGCAGTAAAAGTCTTTCTTTCTCTCCCCCAAACTCCGCCAGAAATGAGTCAGGGACCCTGCAAGGCCTCCTGCTCCAAGAGGCTGCGCCAGCAAAGACTCATTTCTGGTGGAGTTTGGGGGAGAGAAAGAAAGACTTCTGCTGCTTCTGCTGCTTTCCTTGCATGAAGCCAAAAGTCTCTCTCTCTCTCTCTCTCTCTCCCTGAGAATGGAGCACCTTGGAGGGCGTGTGGGTATGTGAGGGACCTGTGTATATGTGTGGGGGGGGGAGAGGGAGGGAGGGAGGGAGGGAGAACATCACCACCGGCCCTCTGAGGTTAGATCGCCTCTCTCACTCTCTGTCTCTCTCTCTCCCACCAATGTCAGCAAGCCACCGTCAGTCAAAATTCATATTAGTGGTCTGCGGGATTTAAAATTATGAGTTTGGTGGTCCCTGAGGTCCAAAAGGTTGGCGACCCCTGGTTTAAAACATATGGATGCCTGCAAGTTATCACCAGGTAAATCCCTGTCCTCAGAAACCACAGGACCTGCCCTTTTCTATTCACTCAAAACAAAGAGAAAATTGTGTAACTGCGGATCGTGGCATCTGCCAGGGTAAATAAACAGGTTTCCCAAAGGCGTCAAAAAGGATAGGAAGTTGACTGCGGTGATTTATCCTCAACCTCAATTCCAGGAGTTTGTAAAAAAAAAATAACCCAGCTGCAAAAAGAGAGCTCTTGTTCGGCGAATTTTATTACACTTATACAGTGATTTAGTTCCAAGGACTCCCTGCATATTACAGGGGCATGCAATAAATCCAGGAAATTAAAACATCCGTAGAAATAGTAAGGTAGCATATACAAATAAGTGAACTCGGTAACAATGGAGGAAACAGTAAGCATGCATAGGAGCATTAAGTTTCCTCCAGAACAGGGGTCTCCAACCTTGGCAACTTTAAGTCTTATGGACTTCAACTCCCAGAATTCCTCAGGCAGCTTTGCCAAGGTTGGAGACCCCTGCTCCAGAACAACTCTCTATTCTGGAATAAAACCCGTGGATAAAAGAGCTTCCAAAGCAGTATTTCTCAACCATGACAACTTTAAGAGGGGCAGACTTCAACTCCCAGAATTCCCCAGCCAGCGGAGAATTCAGAGAGTTGAAGTCCACCCCTCTTATTTTTACCCTATGACTTTCATTAGGTGTTGTACCTTATGATTTTTGACCTATGTATATGTGATGACCCAGGGTGGGATACAAAACAAATACAGTCACAGAAAACAGGCGAAGCCCCTTTTATTCCTTCACTTTCCTTCCAAGCTCCGAATATCCTTGACTGAAGACAAAAAAACTCCCACACAAACAGTTACAAGAAGGAGGAAAAAAGCAATACAAACCAGGCAAGATAAGGGCTGGAGGACATCCACAGACACACACTGGGAAGGACGCCAAACTCAGACAGGAACCATAAACTAGAGATATTTCCATGCTTTGTTTCCAGCGTTTGCCAATACACATGTCCGTTCTCTTATTCAGTTGTCACAGCTGCAGTCCATGAAGAGGATCAAGATCCTCTCCTCTCCAGTGGACCACATCTTTCCCTTATCCTCTCCTCCCTGCGTGCCCTAGGATGGAGAGGGGATGGGCCTGGGTCCTCCTCTTGACTGCCCAGCCGGCCTCTGCCCTTGCCCAGCCTCCTCCACAACCTCCGGAGCCCCACTTCCACTCCCTGTCGGCTGTTCCTCCTCTCCCTCAGAGTCAGTCTCCGCCAGGGGCATGACAGTATCTTTTCTTTTTATGTACATTGAGAGCATATGCACCAAGACCAATTCCTTGTGTGTCTAATCACACTTGGCCAGTACCAGAATTCATTCATTCATTCATTCAAGTTGTCATGGTTGAGAAAACACTGTTCCAGCAGGAAGCCGTTCCATAGGATTGTTGCCATTATTAACAGAAATGTTAGCATCTCTGGGGCTTTGAACTTGCCATGACGTGGATGTATTTTAATAATAATGGGTGCAGGAGCTATCCATGCTATACAGAGACTACTTCGAAGGTGTTTCTCTCTCTGGACCTTGGCACCTGTCAATCTCGGTCTTTCCACCATGGGAAAGAGGTCAATGAATGAATTTGTATGCACAGAAGGTGAACAGAAAAACCCCTTGTTTGTTTATATTCAGAAGGACCTAGTTGGCTCAAAAAGTCTAACCAAACTCCAGGCATAGCCCTGTTCCAAGGGGCTTGCAGGAACTGCTTGGGCTTTGTTAGGTATAACATTGATACCAAATATGGTTTGGGTGAATAAATATATAAAACTTAGATATCATGGTTTAAGTGCTTATCGCTTTAAGCACAATGCAGCAGGCAATTAGCCGATTAAGGGTGCGGTTAGAAGATACAATATAAGGAAGCATTAGAAGCTGGAAAGCTGTGACTGTAACTGTGTGCTGCTGCGACTAACTGTGTCTTGCTGTGACTAACTGTGATTACTGACTGTGAGTGCCTGTGACTGAACTGTTCTTGTTTGCTACTGTTTACTGAATATCCAGCGTTTGTTTCTCTGGAGAGTGAAACCGGAGGAGGAGAAGATATCTTTATCGGCTGATAAAGATATTGCAAGGACTCTTAACTTGGACTATACTAGTGAGTCTTACTGGATGGAAATACTGTGAATGACTTAATGGACTGAATGACAATGCTTAAACTCTAACTGGATTAAAAACTATTTAAACTACAAACAGTGTTTGTGTTCAGTGTGTGTATACTCTGGGGCCCTTCCGCTCTTCTTTGGCTTCCTGGTTTGACTACTGCTGCAATACTATGCTAGGGGTTAATCCTCAAACCCTAACATTGGTTATGGGCCCAGCAGCATAGTCTAACTAACCAGGATATAGCAGAGAGAGTTGGTGTGAGTTGCACATTACTGTAAAACAAACTGTTTTAATTAGTTTAAAATAGTCAAAATATCTGAAGAGTAATGGCACAAGTAAATTTGTCACAACTGTCCATGATATCCAGACTGGATGGAACAAACTATGTTTCATGGTCAATGAAATGTAGTTTACTTCTACGCAGAGAAGGTTTGTGGGACATTATAGTAAACCCACCAGATGTGAGTAGCTGGGATCCTGTTAATGATGATGATAACGAAAAGTTACAAGACTTTAAACTGAAGAATGAGCAGGCTTTATGCATCATAGAACTGACTCTCTGTGATCAGCAGCTTGTCCATATTCGTGGAGAAGAAAATGCTGCAAACTGCTGGGAGAACCTCAGGAAGATTTATGTTCGGGACAGTGTAGGAGCACATATAAATCTTACACGGAAGCTTTTTCGAACGCATCTTCAGAGGAATGGAGATATGTTAGTTCATTTAAACTGTATGAAGAGCATTTTTCAAGATTTGCAAGAAAAAGAGCTTATATTTAATGAACTGCAACAAGTCTACATAATATTATCTTCATTAGATCAAAGCTATGATGACTATGTAACTTCGTTGGAAGTATTGCCAAAAGAAAGCCTCTCATTAACCGAGATTACAGGCAGGCTACTAGAAGAAGCCAGAAGAAGGCGTGAGCGTGACGAGCTGAGAGAAGATAAGAAAGAAGAGAAATTATCTTCAAAGTTTGAAAGAAACCAGCAAAGCAAAGTAAAGCACCTGGAAGGAGAGAATTTATCTTCAACAGCATACACAATTAAAAAGTGTTTTAATTGTGGAGGCAGAGGACATTTGGCAAGATTCTGCAAAAAGAGAAAAAGCCAGAATGTAAAAAAGCCAAAGAAAGCATTTGATCTAGCCACGTTTAGCAACTCTGATGTGAAGAATAATCTATGGGTGGTTGACAGTGGCGCATCCCACTGCATCACAAGAGATAAGACAAAATTTATAAAAATGTCTACAAGCTCTCAACATATATCTCTTGCTAACGGCTGGAACCTGAAAGCGAAAGGTCAAGGTTTTGCACGTTGTCCGTACATAAACCAGGATATAAAAATGTTGTATGTACCGCAACTAAAGTTTAATTTGCTTTCAGTAAGGGTATTAGATAAATTAGGTTATGTAATTACTTTTAAAGATAATAATTGCATAATTGAAAAAGATAACAAAAGGGTAACTGCAGCTTTAAATGGAACATTATATGTATTAGATAATAGTAAGAAAGGGGAGGCTCAAACTGTATTTAATAATATAAAGCCTCATGATGAATGTATCCATTTATTGCATAGGCGTTTGGGGCATGTAAATTTTAAAATGCTAAAACGTACAGTTGAGTTATCTGAAGGAATAAGGTTAAAACCTTGTGATAAATATTTGCGTTGTAATGTTTGCTGTGAAGATAAGAGCAAAGTATTGCCTGCAAATAGGCTAAATGGTTTCAAAACAAAAGAACCTTTAGAAGTAGTATTTGCAGACATCATAGGTCCAAAGAAACCCAGTATGGGGGTGCTAGATATATACTGAGCATTATGGACCATTATTCTAGATATGGGTTTTGCTATTTAATGAAAAGCAAAACTGAAACATATCAACATTTTTTCAATTGGCTTAAGTTTGCTGAAAGAAAGTCTAAACGACAACTGATAACCCTGGTGACAGATAATGGCACGGAATTTGTTAATAACAAATTCCAGAACAGACTTAAGATAGCAGGAATAGAGCATAAGAAGTCTGCTCCATACAGGCCAGAACATAATGCTTTTATTGAAAGAAGAGGCCAAACACTACAGGCAATGGTTAGAACAATGTTAAATGATTCTGGGTTACCTGATTCTTTGTGGGGAGGCTACAATGTGTGCTAATAACATATTGAACAACGTTGTTAATACAACAACAGGTGAAATTCCATTCACCAGGTGGCATGGCAGGAAACCTGATCTAAGTTACCTGCACACATTTGGTGCACCAGCATGGGTGCATATTCCTGCACAACTCAGAAAAAAGGGCAACATAGAGCTAAAAGATTTTCTTCGTTGGTTATCAGGCAAACCATAGGGCATATAGATTTTGGGAGAAAGGCACATCTAAAGTGTTATGTAGTGCTAGTGCCCAATTTCTAGAACATGAAGGATGGGAGAAATTAGAACAGGATGCCAATAAAGATGTAATTATTGAATCCTATAGAAATCCCATTAGTTATCCCTGTAACTTTAAAAATAAGGTAAAGAGACAAATACAGGATGAAATAGTGCCCATAAAGGAAGAAACAGATTCAATAGCTGAACAGGATGAGGAAGATGAACAGGTAGTAGTTCAACAAAGTCCTCCTGTAAGCCCTGTAATTCCCAGAAGAACTACACGTATATCTAGACCGCCTGATAGGTACCAGGCTAACACAGTGTGCCAGATTAATCAAGTTCCTAATTCTGTTGAAGAAATTAAAAAGTATCCTAATAAGGAAAAAGAAAGATGGTATGCAGCAATGAATAAGGAACTGAATTCATTAAGTGATATGAAGGTGTATGAAAATGCCAAATTACCTGTAGGAAAGAAATCCATTGGCTGCAAATGGATATTTAAGGTAAAAACAGATAAGGATGGTAATTTAATCCATAAGGCAAGGTTAGTAGCCCAAGGTTTTAGGCAGAATGCTAATGACTATGATGAGGTGTTTGCACCTAGTCTTAAGGCAGCAACCTTGAGGGCAGCTTTAGTGTGGGCAGCTAGTAAAAACTATATAGTTAACCATCTAGATGTGGAAACTGCTTACTTGCACGCCCCATTAAAACATACTATTTATATGAAAAAACCTGTTGGTATTAAAAGTGAAAATAAGGATAATAATGATTGTTGGTTGTTAAAGAAAAGCCTCTATGGTCTAAAACAATCAGGCTATGAATGGAACCAGTATATTGTAAAGGAACTAGACAATATAGGATTTAAAGCTGGTTTAGCCGATCCATGTCTTTTTAAGAGGGAGACAAATGGGAAAGTATCATTATTATTACTATTCACAGATGATATTGCTTTGATAACTGAAACTAATGATGAAGCAAATAAAATAATAGCATCATTAGGAAAGAGAATAAAGATCAAGCAATTAGGGGAGATAAAGAAGTATCTCGGTTTGAATATAAATAAAACACGGAAAGGTTTTAAGATATCTCAGGAAGATAAGATAAGCAAATTGCTAAAAGATTACAAGATGGAGCTTTGTAAGCCAGCTAAGACTCCAATGAGTCAGGAGTTTAGCAACACTGATGTACAAAGCCCTGAGTTTGATAAGGTGATTTATCAATCTTTAATTGGTAGTTTGAGTTATATTAGTAATTGGTCTAGACCAGATATATCGTACTGTGTGAATCAGTTGGCTAGATTCAATTCTGCACCATGTGAAAGACACTGGATTGCAGCTAAGAGGATATTAAGATATCTTAAAAAGACAATGAATTATTCATTGTATTTAGAACCAAAGGGTGATTTAATTCTGAGTGCTTATGCAGATGCTAGCTTTGCATCAGAAAGAGACACTAGAAAGTCGACTTCAGGAACAGCCATAATGCTGGGTAAGACATTAATAGGCTGGAAGTCAATAAGACAACAGCATATAAGTTTGTCTACTATGGAGGCAGAATTCTCCTGTTTATCATTGTTATGTACAGAATTAATAATGTATAAACAAATGTTAATTGATATAGGTATAACAGTAGATTATCCTATAATTATACATGAAGATAATCAGGCAGCAATTCAAATGGCCACAAATATTGGAGTAAAAACAAGGAGCAAGCATACAGATCTAAGATACCTAAACGTGAGACAATCTGTAAGAAGTAAGATGATTCAGCTAGAGTACTGTATGTCGGATGACAATTTAGCTGATAATTTTACTAAAGCCCAAGGTGCCAGTAAGCACCAGGAGAGTTGTGAAAAATATGGGATTAGATTGTAAGGTATTATATATTTATTTCACCCAAAAGGGGAGTATGTTAGGTATAACATTGATACCAAATATGGTTTGGGTGAATAAATATATAAAACTTAGATATCATGGTTTAAGTGCTTATCGCTTTAAGCACAATGCAGCAGGCAATTAGCCGATTAAGGGTGCGGTTAGAAGATACAATATAAGGAAGCATTAGAAGCTGGAAAGCTGTGACTGTAACTGTGTGCTGCTGCGACTAACTGTGTCTTGCTGTGACTAACTGTGATTACTGACTGTGAGTGCCTGTGACTGAACTGTTCTTGTTTGCTACTGTTTACTGAATATCCAGCGTTTGTTTCTCTGGAGAGTGAAACCGGAGGAGGAGAAGATATCTTTATCGGCTGATAAAGATATTGCAAGGACTCTTAACTTGGACTATACTAGTGAGTCTTACTGGATGGAAATACTGTGAATGACTTAATGGACTGAATGACAATGCTTAAACTCTAACTGGATTAAAAACTATTTAAACTACAAACAGTGTTTGTGTTCAGTGTGTGTGTATACTCTGGGGCCCTTCCGCTCTTCTTTGGCTTCCTGGTTTGACTACTGCTGCAATACTATGCTAGGGGTTAATCCTCAAACCCTAACAGGCTTCCAAAATAATTGGCTAAAACTTCAGATCTTTCGGTTAAGTTGCCTGAAATAAAATGAGGAATTAAAGGACTTATCCATGGAGACAGGAAGTTAAGGTGTACAGTGGAGAAATATTGCCTTGGGCTACTGCCTTTCTAATTCAATCCGTTCTTTAACAATTCACATTAAAAGCTTTGCTCCAAAGCACACGGGGTCTTTCCCTGCTTCTGCAGAGGGAGGGCCACCCCCCCCTTTTGGTGCCACCCAAGTGCAAGTTGCACAGGGAATATTCTGGATAGCTCCAGAACCCCAATCGAGCTCCAAGCAAGCGAGGGAGCCAAGCCAGCCGCCCTTCCCCCCATCACTGCTCAGTTTCCATCACATTAACTCAGAGCGGGTTGACTCAGAATGCCGCAAGCTTTGCTGAGATCCAGTTGGGATTTTATTTTATGTCTGAGCCAAAGATGGCTGGCAGGAGCTATCAGATCTGCCCTGCCAGGTCTCCCAATGTCAGAGCTCCAACAAATCCACCCCCATTCAAATCATAAGTCTCTAGCCGCATCCTACCTGTCAATGAATACTTCAGCTTCAATCATAACAACCCAAGAGCAAACAATATATACAAACTCAAGGTTAACCGCACCAAACGATTGCAGGAAATACGACCTCAGCAACAGAGTGGTCAATGTCTGGGATACTCTGCCTGACTCTGTGGTTTCTTCCCCAAACCCCAAAAACTTTAACCTTAGACTGTCTACTATTGACCTCACCCCTTTCCTAAGAGGTCTGTAGGGGGCGTGCATAAGCGCACCAACGTGCCTACCGTCCCTGTCCTATTCTTTCTTTTATATTTTTCTTATATGTATCCATTTCATGTATTCATAACTATGTTTATACTTATACCTATTATGTTGTAAGCAATTGACAAATCAAATCAAATGTAAAAATATGTAAAATCTCTCAGAGTAAAAAAAAAACTTGATTTATTAGGAGTGACCATGTCAGCATTAGCTGGGTACAGCCGAATCTAAGACACATCATTCGTTTCCCCCTTGGCCCTGGTCTTCCCCTCACCCTCTGGATGTACTGTATATTCTCCAATGGGACACCTCCATAGCCAAGAGTCATCAATCATGCTCTCCACTAATATTCTTGCGTGCTGACAACTTTAGGCTGCCAGGGCATTCCTTCCCCCTTCCAGGGTCCCACGGGGTCTCCTGCAACACTCACCCACCAGTGAAGATCTTCTCCACGTATTGGCTCACAAATTCCCGCTGTTCGGCCGGCGCTTCCCCCCGAGTGGACTCCGTGCTCTGGTTGGACGAGTAGGACTCCGAGGAAGAGCGCCGGTGGTTATTCCAGCTCGGGTGGGTGGGCGAGTCGGTCGTGTCGTTCTCGCTGTCGGCCGACTCGGTGGCATCGCTCTCCTCGGCCGCAGGGCCCGCCTCGCGGCGATCCAGCCCTGCGTGGCCGTTGGCGGTCGAGGGGCCGGTGGGGACCGATTCAGAGGTGTCCGTGGTAGACAGTTCAGAGTCAAAGTCAATGAGGTTTCCCACCGGGACGTCCATCACCTCCATGGTTCGTGTGAAGGTGCCGGAATCGAGGCCTCAAATTCCCTTTTGGGGGAAGGCTGGAGGCCACCAGGAACAAGCCATGTTCTAGATCAGAACTCCTCTCTGGCCAGGATGCTAGAAGACTCCTGGGGGAAAGAAAAGAAGATGTCAACTCATAAAATATTTCTATGGTCTTTTTAGAGTTGCCAACAGAAAGGGAGGGGGGAAAGGGGTTTGAAAGAGCAGCACGGCAGCTTAGAAACTGAAACTGCATTCCATAAATAGTTTGGAAGTTTGGCTCGAGACTCATAATTTAATTGGGGTAACTGCCAGAATCCTGACAATTGTGGTTAATCATGAAAGCCCAATGGATTATTTATGGGTGGTCCTTGACTTGCAACCACCATTGAGCCCAAAACTTCTCCTGCTAAGCGAGACAGTTCAGTGAGTTTGGCCCCATTGTACGACCTTCCACAGCTGTTAAGTGAATCGTTAAGTCAGCAACACAGTCGTTAAGTGACATCAGGCTTCCCCCATGACTTTGCTTGTCAGAAGGTCGCAAAAGGGGATCACATGACTTCGGGGGACACTGCAACCATCGTAAATGTGGGTCAGTTGTCAGGCATCCAAATCATGTGACCACAGGGATGCTGAAAGGGTCGTAAGTGTGAAAACCAGTCGTAAGGCACTTTTTCCAGTGCTGTTAAAACTTTGGTCACTAAACGAACTGCTGTATGTCCAGGACTAACCTGTAAAGAGGTTCTTAAGGGAAAGACAGAACTTGGTACCCAGGCCAGCATTCAGAACTGCTGACAATTGGAAACCTCACCTGATTCACATCCAACAACCTCCAAATCAGACTCCAGACGTGTCAATACTGATCTACCCTCCTTGGCTGCAGGAAGGATAGGATCAAATGGAGCTTGAAATGAAGAGAAGCTCCAGAAACTTTAGAGCACCCTGGACAGCTCTTGGAGAACATGCTTGGCTAGAGGTCTCCAAACTTGGCAACTTTAAGACTTGTGGGAATTCTGGGAGTTGAAGTCCACAAATCTTAAACTTGCTAAGTTTGAGGGTCCCTGTTCTTGGCAGCCTTGCTTCAAGACCAGGGAAGCCTTTGGGACCCATAAAAGCCAAGAGGTGGGAAAGAAAGGAAGCTCCCCAAGGACAGGAATAAAATTATTGGCCCCGAAGAAAGCTGGCTTGGCCAACGTTTTGCTTTCAGTATAGAGTGCGCTCAATCCTAAAGGAAATCAACCCTGATGGTGTTTTGGAAGGACCGATCTTGAAGTTGAAGCTCAAATACTTCGGCCACCAAATGAGAAGAGAGGACTCCTGATGTTGGGAAAGATGGAAGGCCAACGGAGAAAGGGAGGGCAGAGGATGAGAGGGTTAGAGGGTGTCTAAGACCATGGTTCGAAGGTTGTATTGAAGAATAACTCTGTCCACTGCCAGGAGTTCGATGCTGACTGGCTTGAAGTGGACTCAGCCTTCCATTCTTCCGAGATCGGTCAAATGAGGACCCAAAGTGTTGGGGAAAATATGCTGACTCTGTAAACCGCTTAAAGCAGTAGTTGCCAATCAGTGGGCCTTGGACCGCTGGTGGTCCGCGAGGAAATTTTGCTAGTCCACAGAGAAATGTCACCCACAAAGCAATTAATCCAGGCTGCAGGGCTTGAGTTACTTGCTTTGTGAACAAAACAAGGTAGTGAGGGGAGAGGGGGAAAGGGTGGAGTGGGGGACTTGCCCCACTCGCCCCACCCGCCTGGCCTGGCCACCAGGCTGCTTCTTTCCGCTTCTTTCTTCTTCTGCTTTTGGCTGCACATAAGGAAACCAGCAGAAGTCTTTCTTTCTCTCCCTCAAACTCTGCCAGTAATGAGTCAGGGACCCTGCAAGGCCTCCTGCTCCAAGCGGCTGTGCCGGCAAAGGCTCATTTCTGGTGGAGTTTGGGGGAGAGAAAGAAAGACTTCTGCTGCTTCTGCTGCTTTCCTTGCATGAAGCCAAAAGTCTCTCTTTCTCTGTCTCCCCCTGAGAACGGAGCTGGAGACGGTATCCTGCGATCCCAAATAAAGAACGATAGATCGGTAGGAAAACGGGATGGGGAATTTTCCTGCAGACTTTTTGGGGGATTTTCCCAGGGTCTCTGGTCTGTGGGATTTAAAATGATGAGTTTGATGGTCCCTGAAGTCCAAAAGGTTGGCAACCCCTGGCTTAAGAGGGCTGTGAAACACTTTGAAGTGGCGTATAAGTCTAAGGGCTGTTGCTAGTGCTAGTGCCATCAACTCAGTGGACATGGATTTGGACTAACTCGGGGGATAATGGAGGACAGGAGAGTCTGGCATGCTGTGATCCATGGGGTCGCACAGAGTCCGACACAATTTAGCATCTGAAGAACAACAACAACAACAACCAAATACAGTGCACACTTTGAGGCCACGTAGCTGCCTATACTGCCCTCCTTTCTCAAAGCTTGGCCACTACCCCAGAGCCCCATCAAAAGCTGCCATGGAAAGGCCATTTTAAATTTATCTATATAAATGTAAATAGAAACAATATGCAGCTAGCACTACACTAATAACATAAGGGAAAAAGGAAATTAACTGTTATGT
Source organism: Notechis scutatus (assembly GCF_049901735.1). NCBI lineage: Eukaryota > Metazoa > Chordata > Lepidosauria > Squamata > Elapidae > Notechis > Notechis scutatus. Next base: position 1,775,045 of record NC_142017.1, on the reverse strand, counting down.
GTATCTCTATAGTGTAGCTTGTATGGCCAAGAAAGTTGCACTGTGTTCAATTGTTTTTAATTTTTATTCAATAACATTTATTATAAAAAAAATTGTTTTAAAAGAAAGGCCATTTTCAATTTCTAAAGACATCCTTAAAAGCTTTTTTGGAGTGGGATTCTCCACTTTGGTCGATCTTGTGGATCAATATTTCTTCATTCGGTTGAGGTGCAATTGATCGTTTCAGGCCCGAGTTTCTCGTTTCACCTTTCTTTGCCCCCTTTCATCGCTTCAGCCGGTCACCTTCTGCCCCTAATCTCTGGGACAGCCCTACATTTTTGCTCCTGTAAACAGACTCTGCAGCCACTTCAGTATCCTGCTGAAAGAAGCCAAGCTAGAAAGGGGCCAACAGCTGCAATCTAAGCCACTTCACAACCAGCATTTAAAAGGCTGCTGGGCCCACCTCCTTTCTCACAATGGCACTTTTAAAAACAGGCCGTTATCGCGCTTCAGCGAGAGGTGCAATTTGCCTGATTACGGTGTTAAAACCCGCAGGCCCATCTGTGCCCTCTGCCCGACAAAGAACAGCAGAATGTCACGCAATTCAGGCAGTGCCAACTGACTGGCATGGGTAAATAAGGAGGCAACAGGCAACTCTGCCCACAGCCAGCTGGCTGAGTCTTGGCAGGCTGATATCTGCAAGGGAAGGTTTTCCAAAAGAACCAGGGTGTCGAAAAGAAAGTCAAGACAGGGGCTGGAAGAGCACTATCAAAAATCTATTTTTATGTGCCGACAAGGGGAACAAGAAAGCATAAATGAATGCAGTCACTTGGTGGCTTCCATCTCTGCTTGGGGTCCCTGCCCCCCCCTCAACAAAAACACATTTTTAGGAAAAGCAACAGAGTGGGGAGTCAACCATACCAGGAATAGAGATGGGCCACCACCGAGAAGGTCTATTTTTTTGTGGTTCTGCTACCCAAAGTCCATCCCTAATATAGTGGCTGGTTTCCCACAACACCAACTTCCCAGACCCATTTTAGGCTTTTGTGTGTGATGTGACTCTGTGATGACCCAGAGTGTAACACAAACGTAACAAAATCCAAAACGTAAATAAATGTCCTTTAATGCCTCAAACTTGGCCCCACTGTTCAATAATTCTCAGCTGGAGATAAAACTTAAGTCAAAAATAGTCTTCAAAAGAAAGCAATACAGTCCAAACTTAATGAGCAGAGAGAGGTGAAATAAAAAAACTAAAACAAACTACAATGAAGGAATGTCCACAACGGACCAGGATAAGTAATTACCAACTTCAAGGAGATAACAAGGCACAGTCTGATGGAAGGACGCCAACCAAGATAACTTCAGCCCAAAATAAAACACGCTTTGCTTCTGGCAATGCTGTGTTTTAACTGTCTCTCTTATATACTATTCTCCCCAGCTGCAACCAATGAAGGGGATCATGGCCACTTCCTCTCTCGTAAGCCAAGTTGTTTCCTCCTCCATTCCTCCCTGCATGTCCTAGGATGAAGAGGGGATGGGCCTGGTTCTTCCTCTGACTGTCCAGCTGGCCTCTGCCCTTCCCCAGCCTCCTCCACAACCTCCACTCCCTGTCGGTTGTTCCTCCTCTCCCTCAGAGTCAGACTCTAACAAGGGCGTGACAGACTCCACCCAGAAAGCACAACGTGGAACTGGAATGCTTCAGGGTCCCAAACAATTCCATCCTCTCCTTTGTAAGTGCACTTCCATTTGTCCATGGAGAGTCTCAGTCCTCCAGATCACGGTTGTCCCAAAGGTGCTTTTCCAAAAGGCAACTGGACTTTCTGCTTTTTCTTTGAAGACGTTTCACTTCTCATCCAAGAAGCTTCTTCGGTTCTGACTGAATGGTGGAAGAGGGAAGGGTTTGTATTCTTGCATATTTGTATTCAAGGATTTACACTCCTTGCAGAACAGCTGGTCATTTGCATTCTTCCTGAGAGCCGTTGAGGCCGCTTGGAGGCTTACCTGCGCCCTCAAGGTCACCTGAGTCAGAGTGCAAAGGGGTGTGCGACCTTCTTGCCCCTGCTGAAAAAACTTGTGTTGTAAACAGGGGATAAGAGCCCATTTCTACCCTGTGGATTTGCCACTGACAGCTCCTCCTCCCTCTCCACCCTCCTCCCCGGTCTCTCGCTGGCAAGCTCACCGGCACCCACATCCAGCCTCCCGCTCTGCTTGGTGCTTTGGGGAGCTGAACGGGGCCACATCTCAAGCTGAAAACCTAAATTATTTTCCCAGCTGGGCTCTGCCCTCTCCCCGGCTGAGCAGCCTCACGATTCCTCCTTCTTTTGCACCGGGGGCCCTCACCGTAAATAATTATCCCCTTTCAAGGAAGGGAAAGATGATGCAGCACCAGCTGCTCCTGCTGAATCGACCTGCTCTCTGCTCCTGACAGGAAGGCGGATGAGCCGTCCCAGGCACCCCCCCCACCCCCCCACACACACAATCAGCCTGCAAAGCTGCACGAAAGAATTCAGCCGCTTTGGCAGGCAGGCGAAACTAAGCATCTCACGACTGCAGCTCTGCCCAAGAGTCCTCTTTGCAAATCACACACACACACACACACACACACACACCCCCACATTCCGTGCCCCATGGATGGGGGAATCTGGAAATGGCATTCAGCTCAGACTGGGGGGGGGGGTGTTTCGAAGCTGCAATTGTGGCGTTTAAGTTACAGAAAAGTGGGGAGTCACGAACGCCGCCAAAGTCAACCTCCCCTCTCATTAAACCTGACAGAATTGCCCCCAAGGTGCAACGGAACAAGCATTTGCAAGAAATTAAGGTTGATAAATAAAGGATGGAGGGAAGGAGGAAAGATAAGAGAAAGACAAGCAGGCAGGAAGGCAAGCAGAAAAGAAGGGAGGGAAGGGAGGGAGGAAGAAGGGAAGGGAAGAAGGAAGGAAGAAGGGAAGAAGGAAGGGAAGAGAAGGAAGGAAGGGAGGAAAGGAGGAAGGAAAGGAGGGAAGGAAGAAGGGAGGGAAGGAAGGAAGGAAAGTAGGAGAGGAAGAAGGGGAGGGAAGGAACAAAGGAAGGAAGGAAAGAAAAGGGAGGGAGGGAAGGAAAGGAAAGGGAGGGAGGGAAGGAAAGAAAAGGGAGGGAGGGAAGGAAGGAAAGGAGGAGGAAAGGAAGGAAAGAAGGAAGGGAGGGAAGGGAGGAGGGAAGGAAGAAGGAAGGGAAGGGAAGGGGAAGGGAAGGGGAAGGAAGGAAGGGAAGGAAGGGAAGGAAAGGGGAAGGAAGGGAAGGGAAGGGAAGGGGAAGGGGAAGGGGAAGGGAAGGGAAGGGAAGGGAAGGGAAGGAAGGAAGGAAGGAAGGAAGGAAGGAAGGATACAATTAAAAACAAACAAATATGGCTTCAGTCCAAAGTTTACAAAAACCCTTCATCTTCATGGAGGCATCCTCGCTTTTTCCTCTCTTGAAGCCCCAATCCACCTACAAGACATGCCCTGTTTTATTTCTTCAGTTGACAAAAGCCGGATTTCAAACCCATGAAGAATCCGACAGACAGACGATGGCAGGAACAGTGAAGAAAAGTTACGCCTGTTCCGTTTAATCCATGGTCCATCGCAAACCCACCCACCCCCGCCCAGCCTCCAACGCAGCCTTGAGACAGAGCAAAGTCTCAGCCCCCCAAGGGACGCAACGTTACCTGCTCCTGGGCTGCCCTTCGTATCGAGGCGAGCTACGGATGCGAGCTGGAGAAAAACCCATTCTGGCCCAGAGAAGCTCGGCGGGGGGGCGGAGAACATTCCTACACAACCGGCTGAGCAATTCAGCACCGTTTCCATTTGCTGCGTGGTGCTGCACGGGGCACGTCGCCTGCCTCCCATTCCAAGGGAGGTTCCAAGGGAGACCCAGAGATACACTGAACCGCAGCCCCGAGCCCCCACCCCCAAACCTCCGGGACAGGCGGAGAGCCAGCCAGCCGTGCCAGGGAACGTCCCATGACGGAGTAAACATGAAGTCAGTTCACACAACCGAGTTTTCTTGAGACATCTCACCGACCCAGGATTGTGGTCCCAAGGAGATCCTTAAAGAGATTTACTGACCCACAACAAAAACACCCCAATTCTGAGAAGTGCTTGAGAAGCTACACCAAGGCCCTCTTCCCAGCTGGTAAGCGAGGAGATACCTCCACCTGAGATCCAGGTATGGTCGGGCAGCTCCAACCTCCGCACCCCTGGTGGCCTGTGAGAATGGAGCAGACCACAGGGTGAGGAGTGCAGGAGATGGACTTACCCACAAGCCCCGGGGGGGGAGGAGATCCGGAGCCGGCCAGCTGGCTTGGGCACCTCTGGATACAAAGCAGGCAGGAAAGGAGCTGGAGAGAGAGTGAGCAAGTCCCAACTTCACACCAGAGAAACGAAGTGTAGATGATGATCCAAAAACAAACACGTCCCTCTTCTCTTCTCCCAGTTAACCTGCTGAAACCACGTCAGAGAAGGGGGGAGCAGAAATCTCCCAGTGACTCACACACTCAATGACATTTGAGAGAGAGAGAGAGAGAGAGAATCAGCCCAGCCGAGGCAGAAGGAAAATCTTATCAGGATTAAGCAGAGTGGTTCCTTCTTCCGTGTAAAATGCCAAATTGGGGCAGAAGTGGAAGGCCTCCACCACAAGCGACTCTCAACGGCTGACCTTGGATGGACCGCAGCGCAAAGACCTTGTTGCAAGATTAACTAGACAAAACAAAAGGGTTTAATCTCAAGCCCCACCCTTCCCCCCAAACTGTAAGCCCGGAGGGAGATCCTGGCACACACAAAGCGAGTCTCTGCGTCAAAGTTGTGCGGTGAAATTCTATGCAACACGTCGAATGAGCATCTCTCTTGGCTGGTTGCGATCCGGGATAGCAAACCATCTCTCTGCATCGCAGGCAGGCGATGAGTTTGCATTCCCAAAGATCGCAAAAACCATATTCCCCTGCAAGGCTAACGTCCTGTGCAGGTCTACTCAGTGGCTATGAAGCTTAAACTTGAGCAGGAACTCTTGTGAGATGTGACTGAATACTATTTGCACACACACACACACACGTACACAGAGTGCAAAGAAGAGCAAGAAAGATGATTAGGGGACTAGAGGCTAAAGTGCATCATGAACGGTTGCAGAAACTGGGACTGTGTAGCCTCATGAGGAGAAGAACAACGGATGGCATGACAGATGTCTTCCAATACTTGAGGGGTTGTCAAAGAGAAGACGGGGGTCGACCTATTCTCCAAAGCAGTGGTCGCCAACCAGTGGGCCTGGGACCACTGGCGGTCCGTGAGAAAATTTGGGTGGTCCGCAGAGAAATGTCACCCCCAAAGCAATTAATCCTGGCTGCGCAGGAACACAAGGCTTGCGTCGCTTGCATTGCAAACAACATGTGGTAGTGAGGGGAGGGGGGAAAGGGCGGGGGGGGGAACTTGCCCCACTTGCCCCACGTGCCTGGCCTGGCCACCAGGCTGCTTCTTTCCGCTTCTTTCTTCTCCTGCTTTTGGATGCAGGCAAGGAAAGCAGCAGAAGTCTTTCTTTCTCTCCCCCAAACTCTGCCAGAAATGAGTCTTTGGGACCCTGCAAGGCCTCCTGCCCCAAGAGGCTGCGCCGGCAAAGGCTCATTTCTGGTGGAGTTTGGGGGAGAGAAAGAAAGACTTCTGCGGCTTCTGCTGTTTTCCTTGCATGAAGCCAAAAGTCTCTCTCTCTCTCCCCCCCCCTGAGAACGGAGCTGGAGACGGTCTCCTGCGATCCCAAATAAAGAATGATTGATCATGATCGATCAGTAGGAAAACGGGGTGGGGAACTATCCTGCAGACTTTGGGGGGGATTTTCCCAGGGTCTCTGCTCCATGGGATTTAAAATTATGAGTTTGGTGGTCCCTGAGGTCCAAAAGGTTGGCGACCCCTGCCCCAAAGCACTTGAGGGAAGGACCAGAAGTAACGGAAGGCTAACCAAGAGAGATCCAACCTAGAATTAAGGAGAAATTTCTTGACAGCAAGAAGAACAAATCAATGGAGCAGCTTGCCTAAGAAAATATGGGTGCTCAATCACTGGAGGTTTTGAAGAGACTGGGCTGCCATTTGTCCGGAATGCTATAGGGCAGAGGCCCCCAAACTTGGCAACTTTAAGCCTTGTGGACTTCAACTCCCAGGATCCTCCAGCCAGATGTCCACAAGTCTTCAAGTTGCCAAGTTTGGGGGCCTCTGCTATCAGGCTCTCCTTCTTGGCCAGGAGGGTTGGACTACAAGACCTCCAAGGTCCCTTCCAACTCTGTTCCTCTGCAATCTTATTCCCAACAGAGCCCAAATATGCTCCCACCCCTCCGTCCCAGCGTGCATTCCTCAAAGCACAGGACATCTCGGCTCTGCCTTGAGACCCAGCGCTCGCCTCTGGATCCGATACGGAGATTGTCGGGTTCAAAAGATCTGCGTGGGATCAGGGCAGCTGGCGGCAGCCCCTTTGAAATCCCCCACGTCCCTTTAGGCAGAGCTGGCAGGCTCCATTGAGGCACAGCCACAGCCTATCCGCCCCCACTTTAGCGCCTGAAAACGAGCAGCGTCTGTTTGAGCGGAGCCAGGTGGACAGGCCACGCGTGGTCTCCGGCACAGCTTGAGACGGCCACCCCCGCAGGAGGCTGTCTGCGCCGACAGCTGCCACCCCTTCGCGGTGCAAGGACCTTCCAGCACTGGGGAGAGGGCGGGGTCTGCCGAGCCCTTCACCCCAGCATATTCTAGGAACAGACGAGAGGCCTCCCATCGTGCTGTGCATTTTGGGAGCTGCAGGCTGTGGGTTTCTTCCTTTCCAAGGGTGTCATCTCCATTCTTGATCAGAAATCCTGGTTAAATGCAAACCTACAATGCCGGCTAACCATTGCCTCGCTCCTTTTCTTGGGGAGCCCCTTGATATTCCCCTCCCACCCACCCACCCATTCCTGGATGTTTGACAGCAACGCCTAGAAATCTGGGATAATTTGCAAGCTAGCAAATGTGTCCTCGGAGTCCGGGTGCTCCCTCCACTGCTCGTTTGTCCCCCCCAAAATGAAACAAATCTGGCTCAATCACACCCCAATGTAGCGTGTGATGATGTTTTGCTGTCAGTTCTTTGCCTCCATCACTTTTAGGCTTCCTTTGGGAAATCAACCAAATAGCAGTGGTGGGAGGAAGAAAGCGAAGGGAACAACTGCCAGTTCTCTCTCTCTCTGTTGCTCCATCAGCTTCCTAAGCCAGTAAAAATAATTTCTTGCAATGAGGCAGGAAATGAACAGCCAGCCAGTCGGGCTCTAACTTCATTTCAGCCGGGCCTGATGAAAGCTAACCCAGCTCTTATTCATCCTGTCTTGGACAGACCTGAATTTTGGGTTGCTTCCAGCGTGGAAGCCTGTTTTTTTTCTTCATTCAGAAGGTAGGACTTAGGCCAAGGGTGGGTAACTATGGCCTCTTTACGACCTGTGGATTTCAAGTCCCAGAATTCTGCAAGCAGAGGACTTCTGGAGCATCTCAATCAATCAGAATTGAGCTGGAAGGGACCTTGGAGGTCTTCTAGTCCAACCCCGTTCAAGCAGGAGACCTGTATCATTTCAGACCAATTTCTTAAAAACCTCCACTGATTTAAAAAAACCACAACTTCTGGTGGTGAGCTGTTCCACTGGCCGTCCTCCCAGTTAGAACGTTTCTCCTTAACTCCAGGTAGCTCTTCTCCTTCATTAGTTTCCGTCCATTGTTTCCATCTTCTTCACTGCATCCAGCAAATGCATGGCTGGCTCAGGAATTCTGGGAGTTGAAGTCCGTAAAGGGGCCGCCCACCCCTGGCCTCGGATCACATGGGAAGGCAGAGATCCAACCCCCAAACATAAGCAGACTGGTGGAACCAACGCCCCAAGCTCCTCGGGTGGGTTCTTCTTTGCTGGATGCAGCCAAGGAGATATGCCAAACTAGCCCTCTGCGTGCAGAAAGTTCAATTCCAAGCAGCTTTCTAGATTGAGGTTCCTGGAAATTGCAAGTTCACTGAACTTTCAGCTCTGGGCACCGCATTTTAAACCATTCAAAGCAAGCGCAGAAAATAGCAATGAAGACGTGGGAATTAGAGATCATCAGGGACTACAAAGTGAGACGGAAGCGAGACACCATGTTTAGCCTTGAGAAACGATGAGAGAACAGATTCCGCTGGGATGTTAAAAATAACACTTCCCAGCATACAAGAAGCTTAGCACATAGGCCAGAAAAGGAGCTATCGCTGATGCAACCCTGTCATTTCCACCCCCCGCCCAAAACACATTATTACAATTCTACCAGTTACACCTATTTATTTAATATTCTCTCTTCTCTGGCACTTTCAAGGTTAACTTTTTATTAGCTGATCACGCAGCACAGGGTCCAGGTTGCCAGTTTCTGAATGAAAGCCGCTGGACTGGAGCTGAGTCACTTGTCCATCAAAGTCCTTTCTTTGCCTTTTGACACCTGTCACAAGACCATCCCACATTCCTGTGGCACCTGAGCTCCTTGGGCAGGTGTGAGCTGCAAAGCATATGGTTTCTCCAGAAAGACAAGGCTCGCCCAAGGATAAGCTGTCAAGCATTAAATATTTCTTCACCAGCTTACTGGGGACTTTTGCTAGCTCCATTTAGGCATGACCGTGTCACCAGCTATGAAAAATGGACAATAGAATTGTTCCTTCTCAAGAGGAGGAAATACAGCAGGTGAGACTAAAGTGGTTTTGCTGAACTGCCCTGAACTGAACTTTGGTTTTCCAAGAACGACTGTTGCAAAAAAAAAAAAAAGTGTAAAATTGGGGGTGATCCATTGGTGATTCATTTAACGACCAGCATGACTGGCTCGATTGATGACCGTAATTCCAGGCTCAATTCCAGTCTTCAACTGAGGACTTCTCCCACTGCCAATCAAAGCAGTTCGACAAATTTCCAAATTGCTCAGTGCTGCGCCAAGAACATTTAGACGCAGTTTACGTTTGCTAACGTACCTTTGCAACTGGCACAACTCTAGCTGGACTTTGCTGCCCTTCCAATTTATGGCTGAAAGCTTTTTTTTTTCCTTTTTTTTTCTGGGCACTTCCCCCTTTCCTCCTTTCTCTGCCTGAGAGGATGCAGACCGTAACAGCTTTCCGTGTCGCTGCCAGTGAAGGAACCTGCTTTAAAGAGATTTTCTTTGACCTTTTTGCCCCGGAAAGCCACGGCTGAGAGGTTTCAGCACTTCTCACTGTTTCAGAAAGGACAAGCGAGGAGGTTGTGTGTGTGTGTGTGTGTGTGTGTGTGTGTGTGTGTGTGTGTAGGGTCTGACTAACATCCCTGCCACTGGTGGAAATGTTGGCCTGGTAACTGAATTACCCAATGGTTACACAACACACAATTATTGCAGCCTGCCACTTGGTTTTCTCCCCCCTTTGGCTGGGGAAGAGGAGCCCGGCGCAGGCTTGGAGAAACGGGGGGCAGCACACGGGGTGCCCGGGGGCAGAGTTAAAAGGCGAAACAAGCTACCGCACCAAAAGCAGCCGGGCAGGGGCTCCTTGGTTCCCGCTGTGTGGGTGTGTGTTGTCAGCTTTCTGCTCTCCTGAAAGTGCCGCTTGGCTGCGTTGCAGGGAAAAAGCATTTCACGGGGGGAAAGGCTAAGAAAAGCCGGATGTGTGAGCTCTTCCTCCTTGTAGCATCCTTTGGCCAAATTAGAGCTCCGGCTGCTTCCATTAGGTGACATCACGGGGGGGGGGGGGTCTATGGTTAAGGATGACGCAAGTAGCCAGCGCGCCAGGCCAGTCGCGTTGCAAATGCATCTCTGGGTTTCCGATTTTAGGGCTTCGGAAAAGCCAATTCTAGCCAGTCAGGAGGTCTGGCAGTTGTGTAACTTATTTTTAAAATAGCACAACCTTGCTTTGGGTCACATGCATCCCAGCTTCGTGCTCTGGGCTGCGCAGGGCCTTCTGGTTTACGTCAGGCTTCTCCATGACATGATTTCCTTTGGCTGTTGCCGATTGGAGGACATTCTGAAAATGAGAGATCTTATCTAGTTGCGTTCATGGCATCGAGCATGAAGAGGCAGCTCAGTTTTTCTTTGAAATGGATTCAGGTCTCCTCACATGCGTCCCTTCCATGCATTTGAATCCCCCCGCCCCGGACAGAGGACAACTCAAATAAACTGCAATTCTTCCCCATCACTTTCAGTTTTGAAAATTACCTAATTATGTTCATTAATAAGGATGGGTTTATTTCATTTAGCTGTTCAATTTATACAGGTAGTCCTCAAATTACAACAGTCCATTGAGGGACCGTTCAAAGTTACGACATTGAAAAAGATGACTTATAACTGTGTTTCACACTTATGACCATGGCAGCATCACATGATCAAAATTCAGACTCTTGGCAACTGATTCGTATTTATGACGGGGGCAGTGTCCCTTTGCAACAAGCAAAGTCAACGGGGAAGCCAGGTTCACTTAGTGTCATGCCCCTGTCGGAATCTGAATCTGAGGAGGAAGCCGGACAGCTGACAGGGATTGTCAAGGAACCCTAGGGCATGCAGGGGGGAACGGAGAAGGGAGCAATGTGACTTGCATGGCTTATGGGGGAGGAAAGGGCCCTGATTCCCTTCATTAGCTGGAGCTGGGAACACAGTGTTTAAAAAGGGAGTTTGCACACAGCAACTTGTTGGAAGCAAATCATTATTTTTTATTGTCGAGGCTTATCTGGGTTCCTGGCGTCTTCCCAACTGTGTGTGCTTTGTTGGCCTTTGAAGTCTGCAATTCCTTATCCTGCCCTGTCCAGTTAATTGCTGCAGCGTGGGTTGTGTGGATTTTTAATTACAGTTTGAATGTACTTTGTTTTTGAACTGAATTTCTTCCATTTAAAGGCTGCTTTTGAGAGTTTTTTCTCCAGCTGAAGGTAATCTGGACATTGGGGGCAAAGTTGGAGTTATTAAAGGGACTCTTTTTGCTTATGTGACTGTGTTGCCTTTGGGTCATCACACTTAACAGGTTACTAACTTATCAACCGCAGTGATTTGCTTAACAACCGTGATAAGAAATGTCGTAAAATGAGACAAAACTCACTTAACCAATGTCTCACTTAACAACATACGTTTTGGGCTCAGTTGTGGCCGTCAATAAATTTTGATCATGTGACCATATGGGGATGCTGCAACGGTCATGCGGTGGGAAAAAAGTCACTTTTTTCAGTGCTGTTGCAACGTCAAACTAAGTGAAGTATCATTTTGTCACTAAATGAACTGTTGTAAGTTGAGGACTACCTGTACTAGACCTGCTTGTGTAAACACAGTTGAGAGGGCCAGAATACCCACAAGCAGCTGAACTGATGGCCCTCCCCTTCCTGAGATCACGTAGAAATGGTTTCATTCTGGGAAGATTCTGTGAAATTCTGGAGAGAGAGAAAAGTAGCAGCATTTCCTTGTTGGCGAAAGGCAGGGACAGTATTGCTTCACGCTGCAACCCACAACCCTCAGCAACGCACCAAAGTTCCTCCAAGCAAAATCACACTTTTTGTCCTCTGCTTTTTTTTTCAGCCGCGCTCAACCTGCAGATGTGACTTCGCCCAACGTGCCAAAGCCCAACCGATTCGGGTCCAAACTACGCCCATTTTGCTGTACATTCCTTTCACCTCTGGAAGCCAAAAACCAAACCAAGAATCCACCTTGTTGACTTTCTTAAAACGTTGCACTGTGTATTTTACAACTTCCCTCTTCTACAAATAGGAGGAGGTTAATAAAAAGTCATTCTCTTGGTGAAATGAGCAAGAGGAGGAAAGTAATTGTCTCATTTGAGCTCAGTGGAACTGACCAGCCTTAATTATATATATATATATATATAAAAAAGCACACACGGTTTTGTCCTTAAACCATGTTGGTCAAACAAGAACGCTGCCTTTCTGAAGGCCAGATGATCTCTTTGCAAGACCTCAACCACAACCACAAGCCCAAGCGCTCATTGGCTGAGGATTTGGCATAGGTATGGTCTGAGTAAGGTGGGTGAAACTCGCAGCTACATGCGATTGTGAAAGTCTTTACAAGCTGAAGTCACAAGATCTGGGTTAGAAGTTAGATTCCATCAGCCAGAAAAGAATGGGTTGTATTTTCTTCCCCTTCAATATGTGTGGGTTTTTTTAAAAAAAAAATATACATCCAGGGGGTGAGGGGAAGACCAGGGCCAAGGGGGAAATGAATGATGTATTTTAGTGTTGGCTGCACCCAGATAACACCCAAAATGTCAATTCCTAATAAATCATTTTTTTTAAACTCTGAGAGATGCGGCTAGAGACATATGATTTGAATGGGGGTGGATTTGTTGGAGTCCTGACAGCCTTTTCAAGGAAACAAAAAAAGGCACGAAAATCCAGCCACTTTTTGAAAAAGCACATTTGGGACAACCACGACCTGGGTCAGAGGTCTCCAAGCTTGGCAACTTTAAGACTTGTGGACTTCAACTCCCAGAACTGGCATTTGCAGAGGATCAGTGTAGCTGGCTGAGGAATTCTGGGAGTTGGAGTCCACAAGTCTTAAAGTTGCCAAGTTTGGGAACCCCCCTGACCTGGATTTTGGGGAAGCTCCACAGACATTTTACCAGCAATTACACAATATTTTGTTGCACTATTTTGCACCAATCCGGATTCACCCAGCTGAGCCAGCCAATCCACCAGATCCCAGATCTGGGAACCCGAAGCTCTGAATCAAGGCTGTCCAGTCAATGCCATTCGCCCTGCTTTTTTCTACAGGTTGCAAAAGACAAGCGTCGCCACCCCCAGGAAATGCCTCCCTCCCTCCCCCTCCCCTCTGGTCTCACCTGCTTGTCCAAGCCGAGCCACCAGATCAGGGTTTGTTGCAAAGGAGGACTCGCCAACTTTTCCCTGTTCTTTAGCTGCTGCCGCGGATCAGCTGGCAGTTTTGGTGCCTTTTCAAAGACAATAAAAAAAGAAGGGGGTGGATCCCTGACCGGATCTTGGCCGGGAGTCGCAGCTTTAAAAGGAAAAAAAAAACAAAAAACAAAAATCTCCAGCCTGGCTCCTCGTTGCACCGCCGGCCAAGCCAAACAGCCCTGCAGGGAAAGGCGCTGCTGGCCCGAGCCAGAGGGAAAGGTGAGCGCGGGGCAGGCGTCATGCCGGGCCACCCACCTGCCAGGAGGCTGCACCTGCCCGGCTGCGTTGGGCCCCGGCAAGGCACGCCAGCCGGGGCCAGAGCTTGCCCGGGTCTCGCTCAGCTGGTCTCCAGCCTCGCGAAGCCGGAACGGGCCGGCTTTGGCGCTCAGCCTATGCCCAGGAGCTCGAGAAGGGCAGCCCGGAGGACGCGGAAGGGCAGCGAAGCCGAGAGAGGAGGGGGCTCCGCACCGACCCTCCCCACCCCCCGGCCTGGCCCGCTCCCCAAATCAGCCCGGAGATGCCCGTTTCCCCGCCCCGGGGCCAGGCAAAGCGCTCTGCACGTGCCCAGGGGCGCCCTGCCCGCCGGGCACCGGCCCCACGCCGCCCCTACCTCGGCCGCCGCCTCCTCCTCCTCCAGCTGCTGCCAGCGGAGCCAGCAGGGCGCGGAGGCGGAGCCGCGGGGTGCGGAGGGTGTGTGCGCGCGCTCCCGTGTGTGTGTGGAAGCTCCGCAGCTGCCACGTGGGGCAGGAGGAGGAGGAGGACGAGGAGGCGGGGAAGGCCGGGCGAGCCGGACGCGCAGCTGCGGCCAACATCTGGAGCGCGCGGGCGCGTGGCTGGAGCTCCGCGCGGGGGGAGCCGAGCGGGGGCTCATCCTGGCCAGGCTTTGCTTGCCCTGTGGCCGTGGGAACGCGTGGGAACCTGGTGGGGGGGGTGCCACGCGTGCGGGGACGCGCGTGGCTTGGAAATGCCCTTCGAAAGCGGAGGACTTGGCGCGTCACGGACGGAGGGAACCCCGCGGGAAGAAGGTGTGCCGGAGGCTGATAGGCTGTTGGAGCTTCCAAGGGGGGTTTATAAAGCGGTCCGGGACTCCAGAAATAAAATATATACCTAGGATGCTTCAAGGTACTTTTAAATCGATGCTGGGGATGTGGGAAGGGGAGGGTCGTTTTGATCCTGCCTGCTGCTGGTCTTGTACAAACGCCAGAACATTTGCGGGGGTGGGTGGGGGGATTCAAGCAACACACTGGGAGGTGAAGTCCAGGTCTCTTCTTCAAAGTCGTCCAGGTTGAGCAACGTCTTGTTCGTGTAAAGCAGCAGGAGGAGTGTCAGACCGAGGACGCAAGTTGCAAATTCGCAGCCTGTTTTTAGTGTTGTTGTGATCGTGGTCTGAAAACCGGGGAAGCAAGTTGTAAAACCGGAGCTCTCGCCTCCAGGGCAGCAGCTGGGAAGAGGGGAAAAGCACTGGGCAGCCCCTGGCCACTTCGGACAGGCATATGAGGGAGGGAGGTAAAAGGAAGGGAAGATTAAAATGGCAATTAGGTAAAAAATAAGAAACTATGTAAATACCTCTATATTCATATCTATTTATATTTATATATTAAGATAAAATTGCATAATGAAAGAAATTTTGTAATGGTAATGGAAATGTGAAGTGTATGTATATGTATGTATGTATGTATGTATATATATTATATATGTATGTATGTATGTATGTATATATATTATGTATGTATGTATGTATGTATGTATGTATGTATGTATGTATGTATGTATGTATTCAGCTTGGTTCGGGTATTTTCCCACGTCATTGTAGTTGTGCTTTTAAAGTTGTAACGTTTCGGCAGTATCTTATCTGCCATCATCAGGCTTCTGTATTGTGTCCATCCAACAAATAAATAAATATAAATGTAAATGTAAATATATATATGTAGATTTTCACGGGTACAGGTATGTAGGTCTAGGTGTGTTCGGGTCTTTTCCCGTGTAAGATTAAGAGTATCTTGGCGACGTTTCGGCCAGGTCCCACTCGCCATCCTCAGGCTGGTGCTTTCGGCTTCATGCCAGATGAACACAATACAGAAGCCTGATGATGGCAGATGAGATTCTGCCGAAACATTGCTACAACTTTAAAAGCACAACTATAATGACGTGGGAAAATACCCGAACAAAGCTGAATACCATACATACATACATACATACATACATACATACATACATGATAAAGAAATGTAAAAGATGTACTGATGTTGGTATAATGATGTAAAAAGTTTTGTTTTTAAATTTTGAAAATTGAATAAAATTTATTTTTGAAAAAAAGGAAGGAAAGGAAGAGAAAAGGGAAGAAGGGAAGGAGATAAAAGGAAAGGAGGAAGGGAATGGAGAGAAGGTAAGGGACTACTGGCCTTCCTGTTTACCTCTTGCCAAGCGAGCAGGCTATTCTGTATCACATCCAACAAGGTTAAACTGGATCATACAAGGTGGGCCACAGATGCCCCCCTTGATTTGGGGCATCCCAGCAGGCCAGAGCCAGGGGAAAGACGCCCCAACCAGCATTCATGGCCAACAGTTGCACTTGGCAGGAAATGCTTCCTGATTTGGGAACAGCTTCCTCGAAAAAAATGACATGCTTAAGGCATGCTCTTGGGGGAGGAGTGCACACAGAAAGTGGGCCCATCAAGAACGAAAGTAGCCTTGCAGCCTAAATACCTGCCTCATTCCCCCCCACCTACTCTCTTTTGTACATAATGAACCCACTCCTGAAATTTAAGAAAAACACCCTTTTTATTTTGCAAACTAACCCAGAAAGGGAACCCCAATCAGACCAGTGAAGGCCAGAGCAGCCTTCGTTCTCCAGGCAGTGTTTTGTTTTTTTTGCAAAATTGAGTAGTGGGGGGTGGGGGAGACATAGCTTCCACCCCAATGAGGAAAGGCAAAAAATCTGCTTTGGGAGAAACCATAGAGCTTTCTTTGATCCATGCATTTATTATGCACAGCACTAGAGGCTGACTCTTCCAAGGGACCAGCATTCTGGAGGGTTGATTTCCCAAGGGGAGTTTGAGGAGCTGGCTTTAAATTACCTGCAAATAAAAAAAGGTGGGCCTTAGGTTTGATTAAGTGACTTGGGACTCTGAAAAACAGGACTGGAGAAAGACCCCTTTGGGCCTCCAAATGCCAGCCCAAGATTTGAGAGGTAATTGGGGGAGCTTGAATGACAGCCGCTGGCCGTGAGAGCCGTATAGCACGTCTGGCCCCGGCCAGCCTCCACAGCATGGCCCCGGCTGGGGGTCCCTGGTGCAAAAAAAGCCACCTGGGAATTTACAAGGGAGACACGAGAGCAAAGTGGCTGCCTCCTCGCCCACTCTGGGATGGAAGGAGGGGAGGAAAAAAACCTTCCTGACCCATAGCAGGAATTCTGCAAGAGAATCGCCATTGTTGGGTTTTCCTGGCGGTCACTGTGGGCTCTGGAGGCGTGTGTGTGTGTGTGTGTGTGTGTGTGCCACACTTTCCTGCTTGACCAGTTTGTGGAGCCAGCAGTATGAGAGAGGAAACAGAACCTGAAACCGTGAGAAAAGCCAAATTCCAGTTTTGGCCAAAGTGCAGGAAGTGGCTCACCCCTCCTCCTGCATCTCTCAGCCTGTTATTAGCCGCCTTCCCAGCACGCTGCATTTAGGAAAGAGACGGCAACCGAGACCCTCGTCCTGGTGGCGTGGAACGGGGTCTCCAACCTTGGCCACTTGAAGACTTGTGGACTTCAACTCCCAGAATTGGAAGTCGAAAGTCCACAAGTCTTAAAGTGGCCAAGGTTGGAGGCTTCTAGGGCAGAAGATCCGTGGGCCTTCCAGTGATTCGGACTCTGTCCCCCTTGTCAATCAGGCTCCTATTTGAGAGTTAACTGAAGGACCCTTGACCCCTCCCCAAGCTAAACCAGCCCTCGGGGGTCCTCCTGTATCAGAGGTTGCCTACCTGTCTCTTCAGTTTTCTGGTAAAAGCACCAACCCTCACTTTGTCCTCAAATTCCAGCCCTCTTTTCTCTTCCTCTCAGGCTGCCTCTCCAGCCCTTTCTGGCCCTTTCTCCAGGGGCTCCTGGCTGGCTGATCCTCCCCCCAGCCTTTGCTTGTGATTGGACTGAATTTATAGCCGACCAGAAGATTTCTATCCTGCTTAGGACAAGAGATATTCATCTGCCAGGCAAGGCAACTGGCTGTTAAGAGAGAGGAGCTGTTATTTGTTATCCTGCAGAGGAAGCTTAATATTATAATCAAGCGGGGGTGGGGAGGGGGGCTGCCTTAGCAGCCAAGGGGAGGGGGGGAACGAACAGGAAGACAGATTTATGGGTCTACGAAGCAGCGGCTGACGTTGGGGATAATCCAGGACAGCTGGCAGGGAAGGATCCATGATAACCAAACAGCATTACCAGCAGGACACGACGTCCCAACTAAGAGGGGAAAGGAAAATAGGGCACTGCTTTCTATCATGATGATTATGGGGCTACAACTCCCAAAACTTGATTGCTTATTGTATCTTCTGACTTAAGTGTTGCACCTGATGACTCTTGACGAATGTCTCTTTTCTTTTTATGTGCACTGGGAGCATTTGCACCGAGACACATGCTGCAAACAAGCTTCGAGAAGGAGCTCTTTTTAAGGGGAAACACTTGGGAATGATCAGGACTGGAGAGCATTACGTTCTCTCAGAGGCTCAGGGGGCTGGGTAATTTTGGAAGACGGGTAGATTTTATCCCTGGTGTTGCTTAAGGGACCTCAGTATTCTTCTTAATGCTAATCACTCCACCATGTAAAATAACCACCAAGCAAAGACAATTCTATTTATGGTTCCCTTTTAAGAAAAACTTCCTGGAGCAGCCGGGCCTTAATATTTTCTGAATCTTAAAGACCAATGAGCGAGCTCCATACTAGACCAAAAGGGCTTTTAAAGTCAGAGGAGCGCTTTCTGAGAAAAAAGACCAAACTTGCTTGCTTGCTCTGGGGGCGGGCAAGAGGATGGGGGTAGGGAACGGCCAGTGGTTTTCTTGGCTGGTTTTGTATTCTCACAAGCCTGCTTTGAGACTATTTGCGAGGCTAGGGGTGTGTGTGTGTGTGTCTGTCTGTCTGTCTGTCTGTCTGTGTGTCAACTAAAAAGATATTCCTTTGGTTTTTTTAGCTGCCAGAAAAAAGGGAGCGGGGGAAAACAAGGCATTCCTTAAATGCCTAGATAATCACCTCGGTAGCCCAAAGTTGTCGGAGCATGAGAAGGTTATTGGAGAGCATGATGGATGACTCTTGGAGACTGATGTGTCCCATTGGAGAAGTCACATCCAGGGGGTGGGGGGAAGGCCAGGGTCAAGGGGGAAATGTATGATGTGATTAAGTATCGGCTGCGCACCCAGCCACGCACCAACATGGCCATTTCTAATAAACCAATTTGTTTTTTTTCTGAGATGCAGCTAGAGACTTTTGCTTTGAATGGGGGTGGATTTGTTGGCCCTGACAGTGTGTTTGCACCAACTCTGGCCTTGAGGTTAAGGTTGGGAGGAAATGAAAACACGAGCCTGCAAGCTGCCCTCCCAATATAATAAAGCTATATTACAAACTATACATCACGTATTGGGAAAAGAACGTTAGCGCACAAAGGGGGAGGAAGAGGAGGAGACAAGTTGATAAAAAGGCCGGGTGGAGAAGGACACCACAGCCCCCTCCCGCTGAGGGTCGGGTGCCCAGACCCCCACGATGGGAGAAGGGGGGGCCCGCCTTCCTTCCTTCCTTCCTTCCTTCCTCGGGTTCCCGGATGGCCGCCATCATGAGGACAGTAACTGAATGTTCTTCAGCATCTCGTTGAAAGCTTCCCGCGACGGCGCTTCGGCGTTCTGGAAGGCGACTTTGATCCGACTGTAGAGGCTGAATGACTGCAGCTCTAGCCAGATGAAGCCGAAACGGTCGTCGTCAAACAAGACGAAAACGCCCGGGGTTCGTTCAGGGCTGGTGAAGCCGTGGCCGGCGATGAGGCCGGTCCCGTAGAAGCTGCCAGCAGTGGAAGGAAAATACGGTCAGCGTTCCCCACGAAAGCCCACTTCCCACATTCCATTCAGATAGAAGAAAACGAGAGAGATTTCCAAGAAAAGCCCCAAGCTGCTTTTTCCAAAAGGTAAATGGGTTTTCTTGGAGTCTTTTTTTTGTCCTTTGAAAACATTTTACTTTTCACCCAAGAAGCTTCTGAACTGAACTGAAGGAGCTTCTTGGAGGAGAAGAGAAACATTTTCGGGGGGGAGGGGCACAAGAAAGTCCCTTTTGAGAAGCGCTTTTGGGACAAGACCTGGATGGTTGGGAATCTCTCTAGACGTCTCCAAGAAAAATTAATCCAGGCCTCGCTTTGATGCCAACTGGCTTTCTGGAGCCCCCGTGATCATTGCTCAGCCCACCGACAGGGCCACAGAGCCTCACTTGCCACGATGAAAAGTGTTTCCCAACCTTGGCTGGGGACTCCTGGGAGTTGAAGTCCACAAGGCTGAAAGTTGCCACGATGGGGGAAAAGCAGAGACGGGCAACTTTGACCCACCTTTAAGCCATTCCTCCCTTGCATTACTGAATCAAAATAACATGCAGTCCTGGTTGGTTCTGCAAAGTGGGGTTTTGAAGCTTTCCCTCCCATTTTGACACAGAAAACCAAAATGTCAACTGGTAGAATAGATAGATAGATAGATAGATAGATAGATAGATAGATAGATAGAGATAGAGAGAGAGAGAGAGACAGAGAGAGAGAGATGATAGAGATATTAGATAGATAGAAAGATGATGGATAGACAGAGAAACAGTCAATGGATAGAAGATAGAAGAGAGAGACAGAATGAATAGAAGATAGAGACAGAGATGATGGATAGAAGATAGAGAGAGAAATTAGAAAGACAGATGGATAGAAGATGATTAGATAGATAGATAGATAGATAGATAGATAGATAGATAGATAGATAGATGATAGATAGACAGACAGACAATGGATAGAAGAGAGAAGAGAGGGAGAATGGATAGAAGATAGAAGAGAAAGAGATAGATGATGGATAGAAGAGAGAAATTAGAAAGACAGATGGATAGAAGATGATAGACAGACAATGGATAGATGATAGAAAAGAGAGATTGACAGATGATGGATAGAAGATAAATAGACAGAGAGAGAGAGAGAGAGAGAGAGAGAGAGAGAGAGAGAGAGAGAGAGATTCACAGATTACGAGTTCTTGGCAGGGGCCGGAATTGAAGGGACTCTCCCTGAATATCCACATTATCCATGGGAATCCTCTCCCCGCAACCTTCAACATTACCATGCTCTGCAGGTGCGGGGATAATCCTCGTTTCGGGAGGCGATCCCGCCGGGCAGGACAAAGGGGCAGGGAGCAGGGGGGGAGCCAGAGGCGGCTGCTCCTTCTCCCGCTGCCTCCGATCCAGCCCCATCCTGCTCCTCTTGCTGCTCCTGCTCCTTGGCTTCTGTCCCCGTCTCCTCCGGCGAGCCTCCTTCCTGCAGCTGCTGCTCCCTCCGCACCTGTTCGCGCACCTCCAGCACGATCCGGGAGAGCTCGCTGAAGTTGCTCAGGTGCTCAATGTCAGGCAGCTGGATGGGATGGGCCAGGTCAATCTCCACCGTCTGCTGGCCGGCTGGGATGTTGGGGTCGCCCTGGAGGAGGGGAGAGAGGAGCAGGGGAAAGCTTCGCATCCCCAGAAGCGGCCAGGTATGCGCAGAATCTGACAGACCAACTTTAGAATTGAAAAATAAAGGGGGGTCTCAGAATGTTACAATGCTTGGAGCAAGTTTTATCTGTGGCTCCAAAAAAGCGGGGGAAGGTCGGAACAGAAACAGCTTAGGAGGATTGGAAGCAAAAGGTAAATATTGGACCAATAATAGAAATGTGAATGGGTTTGTCTACACCTTTGGCACGTATGGCAAAGTAATGCCAAAAAGAGCTGCACTGTGTTTTGTATTTATAGTTGTAAACAAATATAATAATAATAATAATAATAATGTTAATAATGATGTTAATAATAATGTTAATAATGATGATAATAATGATGTTAATAATAATGTTAATAATAATGTTAATATTAAAAAATGTTTTTTTGTAGAATCATGATATTCAAGTCTGATAAATTCAGAATTTCCAAATAGCGAGGTAGCCCTTGGAGCAATACCTAAAGGGCTACCTCGCTATTTGGAAATTCTGAATTTATCAGGCTTGAATACTCTGATTCTACAAAAAACCACCCCACTTGGAATAGCTTATATCCTCTGACGCTACCTGAACAGTTCCTATAGGTCCTTGGTTAGGACTCGAGCTGTTGAGCTGCTAACCAGCCCCAAAGGCTGTGAATCTCACTAAAGATTAAATAATAATAATAATAATAATAAACAATAACAATAATATAAAATAGTGGCCAGGCAC
This sequence comes from Notechis scutatus, assembly GCF_049901735.1. Lineage (NCBI taxonomy): Eukaryota > Metazoa > Chordata > Lepidosauria > Squamata > Elapidae > Notechis > Notechis scutatus. The sequence continues at coordinate 1,753,770 of NC_142017.1, read as the reverse complement.
GACTTTGTCCACCTCTAACCTTGCCATTCTCCTAGAAGCTCCCGTCAGGTACCTTCCTCCAAGCCACCTTCTGCTTCTCCCCAGCCCTCTTATCTCAATTTTATTTACGATTTTATTTTATTTACGACTGGTCACTTAGGGACCATTTGAAGTTACAGCTAATCTGGAAAAGGAGACTTGTGACCTGGACTCAAAGTTCCAACAGACACGTCTTCTCCTTATGTGGCCAACTTCAAGCACAGGGCAACATGGCCCTTTGCAATATACATGTGCCTGCATTTTAGGATGGTTTTGCTGGAAACCAACACATATTTCTGTTTTGGTTTTTTTTTGTCAAAACTGTGCCCTTGTAGCAAACCACTGGTCTGCTTAACAGCTGCTGTGTTCGCTTTACGGCTATTGCGTTTGCTTTATGACCATCGGGAGAGGAAAATCACTAAAATCTTATATAAGAAAAGCAATATTAGCCCGCATGACTTTGGTTCCTTCGTCTGGTCTGCCTTGAAGGCTGGAAATCTGTGGATCTTAGGCAGGCTGTCATCTCCTGGCTGCTCAGGAGTGGACCTTCCTTCTGCTCTGCCAGCAGGATTCCTGAAGGAAGAGACCTGGAGGCCCAACCCTTCTGGCCGGAGGCTGGGAGAGAGAACTCTGGGAAGCTGCCTCTGTCTTCCTGACTCAACTTCAACACCTCCAAGTCGCCAGGTGGGATTTCGTAGTTGCAGTTTGAAATCTTCAGCTGATTTGTAGTTTTTGTGTTGATACTGCTACGTCAGATGAGAGGTATGTAGTCTTGGCAGTGTTTCCAGAAAGCAGGATGGAAGCATTACTAAAAATAATAAAAACACATGGCACGAGCAGCTGTCCTGCCCCTGTGGAGTCTGAATCCAAGGAGGAAGACGAACAGCTGATAAGGAGTGGGAGTGCAGCTCTGTTGGCTGCGGAGGAAACTGAGGAAGGGCAAAGTCCGGCTGGGCCAAGCAGGGGAGAGGGAGAACAAGGGAGAGGGGGTTCAGAGGAAAACCCAGGCCCATCCCCTCTTCATCCTAGGGCACGCAGAGAGGAACGGAGAAGAGAGCAACATGAGTTGCGTGGCTTATGGGGGAGGAAAGGGCCCTGATTCCCTTCATTAGCTGCAGCTGGGAATGAGAGTTTAAAAGAGATACATGCTGAGAGTGGCAGCTGCCGGGAACAAATGTGAATTTATCTTATTGTTGATTTGGATTATCTGTGTTCCTGGCATCTTCCCAACCGTGTTGAGTTATTGCCGTGCCTTCACATCTGGAATTCTTGCTCCTGCCCTGCCAAATCAATTACCTGATTTTGCCTTGATTGGACTCATAGTTACAGTTTTTGTTGACCATGTTTTGGACTTGAATCTTGTTCCTGGGAGAGTTTTTCTCCAGCCCAGAAGGTAACCAGGACATTGGGGGCAAAGTTGGAGCTAATAAAGGGACTCCTACGGATTATCTGACTGGGTTGCCTTTGTGCCACGCCCCTTTGGGTTACCACAGCAACCACCTATGATTCCAGACCCTCCGTGCTCACTGTGATTTTGGTTCCCTTGGCCTTTTTCCCATGGAAGCTGAGCATGACGATCTCGAGGCCGTGGCTCCCGTAGGTCCCTTTGAAAAGGCCCGGCTGGATCAGGTACTCCGGACTGCGCGGAGGGAGGTAAATGCGGCGGTAGGTTAAGCAGTTGCTGGAACAGAAAAAGCAGCCCAGGATGACCAGGATGAGAGGACTGGTGGGAACAATTCGCGTTCCCTTATCAATTCACCTTTTTTATTTTGGTTTATCAAAACTTAGGCGCTGCCCATCTCATTCAGTGATTCTAAATCTCATATTGTGGTGTGAACTTTTCTCATTTAAAACAAAGGTGTCCCAAATTAAAGTTTCTAGCCCTTTAGTCAGACAGACTAAGGCCAGGCCTAAGGGAATCCCTGGAGGACTGAAATGGGATAGATATAATTTCCTTGGTCCCTCCTGTGGAGTTTTCCTTTAGTCCTGTGTGTTTTGCCTTCTCTCCATTTTCCTTGCTGTCAGAACCTCCCCCTTCCCCCCTCCCCTCTTTCAATCCTGGCTAATTGGAAAGCCAACATTAGGGGATGCTGTTTCAAAGCCAGCTTATTCATAGGATGGTGGGTTGCTCCAGCGGCAGTTTCTGATTTTTAGGCAGGCTGCTGTTTAATACTCAAAAGGAAACTGATGACTAAAATAGGATGGGAAAATTCTCTTCTGCTGTGCTTAAATTCCCTGAAAACCAGAAAGGCTGAATCCTTGATTCTCCCACACCTGATGTGTCCCAGGTAGGCACAGGAGAGGGAAGTATGGGAGTTGCAGTCCAGGATTTCTAGGGGACGTGAAGGTGGGGGGGAACTAGCTTAGGAGGAAGAGAGAGGGAAGGGAGAGGAGAGGGAATTCTCCTTGGGACACAAGACTGCTTGTGCAATAGACTAAACTTGCCAGCACAATTTATTGCTGAGGTGGTGAGAGTGCAGTACTGCAGGCTACTTCTGCTGACTGCCTGCTGGCTGCAATTTGGCAGCTCAACTCTCATCAGGCTCAAGGTTTACTCAACCTTCCGTCCTTCCAAGGTCAGTAAAACGAGGAACCAGATTGTTGGGGGCAAATAGGCTGACTCTGTGAACTGCTTAGAGAGGGCTGGAAAGCACCGTGAAGCGGTATATAAGTCTAAGCACTATATTGCTCTTTTCTCCTTCCTTCCTTCTTTCCTTCCTCGCTCCCTCCCTGCCTCCCTCTCTCTCTCTCCCCCTTCCTTCCTTCCTTCCTTCCTTCCTTCCTTCCTTCCTTCCATCCATCCATCCATCCATCCATCCATCCATCCATCCATCCATGGTGCACAGTGCTTAGAATGCAGTACTGCAGGATAATTCTGCCCACTGCCAAGAGTTCAATCCTGACCGGCTCCAGGTTGACTCAGCCTCCCGTCCTTCCCAGGTGGGTAAAAGGAGGAACCAGATTGTTGGGGGCAAATAGGCTGACTCTGTGAACTGCTTAGAGAGGGCTGGAAAGCACCGTGAAGCGGTATATAAGTCTAAGCACTATATTGCTCTTTTCTCCTTCCTTCCTTCTTTCCTTCCTCGCTCCCTCCCTGCCTCCCTCTCTCTCTCTCCCCCTTCCTTCCTTCCTTCCTTCCTTCCTTCCTTCCTTCCTTCCTTCCTTCCTTCCTTCCATCCATCCATCCATCCATCCATCCATCCATCCATCCATCCATGGTGCACAGTGCTTAGAATGCAGTACTGCAGGATAATTCTGCCCACTGCCAAGAGTTCAATCCTGACCGGCTCCAGGTTGACTCAGCCTCCCATCCTTCCCAGGTGGGTAAAATGAGGACCCAGATTGTTGGGGGCAAATAGGCTGACTCTGTAAACTGCTTAGAGGGGGCTGTGAAGCCCTGTGAAGGGCATGTAAGTCTAAGGGTATTGCTACTCTTAAGTCAGCATCCTGAATCTGTCCCTTGGCTGTGATTGAGGGAAGAAACCAGATCGCCCCCTTTCTACCTACTCGTATTGGCTCGTGTAGATGAACTTCATCAAGATGAGCTCCTGCATGTGTTCGTGGAAAATGTCCTCCAGTGTCCGACCCCATTCTTCTCGTAGCCACGTCCGGAACTCCTGCAGAAACAGCCAGGAGGGAAAGGTGAGACCCACAGGTGGGGTATAAACCCTTGTGATCCTGTTCGCACCTCCCACTAGGTGGTTCAGGAAACCAGTCGGAGGCAGGGCTGTCTTGGGGCCTGATGGGCATTTGCCTGGGGGCCCCACGAGCATAGGAGACCCATACTAACCTGTGTATGTTAACCCTTCAGTGCACCTGGTATCGTATAAATCAGGGCTCTCCAACCTTGGCAACTTGAAGCCTGGCGGACTTCAACTCCCAGAATTCTGGCACACTGAGACTTATTGTGTTTTTCAAGCCTCGCCTATTGTTCAAATGTTGATCACGTTGCTTAGTTGTGGCTGCCCAACACGGTTTTAATGTTTCAACACCAATTTTGTTGGAAGTTCAAAACATTCTCCAAGATCCATCTCTTCCTGGGCACCCTTTTTTTTTTTGAACTATTACCATCTGGCAGACGGTACAGGATAATAATAAAAACCAGGACAAATAAGCTGAAAAACAGCTTCAATCCCAGGGCAGTAACTCTATCGAATTCTACTGTATAGTGAAGTGTTGGTGCGGTATTGCGGGGTTTCAGTTCAATGTGCGGAGTGTGAAGGATGTGTCTTTGTGTTTATTTTCATGGTCAAGATGCCGTTTGATTTTGTTGTACGAGGTACAGTGATAAGAAAGAAAACTAAAGTGCCAATAAAATAAATGTATGTTTCATTTTATCAACCATTTACATTCTTATTCCTGTACATAGTTGTTGTAGGGGCCCCAGTCCACTGCTTTGCCCGGGGCCCATGATGCTGTTAAGACAGCCCTGGCCGGAGGTTGGATGAATAAAAGCCACCATTATTTGGAGGATGCCAAATGAGGAGGCTTTATTTTGGGTGAGGGGGTGTGCCGAGACCAAGCTTACCTCTTGTCTCCCTCCTGACATTCGGTGGTGATCCGTCTGGTTGCACTTGGTCGAAAACTCATCCTTCTTCACAATCTGTCCGTTTGGGGAGGGAGGAATAAAAGGAGAGGGGGGTTGGAAGTCAGAAGGCCGAAGCCCAATCTAGGGAAATGAAGCCCTGCCTGGACTAAGCATCTGGGGCCTCTGAATAGAAGTCCGGGGGGGGGGCAGTGCAGTTTTACGGCCACCTGTCAGAAATGGTGTAGGTGTCCGGATTCCGGCAGTTACCCCCATTTAAATCACGAGTCTTGAGCCAAACTTCCAAAACTTCAAAAGGATTTATTGGGAGTTAAAATGTCCGGCACTGCCTGGGTGGAGCCGACTCTGAGGCACATAATACACTGTCACCTTTGACCCTGGTTTTTCCTCACCCCCTGGGTGTATCGTAATTCATATTCTCCAATGGGACACCTCCATAGCCAAGAGTCATCAGTCATGCTCTCCAGTAAGAATTTGGCACAGCAGAAACTTCAGTCACCTTGTTGCTATATTTGAAAACATTTGTGGAATGCACCTGCCAAGTTTGCAAGCTGCCACACTGCTCCCCCCTCCCTTTCTGTTGGCAACTCTAAAAAGACCCTAGAAATATTTTAGGAGTTGACAGTAGGGTCTCCTGCTTGGGTGGGGGGTTGGACTAGATGACCTACAAGGTCCCTCCCGATTCTGTTAGTATTTATTTATTGATTTGATTTGTCAATCGCTTACAAGGTGATAGGTATAAGTATAAACATGAGTAAAGAATACAGGAAATAGGTACAAATAAATGGGGACAATAGGAGAGGGATAGTAGGCACGATGGTACGCTTATGCACGCCCCTTACAGGCCTTTTAGAAAAGGGGTGAGGTCCATAGTGGATAGCTTGAGGTTAAAAGAGTGGGGGGTTAGAGGATGTAACAACAGAGTCAGGTAGTGCATCCCAGGCACTGACCACTCGGTTGCTGAAGTCGTACTTTCTGCAATCGAGTTTGGTGCGGTTTTACTTTGAGTAAATATCTGCAACCCTTCCTTCCGTGGAAGAGGGAGAAGAGGGAGGGCCTCACCTGGATATGCCCACTGTGGGGTCCCTTGTGCCCGTACATGCATTCGACTGTGGCGCTCCGCCTCTCCATGAGGTGGACCCTGAAGAGGGGCTTGAAGCGCATGGGGCCGTCCACGTGAGGGTCATGGGGGGTCAAGTACATCCAGCCAATGATGAACAGGCCATCAACCTGCCAAGGTGAGAAGAGGCATAGTGGTGTGTGAGAAAGACCTTGTGGGGTGAAGGGAGGCTGCCTCGAAGAACGATTAGGCCGAAGAGGTCACGGCCTGCAGCTGCATAAGAGGCCGAGAGAAGGAGGCCTCCTTCCGTTCTCAAGGCTATCAAGCAAACGGTGGGAGATTCGTACTTTCAAACTCTCAAGATCCTGTTAATGTAGCCCAAGGGCCCCCAAACTTGGCCACTTTAAGACTTGTAGACTTCAATTCTGGGAGTTGAAATCCACAAGTCCAAAGTTGCCAAGTTTGGAGACCCCTGATGTAGCCTTACCTGGTCTGATCCCTCTCTGGTCTACCTGGGAAGGCTGACAATAGGGAAAGGCTTGCCACGGATTGCCTTCAGCCTCCTCCCCCACCCCAAATTGGGATGGTAGCTTTGCCCCAAGGCCTATATCCAAGCCCAGCCACCGCTTTAGCTGGATCCCTGCCTTCCTGCTCAGCTCCGCTCAGTGCACTTTCTCCGTTTTTAATAGCTTTCCTCTACTCGGTTCTCCCTGCAAAATGAGACTCCTTCCCAGCTCATCCCCCACCCCAAATAACCCCTCCCAAGCTTTTAAACTCCAGAGAGCGTTTGTGCTGCCAAGAAAATGCCTCCCGCGAGCCTCGAATTCACGAAGTGGAAGGCTCCCAAAGTTGGTACCGTAGCAGAAATGAAAGACGGGGAAGGAAGAGCCATGCAGGAAAATCGCCTTTCATCACTGCAGGGTGAACCCCTTTTAAGAAAAGGCTGGACAACCATCTGTCTGAAATAGCAATGGCACTTAGACTTATATACCACTTTATAGTGCTTTACAGCCCTCTCTCATGCTACAGCAGGGGTGTCCAACCTTGGCAACTTTAAGACTTGTGGACTTCAACTCCCAGAATTCCTCAGCCAGCAAAGCTGGCTGAGGAATTCTGGGAGTTGAAGTCCACAAGTCTTAAAGTTGCCAAGGTTGGACACCCCTGTGCTACAGGGTCTCCAGCTTGAGCGGGGGTGGGGGGTGGACTAGAGGACCCTCCCCGCAAGGTCCCTTCCAGCTCTATTCTGATTGACTGGAGGACGTCACATGAGCGGGGGGGTGGACTAGAGGACCCTCCCCGCAAGGTCCCTTCCAGCTCTATTCCGATTGACTGGAGGACGTCCTACTTCAGACACAACATGCTTAGGCCTTGGCCAAACCATAAATTCCTTCCAGGGCAAGAAAAACCCAAATAATCTTATACCCAGAGAAAAACAGAGGCAGAAAAACCAGAGTTCACACAGCACAGTGGCTCCGTATGCCTCAGGCTTCTGGACTTACCACCACATTTAGAAGACCCCCGTAGGGTCCGATGTCTGGTTGCCAGAGACCTAGGATGTGCCGGTACTGGTGAAGCACTAAGAAAAAAAAGGGAACAAGAAATCAGATTATGAAGCAAAAGGAATTCCTTGGTAGCCAAACTAAGCACAAAGCTTGTGAGGGGCAGTAATTTACTGTCTTACTTTCTCCGTAACAGACCCTCCCGTGCTCAGATTTCAAGATAGCTGGCTGGGGAATTCTAGGAGTTAAAAGTCCAGATGCCTTAGAGGGGCCAAGGTTGGGGAAACCTGTTCTACAGCAGTGGTCGCCAACCAGTGGGCTGGGGACCACTGGGGGTCCACGAGAAAATTTTGGTCGTCTGCAGGGAAATGTCACCCCAAAGCAATTAATCCAGGCTGCATGGGAGCACAAGGCTTGTGTCGCTTGCATTGCGAACAACACGAGGTAGTGAGGGGAGGGGGGAAAGGACAGATGGGGGGATCTTGCCCCACGTGCCTGTCCTGGCCACCGGGCTGCTTCTTTCCGCTTCTTTCTTCTTCTTCTTTTGGTTGCACGCAAGGAAAGCAGCAAAAGTCTTTCTTTCTCTCCCCCAAACTCTGCCCGAAATGAGTCTTTGGGACCCTGCAAGGCTTCCTGCTCCAAGAGGCTGCATTGGCAAAGACTCATTTCTGGTGGAGTTTGGGGGAGAGAAAGAAAGACTTCTGCTGTTTTCCTTGCATGAAGCCAAAAGTCTCTCTCTCCCCCCCCTCCACCCCCGAGAACAAAGCTGGAGACGGTATCCTGCGGTCCCAAATAAAGAATGATTGATAGGTAGGAAAACAGGGTGGGGTATTTTCCTGCAGACTTTTGGGGTGGATTTTCCCAGGATCTCTGGTCCCGGGATTTAAAATGATGAGTGGTCCCTGAGGTCCAAAAGGTTGGCAACCCCTGTGCTAGAGCAACGCTTTGAGAATTGCGTCTCCACCCCCACTGCTGGAATCCACAGCAGGGCCTCCGATGCCCTCGGTCCCTGAATAAACCCCGGGGTTTTAATGATTAACTTTTGCTAATGACACGGTTAGGCAAGCACACGCCATGCGTCCACGGCACAGAAACCATTGGTCAGGGGGAGGTACATACGGCAGGTGTAAACATCCCTGTATTCCATGTGCTCGTAGTCAGGAAGGATTTTCATAAAACGCCCCGACTTCACTCGCGGGTTTATACCTGAGCGGATTACAGCAGGGGACCGTGAAAATGCCGCCTGTCAACCATGGTTACTTCAAAGTTAAGATCCTGCTGGGGAATTTCTTTCCTCAAATCCTCTGCAACCATTCTGGCCTACACAATTTAGAAGGCTCTGCCTCCTTCAGGGGAGTTCAGCTACGTTGATGGCGATAGGCAAAGCACTGAATGAGCTAAGCTGAAGTATGGTTGGGTTTGATCTGAAGGGCGAGTTACGGTGTAGTTTTACGAGTCAATCAGACCACTGTGGCTTATTCAACAAGCCATCATTAAAGGAATACTGGTTTAGGGCTGTGCATGTATACAAATAGTCCTGGATTCGAAACAGTTCATTTAGGGATGTTTCAAAGTTACAAAACGGTGCCGTTTCTTACACTTATGACCGTTGCAACATTCCCATGGTCCCATGATCAAATATCAGACACTCGGCAACTGTCTCATGCTTACGACGGTTGCAGTGTCCCTGGGTCATGTGATCCCCTTTTATGACCTCCTGACAGCAAAATCAATTCAGGGCAGCCAGATTCACAACAGTCTCACTTAGCAACAGAAATTTTGGACTCAATTGTGGTCATAAGTCAAGGACTACCTGGGTCTCCTTTGTCTAATTCAGAGGTCCCCAAACTTGGCAATTTTAAGACTTGCGTCAAGTCTTAAAGTTGCCAAGTTTGGGGACCTCTGAACTAGAAGAAAGCTGGCTGGAGAATTCTGGGAGTTGAAATCCACAAGTCTTCAAGTTGCCAAGTTTGGAGACCTTCTGGTCTAAGACAAGTATACAACTTTCAAATAAAAGTCAACTGAGAAATATCAACTCCAAAGGAATGGGTGAGTGGGGGATAATATTTAGGGGCCCTTCCACAGGTACATGTCTCCCCAAGGCTGGAGTGAGTCACGAGGATGGGAAAAGTACTTGGGGAAGAAAAGCCATCAGCCTGTTCGGCATAAACACTCTTTAGCTGGGCCAAAGGCCGGTTGCTTTCCGTTCAGGGATGAGGAGGTGACTCAGGGCTATCTAAAATCCAGACCTCCCTGGGAAGAAAGTCAGGCTCACCTGTCTTCCCTGATAAGCCAAGTGGGAGACTGTGGACAGGCCGACTTCAGTCATCCCCGTTTAAGGTATAATGCAAATTTATTTTTGGAGGCATACACTGCACCTGTGTAAGGTTTGCCAATTGCACGCGGGCAGATAGGACAGCACTCCAGAGGGTGAACGTCATTGCCCAGAGGAACATGGGTTGCCCTCTCCCCTCTTTGGAAGAGCTTTATAGCTCCCGCTGCCTTAAGAAAGTTCAAAACATTCTCAAAGATCCATCTCATCCTGGGAACCGCCTTTTTTTTGAACTATTATCATCTGGCAGACGGTACAGGATAATAATACAAAGAAGGACAACTAGGATGAAAAACAGCTTCTATCCCAGAGCAATAACTCTGTTGAATTCTACTGTATAGCGCAATATTAATGCAATATCAGGGATTTTCAATTCAATTGCATAGAGTGTGAAGTATGTGCGTTTGTGTTTTATTTTTTATGTATAATGTACACTGAAGATGGCATTTAATTTTGTTGTACGAGGTGCAATGACAATAAAATAAACTTTTTAAAAAAACCTCTAGAAGCTTAGGACTTACGCTTGGCATACACATCTCGACAAGATACGCCGGTGATTTCCAGCTTCCGCAGATTCTCACAGACGCCATATTCTAAAATTCAACGGAGGGACATGTGTCACCAAGGATTAAGATGTGCTCTAATGCAATGCCATCTGCTGTCCAGAGCAAGCCCATGTTCCTTCTGACCTCCACTTAAAACCCATGTAAGTTTTAACCTTGGACCGGTCACACCGATACAACCTCCCACACAACTGCTGTTCTCAGCGCTCCCACTCTGTACCTCCTGTGTGCCATTTCAGTTTATTTTTCAAGTTGAGGCCACTTTAATCTCCACTCCCATACTGACAAGCCAATCTCACGTTTATGTATTTGCCCAGGCAAAAGGTGCCAGAAGCCAACAGGGAAGGTACATCCCTTGGAAGCACCTGGCAGTAAAGAAGAACACCTCCTACAATGTGAAGGTTTACTCAGCCTGCCAATTTCAAAAGCTTGTAATGTCCTAGGAGTCCATCGTAACAACCAGGAAACATTCGGAATACTTGACAAGCTGTTATGGTAATGGATGTTACAAGAAAAAAACACCTTCTGGTACATCTGATATAATGCAAGGAAGAGAAAGATGAAAGTGGAGGAGGAGATTAAAAATCTCTCTCGGCTGCAAATCACCAGAGGGATTAATTATTTAGGGTGTTCTAAAAGTGAATGCAGATGGAACTATATCACTTTGGGCCTTTTCCTCACAGGCCTCAATCTAGGTAGGTCGAACCTCAGGTCCCAGCAACAAAAGATGAACATTCATAAGGAGAACTATCCCAAGATTTATGGACTATAGCTCTGGAAATTCTCTATTGATTTTTACTAGCATGAATTGGAATAGCTTATCTTGCTGTCACTTTTGCAGGAAGTGGAACGGGCAGCAAACAATTCAACCTGAACATGGAAGGAGGGAGGGAAGGGGGAGAAGAGGAGGAGGAGGATAGAGCTGTTAAGAGTAAAGATAGAGACATGTAGAGGTAAAAAACCCCAGGCAGTAAATAAGTGCTGGGGAAGGGGACCCATAGTTGTGCAGCCCCCCGCCCCCTCGCCGCCATGTTCCTTGTCAATAAAAGTATAAATCTGTATGCATCTGGCAGTCAGTGCTTTGCTAATGGGAAGAAATGACATGTCCACCCTGCCACAAAAGGACTCCCCGGCACCCTATGACAATCCCACTGAAAGAAGCTTGCTTGTTCAGCATTTAACTCCAAACAGAGCCAGTGGGGCAGCCCCTGGGTGAGGGGCAATTAAAGGAAATTAACTCTTGACAGCCTAAATGAAGCTTGAGTTGGGGGAAATGAAATAAAGCCTTGTACTCTGCGCATGGTCTGAGATCATATCCCGATAATATTTCTTGGGGGGAGGGGGGGTATCCAAGCCTGTGGCGATGTCCTTGCACAAAGGAAAATACAGATTGCTGGGTTGTAGCCTGACACAATATTGGTTGTTTTCCTTACTATGCCCCCCCCTCCTCCCCCAACTTTCTAAAGGCAACATGATTCTGCACATTAGCCGTTGGTCTGTTGCTGGTTCCCTGGGATGAACTTAAGCTAATATTCAGATTGGTAGAAAGACCGATTGCTTCCCAACGGTTTCTAAAGGCAACGAACAGGCTGGCTAACCATTTGAAAAGAAAGCAAACAAGAGCTGAGGGATGATAAGAGAGTTAATCAGAATAAAAGCAGGGGGATAATTTGCTAAGTCAGTCCGTGGAGCAGTCATGGACATCTATTTATAGCCCCGTACAACACTGAATTGCAACCTCTGTGCTCACAAAGTCATATGAGAGAGAGAAAAGCTATTTATTCTGGAGCTTCATAAGACTAAAGGCAAACTCCATTGGGGTTGACTACGGCACAGAGATCATAGCAAACAAACCCAGAGATCTGGAGCCGGATGCCAAAATGGATCCACCGGGACTAGGAGCCAACATGTGTTGGATGAATCCCATCATGCTGAAGCAGAAAGCTCTTTGATAAGACTTCAGAGTTAATTGTTTTCTTGCAATGTTTCTACAGAGTTAAATGTGCTCAGGGTCATTTCAGCATCCCGAGCTGCTGCCCTTAAATACACAGCCACCCCCCACACACAAATGGAGAGCCAGTAGTTAAAGTGCTGGACTAGGAGAGAGCCAAATTCCAAATCCAAATCCCTGAAGCAGAGAAGCTGCCTGGTTGACTTTCTACCAGTCCCTCTCTCGGAGCCTAAACTAGTGATCTGTCTCCTACGTTCCCTGTATCTGCATAACCAACCTATCTTGATTTCTCTTCTCCCCACTTCATCCGAATCTAAATCTGCCCCCAGTTTAGCGATTTCATGTGTCTGATGAGGAGAGCTGCAGCTCAGGAGAACTTTTGCCATTTAACAAAATGTCAGTCGGAAAAGGTGCTACCCCTTCTGATTTTTGTGCTATCTCGCCCTCAAAATGCACTCCAGGAAAGGAAAAAAGAGAAGCACCCATTGGGTCTCGGGATAGGACAGGCTACCTTATCAAGCTGTCGCACCTTGCGGGCCACGAAGCGGAAACCTGCTATATCAAATAAGATAGGAACCCAAAACAGGAGGTCAGAAAGAAAATTACATAACTCTTTGGCATGTTATGGTATGTTGCCTGTTATTTTCTCCAGCAGATTTCTGTTTTAGAGAAGCAGGAGCTGTCCCATAGCCAGGGTCTATAATAAAATGGATTGGTTTCCCAAAGAGATATATTACTGTACAGGGGGGAAATGTACCTCATTATAAGAAGGCAAGATTGAAAAGAGGTGTGCTTTAAAAAGAGAGCCAGCCAGTGTGGTTAAAAAGTTAGGAACAGGGTTAGAACAGGGCTGGTAAAAGTTTAAATCACCGTTCAACCATGACATGCAGAGGTTGACTTTTGACCAATGGCTATTTCTCACTTTAAATAATCTTATAGTTTTATTCTGAGAAGAGAGAAAGAGGGAGGGAGGAAGAGAGAGGTGGGAGGCAGGGGGGAGAGGGAGAGATGGAAGAATGTTGTCCCTTTGTCTTCTGGAGCAGGGGTCTCCAACCTTGTTCGCTTTTAAGACCTGCGGACTTCAACTCCCAGAGTTCCTCAGCCAGCAAAGCTGGCTGAGAAACTCTGGGAGTTGAAGTCCGCAGGTCTTAAAAGCGGACAAGGTTGGAGACCCCTGTTCTGGAGGAAAGGTAAATAGTGTTTTCTCTAGAAATGGAGAAACAATGAACAACAAGGACCATACATTTATTTTACATTTCACAAAGAGGGAGCAAGAGAGGACAAACTGACCCACCAGAACTTCAGACAACCAATCTGCCAAAAAGGACTAGACCAGGAGCCGTCCAACCTTGGCAGCTTCAAGACTAGTGGATTCCAACAGGCTGGCTGGAGAATTCTGGGAGTTGGGAAGTCCACAAGCCTTAAAGTCGCCAAGGTTGGAGGCTCCTGGATGAGACAAGTGAATTCCTGGCCATTCAAGAAGCTACGTTTCAAAAACAACGTTGGACTGCCTGTCTAGACAATTAGATCTAGCTGCAGAAAGAAGGGACTCCAGATCTGCTAAAGAAGTCTTCTACAGCAGCGGTCTCCCACCTTGGTGACTTTAAGGCTTTGTGGACTTCAATTCCCAGAATTCTGGCCGTTGAAGTCCACCAGTCTTAAAAGTTGCCAAGGTGGGAGACCCCTGTTCAAAAGCCTTGAGTAGACCAAGACCATATATAGTATCTGATCTTCTTTTCCTGGTAATAACCATCATGGACTCGGCCCAAATCGTCTCAGGCAGGAAAGGTTAAAGCCACCGGAGGCTCATTGAGACAATTGTGGGCCTCCTCCGGCCCAGGAGGATGAGTCAGTGCTATCATCTTCCATACCCCGAGACGGAGTTCTCTCCTCCCCGCCCCGCAAGGAAGAGGGAGCTGGCGCAGGCATCCTGAACGCCTTGCCAAGCTCTGCCTTGGGCAGACACAGCTGTGCCCAGGCGACTGCCCCCCGCCCCAACCTCCCCCTCTCTCTCTGTGGCAAGTCCAAAGGCATGACTTCATTGCAGGCAGCAGACGCAGGGGAAAGGGACAGGCTGCATCAAGGGGGCCGAAGGGCAACCATCTGACTGCAGTGCTGAAAAGAAAACACACACACACACACAAAACCCACGGGCAACAGAGAGCACAATCTGGCTGGTGATCCACAGGACAGGGGCCGCGAAAGGAACGGGCTCCCCCCCCTCCAAACCTGGCTTGGGATCTACGCTTTGGCGGTGGGAGAATCACACCTATGGTTAATATTCACGCCTCCTCTTAAACCTAAGCCCGACTACTAGGCAGGGCACAATTCTACAAGCTATCTGGAGGATGAACCGTTTTAACACATGCACATTTCACTGTAGACTTGTTGTTGTGTAGCTTGTGTAGATTTACACCACTACAGTTCTTGAAAAACGCAATTAATCTTCAGAAGGGGCTAAGTTTGGGCTACCAAAATGAGGAACAATAAGAAGAAGGATCATGGTTAACCACTAGCAGGATTAATTGTTGTGTGGTGGGTGGGTGGGTAGGGGCTTAGCACACTGCAGAAGAATATGACTGTTTCCGATTCAACTAGGCGAATCTATAAAACGGGTTCAATCAATAATTAGGTTCAAGATACTGTGCGAACTGGGCACCACCAATAAGTATGGAGTTATTTTAAAGTTTAGGTCAGAGGTCTGATTATTTTTGGCCCCTGGCTTATAACCACAGAGCTATTCCTACCAGTTACTAACTGGCTGAAAGCAAAGACTTCTCAGTTTACTTCCTAGCATTGATCCAAAGCAACCTTAAGGGTTGTGAAAGGGACTTTACTGAACAATTCTAGGTCTGCCTCTCACTGAAACTCATCTGCTGCATTTTCTGTACTTTTGCGACCTCCTTCCTGGGATTGGGAGGCTGCCCACCCGCCTTCTTTGCAAATATCACTGAGGCTCCTAAGTTCCCTTCTATGGAACAGGATCTTCTAGGCCCCAGGGCTGGCCTGGAAAAAGTTTCAAAAGCCAAAAAAAACAAAGTGTGGAGGCAGGTGGACATGGCAGAGTCACCTGGCAGAGGGATGGGTGGCAAATACATTAGATAGATAGATAGATAGATAGATAGATAGATAGATAGATAGATAGATAGATAGATAGATAGATAGATAGATAAACAGACAGACAGACAGACAGACAGACAGATAAAAAGGTAAAGGTTTCCCTCACACATATATGCTAGTTTTTTGATAGAGATAAGAGATAGAGGTAAAGATAGAGATAGATGATAGATAGATAGATAGATAGATAGATAGATAGATAGATAGACAGACAGACAGACAGACAGACAGACAGATAGAGATTAGATAGATAATGGAGAGAGATGATAATGGGAGAGATGATATTAGAGATAGATAAAGAGAAAGCATGATAGTGGTAGATAGAAATAGATAGGTACAGAGATAGATAGATAGATAGATAGATAGATAGATAGATAGATAGATAGATAGATAGATAGATAGATAGGTGTGTGGAGAGAGAGAGAGAGAGAGAGAATAAATAAATAAATAAATAAAAAAAAATAAAGCACAGGGACCTCCCCAGGGAGGTCTGCAAGCAACGCTTCCATGCAAATCCCTCTCTCGGCCGCCCCTTCCCGGTGGGGGTGTCCTTCTCTCAGGAGCCCACCTGGGGTCCCCACCCTTCCCCTCCCTCCCTGCCCCCGACGGGACCCCGGGAAGCCCCCCGCCCCGCCTGACCTTCCTTGCAGCGCCGGCGCCAGATGGTGTCTGTGCGGAGGATGCGTCGGAAGGCGCTGCAGACGAGCGCCAGGCTGGGCAGGTCGGGGCCGGGCAGGGAGCCGAAGATCTGGACCAGCAGCTCCGGCGGCAGCTCCAGCAGCGAGAGCGGCGCTCGGCCGGACGTCCCCCCGCCCGGGCCGCCCCTGCCCGCCGCCGCCTCGCCGCCCTCGCCCTCGCTGCCCTCCTCGGGGTCGGTGTCAGGCTCGCTGCTGTCGCCCGCCGCCCCCTTGCGCTGCGAGCCCCGCCGCCGGCAGCCCCGCGCGGCGCCCACCCCGCACAGCCGCGCGCAGACCGCCATGCCAGCCACCCGCTCAGGCCTCAGCCGCCGCCGCCGCCGACGGAGCTCACGCCGCGCCCCCCCCCGCCGCACGCCGCACGCGGGGATACGGCAGCGTGCCCAATCCGCGCCCGGCGTCCTACCTCCCGCGCCCACGACGGCCAATCGCAGCCCACCTCTTCGGAGGTGGGGGGCGGGACCTTGGTGCTCTCTGTGCTGGGGAGGGGGGAATTTCTTGCAGACGTTTCGTGACCCAACTAGGGAACCCCTTCGGGAACTGGAGGAGAATGGGAGGAGGGTGGAGAGGTTGGTTGGTGGTCCCTGAGCTGGGGTCTTTTTTTTTTTTTGCAGGCATTTCATGACCCAACTAGGGAACATCATCAGCGCCAGTAAGGAGAATGGAATGGAATGGAATATGGAAGGGAAGGGAAGGGAGAATAGAATAGAATATTGGAATAAAAAATAGAATAGAATAGAATAGAATAGAATAGAATAGAATAGAATAGAATAGAATAGAATAAGTATAGTATAGTATAGTATAGTATAGTATAGTATAGTATAGTATAGAATAGAATAGAATAGAATAGAATAGAACAGAGAATTAGAATAGAATAGGAATAGAATAGAAAGAATAGAAGAAGAATAGAAATTAGAATAGAATAGAATAGAATAGAATAGAATAGAATAAGTATAGAATAGAATAGAACAGAGAATTAGAATAGAATAGAATAGAATAGGAATAGAATAGAACACAGAATAAGAAGAATAGAAATTAGAATAGAATAGAATAGAATAGAATAGAATAGAATAGAATAGAATAGAATAGAATAGAATTCTTTTTATTGGCCAAGTGTGATTGGACACACAAGGAATTTGGCTTTGGTGCAAATGCTCTCAATGTACATAAAAGAAAAGAGACATTCGTCAAGAGTCAAGAATCATCAGGTCCAACACTTAATGATAGTCACAGGGTACAATAAGCCATCAAATCATACTAGGAAACAGTCCATAAAAATCGTAAGGGTACAAACGACAAAGTTATAGTCCCACAAGTGGGCGGGGGATGATGGGTGATAAGGAGTGCGGTTTGCTGTCAGCTTATAGTCTAGTGGCTTCCCTGGTCACATTTCCCCAGTTGAAACTATGCTTGAATCCGTCTGTATGTTGTGAAATTAAAGAATTTTCATCATCATGTCTTCTGACTAAACTATTTAACCGTATTTTCAATTGGGGAAATGTGACCAGGGAAGCCACTAGAATATAAACTGACAGCAAACCGCACTTCTTATTACCACTATGAGGCTCGTTCATTGGGTCATGCACCGTCTGTAAGAAAACCACCCAGCTCAGAGAGCACCAAGGACCCCATAGTCGTCCTCCTCCTCCTCCTCCTTCTTCTTCTCCTCCTCTTCCCCTGCTCCCTTCTAACACTGATGCTGTCCCCTAGCTGGGTCACGAAACGTCTGCAAGAAAACCACCCCTCCTGACAACCCTGAGCTTCAAAGATTCTCCTTTATTCGTGTGATTCTTCGGTCTATTTAGCCCGGCGGCGCCGCCCACCAGCTTTCTCCCCGCCACGCCTATTATAGGAAGCCCCGCCTCCTGGGAAGGGAGCCCGGTGGGGTTCTTCCCCTCGGGCCATCCTATCCACGGTGGGGGGGGGGGCGGTGCTGTTTCCCTTGCGGGGCAGAAGGCGGGTCCCTCCCCGGCGCAGCCCTCGTCCCGCAAAAACTCGTGGAAAACGGTCTTTTTCCCTCCCACCCTCAGTGCGTGAGGTGAGGCTTTGCAAGGGGAAAAAGATAAATCAGGCGTGCCCCGTGTGAGGCTCGAACTCACGACCTTCAGATTATGAGACTGACGCGCTGCCTACTGCGCCAACGAGGCTCCTGTCGAAAGCCTGGCTCCGGAGCCTCCTTGAGGCCAAGCCCGTCCATTCCTTGTTGGGGGGGTGGACATGGGTTGGAACGGTCCCGGCTCTCCCCTCCAGCCCTTCAGCGCTGCTCCATGCGACCCTTTTCCTCCGGGATTCCGAGGGAGAGTGTGGGGCAGGACTGGCCGCTGGAAAGCAACTCGCGGCTGCATGAAATCCTTTGGAAGAGAGGGAAAAAATCCCTGATTTTCACTAATTTCACCAGCGGAGCAGAAGTTGCCTTCAGAAGTTGTGGGAGCTTCACCACTGGAAACTTTCAAGAAGAGACTGGACTGCCATCGGTCAGAAATGGTGTAGGGTCTCCTGCTTGGGCAGGGGGTTGGACTAGATGACCTATAAGGTCCCTTCCGACTCTGTTATTCTGTTCTGTATACTAATTACACCAGAAGACGAATTTGCATTATTTTTGACTCCGTGCAGGCAGCCTTCAGTGCTTGTTTTTAACGTCCCAGAGATTTCTGTCTTATTTTTACCAATATTTTGTATTCTGCACAATCCATATGTTCAATGCGTATTCAAAAATACCTTTCCTGTTATTTTAAACACATTTTAAAATACAGCCTATGGTTAATAATGCTCTAGTGTGGCATAGAAGTATTGCTAGGTTTAATAATGGGTTGTAGGTTCAATACTATAATACCACATAGCAGTATTGTAATGGATTACAATGAGTTTCAGATGACGGGTAGTCCTTGATTTACAACCGCAATTGAGCCCAGCATTTCCGTTGCTAAGTGAAACCTTTGTTTAAGCAACTTTTGCCCCATTGTGCAACCTTTCTTGCCCATTATTAAATGAATCGCTGCAGTTGTTCAATTAGTAACATGGTTGTTAAGTGAATCTGGCTTTCCCCATTGACTTCGTCACCAGGAGGTCGCAAAGAGGAGCACTGCAACCATCATAAATATGAGTCAATTGCCAAGGGTCTGAATTTTGATCACATGACCGTGGGGAAATGATGCTGCAACGGTTATGAGTGGGGAAAACGGCCATAAATCCCTTTTTTTTCGGTGCCGTTGTAACTTTGAACAATCTAAGCTGTTGTAAGTCAAGAACTCCCTGGACAATACAAAGTTTCAGCCGAGAAAGCAATTGCAGCAGTCAAATGCCTGACCAGAATTACTGAACATAAACATAGAACCTGATGCATGTTTAATTAGGAGTAAGTTCTTCTGACTTTGCCCATATTCAGTGAGGTTCGCTTTCCAATTTTCTCTGAGAATGCAATTCCCGAGCACTTTTGCTTCGGGATTAAACTCCACCAACTCAGTGGGATTTATTTCTGAGGAGTCATATAGATAACGGATGGCTTGTTGACAGGTTGAATCTTGCTTGTTTTCTTGCAGATGTTTCATGACCCAAGCTAGGTAACATCATCAAGGCTAGTGATGTTAGCACTAACTAACATTGGTGGTGTTACCTAGTTTGAGCCATGAAAGGTCTGCAAGAAAACAAGCAAGTTCAGAGAGCACCAAAGACCCTTCATGTCAACCCTGAGCTACAAATATTCTCCTTTATTAATATACAGGTTGAATCTCATGATGTCACCGCTAAGGCAGGCAGCCAAGGAGCCTTGAGGGAATGACTCATCATTGCTCTGACTCAATACATTTTAAAAAATCGAACATCATTAAAGATTCACTAGAGCCTGTCACATTGCTGCTACGAAGAAAGAGCCATCGCTTATAGCATCTGCAATACAGGAGTGTTTCAGGTTTAGCCACAATTAAACCCGAGAGATCACAATTAGGACCTTGCTTGCTGTTTACCTACAAGCTTTGGTCTTCAGGGATGGTCCAAAATTTTGTGGGAGTCAAATGCTTCCTCCTCGCCTCTCCCTCTCCAAAGGAAAAGTACACCAAACCAGTCAAGTGATTTTAGGATGCAAAGCAGAAAATGCTGCAATCTTTTCTTCCCATTGCTAAGAAATTCAGCCATGAGGAGAGTTGTGAGCTTTCAACCCTCAATGGTGAAACTTGGTGGAATTTAATGCTAACTTCATAGATGTTTTCCATATTCTCTTTGGAAACTCAGTTATCTTCTATCTTATATTATACTAACTATCCTTAAAAGCACATTTTCCAATGCTTCACACCTTAATTCTTCTTAAATCAGGCTTTCTAATAGTTATTTCAATTACCGGTAATTTATTTAAAACATTTCTACAGCTGCCTATCTTATAACCAACGCTGGACAGCTCCCAATCAAATCCTCCTCCTAAAATTCACACCAGCCCATTTGAAACACCTAAAATGTGCCTTTTAGCCTTAATAGATGATGAGGGTGGAGAAAGGAATTGAGTGTATAGAGTGCATTTGATATGTAATAAAAGATTATCCGATAGGGTCAGGAAAGATGCTAAGCTCCAACAAACCAGCTATTTCACGGTTTAACTCAACATTTTCTCCAGGCTTCCTAGTTTAAAAACAGCTAAATTTGACAGAGAGGTGAGTGATGGCGTAATGCACTATAATACACTTGTTGGACATAAGCATCCAAAACAATTTAGAATCAGCTCACATGTATGATATGCCACATGCATGACATCATTTATTGCCAGCTCCAGTTCTTGCATATGTTTGTCAAAGTCATCTTCCTTATTTTGCACACTCACTCACACACCCATGATCATTCAGTCAGGTGAATATGCCTTTGGTAGAAACCTGGTCAAACAGCCTCACTAAAAGAGGTGATGCAAAGGAGTGGTCCATTTTATGCAGCATCTCTTTTCCATTCTTCAGATGCGATGGAAATAGGCCAAAAGATTCTTCAAGTCTTTGTGCCAACAACAGCAGCTTTATGGCTTTCATTATTTGTTGGGTTGTGTACTTGTTTTCTTTTGCTGTGAGAGGGACGAGAAACGTTCACATCCTGTAGCAACCTGTCCCTTGGCAGCTATCCCATTGCTCTGAAGGGGTTGGAAGGATGGGTTTCGAGTCTCTTTGGGACAGTCCTGGTATGTTTCCCCCGGGGCCATTCCTTGCAATGAGGATCTGCAAGTCCCGTGGATGATGAAGCGGATGACGAACCTGTCAGTTGCAAGGATGGAGCATTATGCACCACAGGAAATCCTTGGCTTTTGAGTAACCAGGAATGAAGAGCCCGTAGTGCAGGTCCTGCTGAGGTTGAGCACGGCAGCTGCCCTAGGGATCCCCAGTGGGGAGGCCGGTGGATGCTAGAGCATCCCACGTGGGCTTTCAGCGGCCAGAAGTGAGCAGCTCTGAATGATGTGCAAAATAAAAAGCAGACGTGAACAACATAAATAACCAAAAAATAGAAGATGTCAAGAAGATGAACCTGGGAAGTGAATCTTCCAGCATCTGCAGCACAGCTCCAGGCTAGATGAGGATGATGGGCTCTGTAGTCCAGGCCTTTGGAAGGGAGAAAAGGGGAGTGCCTAGAAGGGCACTGCATGCCACTAAAAGAGCGATGGGAGTTATACTCTAGGACCTCGGAAGTTACATTTCAGCCTGGGAGCTGAAGAGGATGGAAAGACATCAGGCCTAGCCGGTTCAGCACGATGGAGCTTGTGATCCCCCAAAATCTGGCATGTCAACAGGGCTGGGCCTCCTCCTCCTCTGAGTCGCCATGGTAACCGCGGCGGCCGGGAGGGGAAAAGCTTGCGCCCGAGCTGCGCAAGCGCGCTGCTCTTCGCCTCTTCGCCAGCCTGCCCTCCAGAGGCAGGGGCTGGGAACGGCCGATTGCGCAGGCGCAACTGAAGCCCAGGAGGCGCCACAGCCTACTGCTTGTGCTTCTTCCTGCCTCCCTCCCTGTGACGTCAGAGGCCGGGAGGCGGGGCGGGGCAGGTCAGCTGACCCCTGGCAGGCGGGGGGGCAGGAGCAGGAGGAGGAGGGGAGGAGGCCGGGCGCCGCTGAGGAGGCCGCAGAGACGCCGAGGGGAGCAGCCGCCGCCGCCGCCGCGATGCCCTCGGAGAAGAGCTTCAAGCAGCGACGCACCTTCGGTGGGCCCGGGGACAGGCGGGCTGGGGGGTCGCGGAGCCCGGCAGAGGCCTCTCCCCGCCTGGGGCGGCTGCGGGCGATGGAAGTTGGAGTCTTCCCTGAGAACGACCGGGGGAGGGAGGGAGGGAGGAAAGACTGGGGAGGGGGCTTTATGCGTAGCTGTGGTCCCGCTTTCCTTTGACCCCAGTTCACAACAGCCCTGCGGAGTAGGCCGGGAGGGAGGGGAGAGGGGAGAGAGAGAGGGAGAGAGGCCTCCCCCCCGCCCTTCTTGCTTGGCACCCGGCCTGGGGGTGTCTCTTCCCCCGCGCCAGGAAGGACCAAGGGGTCTCGGGGGGAGGAAGGATCCCGCACTGGGATCAAGGAAGACCCTTTTTCTCCAGGAAGCCCCCCCCCAGCGTCTGGCACCTTCTGCCCCCCCGCATATGAAGACTCCAGCCCCCTCCCAAGACCGACCCCCAACCCCCTTGGTGTGGGGCAGGTGGCTAAAAGCCCTCCCAATGGCCTGCCCCACCCCCACCCTGTGTGCCCAGGGATGCCTCTCCATGGGGGAACACCACCCCCCCCCAACAATTAAACCAAGCCTGGAGCTGGGGGACATGTCAGTGCACGGCCTGCTTGTGAGGTTTCTTGGCATCCAGGCGTAAACAGGTCTGGTGCCCGGGGCTGGCTGGCACACCTTCCCTGGGAGCCTGGAGGGCACTGGGTTGCGAGTGCCGGTCAAGGTTAGGAGGATGAGTGGGGTCATGTGGATTAGGGGGTGGGTGGCAGGGGCTGCTGGGACCTTTATTTGCTCTCCGCTTCTTCTGCAATTGGAGTGTGTATGTGTGTGTGTCTGAGAATAGTCCTGGAGGGAACCCTCTGATTCCTGGGCAAGGCCAAGTGTTCATGCCACAAATGCGAATCCTTTCTTGAAGTGCCCAGTAAGAAGACCTGATGGGCACCTCTGAACCACCTGGTTAGTTGTGGTGGTGGAAAGGTTGAATCACAGGTGATTATTTCACTAATTGCCTGGGTGACAGCAATACTCAGTGGCAGGTGACTTCTGACAGACCAGAAGCAGAAAAGGGGAAGAAAATATTGAGAGTTTCCTTCCTCCCCAAAAATGAAAAATGGGTTTAACGATTGGGAGGGGGGGAAAATAATCTGCTCTTGCAAGACTTGTGAATTGGTTTGTTTCCACTGGAGTTTTAAGTTCAGCTGTTAAACGGCATAATCTAGGCTTAAATGTAATTTCTTTTTTTCTTTCTTTTTCTTCCTTTCTCTTTCTTTCTTTTGCATACAAAGATTGTGTTTTGAGTGGTTGATTCTGTTTTTGTTCTGTCTAAACTGGTTTTCCTGCTTCTCTGGCAAGGCGGAAGAAGAACTGGCACTTTGTTTTGTTTTTGTGCTGCTGAAAATGAAAGTAAAGGTCACATTTGCTATTTGTTTTCCTTTAGGA
The DNA here is from genome assembly GCF_049901735.1 of Notechis scutatus. Taxonomy (NCBI): domain Eukaryota; kingdom Metazoa; phylum Chordata; class Lepidosauria; order Squamata; family Elapidae; genus Notechis; species Notechis scutatus. The sequence continues at coordinate 1,730,399 of NC_142017.1, read as the reverse complement.
AGTGAGCAATGCAAATAGGCCCATATCAAGGGGGAGGGAGGAAAACTTTACGTAGAACCTCTGGGGCGTAGCAGTACAAATAACCATTGGTTACCTTTTGTATTTTTTTGAAGAGGTTCGTACTATACTTTGTTCAAGTGTATAGTTGATTTTAAGCAAGCTTCATTAGTTTCTTTTTGAGGGATGGAACTTGGCAATGACTTTACTTTTTCCCTTTTAGAACAAAGAGTAGAAGATGTCAGACTTATTCGCGAACAGCATCCAACAAAGATACCGGTGAGTTGGCCTCAGAGTGGTCTGTCTAATGGTGAGATCTGGTTAATAGGACCAGTAGTATTTGAGGGCTAAGGGGTTAACAATTTCAGTTGATGTAGTCATAATTAGTGAAAGATACTTTGCCCTGTATTGTTTATTTTAAAGAAGGATACCATTTGTTTTGCTCCAGAGCTCAATTTCTGATTGCAGCTGGCTTTTCTTTTAATGTGTAACTGACTGGAGAAAGGAAATAGACTGAAATAACAGTGAGAACTGGATTCATGAGCTTCCGATTTATTTTGAGAGAGGAAGACCCAGAGCAAAAGAATCATTTGTTCCTGTCTTTCTCCAATGCAGTTTGAACCTCCTTTTTGCTAATTCATTAAGACGTTCTTGATCATATTTCTGTGGACCTTGAGTGAAAACTCAAGATTGCATGCCACAAAGGGACCACAAGTATACTTCTGTGCAACCTTTGCAAATCAGCAGCAGAAGCATTAGGTATAAAATAATAAGAAATCCATCCAAATGAATACATATATTAGATGTTGAAGTGTCTGGGAAAGAAATGATGCCTATGCTGCAAACCGGTAGCCTTTAATAATAATATTCCCAAAGATCTGTTCCCTATTGTACATCTACAGTAGTTGGGAAGGAAATACAGAAGACTTCCAAAACTTGGAGAGCTTGTGTGGGAAATAATGAAATAGTGATAAGAGCTGGGCAGGTCAGGCAGAGGCAATAACAGAACAACAGAGCTGGAAGGGACTGTGAGGTCCAACCCGCTTCCCAGACAGAAAGCCCTGTACCACTGGCTTGTCCAATCTCTTCTTAAAAACTGCCGGTGTGCTTGGACACAGAATCTGGGGCTCAAGAATAGTTCTGCCCACAAGAATTTCTCAAAAGACCTTGGAACTCCATCTGCTTTTGTTGACTTCAGCCTTTTGGTGCCTGTCCCAAGAGGGGCTTGCGCAGACCTTGGGGGTGGTGGGAGCATTGGAGTTAAGGATATTATCTGAATTGGTTGCCTCTTTCTGGGTTAAACCAGCCCACATTTCTGTGTTCCTAGCATAGAGGTGGGCCACCTCCCAGAGGCCTTCTGGAACTTGCACCCATCTTTTCCCGAGCCTGTTCCAGGGAAAGATGCAGTTGCTTTAAAGAGCCCCTGACGGGTTTTGTTAAGAACATTTAAATGGAAGGGCCACAGTCAACCATGTTAAAATGGCAACGTTGAAAGAGAGGAAAGTGAAGAGGGGGTTTCCATCCTCCTTGCCAAGACAGAATGCCCTTGGTCCAATAGCAGGCCCAGAGAGGGTGTGACTGTGCTTGCCTGATATGCTGGCTCAGATGTTTGTGCAATTCTTGGGTAAATCCCATTGCAGGCAATGTGCAGTTTGGGGAATCAGGAAGTGGCCACTCTTTTTAAGTTCTCCTGCTGACTGCAAAAGATAATATTAAACTCACGGCAAAAGATAATATTAAACGGTCATTTTCCAGTCATGTTCTCTGCCCCTATCAGAGCAAGAAGCAAAATCCAGAATAGTCTGACTGGCATCATCCCTATTGTAGTCCAGCCTGGGGGCTTACCCCCCACCCTGTTCCTGCCCTTTGGATTGTACAGATCAGTGGCTGATTAGGCTGCTTGCACAACATGTTACCCCTCCCCCCCAACCCACCCCAGTTAAGGGGGTCTTCCGTGTAGACCAGTCTGGAGAGCCTTTTGCCCCTGATCAGTTTGCAATTTCAAGGAAGGAATTCAGGTCAACTGCATGGAAGAGACTCCTGAAAGGCCATTTGGATGCAGCTGCTGAGATGGGCCTTGGCAATTTTTAAAATTTACTTACCTCTCCATCATAAAAGTAACCTAGCAGAATGTGCTGTCTTTGGGAACAGCCTGCTAACCGAAAAGGGTCTGGAGTTGGATGAGGGAGTAATTTCTATCGGATAAAACGGTAAATAATTGAGAATCACAGTGCATTTTTTTCATTTTCTTTGTTAACTTATGCAATCAATTTATTTGTTCATATATGTTATAATACAGTACTTATCTGCAAGGATCCAGGGCAGTTTGCAACATCAAACAGGATGGAAAAAATTAATAACTAGATGAGAATTCGTACAAGAAAAGAAAAATCAAGGCCTGGTAAAACTCAGGATAGGTATCAGCTGGCAGCCAAAATTAAAACCAGCCTATTTAAATTTTTCCTTTTGTTTTCCAGTGCCAAATGTAGCAGAAAATTATCTAATTCTGTTTCCTTTCTAAACACACAGTCCTTTGTATAGAAACTGTGAAAACGGTTACTTTACAGAACATTGATTTTTAGGTTTGAAGCCCAAGTAATCCTTTTTGTTTCCTTTTGTTTCCTAAAAGAACTAACAATGGAACAAGCAGTTACATCCAGTTCCATTTTTATAGCTGTCATATGATCTCTTTAGTCAAATCAACACTGGCCTATCTTAAGTAATGGCAGCAATACTGCTTTAAATAGGCTTATATAATCTCTTTCAATGGCACTTTTCTGTTTGTCAATGACAAAAACTTAAGTTGTCAAGATATCCCCTCTTCTGCTTAACAAAGAACCAGGTTATATCGGGCTATAAGGAACAAGCATTGTTCTGTAATAGCATTCAGATTGATTTTTTCAGAGCATGTAAAAAATTGTTTAAAAATGCAAACTATAGAACTCTTTTGAACTGATCTGCCTGCATAGACTATCTGAGAGCCAATCCCATTCAAATGTATAATTTATATTGCGTGGGCGTGCATAGGATTGTACTATGAACATTTGGATGCGGTGCTTGGCTGATCAGTTCCTATAGAAAACAAATGCAGTTACTTTTCAAGTTGAAAAGCTTTCTTCTGGAGCCATATTTACAAATGGCATAATTTCCTCAGTGGCCTCAAAGAGCAGAGATAATGCAGAGCAGAGTTTTCATTAAAATAAAGGCAACTATGTAAATCCACGAATATCAATACACCCTTTGTGTTGTTCCAGGTGTTGGTTTTAAATACTGCCAAGTAGGAATTGCAGTAACAATGTGAACCCTGTGCCTGTAGTACCAATTGGCACGGATTGGAAAAACATAGTTCCATTTTGTGCCAACCCAGCCATAAAACATGAGTTTAAAGTTGCACGACTATTGCATTCCAACATTTGCTTCTACTCTTGGCCTCTTTTCCAGGTAATTATCGAAAGATATAAAGGAGAGAAGCAGCTTCCCGTTCTGGACAAAACAAAGTTTCTGGTCCCAGATCACGTCAATATGAGTGAGCTTATCAAGATAATCAGGTATTTGCCTGCAGATTCACTTTTTGTGATAGCTAAGAAACAAAAGGCTTCCTTACTTTGGGGGCACCCGATTTTATTGGGACTCTGTCGGCTAAGAACTCTTCAGAAATGTTGTTCTGCAATATTGGGAGGGTGCCAAGCCGAGACAAGCTACTGTAATGGATAACTTAGCTAGGATTCCACAAGGCTCAGCTGGCTTGTGGCAAAACCCAGATCTTAAACACGGCCTGTCCGCTGCTTGCTCAGGGGTGAAAGTGCAGAGGGACAGGGGCTCTTGGGCTTTGCTGCCTGAAAACTTCTGTTGTCCCAAAGGTGCTTTTTCCCCAAAAGGCAACAGGGCTTCCTTGCTTTGTTTTTCCTTGAAAACATTTCGCTTCTCATCCAAGAAGCTTCTTCAGTTCTAACTGAAGAACTGTTCCACACCTATTTACACTCTGATTTAGGTGACTCTGAGGAGACAGATAAGCCCCCCAAGTGGCCTCAACAAATCCCAGAGAGCTAACACCGACCTTCAAAGCAGACAACTGCGAAGAATATAAATCCTCCTATTCCTGACCAGAACTGAAGAAGCTTCTTGGATGAGAAGTGAAACGTTTTCAAAGGGAAAAACCAAGAGAGTCCAGTCGCCTGTTGGAAAAGCACCCTTTGGGACAACCAGGAACTAAACAACCCCTCCATGGACCACTGCTGGTTGGGATGGAGAAGGGAGGGATCTATTCCAACCTGGGGAAACGAGGCGGAACCTGGAAAAGGGTCCATGCAGGGCATCGATGGAGGGGGAAGGATTCCATTTTCTCAGCTCATTCAGCATCTCTGAAGGGCCTTGGTGAGCCTGTCTGGATTTGTCCTGGCGGGGGCAGGTATCCAGTCCCTGGAGGTCTGCTCAAGAGTGGGGAGGCTGAGACATGCTCAGGAAGAGCAGCTTAGTTGAGGGATCATTTCTGGATGCGATAAAGAGGAGGATCCATTTGGGGGTTCCCGAGGCCAGGCCGACTGGGGCGCTGGTGTGGGTGGCACCCCTTTCCTGAACGGCTTCCTTTTCCCTCCCAGACGGCGGCTGCAGCTGAATTCCAATCAAGCTTTCTTCTTACTGGTGAACGGACACAGCATGGTGAGCGTCTCCACGTCCATCTCGGAGGTGTACGAAAGCGAAAAGGACGAAGACGGATTCTTGTACATGGTGTACGCCTCTCAGGAAACGTTTGGCATGAAATCCTCCATGTAAACACTTTGCCCCCCCTTGGCCTTGTAGCCTAGCCTAGTTTTTACCCTCCCCTCCCCTGCCCAGGAAAAAGAAAGGGATGTCGCGCCACTGATGTGCTCAGAGTAGTTGTGCTTTGCGGGGATGTTCTCAAACGTCCTTTCCTTTGTAAATATTTAACAGATGAGTGCCAGTACGGACAAGCAGCCCAGCTTTGTAGACTTGCTATACGTTTGCACGGGCCTACTTGCTTTTTAAAAGCCTCTGGAATCGGAGCAAGACCATAGCATGCATGTTGACAATAATAATAATAATAATAATAATAATAATAATAAATGTTGGCGTTACTCAAATCATAGGAACTGGGCTAAATGTTAAAGTAGCCAACTGAAATACATCTGTGTGATATATCCTGTTAATTTATATTTTAGCTCCTAAAAACCGCTTTTCCTCAAAGGTAGGAAAGTCTGCCTCTTTCGGCTTCTTGTGTTTGGAAAATCAGTGCACGTTTTGGGAGAGAATATAGAGAAGGGTTAATTCTCTGGTATTGCTACTTTAGACAATATCAGCAAAACACCAGACTGCTAACTATATACCAAGCATAGCTTTAGTTTAGGAAGTGTGTATTTTAAAAATTAGGTTATGTACTTAACAGTTAAGAATGTTACTCTTAATACATTTGTATTCTGTCCTGCATCTTTTTTTTTTCTTTTTTTTAATCGAATCCGCCCATCTCGTCCTCTGAAGAGAGGCCCTTTTATCCTTCAAATGCTGGTAACAGATGCAAGCCATCAGGGGCAGGCAAGGCTTTTTAGCCATTACAATTGTGTATTTTTGTGCACGCCTATGTATCTTCCTCTTTTTACCCGCCCAGTTCTTGAACTGGGACAGGTGGAACCAAGATTGAATCTGCGTTGCATCCATAACTGAAAACCTTGGTTTCCTTCCATTTTAATTTTCACACTGAACCAAATTTCACTTTATTAAAGTCTAGACTGTATCTTAAGATGACCAAGCGTGTGTGTGTGCATTCGATTGCTACAACTTTGTACCTGCTGCACATTGACTGAATTTTCTTTTGTCGTCGTGTCCTATGCAGAAATATTTCAGGTGGCCCTTTGGATTCTTCAGAAATGTAAATTTACTGTGTTTTATGGATGTGCAGGTAGGATGGTGTTATATGGCATCCTACCTACATGTTATGTTAGATGCCTGCAGTGGGATTTACCCTGGTTGCAAGGTTGTTTTAAAGAAGCCCATCCAAAACCTGGCCCTGTTCTGTTATGTTGTGGGTGGCAGTTGAATGGATGTGGTTGTGGACTTTTTGAACCTTGAAACCCAGTTGTTATATAACACAGCACTGGGAAATTGGCGCAGCTGCCTCTGGCCCGGTTGCTTGGAACCAGGACTGCTCGAATCCCGGGTCACCGTTGCTGCTAGGTGGGATTCCTGAGCCACGACTTCAATGCAGCAAGAAAAAATTGGGCTCCCAAGGCCGTGTAAGGAAGGACAGGCCTGTTGAGTGGATTACGGCAGAGCCCCCAATTCCTGGCCGTGGCCTGTTAGGAACATTGCCAGAGAACTGGAGATGAGGAGCCAGCGAGCAAAGCTGCATGCGTGGGATCTAGGTTAAGCCCTCCTCATCCTCTTCCCCCTCTCCCAGTCTGTGAAAAAATACATCCTGGCATATTTCTCTGGTGCCCAAAGGGTTGGGGGCACCCGCTGGGTTATGGCACAGCACAGGCTGCAGCACGGCCTTGCCTTCTCCTGCAGAAAGCAACTCCCAAGTCCAGGGAGGTTTGCTTACAATTCCCACTTCTGAAGATGCCCTCTGCCAGTCTGTGGCCAAGTGCTATCATCTTTAGCCTCAACGGGAAGGGGCGGGGAAAAACCCACATCAATGAGGATAACTGGAAAGACACTGCGGTCTTTTATTTATTTTTCAGTACATTAAATTTACTCGGATAAAAACATTCTAAAAATGTACAATTTTACCTTTAACAAAGTATAATAAAACATAAAAATCCCAATACCAGAATACTTGACATTTACAGTTGAAAATCATATTAGGTAAATATTAAATATTTACAAAACTTTTTGATATTTATATAAAGTTTCGTGCACATTTTGTAATACTAGGAGTTAAAAGAAATGGCTCGAAACGGGCAAAAGGCGTCCCTTTTGCTCCAAACGGAAAGTTATAACTGGAAAACATGTTAACCTGCCATTTGGGGACATAAATGTTTCCTATTAACAGTTAGAATTCAGTTTACGGAGAGCGGTGCGAATCGTGGTAGCTTTCTGAATTGCTGGCTTCTTTAATTCCTGCTTCCAGGTGGAGCCCATTAATAAGAGGGTGCAGATATGTCTACTTGTCTGTAACAAAAGCACCTTCAGCTAGCATGAGGAATCTGATCATTTTAGGGTCATGTTGGCCTTAAAATGAAGTGCCTCTGCTAAAGCCTTTCCTCTAGGTTGATTTCAGGACGATATGGAAGGCATCATTTTCAACAGAAATTAGAAAGCTGCTCTCTTAATCGGAGGCTAGCTCAGAGTCTTGTAGTGCTCCATTAGGTTCTCGTTAATTAAACCCCATACCTGGCAGGTATCCTACAGTACAGTCATGAAAATAGTCAGGCCAGGATTTGGGGCAATCCTGCATGATGTGCTGTTTTTGTTAACATGAATTGAGTCACATTCCTTCAAGTCCTTCAGTGCAAAGTTGCAACCAAAACGGAGGCACGCAGTCAGTATGTTCTAAGAAAGTGTTTTAATTGTTCTTGCCTGTGAGGGGCCTGCTGTGGGCATCTATTCCTATATGAAAAACTGCCAACCCCTTCTGAAGAGTGGAGAATATGAATGGAGAACTACAAGACAAACCTAATACTTTCAGAGGGAAACCAACAAAAGTCAGGTCAGGTTTTCTTCTGGGGATTCCACTGCATTTTCTCTGCAATTATCAAAGCGGTTCTCTTTTTCCATGGGAAAGAAAATCACATTTTTAAAACTGCACAGATGTAACACAAGTTTCTAGAGGCTTCCCATTTAAGTAAACCAATAAGGTTTTTATTCTGCTAACCTTGTGGGATGGTAGGATTCCATTTTTTAAATGGACATTTGGCTCTTAGCATGTATTTCAAACTACTAGAAGTATTTTCAGCTTTAAGAGTAAACATACTGAAAGATGTAATAACCAAAACAGGTTGCTTCTACTCATGGCAAGATCATTAAGGCCACATAAATTGCTGAGTTCCCATCCACTTTGAATACAGTTTTTTTTTAAATTTTCCTAACAGGGGACCATGTATAGCAGCAGCCTCAATCATTCAGGGCACTACAAAATGAATTGCACACGTTACACTGATTTTAACAGCAGCTCTGTTATTATCGGAGTGAATAAAGTTCAGCTAACGCAAGTCTTGTCTCACACCCATCTAACCCTGTTTTGGTGAAGCCGAAGTGAGGAGATGGAAACTGAATAATACTCCATTGCATAGAAATAACGGATATCAGATGCAGGCCTGTTGGAATATCAACCAGCGTCCAAGACAATAGACCAGCCCAGGAGTGGAATTCACCACCGCTTTGCAGAAAGCAGAGTGCGGTTTTTAACATGGCCACTCCTGCTGTTCAGAGCGGAGCCTCTTTTCTACTACAAAGCAGCACATTAAAAAATGTGGAGACCCAGCCAATCCTGTCCTACATGACTCAAAGTTGAGGCAGCCCAGATGATGAAGCAAGGAGCGCAGCAGGGAGAATGAATTCTAAAAAAACGTTGCTTCTGACAGGTAAAAATCCACATTGTTTGAACCCCTTTGGATAAGCACTACTGGCTGCTACTTAGCTACCAAAGCTGAATTTTTTTATAGCCCACATTGAATGAAAGAGTCAAAACTATAAAACTTTCCTAAGTAATGAAACGGTATGCTACTGTAATTTGTATTTGACGCTGTGCCTTCTAAACCCAACAAATTCCTGGAAGAGTCTGAATTTTAAAATTTATTACAGATGCAGAACACCATTTCCTATGGCAGAAACCGCTGAATAGTTAACACTTCCTTAAATTGTAATTAAAAAAAAAATACCATGGAGTCTCTGGCACTAGACCCTTGGAGACTTAAGTTTAACCCACCACTGGTAAGTTAGTCCTACATTAAGAGGAATCGCTGACCAACATGGTGTAACTGTTTCCAGAACGAAGCATTCACCTCTGTTCTTTGGGAAGAAAAAGAGGGTTAAGTTTTTTTCCTTTATTAGACGACCGTGTAGCCTGCTGGTGCCTGTTCCCAACATCTCTTCCCCTGACCTCAGTTTGCTAGAAGTGCAGATAGTCAGAACAGAATTATACATTCTTCCGTAGTGCAACCCTTTAAAATCCCAGAGTGTAGTGCCTGATTTATTTTGAGAGGAAGGGGCGGGGGGGAAGGAGATATGTTTTAACTAGCTTCCGAGGTTAAGAGTCTGGCAGGTGAATGGCAGCAGCTGCACCACCGGCCTTTGGCTCTCACTCCAACTCCAGATTCTAATGTAGCTGCCCAGGAGTTTTAATTTTCCAGCATGGAAGGTGAAATTATGGCAACATTCTTCGGCAAAAGTGCAGCAGTTTCTATACAACAAGAAAAGACAGTTGGCCAGTCTCGCCTCTCTTCGGGGAGATCCAACGTTAAAATCTGTTTTGGCAATTCAGGGGGAGGGGAAAAATGGGCTTGGAAGCCCCCCTGCCCCCCCTTCCTAGTGTTTCAGTTCCTTCCTAGGGTTGAAGTAGAGCACCTTTGGATTAAAAAAATAACATTAATAAGCTCAACAGATAGACTCCCAATCTGAAGTTCCCTAGTTATTTCATGGCCATTTTGCCATCACAAAATATTGCATCTGAAGTTAAGCTCAGTCCGTGGACTCTAAACTCTCAGCCGGGGGAGCGTATTTTAACCGAAATGTACCTGAAGGAAAAAGAAGGAAGGTTAGATTAGCAGAGTTTTGCAATCCAGGTTGTAAGAATCCCAGTTTAGATTCATAAGATTCTCAGATATATTTTTGGGGGGGGGTGGGAGTGGGGGGGACGACGACAATACAGAGGAAGTCCCAGACTCGCCCCACCAGAACTGGGAGCAGAACTTTCACTGCCAAGCGAGGGAGGGAGTTGTGCCCAATTTCACGGCTTTTAGGCGAGTGAATCCCTGCGGTCACCCAATGAGACCAGCGGTCGTTAAGTGAATCCGGCTTCCCCCATTGACTTTGCTTGACAGAAGCCCAGCTGGGGAAGTCGCAAATGGGGACCGTGTGACGAAGCCGCCCCTCCCCCCCCCCCACTGTAAATACGTGCTGGTTGCCAAGTGTCCCAATTTTGATCATGGGAGCCTGTGGGGGGGTGTGCTACGTGGATCGTACGTGTGAGGACTGCTCTCCCAGGGTTGCCGTAACTTCAAACAGCCGCTAATCAATGGGTTATAAGTGAAGGACTCCCTGTCCTTTTTCGTCTTCTAGACCAGCGGTCTCCAACCTTGGCCCCTTGAAGCCTGGAGAACTTCCAACGCCTCCGGGCTTCAAGTGGCCAAGGTTGGGGAGCCCCGTGATAGACCGCGTTTTCTGAAGGAAGTCGAGACATCCTTAAGAGCCGTGGTGGCGGCACAGTGGTTAGAATGCAGTACTGCAGGCTACTTCTGCTGACCGCTGACTGCCATTAGTTCAGCGGTTCGATCCCGACCGGCTCAACGTTGGCTCTAGGGTCAGTAAATAAGGACCCAGATTGTTGGGGGCTGGAAAGCACCCTGAAGCGGTATAGAAGTCTAAGGGCTACTGCTGTCTTGGAGGCTACACTGGCTGCCTTCCCATCTCAGCTTCCTCGGTCCGGTATAAGCATTTACCCCTTCAGCTTCTCCTGTATTTAGCATTCTGTATGCTAAAAAAAAACCATTTAAAAAAAAAACATTCTGCCTTCTCAGACTTCAGGAGACCTGGTCCTCAGGATGACTTTCTAAAGCAGACAAGGCAGAGGGTGCGGGGGGGGGCACTTGCACCCAGGCCTTCTGCGGTCCCCAGGCTGTGTCCTTCACAACCACAGATCAGTGCTTCTACGAGAGCCATTCGGGGACAGGGTCAAACCTGGCAAAGGAGGGCAAATCCACACTTGCATTTTCAACAGGGTTCTTTGTCCCTCCCGGTGCCCAGAACCACAGTCCCCGACTGCCTTTGGGGGGAGGCGATCCACCTCGGACAAGCCCCCTTCCCCCTTCCTCACCTTGTCGATTGAAATCCATCGGTGGCTGCTTGCAGTCTTGAGCTCGGTGGCCACTGGCTCCACAGTTGTAGCAGGAGAGGTTCCCGGGCTTCTTGTGTCCTGAGCTCCCACTGTTGTTCACCATCCCCTGGGCCTGGTACACCCCTGCGGTGCCGGCCATGAAGCTTTGCATGGGGGGCACCGCAAAGGTGGACTGTCCGCTCATGAGGGAGTCCGGCGTGGGGCCGCCACCATATGGAGAGTGGACCATGGGGAAGGCCGAGCTGCTGCTGTACTGCTGGGGGTTGACGTAGCCGTTGCTGCACAGAGGACTGAAGGGCAGGAAGGGGAACGTAAACATGGACGGCCCTGAAAAGGGGTGCTGGAAGTAGTTCGTGTAGCTCACAGTCATGCCGCTGGAGCCACAGTTCCCACTGCAGCCGCAGGAACTGCAGACCATGCAGCCGGGCGTCTGCTGCTGATGCTGCTGCTGCTGGTGGTGGTGGTGGTGATGGTGGTTGCTCGGGTTGGGGACAGGCATGTTCCCTGTGGAGCCTCCCCCGCCGTAGAAGCTGTTCTCTGCAGCCGAGGACAGGGTGGGGCTGGAGCTGGGAGGGGGGCAGCTGGGCAGGCTGCCCACGTTGGCGAAGGAGGTGGCCAGGTGGCTGCTGGAAGACGCGGCAGGGTTGCTGTTTGCGCAGAAGGTGCTGCTGGGCATGGGGGCCACCGGCATGCCGCTCATGGCGGAAAAGGCCACTTTGGTGTTGGCGGTGTACAGAGCCGTCCGAGGGCTGATTATTGCTGGGGAGACGCTGAATTGCATACTGTTGGAGCAGGACGGCTGCCCCGCCAGGGCGGCATCGGTGGGCACGGAGGAGGAGACCAGCAGCTTGATGGGGGGGCGTGCCATGTGGAAGACCGTGCTCGAGGTGACGGGGGCCGTGGTGCTGGTTTCCGCCAGGATGCCCGGGGGCTGGGACGGTTTCACCATTCGGTCCAGTGTGGGCGCGTGGACCAATTTGGATCGGGGCCCGAAATGAATGGAAGGCGCGGAGGGGCCGTTTTCGGGGACCGCCGAGAGCACCTGGAGGGGCTGATGCGGAGGCGCCGGAATGCGATCCGCCAGGGCGTTTCCAAAGCTCTTCTCCATCTTGACGCTGTTCTGAGTGGGCCCGCCTGAGAACTTTGTCCTGTCCTCTAAAGGTAAAAGCGAGTGCATAGGGGAAGAAAGGAGCTTCAGGTCGGCATTTCCACGCTCGGGTTTGTGCATAGAGTTTAATATTCGAATCGGAGCGGCCGTCATCTGTCCTGGCAAGGGGTGGTGAGCCGTCGGACTAGACCCCGCCTCGTTCTGTACGGGCAAAACCTGAGCGGTGGGCCGGGCCGAGCTGGAGCCGAAGTGATTCAGGATCATGACCGGCTTCTCCTTCTCCGGGGGCTCCGGGTGGATCTCCACACCTGCAAGGCAAACGGGATCAGCTGCAGCACACCGACCGAGGGAGGCCCAGGGGCTGCCACGGAATGAAAGGGAGCACCCTTACGCCTCTCATTCTCCTCGGCGCTGTCCGAGCTTTCTTCCCGGGGCTGCATGCCCATGGGGCTGGAGGACGAGCTGGAGGACTCCGAGGAACTGCCTTCACGGGGGGGCATGGTGGAGACCGCCTGATCCACGTCCACGTGCAGCTCTTGGGGGAGAGAAGCAGAAATCCCTCATCAGAAACGAGAAGGCGAGGGCTGCAATGAAGCGAACTGCTTCCTAAAGGGAGGCATAACCTTGGAAGTCACAGATTTGAGCAAAGGAGTAAAAGAAAACAAGATCCCGGAAAACGGGATCCCTCGGTCCTGGCTTTATGCCCTCCCCCCCAAAAAAGGCAGAGGCAGGTTGAGAAAAGGCTCCAGACAGCATTAATGGGAGAGACGCACCTGACACAGGGGGGACTCCTTTACCTGTGGCATGGTTCCCACGAATGTTCTGTATGGGGTTGATGTGAGTGGTGGGAGGAACTCTGGCCACCCCAGAGCTGACGGATGGGGAGGGGGCTGGGTTCATGGTCCGCTTCTCTGACTTTTCTCTGCCGTTAAGAAAAGGTTGAGGAAACAGTTGAATACGATCGTCGTGTCTTCTAGCCAGAGTGCAATTTTCCAGACACGTATCCATGGGTCACCCCTTTCCCAACACCAAGGAAAAGGTGCTTTTCCTGTGAGATCGTTCAGAGCTAGTACAGGCACAGATCCATCAGAGGGCGGTTCAGAGTTGCAATGAGCCTGAACAAAAAGAACTTCTGACGGCTCCTGGCAGTTCTAGCCATTACCCCATTCCCGCCGTCACATGACTCCCAACCCAGGTGCCTGGCTCACTATTACGGGCCACACTGCAGTCACATGACCCCGATAGCCAGTATTCCCCGCTGGCTTCCCACTAAGCCAATGGGGAAACTGGCAAAAGTCGGACGTTGCGGTCACATGATGTCCTCACTGGACGATGGCAGCCGGACGACCAGCATCATCATCGACAAATACTTTACAACTGTGTTGCTTAGTGACAGCGCTGCCTTTGTATGTTGAAGACTACCTGTAGTGGCCACAAAATGTTCTGGAACAGAAATTGAACAACCCCCTCCCCCCCAATCCAAGGTCAAATATGTCCCAATTTTTTTTAAGAACATACAGTACATTCCTAAGTTGTTGGGAATGTCTTAAAAAAACCAAATCTCTTTAGCACTAGTTACAAATCTAGTACTGAAGGGGGGAACTGCTTTGTGTTTCTGCAGCCGATACTTACTTTTCCAATTCCAGCTGGGTCTTGAGTTTCTTCTTTGCTCCCATGGTGAGTGTTTCAAACTTATTAAGATCTTCTTCGGTGAGGCTCAAGAACTTGTGGAGAAAGACAAGTAATCAACATGTTTTCTCCACATAAAAATCACTTGTCAAAATTGAGGATATTACAGCAGGCATAATGAACTGGGATATATTCCAATAAGAGAGAGAGAAAGTATTCAAGTATTCAGCCTTGCACTAAATTCAATTTATAGCTAAAGGTACACCAACATACTTGGATTAAACATCTTCTAGATCTAGAAGACGCCCGTTAGAAGCGCTCTGGGTTTAAGTGACATAATTCAACTCCACCAGAGGGCAGCCTAGCATCGTTTTTTAAACCAGAATAAGATGGTTGTATGTTTACAAACATCTGCAAAGAAGTGCTACGAAAGTCATTTTAAAAGTGGCATATTCCTCTCACTAAAGCCTACACCGGGGCCCAGCTCTTTCCCAGAGTACCGGAAGATTCTGCTCGCCAGATATACAATTTGTGAATTGTTAAACTGAGTTGGGAAAGGAAGGGCAGGAAAGGGAAGGGGAAAAGCAGAAGCAGAAAAAAAAAACCCACTCTCTATTCTTCTGGTGAGGCCTGCATCATACCTTCTCCATCGTCAGCTGCTTAAAAACCGGGTAGTATTTGTGCAAGCGCAGTTTTCGCAGCCAGTCTAAAATCCCATTCTGCTCCTGGGCCTGAGGGTTTTGCGGACTTGGAGCCATCAAAACAGGGGAAGGGTTTTCCATCTGGCCGCGGCTACAGGTTAACGTGGGTCCGGCCCCGCCTGAATGAGAGCAGTGGGAGAGGGCGACGGCTGCTGCGGACGGATGGGGCAGGTGATGCTGAAGGCTATTCTGGGCGGCCTGGACACCTGCAACCCCACAGACGGGCCTGTAAGAGAGGAGGAAAGCCAGGTAGGAAGGAATTGTCCCCGAAGAAGCAATGGAACCACAGATAGTCCACGAGTTATGATCGTAATTGAGCCCCCACAACTACAGCCATGAGCCACGACGGTCATAAGCGGGCCACGTGACCGAACCTGATTTTATGACCTTTTTGCAATAGCCATAAAGTGAACGCTGCGGTTGTTAAAGCGAACCCATTGCTCGCTTTTGCTGGAAAGTGGAATAAAAGCCAGCAAAAACAAAAATGCCTCAGAGATGTAAGGTGAGCGTCAGGTCTGTCAGGATTCTGGCCCCAATTAAATCCTGAGTCTCGAGCCAACCTCCCAAGAAGTCAACATGTCGGCATGACCTGGGTGTAGCTGACTCTGAGACACATAGTTCGCTGTCACCCTGACCCTGCTTTTCCCCCCACCCCTCTGGGTGTATCATAATTCATATTCTCCAATGAAACACGTCCATAGCCAAGAGTCATCAATCATGCTCTCCAATTAGACTTTTGCAGGGCAGAAGCTTCAGTCATCTAATCGGTCTCTGAGGAAAATATGAATGGAATGTACTTTTGATTCCACACTGCTGCCTGCTCTTTGAAACTCCCCCCACCCTTTCTTTCTGCTGGCAACTATAAAACGTGTATAGAACATGTTTTATAAGTTGACAGTGAGCAGTAGGAAGGTCTCGTATGAATACAAAGTGTGTAATTCACAAAAAATCATCTGGGAATTAGCCAAAGCCATTTCCCTTAAATACACAGCAAGTGGAACTACTTTTCCGTTTTTCTGTATTCTACCCGCTCCCTAAATTCATCTCACCTTCCAGAAGCACCCAGCATCGTACCCACTTTGTAAAGGGAAGAATTGCTGGGACCTAAAAACAAGGATATCACAGTATTTAGAGAGTTATTATACACATATATTTTGGGAGAGGGTTGAGGTGGCGTTTGGTCTTTAAACTCACTTGAACTTTGATATTGTGGGGAGTGACATGAAGTGCTGAAAAATTTCTTGACGTGGTCATTTTTCCAGATATGGGATGGTAAGGATGCCAAATACCTGCAAAATTATTGTGAAGGATGACATTTTCCTAATTTCAGGCAAAACAAAACTAAGATTGCAAAAGCTGTCAAAAGTGAAGTTAACTCTGCACAGAACTCATTAGAAAATTACAAATATGTGAAGTATTGAAGTTACTGAAGTAAAACCTGGGGACAGATTCATGAAACTGTTACAATCTTCATGAAACTGTCACGATCTTGCCAAGACCACCAATTTAGAATTACAGGTAGACTTCCACTTATGACCATTTGTTCAATGACCATTATAAGGGCACTGAAAAAGGTGACCTTTGGCTGGTGCTCCCACTTGGAACTATCATGGTATCAAGAGATGAAGCCGGAATCTCTTAATGATCTGTGATTCGCTTAACAGCATCATTTAGAGACAGAGGTTCCAGCCCCAATTGTGGTCATAAATTGAGGACTACTTATAACTGGTCAGACTAGAACCTCCTCCTTGCCCATTATATTTCTTGTAAGCAAATAACATTGCTCACGTAATTTAATTAATTGCTTTCGCCAACCGTACAGGAGTTTCAATACTCAGGCTTTCTGCTGATACCCTATTATTATTATTATTATTATTATTATTATTATTATTATTATTATTATTATTATTATTATTATTATTATTATTATATTTTTAAAGGGGATATGGCTTACTAGATGCAACTGGCCCTTAAGATTTATTTTTTCTGCCAAAGTTATCCATTTTTCTCATTACTTTACCCACACAATACCTCTTTTTAAGTTCTTTGCAACAGCTTCCTGTCCATTCCCAAATCTAGCGCAAGCTTCTCAAAGTCCACTAAAAAAAGCCAGAGGCCCCTTTAAATGGGAGCTACACATACAAGTGCAGGCTAGGTTAAATAAATAAATAAAAGCTTCAGTGATGGATCCTGTGATTCTCACTTGTCTGGCTCTTATCAGGTTCCATCATCTCAAAGCCTTCTTGTTTCCTGAAATAACCCACTTCCCTCCCCCCCCCTTTCTCCCCCTCTTCCCATCTGAAGTTGTCCCTCCAAGCTGTTTTTCTTACTTTTATTCCCTTTTCAAAGCTAGCTTTATCTGGGAAACTTCTCAAGTAACCCTAGAGTGCATGCATTTTTGTCATTTCGCCAAAGCAACTGCAATTAAAACAATGGTAGGCCTCTCAAAGGGAAGACCTATTAAACCCAGTCCTGCACAGCGCTAATTAGGAAGGTGGACCTGGGTCTGAAATTATGCACTACCAAGGAACCAACACAGCCCCCCACCCTTTCACACACACCCCAAAGGGACCGCATGAATTCCTACAGAGTAGAATTGTGTGAGGACTCTGCAGTACAGAATAACAGAACTGGGCACTGCTAATGAAAGCAGGGTGTGAGAGCCAGAAGGTGGTTGGGCTATATGAGAATCTAAGCAGGGTTTCATAATAGACTAAGTAATTGCAACCAAAGCAAGGGATGAAGCAATGGCAATTAAATAAGAGATATTACTTTGTGAAATAGTTAAATTCACTAACTGAACAATAAAAGAATAACTGAAAGTCACACACCCACACGCAGACAAATTTCAGAAACAAGTTTGAAGTATACCTAAGGTCTGATTCCAAGTCCATATGGCTTCTTTCTAAGTAAAATGAATCTGGACCAGTTAGAAAAGGAATGAATTTCTCCAAATTTTCTTCTGGGCACAACTGACCTAACTAAGAAAGAAAATGTTGGCTGTTATTATTGGTATTGTACTGTATTGCTGTCAGCTGCTGCTCAGAAACCAGCAGCCTGTGAATTGATTACTTAAAATATTCAGTACCAAACTGACGTACAGCATGCAAAAAGCAATCTTTTTTTTTTTTTAAAGCTGTGGAAGATACATTGTATATACATGCTTCCAAATGTACCTTAAAAACAAAAAATGTACAAAATCATTTTACCTTTGAAATGAAATCGGTCACTTCGGCAGAAGACTTTGTTACCACGGTCACTGAGGAATCGGACCATAAGACCTAAGGAAGCGAGAAAGAAACCCTCTGGTCTTCGCCTTCATCAAGCCACTTTAGAATGGACAGGGCTGCGCTAGGTACAGTGGGGCAATTCTGCCTGCATTTCTGACGGTTACAGTCTTTTCCCCAAAGTGGATTTAAACCAGGGCTGTCCAACCTTGGCCCCTTGAAGCCTGGCGGACTTCAACTCCCAGAATTCCCCAGCCAGCTTTGCTGGCTGGGTTCTGGGAGTTGAAGTCCGCCAGGCTTCAAGGGGCCAAGGTTGGACAGCCCTGGTTTAAACTATTTCACCAGCATATGCGGTGTGTGTGTGTGTGTGTATGGAAGGGAGGATGTACCAAACCCTCTAAATCTGCATCCTTTTCTTCCTGCGGGTTTCAACCAACTATCTGAGAGCCAACTATCCTGAAAGTCTATAGAAGCGGAGCGATTAACTGAATTCCCATCTACTTATAATACAAGACACAGGCGAAAAACCCAGTGTGTTTTTCACGCATTGTATCTGGACGCTTTGGGGACAGGTGGGGAAATACTGCCACTACCCTTTTTAAAAACAAAACAGGGGTGAGATGAGCAGGATGTTTCCACTATATTAACTACCAAAATGCAGGCCTTTTTGCAGCCCCGAGGATACTGCCAAAAGCACTGATGGGAGGAAAGAGTTTCAAAATACATTACGTAATTCAGGAATTTCCTTTTTCCAGCCCTTGACTTAAACTAAGAAACAGAAACAGGCAGGCAGCATCGATTCTTCCTGGGGCTTTGTTGATTTCTTTTGCTTCCCCTGGTGTTCTCGTTCTCTCTCTCTCTCTCTCTCTCTCACACACACACACACACACACACATGAAAGCGTGCAGGGGGAAGAATAGCACTTCTGGATGTGTTTAACTGTGGTTCCATTTACGTGGCTTTCTGCTTGTTTTTCTGGATTTTGCAAGGAAGAAAAGTGCGCTCAAAATCCACTCAGAACTCCCTGGTTGGGATAATGTCCCAAGTAACGGCATGCTGACCTCCTCGTCAGCCCCCCAGTTTCTGTTTCATAATATTCATGTTATTTATGTATCCATCTGAAGTACGGAGGTTCTGCACAGAAGTTGGGGGGGGGGGCAACTCTTCCCCGGAAATCTGCTTCTGAAAGCTCAGAGCGCACACCTTTCCTCGCTTTAAGCGCTCAGACTGGAGAGGCCAGTTGGGGCACGCCATACCCTCAGGCGAGTCTCTCAGGGAATGGAGATTTACAGTCTAAATATATCAAAATAAAATCACAGGAATTACGGGGCTTTCCCTATCCTGTGAACGGAGCTGAATTATCCTACTGTACTATTTTTAGTTTTAGATATTCAAAATCTTCCGATTTTTCCTCTCGCTGCATTTTGTATGATTAACCTCAAGGCACGAGATAGACACCCAACAACTTTAATGAGATATTATTTAACAGGAGGGCACAATGACTGTATCACTGCTTTATCACCGCTTATGGCGTGAGGGCTACACATTAAGTTTTTCCTTGTATGTACACAACTAGACTGGGTTAAGAGCAAATGCTTGGTATTTTTTCAGCGCCTCTTGAATGTAAATGAATAATTAAAGTCCTTTCATTTAAAAAAGATATAAGCAGACTATTTCCTACAACATGAAGTGGTAAATGCCCGAGACACATAATCTTGGAATCAGAGGTAATGTAAAATTGAATATGATATGTTTTGGGGGCAAACTATTATTTTAAAGAAAGCATCCCCAAAGGCCTTAAAGATAGCATGCTGAATGCTCCACATCTGGTTCCCTTCATCTCACCTGTATTTCCTTGTAAATCTTTGATACTTACCTCAAAAGAATATTCAGCAATCCTATCATTCTTCTTGTGTGACAATCCCTTTAATTCCACCTTTTCCACGCTCACTGTTAAAACAAAAAGAAATACAGGTTACATATGGAAGGGCCACAGGCCTATTTTCTTTGTTTCAAAAGCAGGGAGGGCTGCAGGCTTCTGGTTATTCCAACTGGCCCACATCTAAATGGCCAAATCCATCCACGATGCCTGGATGCTTTTTCTTAATTCCACACAGGAATCAAGTACAAGCAACCCAAAGTCATGGAACCAGGTTTACCGCTATGGAAATTCTCAATCATCCAGGTCATGGTTGTCCCAGAGGTATTTTTTCCAAAAGGCAACTTGGTTTTTTCCTTTGAAAACAAAAAAAGCTTCTTGGGTGACAAGCAAAATGTTTTCAAAGAAAAAAAATCTAGACAGCGCAGGTACCTTTTGGAAGAAGCACTTTTGGGGACCGGTTCACCAAGTGTTTGACTTGGAATGGTGAGTTCTAGTTTCAAAAACCAAGATGGCTCCTTATACCACGCAAAACATGACACGATACATCTGTTCATTGTACTGCCAGCCCTCCTTTTCTGCTGTTTTGTGAAAGAAGACCCAACCAGCAGACCAGATTAGCAAGGGGGCCACCTCAAGATCTCACAGGGCCCCAGCCCTGATGATAAAAGTTAGGTCTTGAGGGACTTCAGGAGAATGAGAGACGGAGGGAGATTGTTCCACAAGGCAGGTGGCCAGGGCTCTCTTCCTGGGGCTGCCAACTTAATTCCTTAACAGATGGGACCCCCAGCAGGTCTCTTTTGCCAGAGCTGATAGGCTAAATATTTTTTTAGGTAGGCAATGCACACACGATAGTCAGTGCCTTAAAGGTTTTTAATGTTCATAAAATGTTCATCTTTGAAACAAGAGTTAACGGATTATCTCCAAGAGCAAGAATTTTTAACGTCTGTTGGATAACATGCCAGCAGCTAAAAAGCACACTTAAAAATACCCATGAGTGTATACTGAATAGTAATTTCGCTTGGAAAAGCTAACATCGTTTAAAAGCACTTTTCCTAACTAACATTCCCGTTACGTTCTTTCTCACTTGTCTCAAAACTCTCCCTATGTGGTAAATTAACATATTTTAAACCTTTAAAGTTCCTATTTATTCTATATTTCTGCAGAAAAGTCATATCAACTGAAAAGTCATATGAATTAATGCTTACATTGGTGTCATAATTAAATGTTCTTAATATTATTTTTCATCTTTTAATTCATAGGAGGTAGTTTCCACCTAAACCTTTATCAGAAATTGAACTAATAGGAAAACAGCTCATGCCCTCAGTAAGCAAGTGCTGTAAATCAATTGTTATTTAGATAACCACATCACAGACACACGAATGCCAAGAAAGAATGAATAGTTTTAAAAAGAATATAGAAGAATTGTTTGATTGACTGATATCTTAAAATAACTGCTTAATTGAGGAAAAGGGGAGTGTGTCCATATTACATGCTAACTTTGTACTTGCTAGCCCTGAAAGAATCATATGGTTTTATTAGCACTTAGACACAAGGCAATTTTGAGTATTCAATAGCTCAGAATTGTTATTAGCCAAGGTAAACTAGTGAACAGGCAAATAACACTTTCAGAGTTCTCATATACTAGATTATAAAACATAAATAGCTATCTATTATACACCAACATTTATGGATAGACAGCATTATTGACATTTAGGATTATGGGATAGATTATAATAGGAAAATAGGATAGTATTCTCTAATATTTAAAGTTGTTTTATACCTAGTTTGTATATTGATCCCACCATAAAATGTAAGAAACAGAAATTTAGCAGCATGGTAAAATGGCCACAGTAAAGGAGGAATATTTTGTCCAGCTTTGATCTGCCAGAACAAATTTTTAATAAAATATCATAGCAACAGAAACTCTTCACACTTGCCATTTCTTTCTTCTTTTTCTCTGGTCTTATGCCAGGAAGATGCTACATGTGAGACAACTGCCAGAGAGACCTACACAAAGATGGCACCGCCAACATATCCAGTTACTACCTTTCTGCTACAAATGCAGCCACAGATATGAAGCACACATTAGAAACCCATTAAACTCCACTCATGTGGACAACATATGGAACATTCGGTTCCAATTTACAGCACTAATAGACTTAATTTCCTGTCTGATTCCACAACTTCATTCCTTTTTATTTTCAGACTGTGAATAACTTTTTCATGTACTTCCAAAAGCAGGTTCAAGATGAAAAGATCTTGGGCTTCTTTTATTATATTTGGTTTCCTTTCAATATTTAAAAAAAGTTAAAATCAAAACAAAATATGAATTCAGTGACTAGACAAGTAGCGAAGTCAGCATCTTAAGATAACCACAATACCCATTAAGTATATTGGGAATTATGAGAAAAACATATAACTGCTATTTTAAAAACATGAATAATCTCTGGGACAGGAAACGAAACTCAGATGAACATTATTTTTGCACAAATAGCCGGCCTTCAATTTATTATGCTCTCAGTTAAATGACATTCTTAAGAATGTTCTCTAGATAACTGTGTTGTATAGACTGTTTTATGTATGTGAACATATAAAAAATCACAAATATTTTTTGACAAAAAATATATTGGCCTAGAACTATGTCTTTCAATCTTCAAGAGAAAAAAATGAGTGTATATTCACATCACTGTAAACTAGGTCTACAATAGGATATATTCTGCAAGTTTACATCTTCTACATCAACTATAAAAACAATAATAGGTAATGTTCTGCACTCTTTTTTAAAATCAATCATTCAATCAAATACTGTTCTTAGGATGGTTTGATCTCAATATACAGTACTTGAATTTCTGTGATAATGATTGACATAACTTATCAAGTTACTTTGAGCTAGCTACGATATCTTCACCACAGTAGAATTCCAATCTATGGGGGTCACACTTAGAGAACATATCAAAGCAGTCATTTACTGTATATATTGGTTTCATGATGAATACATATGGATTCGGAAGGCCCTAGACCAAGGTATTCAACCTTGGCAATTTTAAGACTTGTAGACTTCAACTTCCAGATTTCACCAGCCAATTCTTGAAGTTGAAGTCCACAAGTCCTAAAGTTCCCATGGTTGACATCCCTGCCCTAGACAATATCAATACTGTAGTATAATTACAGACACACACATCCCACACACAGTAACAGAAAGAAAAGAAGCATTACCCCACCCCCAAAAAGCTTGGCAACAGTTGTAATAGCTGTAGGAGCAAGTGACTGGACAACCTTCTGCAGATTAGTTGCACCAACTCTAAGCACTGAGTCACCCATCACAGAATACTGGGCCCCAGTAAACTCCAATGACCATTTCCTACGAATTTTACATATATGATTTTTTTTTAGCCCTCTTCAAAGGAGAGTGGAAGTGGGCAGCTTGCACCTGTACCACTTTTGGGAGCAACTAAACTCCTCTGTCAGCTGAAGCAAAGAAGGAATGAGTTGAATATGCCCTGAGCTAAGTATCTCCCTCCAAAAGGTGCAAGAGTCACCTCACCTTTCCATTGCCCAAGCTTGGTTTGGACCCCTATTATTCCTCACAACGTCACGGGAGTTTGCAGAATAATACCAGCAGTCAAGAGCAACTTCCTCATAATCTAGGGAAGGCTAAGGAGTGCCTACTTAGCATCTTTGTTACCTGTCATAATCTCTTATTTCACTCGGGCATCAAACCTCTGTCTCTGAACAGCTCACAGTTGTAATGCATGCTAACTCTTTATTTTGGCATTACTGCATTGTTACTTTGGTCTGTGACGATCAATGAAGATTGACAGGTAATCCTTGAAGAAGATGCGGGAGATCACACGACAGGCCGGCACAATATTACGCAGAAACAAGGACAGTGCCTCGAGTGATAATCTTTTCAACATTCAGAGACAAATGGTGTAGGTGCCGCAATATTAGAACCGTGAAAAGACAGGGATTTCATGCATTTCAAATGAACATGGATTTCCTTAGGAAGGATTTCAACTCCTAAATCAGCTCTGCTAAGAATTTAACCTACTGCTGAAAACTCCTCCCCCCCCGGAATATTCTTCCTCTTTTAGCCAATTCTACACTGTACACATTAATTCCAATCTTAACAACAACAACCCCCGAAACCACCAATTATATGCATTAGGGGATGGGAGGCAGAATTTATACTCAAAAGAGCTTTGATAAGTAGAACTAAACAACCAATATTTCTTAGAGGTCAGTTACAACAAAGTCCATATTGCTGTTTGTAGGCAAGCAATGGCCTGAAATAATCAGCCACCACTTCTTTCAGACAAAAACCTTGGCTGCTTCCATGTCTCAAGGCAATTCACGTCCCCCATCAAGCTTTGATGCTCTACTTTAAGAAAGCTACTGGATTCTACTGGTAGCACCTTCTCCATTCACCTGAAAAAGCAGTCATGGCCAATGAGCACAGTAGCTTGATCCTTCCACAGATTATGCGTATTTTGTGGAACTCACCCGCATCAAAATATAACATAACCATTGCTAATAAACAGCTTGCAAGAATTATTTAATTGGTAGCCTTATCCAATCACATCCTGAAAATCAACAGTCAGAGGGCTTTTTGCAAGCAGCCTTTGTGACCATACCACTTTTCTTTCAGCTAGGTATCAAAATAATGTAATTTCATCAGCACTGTCCCTTCAGCTTATTGTTAAAAATAGCACAAGCATGATACACTAATGAAATGGATACGCTCAATGCAATGAGGTAATGCAATAAATCAATGGTCTTTCCTAAGCGGCTGTAGAGAAAAACAGCTGTTTTTTTCCTTGCTTTTCTTTTTTCTTGAGAAAAAAAACAAAACACTGTTTCAGGATACAGTTGCAAAATCAAAACTATTTTCCAGTTGGGAGCTATAGGATTACAGCTGCTAGTTAATTCCAATTCAGCTAAACAAATCTCTTTACTGCCTTCTTCAACTAATGACACACTGTGATAACTTTCACTCCAAAAGGCCTGCCCTGAGGAGAGAAGCTGCTGGAATATGTTGATAGCTTAATCTAAAAAATATTAACTGTCAATGTTACAGCGTGTTTCCTACTGTATAGTCAGTTACAGTGATAATGAATGCCAATCTTATTAAAAATGGAAATGACAACACTCATGTTCACAATTTAAAAGTGCAATCATGTGATCACCTTTTATGACCTTCCAACAAGCAAAACCAATCGGAAAGCCAGATTCCCTTAACAACCGTGTTACTAACTTAACTGCAGTGATTCAACTGATTAACAACTGAGACAAGAAATATCATAAAATGGGACAAAATTCTTTTAACAAATTAGCAACAAAAATTTGGGGCCCAAATGTGGTCATAAGTCATAGACTATCTACATCTTCATTGGAATATGGACCTAATTCATAAAATAATCTCAATACTTCCAAAGCAGAAACAAATGTCCTTTTCCCACCATAAATAAGCAGTTCTAATCTGTATCAATTTTGTAATTACTGCTTGTATGTTATTCTTGTGAAATTCAGTAAGTTTTGTTTTCAATATTTTGGAATAAATGCTAATGGGGAAATAGATGAGGCTTCTTCTCTACACAGCGTTGACACTGGTGAAATATTTTAATGGACCACATGAAATTTTAATGGACCATATGAAATAATGAAAACCATATATGCTGCCTTAGCTAAAACCTCAGGTTTCCTTATGGCTGTGATTTTGGAAGGCCTGCAGTTTCTTCATAAGAACACAGTTACACCTTGGAAATGCCATTTGAACTCTACACAACAAGATAGTCATAAGGATACTTCCATATGGATTTGCCATTTCATTAAACTATTGTCAGAGCTTATGGAGTGCAGAGTTCATTTCAACATCTGGTTTAATGTATTTTATCCCACACTATGCTTTTGGAAAATATGCAGTGGTCAAGACATCTGGTAAAGTTCTAAAGAGGCATACTGCACAGAGAATAAAATATGACTTTCTATCCCTGCTTGTTTGTACAAGAGCTAAGAATAAATAATTGTGATCTTTTCCATTTAAGCGGCATTGTTTTCAGGGAAACTAAATAATATAAGAGTTGAAATGTCCATACTTTATCAAATACTGAATTAGATTTTATATATGTCACCCTAGAAGCAAGATTTAAGTAAACCATTAACACCGAAAATTCTTTAGGTTGTTTGAGCAAGACTGCGTTTTGTGTTTTGTACATGATCAACATGTCTGAATAGTTTCCAATATTTTTTGGATGTTACTTCAGTGTTCCAGAGAAGTCTCAGAACATCAGCACACAGTAAACTTCCTGGTCATAAGTAATAAACTGTCAGATTATTTGTTTCAAAATGTGATTTAGGGAGCCTTATATCCATATATCTCACTAACAGAAAAAAAGAGTATACTTTATTGTCTGTTTCTACAGTAAAACCAAGCCTGGTTTTCTATTATGAATGACTGTTTTACCAGCTATATGAATCCTTTTATTTGAATTCAGTTGCATATATGAAACAATATTATCTGGAGGTTCCAAAATATTCTGAGGTATAGACTTCAAAGAGTATTTGTAAACTGCCATGTCAGATTGAATCCAATCCTAACGCCTCTCAATGCCTTTTTAAAGTTCAAGTAATAAGGCTTGCTTAATGAAATGTCAGATCTCCACACAATAGGACAGGCCAATCCTGAATAGATGAATCAATATCGTAAAAAAAGAACTACAGCAGAGGAGAGAAATCTCATTTAAGCACTGAAAATTCAACCCAACAGGGCTCTGCATTGCATGAGTTACAGGGACAAGTCTATCCGTTTTCCTTTCTTGCAGTGTGGTATAACTATAGCAGGTAGTAGAGTTTGGCAGTTAACACTACTTGAACAAAGCAGTTTCTTACATGACCATGAGAATGATCTTCTGAAGGCAAATAGGGAAATGAATGAAACAAACATCCATCAAACAGAAACTTCCTGTTCAAAGGCTACCATGACTGACAGAGAATGAACTGTTCCTTAGTCTTCCTTAGTCTGTTACTATCATAATTCTGCAATATTAAAAACAAGAATTTCCTTTATCAGTTTATAAGCGATGTTTAAGCAGTGAGACTGTTTGTTTGTTTTTCCACCACAGAAATAGGAATATTTGGCTAAACTTTGAGGTGTACCTTTGGAGTGCTTCCCTGAAGGCCTCTTAGGCAATGACTCCTCAATGGAATGTGCTGATGTGTGGAGTGCATTCTCTAAACTGTTACCCACCACGTGGTTTATGGGGGTCTCAGATCTCGGAGTGACCTAGGCAAGAGAAAAAGAAACAAACCCGTCAATTTGGCTTAACTCGAGTTAAAAATATCCGTAAAGTCCAGTTATTTCCAAAACAACATTCTTAACTTCAGCCCCCCAAATCTCATTATAGAACTTGAATGCTCGTATTTCTGCTATACCTATGTTAATTTGCTTTCTATTAAAAATAATTCTCAAAGCAAAAGAATCTGCTGTGTGTCTCAGACAATGCTCCCGAGGTAATGTCCCATTTCATTTTGTTTGAAAAGGCTTAAATCTTGCCCTAGTCTCACAGACTTCACTTATCAAGTAATTCCGGTGACGGATTTGTAGCAAATACATGGACCACAAAGCACCAAGTACTTCCAAGTGCTTCACTTAAGATACCAACTATTGTTCTACTTAGCTATCTAAGAAGGGCTTCTGCTGAGCCAATAGCTCAGATACATTGTGTGAATTTTCTCAGCAGGAAATGCAACAAAAGTGTTTTTTATAGGACACATTTCTTTAACTTAATATACTCCAAACACTTTTTACTTCCTGTAGATGGGTTTTTTTAAAAAAGCAGACCACTGGCAAAAAAGGGTTCCCTACACGCCACTTACTCTGTAACACAGCCAGTTCGCCCAAAGTAGGATCCTAGGTGACCTAATCTATGTTTGAAAATTGGCCCCAGGTTGCTGTTCACCATTTAAGCCTTCTTGCCAACTCCTCCTGGCCAAAATCAAATGCCTTCCATACAGTATAAAGCACATCGTTTCTCCCCATTCCCCAGCACATGCACAGAGCTGCATCTGGCCATTCACTATTTCTACACTATAATACCCAGGGCAAACTGTTTGTTTCCAATACATACATGACCCTATTGCCACTAAACAGGTTTTTTTTTTTAAAAAAAAAAAAACACCATCTAAGCTTTTATCTTTCTACAAAATATACTTGCAATGGAAAGTGAAAACAAGCTTTATTTTAAATGATGTACGTGTCCATCAACCATGCAGAAATTGAAATTTATAATCTGGTAAATAGTAGGAACTTCAAAGGTTTTTTTAACATTAAATAAAATAAGGAGAGTATGAGATTTGCTGTTAACGTAATTTATGCTACAAGATTATTTGCTGTAAGGATTGTTATGCTAGGCACAAAAACGTATCATGTCCAGGATTATTCAGAATAATGCACCCTGCAATCATTTAATTTCAACTCCATATAGTACACTAATGCCTGTATGCGGAATAGTAAATAAACCTTAGAGTTACACACTGGTTTTACAACTAAACAAATCAGTTACAAATTTGGTAACTTTTAAGATGTGTGGATTTCAACATTGTATCAGCTAGCCATGATATAACACTACCAAACCTAGGAAGCTAGAGAGAGAAAAAGAGAGAAACCTACAAAGGATTAGTGAGGAAAAACACTTATCAATGTATCAACTCAGCCTGCTTTTGCCAAATATCCCAAACTTGATTTGATTCACCCTTTTTACTTTTGAGAGTTGCAAGTTTCAGATTTGTTAGTGATAGCATTACCAAATTAAGCCTGTTCTGCATGCAACCTTTTCTTTGAATTATCCTATTTTTTCTCAAGTCCTAACATGCATTTTTCTTTTTATTAACATTGCAAACTTTTAATTGTCAAAGTTATCAGGAAAGATATTTTCACAAACTGTTAAATTCAGCTCTTGACAATGAGTATATGGACAAACTTTAAAATTAGTTCGTAAAAAAACACTAAACAGGTAGGTGATCTCTTTCTGTGTGTCTTTAATAAAGTTAACACAACTTGGAAAATCAATGTCGAAAGATACTCCTTTGGTCTTTTTAGCTGCCAGTCGTCTTTTTAGTTTATTATGATTCAGGAGGACTCTCCTAAAGATCTTTAAAACCAGAAATGAACACTAATATTAAAAACATTGTAGCACAAAGTCCCATTGAACACATTTGTTCAGTCAGAAGTTAATTGGTATGTGAACACATCAGATATTGTTTTACACAATACCTACAGGGTACTCTTTGTTCAAAAATATTACACAACACTTTGGGATTCCCTTTAAAACCCACGTTCATCTCAGTATATTTCCTGGCTACCGATGCAAGCCCCAGCTCTTATTCAAAATGCTTGAATTTGGCAAAGCATGAGGTATAAATTAGACTTACTTTTTTAATCCCCATATATAAGATTGTTATAGAAACACATGAAGCTAAATGCAGATGCTTACAAATAATAGCATTAAACAAGTATTCAATCAAGTCATATCTAACAGCATTTGAGGCGTTGTTGGATGATTCAGTTGCTTATGTAAATTGATACTTAATTCTGTGTTTTTGTTTGAGAAATGAAAAATGCCTAGGGTATTAAGTTTTGACAGTTTAAGCACTGGGGTTTATTCTTTAGAACACAAAATGGTAACAAAAATGTCCTCACACTGGGTTCAGTTTGAGGAAATACGTGACATAGAATGTATTAACAATACCACAGATCATACTAGATCAGTGCTCCCCAATTTAATCACGATCTAGTTGCAATGTTCTTTATTCCAACACTGGAGGTTTTTAAGAAGAGATTGGACATCCATTTGTCTGAAATGGTATAGGGTTTCCTGCCTAAGCAGGGGGGTGGACTAGATCAGGGGTCTCCAACCTTGGCTACTTTAAACCTGGAGGACTTCAACTCCCAGAATTCCCCAGCCAGCAAACCCTTCAGGCTTAAAGTAGCCAAGGTTGGAGACCCTTGGACTAGATGACTCCAAGGTCTGTTCCAACTCGCTCAGACCACAACAAGAGCAACGCTTGCCTCAGGCTACTTCTGAGGAATTAAACAACTGTATGGGTTCCTTCCTTCTTGAATTACATCTCTGCATCAGCAAATGTAAAGGCATTCATCTCTGCTTACTGAGCCCAATTATTTTGAAACACCAAATGCTAATATGTGAGAGCCGAAAACATATAACATTAAAAAAAAAAGTATTGAAAGTTTTACATTAAGGACATCATTTAATATACACACACTACTGAAGAATAACTAAGGAAATTAACTTTAGCAGGTCCACGTTGCAACGAATTACAAGTTGTGAAATAGTTTTAAACTATTCTCACTGATGATGGCCAAAACATTTGTCCAGTCTCAATTCCTGGTTACTGTTTCACAAGACCAGGCTGCTTTTTATAAAATAAGCAAAAGCCTCTCCCCCATCTTTCTTTGGGGGGGGGGGGAGTCCTAAATCAGCTCCTGGGGCCAACATTTACATTGGAATCCCTGGCCCGACAGGCTGGAAAGATACACAGCTTAGTGACACCTGTATTCCAAAGATTGGAGATGCAACTCTTGACTGAAGGGAAGGGACGTGGGGAGAGGCACAGTGGTGGCAAAGAGACAACTGTAGACACAAAAGAGGGCACAGTGTGGAACCCAGGATACACTGGCGATCTTTCCTTTCCATCCCCTCCAAACCATGGTTTGCCTTCTTTCCATCCCCTCCAGCCACCATAAACCATCTTCTCTCCATCATCTCCAGCTACTGTAAACCATGGTTCTTCTCCTCTCCATCCCCCTTTACCGCAGCCTAATCCCCAAACTCCGCCTCCCGGGACCGGGACCGGGACCCACCTTGTGGCACCCAGGGCAGGTGGCGGCCGCTGCGGCCGTGCCCGGGGCGGCGTTGGCGGCGGGGGGTCCCTTGGCGGTGCAGGCCAGCAGGCTCTGGATCTTGGTCAGCTCCTGCCGCAGCACCTGCTTCTGGTGGAAGCTGAAGGCCGGGTGGTTGGAGGCCATGGTGAAGAGCAGCAGGAACTCATCGCCGGTGCGGCCCTCGTTGAGCTGCAGCCCGTAGTTGTGGATGACCGAGTCGAGGTGCGTGAGGGTGCGGAAGAGCACGCCGGCCGCCTCGCGGTGCGACGAGCCCAGCAGCGCCAGCGAGACCAGCAGCTTGCTGCGCACCACCTCGTCCGTCAGGTTGGTCAGGCCGCCCAGGTCGGCCGCGTTGTTGGCCTTGATCTCGGAGTCGCGCAGCGAGTGGTAGTCCTTGCGGGCCAGGTCCTCCAGGCAGGCGCCCAGGAAGCGCAGCTCCAGCGGGATGCAGAGGTCCAGCAGGCCGCAGAGGAACTCCACCCGCTGCGGGGAAGGCAGCTCCGAGAACCAGCGGTAGACGCTCTCGCGTTGCAGCCGCGGGCAGCGCTTCTCCACCATGCTGGCCCGACGCCGCCGCGGCCCTCACCGCCCGCCCACCCACCGACCCACCGAGCGAGGGAGACCGGCCGGCCGGGGCGCAGGGGGAGCGGGAGGAGGGCAGCGCCACGGGTTGCCCGGGAGGGCCCGGCGGGCGGGGCCTCGCAGCCCCCTCAGGGAGGCAGGGAGCGGGGGGGGGGGCGGCTGGGCCGAAGCCTTCTCGGGCCTCCTGGCGCGCTTCGCGGCTCTCCTCAGGGGGCGGCTCCTCCTTGCCGCCGCCGCCGCCTCGGCCCGGCTCCCTCCATCCCTTGCCCGCCGAGGGGGAAGAAGGCGAGGAGGCGGCCGAAGAAGCAGCAGCTCGCCCTCGCAGCGCCCACCCTCACGCCCCGCTCTCCTCCTCCGCCGCCGCCGCCGCCCGCCCGCCCGGCGCGCGACAAATAATCCCGCGACAGGAGGCGACGCTGCCGGGCGGTGCTTTTCCCCCGCCGCCGTTATACGTGGGAGGGATTCCGCGGGCGGAGGGATCCCGATCCGGCGGAGAAGGTGAAGAGGCCCGGCCGGCCAGAGAGAGGAGCGGGAGGCCGGATCTTGTTCGCCTCGCCCACGCCCCCCCTCCCTCTCGGGCGCGTCACGATTGGGCAGCCTTCTCCTCCGAGTCCCGCCCCTTCATGCTGGCCTCCCTCTCACCACCCTCCTTAACGGGACTCTGCCGGACGGCCGCCGCTGTCATTCACGGCTCTTAACCCCTCCCCCCGCTCTCCTCACGCGATTGGCTCCGGCGAGGCCAAAGAGGTGTGTCCGGGAGAGGGCTGCTCCTGCGCGTGTTTCGGGCGCGTGCTGACTTGCGCTGTCTGACAGGAGGGGAGGGGGAGCGGGAGCTCACCGGTCAATCGCCGACGGGTGGGGCGGGGCTTGGGTAACCTAGCAACGGGGAGAGGAACGGCTCCGGAGAGTGAAGAAGGATGGGAAGGAGGGGGGGGGATAAAAGCTGGGGTTGCCTAGCAACCGGGTCATCAGCATGGAGGGACCTGTGAAGCGGCCTGAGGGCGGGAGAAGACCCCCCTTCATCACCCAGCGACCCTCTGGGTCCAGACAGGCCTACCTCGCAGGGTCGTTGTGAAGCCGTAAACAGAATGTTACATTGTATCCAAGATAGTTACAGTGTGTCAACCATGTGGAGAGAAGACAGGAGGAATAATAGAAATTAATCTGCCAATAAAAATAAATAAACCTGTAAACAGCCCGAGAGTGGAAGGGCCTTCATCGCCTTGAAGACCCCTCCTCTCCTTTAGCCAGCAATCCAGATGGACCTACCTGGCAGGGCTGTTGTGATGCTAGAAAAAAAAGGGTTACATCTATCCCAGGAAATGTATTTTATAGAACAGAATTCTTTATTGGCCAAGTGTGGTTGGACACACAAGGAATTTGTCTTGGTACAAATACTCTCAATATACATTAAAAAGAAAAGATACATTGGTCAAGAGTCAAGCATCATAAGGTACAACACTTAATATTTGACCATATGAAGGATGAAGGATGGAAGCAATCTATAAATACAAATCAATGGAAGCCACAAATGCTTCCCAGGCCCCCAAGAAAGCCAAAGGGTACCACAGTGACCGACCACCAAGGAGAAAGTCCCCAATGTTTTTTGAACTTGGCATCCTGCAAAGAAGAGGCAGTTGTGGGGTGGGGGCAGCCACCAAGCCCTGAAGCCCCCCCCCTTTTTCTTTTGAGGAGGGGCTGCTCCGAATTGGAGCATTCTGCATTTCTTCCCTGGAGAAATCCACCTGGCAACCAACATCTGGAAGGCCTGCTACGATCCAGCGGTTTGTGCAAACCAACATTCGGACTGAGCGGCAATCTTAACCTAAATGGAGGATTCAGCTATCCTGTGCGAGCCGAGACTTCATATTCAAGGTATTCACCCATTTTTGATTCCTTGCTTTCCTTTTAAAATAATACTTTCCTTTTCTCTATAATTACCCAAATAGGAGAGAGCAGGGTTTCTCAATCTTGGCAAATTTAAGATGTGGGGACTTCAACTCCCAGAATTCCCTAGCCAGCTTGACTGGGAGATGAAATCCACACACCTTAAATTTGCCAAGGTTGAGAAACACGGATTAAGAATCGAGATCTAACCTTTATTTTAGCTGAATAATTTTCCCTGTGCTTAGGCATGTGGCTTGATCCTGCTACATTTTGCAACTGTTTTCTTCTATAAACCAAGAAGACGGGCCCGTTTCTTTTAAACAGTAACGTGGAATCTCCCATTCTCAGGAACGCTTGTCTTTTCAGATAATCCCATCAGCCTGGTGACTGCATAGGGGCAAATATGCTTTAAATCCGTTAACACAGATTGGTACCAAATTCACACTGTCCACTAAATCTCCATGTGGTGAATAAACTGCTATTGAGGGTTTGTTCCACAAACGGCCTTTAAAAAGAACCAAAGTCGATTCAGTAGGTGGATTAAAACAAAGAACGCTATTGCTTCCATGTGCTTTGCATTTTTGGGCTTTTATAGGAAAAATAGTAATAAAAATTGATTAGAGCTGATTGGTAATCTGCGAGTTGCAATTCCAGATCAGATGTTGGCTGGGGATGTCTGCTTGCCATCTTCCTTTGAGTACTGTGGAAAACAGGATAATAAGAATAAGAGAGGCTTAGTTTAGTCTTGGCCAGACACTTGTATTTTATTATTTGAGATGCCATTAATATAATAAACAAGGTTGTGGCGCTATCTAAATCTATATACACGTATGGTGAGTGTCCTCTAGTGGCTATTTCGGTGATAACATTATGCTACAGTACAAATCTTCCTTTCCTTGTCCATGAATAGGGTGATAGGAAAAATATATATTTACATGCTTGGAAGAAAAAGCTAGAGAAGCAAATGAGGCTTAAACAAACAATAATAATGTTGTCAGATACAGCAAAAGACCTAATATCCATTAAAATCAACATGCATGAACGTGGCTGAGATTGAGATGCAGCCTTTAAAAAAATACGATGAATGAAACCGTCATACATCTGCAAACGGTTTTCTGACTCGGTTGTACAAATCTTCATTTAAAACTCTGCTATTTCAGGTTGGCAACCTGTGATTACTGCGTAAAAATAATGAGACATTGCTGATTACTTAGGTGTGAATTAAGTATCTGAACATTTCAGTTATAAAAACCTGGAACCTTGCCTTCTGAAAATAACCGAGCACAATTCCCAATGATAAACGGAGGCTGCAAAGTAAGTGG
Organism: Notechis scutatus; assembly: GCF_049901735.1. NCBI lineage: Eukaryota > Metazoa > Chordata > Lepidosauria > Squamata > Elapidae > Notechis > Notechis scutatus. The sequence goes on along the minus strand of NC_142017.1, from coordinate 1,696,156 downwards.
GTTTCGTGGAGGGTAAATCCCAGGGAGAAAGACTGTGATTGCATAGCATGACTTTGTTTGAAGAATCTGTTTCCTTTCGGTTAGTGGAACAAATATGAGCTGTATCTAGGACTCTTAAAAACAACTTTGATGCTTGTATTTTGTTTTTTCATGATGCAATGAAATGGTGTTGTTCTACCCTGAAGTGTTTTAGTGCTATGGAGGTTGTTTTTTAAAAAACTATTTCCCAAACCTGGTGCTGGAAATTAAAGAATCAATATTTGTTTTATGTATAATACATATATTCTAATCAGATGATGCGCCGCACAAACTCACAATTTTGTTTTGATTGCAACAGACTTGAATAGATACTCAGATGTTGCGGCTTGTTATGGTTTCAAAAAGAAACCATAACCAGCCTTTCAAAAAGATCCACTGATAAACGTGACAGCTCCAAGTTGGGATTTAGCCCCCATCACTTGTCAGGAGCTGGAAGGCTTCAGATTTCAGCCAGATTTTGTGTATGGGTGAAAACTTCATTTACTATAGGTGAGCACTATAAGTAAGGTCACCATCTTGTCAAATACCAGGGCATGTCTCAGCAAGCCACCAAATGGAAGAAGGAACACTCAGTCTGGTTGTTCCCACCCTTATGTCCAGCAATGCCACATTCCCTTCTTTGTTTCCCCCATGTGTCTTTTTTGGGGGTGGGGGCACATTGCTAATAGCACCAATAGACCAAGAAGGTATTTATAACTCTGGGACTAACACAATGGGTTGCTGCCAGGGAAATGGGGATGCTAAAACTATTCCAACAATTGGTTCAGGGAGATTGAAAGCAGCAGGTCATCTTCCCCCTAGGAGAGTCCTGAGTTCAAGAGGCTGGGTTTCCTCCCCCACAAGGACCTCTGCTAACTGTAACTAGCAGTAGCAATAAATGCCTTCCTAGGATTTGTGTGTATTCTCAGGAGCATTCTTGGCCGGTGCTCAGGAGCCAACAAGGCAGCTGTTGCAGCCCTTCTAAAGAGAGTGTGCTGGCTTGCTTCCCTGCGCTCTGCGCATCACATGAGTCGTCTTTCTCTGGTATCGCTGGAATATCGAGAGGAGGGAGCCAGTTGGAAGCGTTTCTAAGGGCTTCCTGGCCAGCTTGGTCCCCTTTTCCAACCAGGTTCTGCTTTTCCCCTGCAAACCAAACAAATCACACCCAAACTGTGGCCTAGAGCAGGGGTGAGAACAAGCAAGGCAGTAACCCCAGCATGTGGGACTGAGCATATGTTTTCATGATGAGGGCACCAGGGTAGAAACCAGGAGATGGTAAGTTCTAGTTCCTTCTTAGGCATGAAAACTGGCTGCGTGACTTTGGGTCAATCAATAGGAGACATTGAATTCTAGTTCCACCTTGGGCATGAAAGCCAGCTGGGTGCCTTTGGGTCAGTCATTCATTCTCTCAGCCCACCCACCTCACAGTGTTGTGGTTGTGGAAAAAATAGGAAGAGAAAGGAGTATTAGATATGTTCACTGCCTAAAAGCAGGCATAAGATAATCTTTAAAAAGCAAAGCAGAGCTCTGTGTGTGTATGAGAGATTCCTGGGACTATGGACTGTTGATGTTTATTTCACTATGCTAACTGTACATTAGGACTTTCAGGAGCACTTTATGTCCACTGCTCTATAGAGCCAGTAGTTTAAAACAAACCCTTTTCCATCCATGATCTTAAACCTAGACATCTGTAAGTTGGCGCTGACTTGCAGACTGATATTTATTTGCTCAAAGGTACCTGTTCTGTTTGGTCAATTGTAGTGTGAAGGAATGCAATCAGGTGTATTTTGGCTTCCTGGTTTTACAAACTGTCAGGAAAGTGGTCTGGTACCTGGAGGAATGCCTGATAGCCCACCTGCTTCTTTCTTGGGCCCAATATATAGACTTGCCCACCTATCTGGGAGCGGCTACTCTGCAGATGGGTAAAACATGGCCCAGAAATCCTGAAGGTAAATCTGAAAGGGTTTGCAATAGCTCTTTTTTCCCAGGCGGGGGAGCCTGGCTCCTTCCCTGCAAGACTCTTAATCTGGAATAATTACCTGCATCCCAGAAGCTTGAGCTTCTGTTGGAGGGCAGCCTCCTTGGGTTTACTGTGCACCCAGCCAAGGCCTTAACCAGTGGCCAGACCACAATATATTTTGTGAAGAACCTCAAGCTTTATTCTTGAGCTCAAAAATACCTGAGTTCAGATTTCAGCTTCCCACAAGAGTATTATATCAAAGATTTCATAGTCTTATTTCAATGGTTCAGTGTTTCTCAACCTTGGCAACTTTAAGATATATGGATATGATTCCCAGAATTCCCCCAGCTGGCCATGGAGAATTCTGGGAGTTGAAGTTCACACATCTTAAAGTTGTCAAAGTTGGACTTCCGTGCTCTAAGAAGATGTTTAAGCCTATGTCTATGGACATAAAAGAAGATGGGAAAATCTTTACTTTTTCCTCTTCATGCTAAGAAGATAAATCTGGATGAAACCCAACCTCTGTTGCCTCTGCTCCTTCCTCACACTCCCCGTGATCTGTCAGCAATGTGAGAATGACTCACGCCATGCTTGTAGCAAGCATGAAACACATCTATTTTAGCTGTGACTCTTAAAAGCAGGAAGAATAAGGGAAGAGTCTGTCTGGACATAGCAATAGAACTTAGACTTATATTCCGCTTCAAAGTGCTTTTACAGCACTCTCTAAGCAGTTTTACAGAATCAGCCTCTTGCCCCCAACAATCGGGGTCGCCATTTTACCCACCTTGGAAGGATGCAAGGCTGAGTCAATATATGTATTATTTTCATTGTTCCTGACTCCTCGCTGGGCCTGCAGTTAACCATCTCAAATGATGAAGCATCCATGAGAGAAGTAATGGTATTACTTCTGTTGGTATTTGGCAAGTTCTGTATACAGTATGAGGCAATTCATGTAACCCACAGTAACAGTATGCTGATTTTTCTAAGCAGCAGAGTTTGCCCCAGAGCAAATGGTTTTTATCAAGGAATATTGGTTTTTTTTTGTTCCTATCAGGCTTCCTTTTGTGGAAAATCCCCTTTATGAGTTTATTCCTTTTTAGGGCATGGAGCATTGGCAGCTCCGGTTTGTTTTATCTGGACTTGGTTTGAGAGCTATGGGTGACTTGCATCCTTTTTTCTCCTGGAAGCGATAAGCTCTCCGGAACTTGATTAAAGCTTACCAGCCCTTGTCTTTTCTCTGATCAGGCTCAGCTCTCTCCAGTTGAATTTCTTGATTTTACTTTGGAAACTAGCTGGAATTTTATCTTGCTAAGGAAGATCAGATTTGCAGTGATTGGAAGGATAAACACTACCAAGATCGTACTGAGATACAGCTAGTGACTAGCAAAGCCCCTTTGGCTAATTTGCTGCACTTATGCAGATAGCAAGAAGATTAAAAGCTTTGATCTCATGCAGCACCCATTGCATGACAGGCCTGAGTGAGAGGGCTCCACATTATCTATCTGTGCACCACAAAGCATGTAAAGAGCATGCAGTTGTCAAGAATAAGTAGAAAGCTGTTTGGGGCTCTTACTAAAGCTTTTAGCAAAATGGTTTCAGAGTCAAACGTCTGTCAGAATTTCACTTTTCAGTTCATTGTGCGCTGACTTTCTTAGCCTGAGAAAATGTACACCCCATCATCAGCAAACAGAGATGCTCTTAAAACCACCTGCCCTTCCAACTTATATACCAACATCAAACATGGCTATACGGTTATACAATTGTCACATTTGGGACAATTAGACCATATGTCACTGCTTTTAGCACCAGCATACATCCCTCTTAGGAGACGGGCTCTGCCTATAATAAAGACAGTGAAATCTTGGCCAGAAGATGCTTCCCAACAACTTCAGGATTGTTTTGAGAACACAAATTGGGACATCTTTTATCACCCTGACCTAGAGGAGCACAATGCAACTGTTCTGTGCTATATCAAACACTGTGCTGAAACTATCACTATTGATAAACATATTAGGATCTATCCCAATCAGAAACCCTGGATGATCAAGGAAATCCAACGCCTCTTGCATGACGGGACCAAGGCCTTTAGGTCCGGTGATGGGGCAAGATACAGTGTTGCCAGAGCTAATCTGAAGAAAGGTATTCGGAAGGCCAAGACTGATTATAAGAGGAAGATTGAGGATATTTTTTTATAGCAATAACATGAGGCAGGTGTGGCAAGGGATTCAACAAATTACCAACCATCAACCGACCAATGTCATCCCTGCTGAAGGGGATGCTTCATTGACAAAGGAACTGAATCATTTCTTTGCTCGCTTTGAAGTGGAGACATCGGAGACAGCTAAAATACAACCACCAGCCAATTGTAGCCCCCACCTCATTGTGGAGGAACAGGAGGTGAGGAGCATTCTGAAGGCTGTGGACCCTAGAAAGCACCCTCTCCCCTCTTTGGAAGAGCTTTATCGCTCCTGCTGCCTTAAGAAAGTTCAAAGTATTCTCAAAGATCCATCTCATCCTGGGAACCCTTTTTTTAAACTATTACCACCTGGCAGACGGTACAGAATATTAAAATCAAGCACAAATAGGCTGAAAAACAGCTTCTATCCCAGGGCAGTAGCTCCTTTGAATTCTACTGTATAGTGCAGTGTTGGTGCGCTGTTGCGGGTTTTCGGTTCAATGTGTGGAGTGTGAAGGGTGTGTGTTTGTGTTTATTTTCATGGTCATGATGTGCACTGAAGGTGGTGTTTGATTTCGTTGTACGAGGTGCAAGGACAATAAAGTAAACTAAACTTCCAGTTAAGCTAGTTTATTGTCATGCCAGTACACAAGAATCTAGTCAATTCATGGTCAGCACTAAATTGTTGCTAGATAAAAGTCACTGGGATTCAAGTGGAGTTTAGACTTAGTTTTAGACCATTTGTGGGAACTTAAAAACCGTAAGCTGATCACTGTCTTGATTCCACCCCCAGCTCTGCCTGCTCTCCCCCTACAGAAGATGATGTTATCTTAGCAGTTATATCAATCAACAGACAGGAAAGAGTCTCTCTAAACTTAGTTCAGTTCAGATGACCTGGGCTTCAGTTCCTCTCTAAGCCATATGAAAATTACAGCAGAGAGGGCCTTCCAAAGTCCAAGTGGACATCTTCCCCAGCAATATCTGGAGGTGCTGGTTGGTTTCCTCCAGAGCAGTGCTGCCCTTAACCCACATTGTTCCAGAAGAGAACAAAGGTAGCCTTGACCCTGAAGGTAGACCCAGTTTTCTGGATAACCCCCATCACTTAGAGGTGACCCTTCCCTTCGGTTGGGTATCCTGTTGGGTAAACAGATCTCCAGATCTTCTGCTGCTGCTGCTGCTGGTGGTGGTTGTGTGTGTGTGTGTGTGTGTGTGTGTGAGAGAGAGAGAGAGAGAGAGAGAGAGAGAGAGAGAGATCAGTGAGACTTGTAGCGCCAAGATGCTTGGAGAGAACCAGTTTTGACTTCTCAGCTGTAGACCAATTTTTACAATATTCAGATTTTGCAGGGTGGGTTGTTTTCATAGTCTTAAAACCTCCTGCAGTGTGGAAAGCTGGAGCAATAGCCAGACTATAGTTTTAATTGATACTAAATCTAGGTTGCTGCTTTCTCTTTCTCTCTTTTTTTTATAATGTGGAGGCTTAATACTTAAACATCTTCCAGAATTGGTGGGAGACCAAAAAAAGAATAAAAAAAGAAAAGCCGTCCTCAGTACTTAGGTTAAGACTGCAGTCCTAAGCATGCTTGCTTCCCATTCTCTAAAATCAAAGTCACTTAGGAAGCCGGATGAGCCACAGACATGAAAATTCATCTACAGGATTTCCCTCTTAGAAACGCCAGCCTGCTGCGAGCTGATAGATTCTCCCCTTTCCAGTTCTTTAAACTTAAAAATAAGTAATTTTTTTTTTTTTAAAGAAAAGATTCACCCGGCATTGTATCCCTTTGGCCTGATGGGGCTGTTTTGGAGGGTTTTGAGCCCTCTGTCTCCAAGGGAAGGGAAGAGCGGCCGAGATCTGTGTTATGGGAGGGAGGACTCTACCTTGTGCAGTTGCTGTACCTTTAAATGCCTGGAGCTGGGGGTGGGGGGGGGAGATGCTGGGCTCCCTTCCCCTTAATAAGCCGCTGTCCATCTAGTGGGGAGAAGAAGCGGGCGAGGGGACCCAAGTGAATCCGGGGGTCCAGGGTGAGGGAGGAGGCCGGAACGATGCGAGGCGCTCCTTGCCCCTCCCCGCTCGGAGCTCCAGAAAAGGAGCCCCCTTCTCCCCCGCCGGCCTTCCGCCTCTTCCGCCCCCCGCCTCTCTTCCTTCTGCCGCCCCCCGGCTGGTGCCAGGGCCCCCTCCCCAAAGGACAGCTCTGAAGGCCGGCATGGGGGAGCTCCGCCCGCCCGCCCGCCGGAGCCGGAGCGAGTGAGCTTCCAGTCGCAGCGGGGTGGGGCGGCCGGGGGAGGCGCGGGGAAGAGAATGAAAACAGTCCTGGGGGAGCTCCGAGGGGGACGGAGCGCGTGCGGGTGTGTGTGTGTGTGTTTGTCTGTGTGCGAGTGAGGGGGGCGGGAGAGTGCGTGAGATCGAGACGGTCACAGACACTGCATTGCTGCTGACCCGGAGGCTCTCCCGCAAACACGCCGCGGGCAAAATGCTGCTTTGCCCAGGAACGGCGGAGCAACTGGGCCACCCGAGCAGCAGCGGCGGCGGCGGCGGCGGCGGCGGCTGCAGCAGCAGGTGGAAGGCACCGCGGGGGCTGTGAGACCCTTTGTCTGGTCTGTGGCGTTGCTTTCTCGCTTCCCCCCCCCCCCACCCTCCTTATATGTTGGCCGTTGGCCTTTGCCCACGCCGCCCCCTCCCCACTCTGACTATTGCCCGGGGCGGCTCGAAAGGACCCCCGTCGGCGGCCCCCGGCCCGGCCCGCTCTGCCCCTCCCGGCCCCCGGCCACCTTGCTGCTCCGCGGGCCCAGGAGGGCTGTCTTCCCCCCGGCAGTAAGGCAGGAGGAGACGGATCCGGAACCGCCCCCCCTCCCGCCTCTGGAGAGAATGTGCCAGCGGCCAAGCCCGGCTCCCTCGGCGGCTCTGGGCGTTTGGTGCATCGTTTAAGGGGGCGGTTTGTTTTTGGTTTTTTTGTTGTTGTTTTTTGTTTCCCCGGCTTTCGCCTCCCCCCTCCCGCCCCACCTTTTTGAGAATTTGCGAACTGCGTTACATGCATGTCCAGTGGGGGAAGGTTTAATTTTGACGATGGAGGGTCCTACTGTGGAGGTTGGGAGGACGGCAAGGCGCACGGCCACGGCATCTGCACCGGCCCGAAGGGGCAAGGCGAGTATGCGGGCTCCTGGAGTCACGGCTTCGAAGTGCTGGGCGTCTACACCTGGCCCAGCGGGAACACCTATCAGGGCACCTGGGCGCAAGGGAAGCGCCACGGCATCGGCGTGGAGAGCAAAGGGAAGTGGGTGTACCGAGGCGAATGGACTCACGGATTTAAGGGACGCTACGGGGTGCGCGAGTGCACCGGCAACGGGGCCAAGTACGAAGGCACCTGGAGCAACGGACTGCAGGATGGCTACGGAACAGAGACCTACTCGGATGGAGGTAAGCAGCGACTTCCCCACCTTCTCCTGCCGGCTGAAGCGCTGCACGCCGCCCTTTTAGACCCACCTGCCCGACGGGGATGTTTTTAAAAGGAGGAGGAGGAGGAGGAGGAGGAGGAGGAGGGCGAGCCGTCTTCGGCCAACCCTGCGTGTTAACCCCAGTCCGGTCCTTGACGTTCAGCCAGCTACGGAATTAAATCTTTCTGGCTGAAAGGAAGGCCCTTTTTCCAAGGCGGGTTTGCAGGCTGGAGACTGGTTCAGACAATCTCTGTCTCTCCACCTAGCCCAGGACTGATTGGGCATAAACAAGATGGGGGGTCAGTAAATGGATCTTGTGTGTGTGTGTGTGTGTGTGTGTGTGTGTCCGTCTGTGCAAAGAGTTCCCCTTCCTGGTACTGAAGGCTCCAGGGTCCAGGGAGGGTTGTGGGAAAGGAGGAGAGGACTTGCAATCAGTAGTATGGCAGCGAGTTGGGCAGCTTGGAAAGGGCTGGTATAAAACTCCTTCAAGGGATAGGTGGCTTCTGTTCGATACTGATGAGATTTGCTCAGGAAAAAGCTCTCTGTGGATTCGGTCTTCTGGACCAGATCGGGGTTCCTGCCGTTTTGTTCGTCCTGTTCAGCATCTACCTCATGAGACAACCATTTCTGAAAGAAAGTCTGGCCCTCCATTCCTCACACGACAACTAACCCTACAGAATATGATGGGGTGGAAGGGTTGAAATCTTGCTCTTAAAAACCCCTGCCTTGGCCAGACAATTCTCTCCAGGGTGAAACTGTATTGCAAATTCTTCCTCTTTTTTTAATTTCCCTCCAAGCCTGGCGCTCCACTCCACAGTTAATTTGATAACCGGTTGCTATTCACGGGAGATTCTTCTTGTGGCGAATGTTTGGCTGGGTGTATGTGGAGCACCCAGAGGCCGATAGGAACAGCAGCTGCTTCTTGGCTTTGGGAAGGAGCTTCAGGGGCTATTGCAGAGGGAAGGTGGAGATGTGGACTGACTAAGCAGAAGCAACGAAGAGGACGAAATGTAAGATTGAGGTCTTGCCCCCAGCAGCTTTCCTCTGGAATGGCCTGAATCACTCCATCCCCGGTTAAGTGGCTGCTTCCTCTGCTAACCTTTCAGTGTGCAGGCCCCAGGCCTACTTACCACATCCCTGGAGTAAAGCAGCCAGCAGGTCTTGAGTCTTACCGTCACGTAGCAGCCTCTATAAACGCAACCCTTCCTTTTTTCCTCTCTGGCTCCCTCTCTCCCTCCCCACCCCCCCTCCACATGCCTGCTTTGGAGCTGTGTTCAGCTGAGAATACAGCCTCCGCTTTTCAAAGGCCCTGTGGGAAGAGCTCAGGAAAGGAAAGGCTGAAGGGGAAAATGTATTTCTGTGAAATAGAATTTGATGATTGGAAGCAAAGGGAGGAAGGCAGGAACTGAGCAAACTTTATTTGATTTTTGCAAAGGCAGGTGGCTGGGCCTGGGAATTCGTTTTGCGAATTGCACTTGCAATGAAGCAAGGGAGGGAAGCCAAGTGCTCCATCTTTTTGGCTTTATTTACATGGCTTATATCATCCCCCTCTCCCCCAGAAACCTTCATCCTCAGTGCCCAGGTTTCTCTGAACTCAGGGCTGAAGGAAGCTCCATCTGTGTTTATTATCTTGGAGTGAATCCTCAAAAACTGCCCTGAAGGAGTGCAGTGACTGGAATTCCTTTCCTCCCCATGGGCTACCAGGCTGAGGAAAGTGGGCTGGAAGTGTTCTTGGCCTACCCATGCCTTTACGCAGAAGCCATGCAGGCACGGTTGTACAAGTACTGCAGTGCTGCAATCCCCAATGAAACCTGAGAGAGAGAAAATGCATATATTCAACCAAAGAGGAGATAAATGTGCAGAGCCTCCATAACCTCGACGAGGCAACGGCCTGCTTCAGACACGGAAAGAACCAGAGAAACAAACCTCAGGTTGATGGTGAAAATTGACTCTGGGGATGTGGAAAAATTCTATCCGACCTCACGGAGAGCTAGTTTGTGGGGAACATGGAAGGTATGGAGTGGTCCTGGTCCTACTGGTGGTCAGCCTGGAAATGGGGCTGCACACAGCCCTCAAATTTATGTCCCGCTCAAATTCTCATCTCTCCTATTTTGTCCCTTTGCTTTCTTGATGGTGCCAAGGGAAAAGAACCCACTTGAATCGTTGAAAAGTGCAGGAGAGGTCCCACTGAGCATGCCATTCCTCTTGGTCAGAGCTTCTTCTCTAGGCCTCCTGACCATGACTTAGCAAACCTCCTACCCCTGGGCCACAGCATTCCAGAGGTATGAGGGGTAATTGCATTGCCCTGGGAAAGGATGGTTCCCCAGCTTCCATTCAAAACAGAGACAGCTCCTGGAAATTAAGATTCCTGTAGCTCCTCAACCCATCTGCTGGGAGCTTGTTGCTTCCTGAAATGTCAAAAATAATCTACCATATGCCATTTTTAAAAACTACAGACAGACCTCAGTCTAATAAGCAGATCCTCCTGTGCTGAGGATTTAGTAATATCAAAATAAAAGCTGTTGTGCCTTAACTCAAAAGTCTAGGAGATTGACACACCGGCAAACCCCATCCAGAGGCCTTCCCTTCATTGTCAAACCAGGAGGGACTGAAGGCCCATGTCCCTTAACTTGCTGTTGGAATAAATGCTCCAAACAGCTCTGTTTCCCAGTGGACGTGGGAAAAGCACACAGTCAGGAGGTGTTTGTCTTGGAATTCCCACATAGCAGTTCCCTATCTATGTCAGTGCTGCCATATGCCCCAGTACCCAACCTATTCACAGATGCTCTCATCTCTGTGTTTGAGTTGGGTTTCAGAAGCAAAACGTGGATGACTCTCCCTGAAATGCATCAGAGAAGTCCCAGCTGTAGGTTTTTTCAGGGGCATCAATGTAACACAGCTCAGGCCTCCCCCCCACTCCTCTTTTCCAAGGACAACCCACCCAACACCTGGATCTCATAATATTTATTTTCACTCAAGCCCATCCTGTGTGAAGTTTGTACATAATATCCCATCATCCCGTTGACTCTTCAGGAGAAAACAGGATGGTTTCTACACACACTTCCTTGTGTGTAGATAAAAGTTGACTTTGTGACACCCCCCCCCTTCCCTCCCTCTTCCTTGTTTCTAGGCATTTCTGGCAGCACCATTTCTACCTTTAAAAGTGGGTCTACATCAACCCAAAGTCATTTTTCACATTTCCAAGACACAAATCACTGGAGCAACCCAAACAATAAGAGAGGAAGTGAAGGAGAGCAGGTCTCCATTTATAGGTCTCAGAATTACAGTCTGCTTTATTTTTATTTTTTTGCTTTAAAAAGCCTTCAAGCAGTTCATGTGTCCTCACAATCTCTATTTTAGCTGCTTTATATTTGGAAGTTCAAGCATAGCTGGCAGAACAATACCAAAAGGGACCCACTCCTGGAAATGATAACACAAGGCTGTAGTAATTGAGTCAGGCTGAGGCAAGCGATTCGGATTAACCGAGCCGGATCCCCAGAATATTCAAAGCACCTTCAGTTGAATGTCCAGCAATGTGACCTTTTAAAAACAGGCTTGTTACATCCAGCATTTCCTTCTTTCTCCCTTAAATGCTTTTCACGTCTCAGGACCTTGGAGAGCACCTAACTCACAGTCAGGCCGAAAGGGTGTGCCTTAACTAAGCATTGTTTGCCCTACAGCACTTACAGGTTTACAACCCCAGTTGAGCCCAAAATTTCCGTGGCTAAGCGAAAGCAGTTGTTAAGTGAGTTTTGCTCCATGTTATGACCTTTCTTGCCCCAGTTCTTAAGTGAATCACTGCACATGTTAAGTTAATCTGACTTCCCCATTGACTTTGCTTCTCAGGTGGTCCTAAAAGGGGAGTCACATGACCTCAGGGTATTACAATCATCATAAATATGAGTTGCCAAACACCCAAATTTAGATTTTGTGACCATGGGGATGCTGCAATGGTCCTAGGTATGAAAAGTGATCAAAAGTCACTTTTTTCAGTGCCGTTGTAACTTTGAATGGTCACTGAAAGTACTGTTGCAAGTCGAGGACTACCTGTGCTCTCTCTGCTCCTTAAAACCTCCCTTTCTGAAATGGTGGGTGGTGGGTGAAGGCCAGGATGATTCTCCAGAATCCCAGCCAGCATGGCCTTTATCCACGTTTGCTGCCAATCCCCTGGGAGTTATAGTCTCAACGCCCAGCATGAAGATGTGGGAGCTGCTCTCTTTTCAATCCCGTGCGAAGCTATGGCACATCCAGATGGCAACTGTGAACGCAGTTGCAAATCTATGTCAAGAGGTGTATCTGGTGTACTTTAATCCCTTGTAGTCCACATGGTGTCAGTTTCATCCTTCCTTGGCTCCTGAAAGTCCAGAGAACAGCAAGCATGGGACAAACCTGAAGCATAAGAGAAGTGGAGGAGCTGCAAGGGTTTCCTCCAGTGCTTTTTTTTTGGGGGGTAGGCGGTGAAACGAGCAGTTTGTGGGATCTTTGATGGGCCCCCATAAATGACTGCACTGAAAGTCACAGGCCACAAGGGTCCTTCCTTTGCATCAGAAGGTGAGAATTTGGGAGGAGAATCCATGTTCTGCAGACCATAGATGAATCTTTCAGGAGAAGGTATGGCATGGCTTATGGTGTCCCAATGACCGAGGCTGACCAAAAAATTACATTTGATTAAAGTTAAAGTCAGTTTAATTAAAATGATAAGAAGACTGCCCTTGGATTTAATTCTCTTTCCCTCCCCTCCAATCATGCTCAAATGCTGCAGCCCAGGATTTCTGGTGGGGAGATAGCTCCATGTTGGGGAAGATTCTTGCAGACAACATCCAGTTTTCTTCTTCTTATCTCTCAGCTATGTTTTTAAGGAGGGCAGCATTACAATAAAACCGATGGAAGTTTTTAATGTAAATTGGTGCTTTCCGACTTTGGCAACTTTAAGGTGTCTGGACTTCAACTCCCAGAATCCCCAGAATATTGGAAGTTCAAGGACTCTTTGGGAAAGGCTGCTCTGCAGGAAGCATTTGTCTCTCTCGCCATGCCTCTCTGTATTTCGAGGCTTCTGCAGCGATTAAGAGCTTAGTTTAACTGAGAAATGGGGCAAGATTAGAGAGTTTACGATGAGGATTACTGAATTTGATGATTAGCAAAGAGAAAGGGGGAGAGCGAGAGAAAATTAGGCAGATTCTCCTGTATTTTGTACAGGCAGCATATTAGAATTAATTAGCTCAATGGATTGAGAAGCTTTCAGCATTCTGCCTGCTTGAGGATCCAGCTTCGAATGGGAAGCCCCGATCCTGATCCTGGTCTCAAGGGTGGAGCAGATAGTGGGACCAGTTTGTTTCCCAACTGGGAATGGGTCGAGCGTGTTTCACTGGACAAAGCAGAGCTGGTGGGGAAATCAGAGTTTCCCCAGGTGGAGATAGTGCTTGGCTTACAACAGTTCGTTTAGTGACCTTTTGAGGTTTCAATGGCACTCTGAAAAAAAGGGGCTTGTGACCATTTTTCACACGGTGGTTGCAGCATCCCCACAGTCCCGTGATCAAAATCCAGGTGCTTGGCAATTGACTCGTATTTATGATGGTTGTGGCGTCCTGGGCTCACGCGATCCCCTTTGGCAAAGCTTCCGGCAAGCCAAGTCAACGGGGAAGCCAGATCCGCTTAATAGCTGTGTTCCTAGCTTAACAACTGCAGGGATTCACTTTGCGGCTGGGGCAAGAAAGGTTGTAAAATGGGGCAAAACTCACTTAACCACTGTCTCGCTTAGTAACAGAAACTTAATCGTGATGGTAAGTCGAGGGCTGTCTGTACTCACCTGCCGTGTAAGTTTATTACTCTTACCAGAAAGAATTACAGAAATAATGGAAGAATCAGAATCAGAATAGGGATGGAAGGGGCCCTGGAGGTCTTCTAGTCCAGCCCCCTGCTCAGGAAGGAGACCCTATCCCACTTCAGACAAGTGACTGCCCAGTCTCTTCTTAAAAGCCTCCAGTGAGTTAATTATCCTCCCCGTGAAGAAGGTTCTCCTCCGTTTCCGGGTTGCTTCTACATGGCTAGGCTCCAGCAGCGTGGTGCCCAACTTCCTCCTCCCCCCCCCCCCCCCCCATCCAAGAGTGGCTGCGAGGTCCTTGGGCACAGCTGGCCCATGTGGCAGTGACGTTCCCCTCGGGCCCCCGGAGCTCCTGGGAATCCATGCCTCGTGCCCTCCAAGCCACTTGCTTCTGTAGTATTGCCATAGATACCGCTCGCTCAGCTGCTCCTGAATCATCCTGCCGAGGCCTGCCTGGGTCGCCCACACGGCTGCCGTGGCGGAGGGAAGATCCATTCCTGTCAAGGGGAGGGTACAGGGAGCCCTCCACTCGCCCAAGCCCATTTAGCGACCGTTGGAGTTACAACCGCACTGAAAAACAAGTGAGTTGTGACCTTTTTTCACACAACCGGTGCAGCATCCCCAGGGTCACATGATCAAAATTCAGGTGCTTAGCCACTGACTCATATTTATGACCGTTGCAGTGTCCCAGGGTCATGTCATCCCCTTTTGCGACCTTCCGGCAAGCAGCGTCAACAGGGAAACCAGGTTCCCTTAGCAACCCAGTTACTAACTTAACAACTGCAGTGATTCACTTAATAGCTGGGGCATGCAAGGTCATAAAATGGGGCAAAACTCACTTAACAGCTAGCTCGCTTAGCAAGAGAAATTTTGGGCTCAATTATGCGGTCATAAGCCGAGGACTACCTGTACGGATGGAAGAATTATACTGGTTCATAGCAAGCACCCCTAGGACGATCACTTGGGTTGGAAGGCACTCCGGCCCAGGGGTGGGATTCTACCAGTTCGCACCTATTCACTAAAACCGGTTGTTAACATCCTAAGCAGTTTGGAGAACCGGTTGTTAGAAGAAATTACCAGCCTAATCCTGTACGGAAGACAGGAAGGAAACATTCTGGTGTTGCTTACAGAAACTGCCTCTCCGTTAACCCTTATTACATTCTTGGCAGGACTAGACTTCCTGTCTCTGGAACTTCTCTGGAGTTTTTCCCCCCTCCTTTGCTGGTACTTTGCTTGTGTGGAGTCACCATTCAAAGTTACAATGGCACTGAAAAAAGTGACTTATGACCATTTTTCACACTTACGACTGTTGCAGCATCCCCACAGTCACGAGAGGCCAGGTGAGGAGATGCGTGCCTCGATGTGAGTGATATTGAGTTGGCCACACCCAGCCAATAACATGACCACTAAGCCATGTCCACCCAGTCACATGACCACCAAGCCACGCCTACCACCTAAGCCACGCACAGAACTGGTTGTTAAAAAATTTGAATCCCATCCCTGCTCCAGCCCAGCCCATTTTTTCCCCAGACCACCCAGTGCTCAACAATGGCTTGTTGCTTAATCTTGGTTACACTGTGGCAGCTTGTCTGTGAAGCTGCAGGAGGACTCGGCTTCAATTGAGCAAGAGGAATTTGTGAGCAGTCTGGAGGCAGGGCCACCTGGGTGTGGATGGGGGGCAAACGATGGCATATTTTTAGTGATTGTACCATGAGGTCATGATCTGCAAAAGATGCCACACTCTTTGCCTTGAAGCTCCATCAGGAGATGGATGATGAAAGGCCTGGTCAGCTGTCCTTCACTTCCTTCCATAAATGGCCATTCAAGAAAATCAATTCCTGGCTTGGAACTGAAGGGAGTTGCTTGTAGTTTGGACAAGTATTTGCTCACCTTTATGTACAGCTGAGTTTCTCGACCTTAATGTGTGTGGACTTCAACTCCCAGTATCCCCGGGCAGAATGGGCACAGTGATGTCCAAGCAGACTTCCACACAGGCCCAGGTTTCAACTCATAATGTCCTAGCCTTAACTTCCAATTTAACCTTGAGACTATTTCTCAAAGCAGATCTTTTAGATCAAGTCTCCTCATGCAGGAAATAAAATTAAAAATTGATGACCTTGTCTAAAGGGAAGATGGCAGACAGACAGACTCAGGGGGAAGAAAGAGGGAAAATAAACCTTAATCCACATTCAAAGGCCAACTTAACTTCACAATGAAGAGCACTGGGTGGTTCCGTTCAGTTATCAAATCCATCTCCCATCAGGCCAGAAACTTTCTAGCTAATCATGAGCAGAATAGCGTCTTCAGCCTCAACATTCTTATCTGGCAAATGAATTTGACCATGTCTTCATAGGCTGTGGCAAAAAAATGGGAATAGGTGATTCTTCTAGTGCTACTAAAATAGAATCTGTGATTACTGAGTTCAGAAGCACCTCCAACCGGGCCGTAAAATCCTATCCTACGTTCTGAAACTTGGACTCTACCTAGTGAGATTCTACCCAACTCTCCCTTGTGGAGACGGATGAAAACAAGCCTTTTGGTTCTCTCGGGAGGGTACAAAGCAGTAAGCTGCACCTGTTTCACAAACAAAGAAAATGCTGGAAGAATATCGTCTCTAGGAACAGTATAGGGCAAGAGGCTACATTGAGCAGGGTTTTCCCCCTGATCCAGCTTCCAAGGCCATTAAGAAAGGTTGCAGAAAGGCCTTCCCAGATAGTTACCTCTCCCTCCCTCCCTCCCTCCCTCCCTCCCTCCCTCCCTTCCTTCCTTCCTTCCGTGCATCTGTCCCAACATTAACAATGCTTGAGAGTGAATGTCAGTCCTTGAGTAGTAATTAAATGGCACCACACAAACATTCACACTGACACACAATATTAGCTAAGCGTGGGAAGAGCAAATACGAACAATAAGATTTGTGGGACTAAAAACAAGTTTAAAAATAATTAAGGGAAAATACACACACACACACATATCTCAGCTTCAGGAGAGCTCAGCATACTCAGTAGAGACTGAATCCTCACTGTGACGACTCCAGGATGGAGAATAGAGCAGCCTCGCCTGGTCAGCTACGCTATTTTGTGCCTCAGAACAGATACTGGCTTTGGGTATAGAACAGCTATTGGAGTTATGACAGAGAGCAAGCCTGGCTCTTGCCATATCTGCTTGCTATGCACAGAGAGAGGGAGGGAGGGAGAGAGGGAGGGAGGGAGAGGGAGGGAGGGAGGGAGAGAGAGAGAGAGAGAGAGGGAGGGAGAACATGCATGTGCATATTTTAACCGTTTCTACTTTTCAATGGTTAGAAAGCTTACAGCAAGTCCCCCCCCCTCTCCTTTTTCAGCCAAGGTGTCCTGTGTTTGCAATGATGCTTCTCAACTGCCACTTCCCCGTCCACCATTGGAGGCCGATGGAGGAGACTCCCGGCCCTCCCACCCAGAAATCCAGATGGAAGTTCTCCTAGATTGGTGTGCGGTGGTTTCCCGTTGCACGCTCCACATTTCAAGCCAAAGTCTCTCGCCATTTTCTTCCTGGCATTCTTCCCCCCACCCCGGGTTCGCCCTGGCCCAGAATGCTGGCTTGCTCAGCTCCCCTGTGCCAATCATTTCTTCTTCATGTTCACAAGGGCTTGCTCAGCTCCCAGAGAAATTGATTCTCCCTAGTTCTTCAGATACAATACAATACTATATTCCTTTACTATCACAATGTCTTCCCTTTTCATCTCAGGTTCTCTCTTTAATCCTCTCCCACTTATTCCAAGCAGAGAGGAGCTGTGCCAACACCTCTGCCTTCGGCGTGAGTCTCCTTGGCGCCTGCTGCCCGCCAGCCTCTGGGGGAAGAGAGTTCAGTGCCTTGGCCTCTTTCAAAGGAGTAGGTGCCAAGGATATCCCCACCCCTGTCCTTTCCATGCCAGGCCAGGTGGTGAGTGAAGCAGCTAAAAGGAAGAGTAGGAAGACAAACAAGACATTTGGTGGCCAAAATTCATGATTATGTTCATACATGGGGACCCAAGAAAGGGCTACAGGGTAGTGTATTGGACCATTGAGTCACAGGAGAAGAACCTGGATCTCAGGCCAAGAAGAGATTCCATTCTGGCTGGACTCATCCAACCTCACACACCACCAAGCCACATTTTGGCCGAGGGTATGGTGTGACCATGGACAACAGTTGGGGGTTCAACTCTGTTTATGACCACAGCTTTTGATTAGTCTTCAATGCCTCAGCGATGCCTCAGCGACTGCATTAGGTGCCCATCTGTTGCTCCTCTTCCTTGCTCCATTTGAATTACCCACCCATGGCTCTTATTTATTTATTTATTCAGTTTATATGCCAGCCATCAAAACAGAAACAAAGGCAAAGGCAACTCCTGGGGAAAAGGCACACAGTGATTTCTTATATGATCCACTTGCTCTGGTTCAGGGATGGCATGTTGGTGCTCCTTTTGTTGGTCAGCCCAATATTTTCCCCATTTCCTGGAGAATTAATTGTTGGACACTTGAGTCAACAATCTTGAGAAAAGCTACATATTCCTCCACATCGACCTAGGTCCACCTGAGTGGAAACCAAGTGCCTCTGACAAATGGATTTGCCCAACACAGAAATGCTTGTTTGGGGGGTTAACATACTTGTAAACCTAACCATTGTGGACCCCTTATTAAATGAGAATACTGTGGCTTATTCGTCCAAATCTTGGTGAGGCAACCATGATGAGTGAACCAATTCTGGAGACTTCCTTAGGATGCATTTCCACCTGAGAAAGGCCCTTCATAAGGCTAATTGATAGTTTCCTGTGGAGTCCTTGGTGCTTCTTGATCCTTCTTTTCTATTGATAGTTTCCTGTTTTAAGATTCAGCTTGGTTTGTCCTTTCCCTGACCAGCATTTGGGGATTATCCCTAAATTACCCATTAATCAGCTTTTATCTCTTCAACGTCCACTTGGAGGGAAGAGGGACACTGTGTCATTAACATTTTTCAACTGGATGCACATAGATCTTCTTTCTGTTACAGTGAAATTATATCAACATTACCCAGAAACAAAAGTCTGCTTTGTAGTTGTTTTTTCTACAGAAAGTGAGCTACAGGTCTCAGGGTCTTATCTTCCAGAAAAGTAGATGGCCAAACAAGGTCGCAGGTTTTGGGGTCCATAAAAGCACAACAGATGTTGTTATTTCATCTCTTGTTATTTGGTAGAGAATAGGAAGAGATAATTTAGGATTTCCCGCCTTTGGAAAGCTTGATTGGATGAAGGTGAGCAGATGCACTGGGGAGCCCTTGCCAACAACCTGCCTTGTTCCGACCCTGATAAATAAATGTAACTGCAAGTTACAATAGAAATGTGCCTGTCCACACCACTGCCTGTTCATTGCTGGAATGAATGCTTTGCACATTCACAAAATAGTCACATCCCAGATTTTAAAAACTGCACAAAAAGGAATAGCACAAGAAATGCTGAAATGCAACAATGAAGGAAAAAAGTCTGAGCATTCCCTGTCATAACTAAGTGAACAAATCATGGCATCTCCCAAGATGTGTGAAAAATAGAGGAATTGCATTTTTATTTTCTAAAAGCAGCCTGACCTGGTCTGTGCCTAAAATCAAGCCTGCGTTACTTTTTATTCTCTTAGTCTCTCCCTTTAAAAAGCTGTCTGTTTTTATCTGATATTTGATGGTTGAATCTGTACGTCTTTCTGTCGTGCCCAAAGGACAGAGCAGAACCTTTAAGTTTATTCACAACTAGACCTATTTGCAGGGGGAATAATAGCTAATGGCTAGTTGAAATATGATAAATGTAAACTTAATTTGAAGCTGTTCTTTCTGGGGGTGGACCTGCAGCTTCTTGAACTCTGCTGCAGCACCGTTTTTGTTTTGACCTCGTAATGCAGATGAACCTGCTGGCAAAGATTTCTATTCCACACTCCTTCTGTTTGTCCAATAGGTTTCTGTTGAGAATGGGTCACGGTCCTTTCGATGATTGTGGGTAAGGGAGAGAAGGAGGAAGGAAGGAAGGGAAAGGAGGGAAGAGGGAGGGAAGGAAGGAAGGAAGGATGGAAGAGGGAGGGAAGGAAGGAAGGATGGAAGAGGGAGGAAGGGAAGGAAGGGAAGGAGAGAGGCAGGGAAAGGGGGGAAGGAGGAAGGGAGGGAGGGAGGAAGGGCAAGTGAGATGAGCAAAAGCTGGATCAGAGCTTTTTGGTGGTGTTGGTGACTCTTAGCTCAGGTTTCAGGGAGAGAAGAGAATGCAGCCGCAAGGATAACTGTGCTGATGGGTTGGGGTATGAAGCAGCAGGGGCCAGTGAGCAAAGAGATTGAACGAGTCCCCCTCCAGAACTTTGCAGGTGTTCCTTTGGGTTCCTCCTTCCTGGGCTGCTGGACGACTGCTTTTGCAGCACTCAATTCAAGCCCTCACATGACCCTTCAGCCCAGGGAGAGGTCAGGGTGAAAAGCAGACTCCTAGGCTGCAGTCACAGATGATGAGACAAATCACATGGGGGGGAGGGGGGAGAAGTCATGGCTTGATCCAGAATCTGTTGGAAGATTGTCAAAAATATCTGTGTAAGCTGGGCTGAGGTGCTCCTTGGAGACGCACAGGATGTAAACAGGATGAAGCCCTTCTAAGAGATTGTTGGTAAGCAGATGCTAGGAGGTGCAGAGTACTGACCCCTGCTGGACCAGCCAGGAACTGCTCTGCGGTGGGTTTTCAGCAACAGAGCCCTGGCACAATACCCCCCGCCGCCGCCTCGCCCACCCACAGCCACCTGTCAAAAGCTTCATCCCACGTTCTGGTGGCAAATTATTTTGGCTTCGCTTGCTGAGTTGCCCTCCCCCACTCCCAACCTGCAAAAGGAATCTCAATCCCTTCCAGAAATGGAAGTTTGGACAAAGACCTTCTCCCTAGGAAAGGCAGCTGAGGGGTCCATGGCGCTCTCCAAGCTCAGTTGCTATCCTTGCATTTCATTACTCAAACTAGGGATCATCATCCGTGCTAGTTTTAAGAAGAAGCTGCTTTTAAAGAGTATTGTGAACTCAAATGGAATGTCCCGAAGGTTGTGTGGTGAGTATAAGCGTGGCCCCACGGCACCACCAGGCCAGACAGTGCGGCTGAGAAGGCTTGGTTGTGACCCTCCTGCTAACTCTGTTTCCTTTCCTTCCCCCTCTCGCTCGCAGGCACATACCAAGGCCAGTGGGCCGGAGGGATGCGTCAGGGCTACGGCGTTCGGCAGAGTGTCCCATACGGCATGGCTGCGGTTATCCGGTCGCCATTAAGAACGTCGATCAACTCTTTGCGCAGCGAACACACCAACGGCACGGCATTGCACCCAGATGCGTCCCCTGCCGTGGCTGGGAGCCCCGCTGTCTCAAGGGGGGGATTTGTCCTGATGGCCCACAGTGACGCGGAGATCCTGAAGAGCAAGAAAAAGGGCCTCTTCCGGCGTTCCCTGCTGAGCGGCCTCAAGTTGCGCAAATCCGAGTCCAAGAGCTCTTTAGCCAGCCAGCGGAGCAAGCAGAGTTCCTTCCGAAGCGAGGCGGGCATGAGCACCGTCAGCTCCACCGCCAGCGATATCAACTCCACCATCAGCCTGGGCGAAGCCGAGACCGAGATCTCCGTCATCGAGGATGACATCGATGCCACCACCACGGAGGTTTACGTGGGCGAGTGGAAGAACGACAAGAGGTCCGGCTTCGGCATCAGCCAGCGCTCTGACGGCCTCAAGTACGAAGGGGAGTGGGCCACCAATAAGCGTCACGGCTACGGCTGCATGACCTTCCCCGACGGCACGAAGGAGGAGGGGAAGTATAAGCAGAACATTCTCGTCAGTGGCAAACGGAAGAACCTCATCCCCTTGAGGGCCAGCAAGATCCGCGAGAAGGTGGACCGTGCCGTGGAGGCGGCCGAACGGGCGGCCACCATCGCCAAGCAGAAGGCGGAGATTGCAGCTTCCAGGTAGGCTGTTGACAATGGCCTGGGCGGGGTTGACCAGCAAGGAGAAAGAGGAGGAGGAGGAGGACATGCGTTCTTGCGGTTAGAGTTTTTTGGAAGGCATGAGTTTGGGATCCACTCTTTAGATCCTCCAGAGAATCTGAGTTTGCAACATCTGGTGAATAGTGCTGATGGAGAACCGGTGGAGTTGTGCTTCCAGTAAGTTGGAGAAGGCTACATGTAGCTTTTTTGCTGAGTGGGTCAATGTGCACCTTGTAAGGTTCCTGGTCCTCTGGTGGCAGTCAACTGCAACCTGAACTCAGTTACGGAATCTAGCAGCCATATCGTAATAGCATCTCTTCTCCTCAGCTAGGAGACAAAAAGAAACAAGGGAACAGCAGCAGTTCCTTGAGTGGCATCATCTAAATCAGAGCTCGGAATCCATCACCGTCCGGGAACAATTTACTGGGAGGGATTCTTTCCCCCCTGATACAATCGCTGTCTGTGTTAAAACTTCCTGCTGGGTGTATCCTTTGCCTCAATCCATTCCAATCAACTAAAAACCCAGGTTTTATCCTTGGTGTTTTTCAATGGTGCAATGAACCAAATTCTACAGAGCAAGGAGTGTGCAGGCTAGCTACTTCTTGGGCAATTCTTTTGCTCAGCGTAATGGTCAGGAATCGATTGCTTGGGGTTTGTAAGAATGGAGGAGAGGACCTTGCATTGAGATCACCCATGCTCCATCTTTTGCATTTGCCCTGCCTGGAGAAATTGGGGCTCTGCTTCTCCCCTCAGGGCCTGAAAATCCCAGGAGCAGATAAGTAATATAAAAGACACACAGCGCTGCATCCTAAGTTTTTTGGGAAAGTGTGTAGGGTGTTTTAGAGTGCAGGTTCTACGGCAGAATTAGCACCAGTAATTTAACTTCTTGTCCCAAGTCAGTGGGAAATTGTGCCATCGACAACATTTCAGCAATGCAATCAGGGATGTTAATTTAAGGAGGCAGAATGGCCATGCCTGGCTTCCAGATGGGCAGTTGAATATTCCCAGTTTCTTTCTGTTAGCACTTAACAGGTGGTGGCATTAATAGCAATATTATCATGCACGACAGTTGTCAAAGCCTTTGGATGTGTGAATAAGTAATGTAAGAAAAGAAGTGCTCTCTCTCTCTCTCTCTCTCTCTCTCTCTCTCTCCCTCCCTCCCTCCCTCCCTCCCTCTCCCTCTCCCTCTCCCTCTCCCTCTCCCTCTCTCTCTCTCTCTTGCACCACCCACTAGCAAGCACGTAATCTTACTTGGTCACTACAGAACTTGGATTAACGGGAAGCATATTTGAAGTTCTTCCATTCTGAATGATTGAGAGAGAAGGACACCCATTTACAGCTAACAGTAATAGAGAAAAGTACTCTCAACAAGAGAATAAATGTAGATACACCTTCTTCCTCCTAGAGCAATACTAAGTATAAAGTCCGTATTCTGGTTTGGGCAATATCTGTCTAAGGTTGCATGTGTGGAAGAAGCTCAAGACTCAATTGAGGTGATTAGAAAGAGTCACAGTATCCCATCTTGATCTATTTTAGAGGGGGGAGGGAGTGTCCATTAAGGCAGGCACTGAAATGGGATGGAGACTTGGTCGCCATCTTCCAACACTTGAAGGGATGAGCACATATAAAGTGTTGTTTGTCAATCTCCCAGCATTGCAAATGAGTTGCGTTTCAGAAACATGAAGCTCATCTAGCATTTGCTAACCCTCTTTCTGGCAGCTTCTTCACAAGGACCTCTCTGACATTATCCCGTGCCAGTCTGGACATTCAGACAACCCCAAGAGAATTGAATGGAGATACAAACACAACGGAGAACTGTATGAATGGCGCATAGATAAGAGGGCATCTCTGGCTGGGTTACCTCAGAAGAGGCTGGGTCCACCTGTCGGTCTGCCTTTGCTGTCTTTAAGACTTGTGGACTTCGACCCCCAGAATTCTTCAGACAGCCCTGAAGGAATCCTGGGAGTTGAAGTCCACAAGTCTTAATGATGCCAAGTTTGGTGACCAATGTCGATGGCACCCTAAAGAGGGCGAGACAAAGGCCTGCAATTGCTGGCGAAGAAGAGGCTCACAGCAGCTTTGGCTTTTCGGCAGACCCTGAGAAATGTTGTTTTTCCGAAGCTGCCACAATCCGGAAGGTCGGGGATGGGACACCTGCGGAAGGACACCTTCCCAGACGGCAGGTGTTCCCTGACAGGCGATACCCCCCCCCCCCGGGAAGGGCAGGCGGCTCTTTTCTCAATGCATACTAGCCCAGCAGAGGAGTGGGTTGGAAAAGGCTCCATTTCCCCCCAACCCCAGTGAAATAAGCTGCTCTGCTTGCTCCCGTGCAGAGCTCCCCCTCCTCCTCTCCTTCCCTCCCCCTCCCCCTCCTCGTTCGTTCGCTGCTACAGAATACCAAAATAGTGCTGCAGGGTTTGCCCATCCTTGGTGGCGGCGCCTGATCGGGAAGAAAAACCTGATGGGTGGGGACGACTGGGCAGCCTTTGCCGATTGGATTCGCTCTCCCGGTCCCCAGAACGAGGCGTGGGGTGCAGCGTATGGGGTCGGCCCTGAAGAGGTTGGTAGCGGGGCGAAGGAGGGAGCGTTTGGCGCAGAACGTTCTGTCCCTGCGCTCTCTGGGTGTTTTTCAACAACAAGGCCAGATGGAAACCAGCAGAAGTGGAGCAGTGGGGTAGCGAGACAGGAAGGAGGCAGGCAGAGGCTCTGGTGATTCATCCTTGGCGAGGCGCTCCTGTTCCGGAGAAGGAGGTCAAGGCGGGGAAAGGGAAAGGGCCAGCCATGTGCAAGAGAGAGAAATGAGGTTCTTCACACCCCCCCAAAACACACACACACACACACACACATCTGGGACAATCCTCCTGCTCCTCCTCTTCTCTTCCTCCTCCAGCAATCCTTTTCTTATGGCTTCTTTTCCTTCTCCTATTGTTTCACCTCCTCCTCCTCGCTCTCTGCCAGGCCGTCTTTCCTGCTGTCTCAGCCCTCATCCACCCCACGCCCAGCTTGGCACGACAAGGCTGCTCAGACAGCCTCCCTTATGGCGGGCCCTCAGCTGCCAATCCTGCCACTTGGGTTTCAGGGAGGAAAGACCGGGTGGGCCCTGGGGGAAGAGGCTTCCTCCGAGGAGAAGGAGAGTCAGCCCCTGTCAAGAATCAGGCTCAGATCCTATCCTTGGTTTGAATCCAGAGGGGCCTTCATTTGTTTTGTGAGTGTGAGCTTCCAGAGTCAACTAGCCACTCTAGGAATTTCCCCCAACCTGGCATTCTGCAGATGTTTTAACGGCAAACACCTGGAATCTTTTGCAACGCAGGGCATGTTGCTCTTCTGGAATTTTCAGAAAGTTGTAGTCAAATGCCCGTACAATAAGTAGAGATGCATTGACTCCATCATCATTGTCATCTAATTCCAAAATTATGTGCATATACATACAAATGGTGAAATAAATACGCTAACAATATGAAAATAGGGGCTATCAATGAGCTTCACACCAGCCCCTTTTAGCTCAGGGTGTCCTGCGAAGTCATCCAAATGCTTGATTTATGGTTGCATATTTCATATAAACCCAGAGAGAGGAACTAAATCATGCTGGACATCGTGCACCCTACTATTAACAAACTTCTTAATAATGCCGTGATATATTTCCGAAAGAGATTAATTAATTTTTTTTGGGGGGGGGAACCTTGGAAAGATGGAAGAGCTAACCCAGACCGGCTATAGTGCTTAAGGCAGATGGCTCAAGTCAAACCAGGTGAAGATCCGTCTGGTGCAGATGCATTTTGATTCCAGAGCTGCTTTTGGGCTGCGTAAATCCTTTTCTCCTTCCTCCTTTTCTTTCCTCCTTCCTCCTTGTCCTGCTATTGCCGCAGCTTTTGCTATCCAAAGACCAGAGACAGTAAACTGCCTTTCCTGCCACTTGAAAGAGAAGAAGAGCTCACCCCGTCAAGGTGCTTGTTTTCAGGCAACTTGGCAGAAGCCTGTGCATTTCTGCTTTTCTCTCCTCTCCTCTCCTCTCCTCCCTCCTTTTGGAAGGATGATAAATGGGGGCACCTTCCAAATAGGTTGGGATGGCGGCTTCCAGAAATTCTGGGGTGCATCCACCTCAGGGATTCCTTTGCGGAAAGTTGCTTTAAGACAGAATTTGGGAGGCTTTTCCGAAGTTGCTGAAAGGCAGTTGCTTTCCAGAAAGACCTATTGGGCTGTTGACTTTTTGGACCTGGTTTTAGGGTCTAAAAACCAGAAGGAGTTTGTTCTGATCACCAACTGCCTTAATGAGGGACACCATCACTGGAAACAGAGCCTCTGTATAAGCTTTGCTCCTTCCTAAGGAGGTTTGCCTTCTAGAAGCGGGTTGTGTCTAATTCAACTTTAGGTTACATCGAACGTGCTCTGCAGTGGGAGGAAAAGATAGCTGGCCCCGGGATTCTTAGGTAATCCAGGTAATTAAAGGCTTTGCCCTCAGACCCAGCTTAGCTAGATAATGAACGCCAATCCCTTTGAGTACCCTTGTAATGTTGTGGCTTGTCAAGGTGGCATCATGCGATGCTTGGCAGCCCACTGGGTTCAACAAGAAATGCATTCGACGAGGAGGATACAACGCCCGAGCTCTTGGGTGTGTTCCAAACACAGTCAGCCAACTTACTCAAAGAGTTCCCAAAGAGTTGGTCAAGTTTAAAGGTTTTTTTTCACCCTTTGGAGGGATGGGCAAATCAGCCTGTTTGTGAGCTCTTGTGCGTGTTGGTGTAGATTCTAGGGTTCCCAACCAGGAGTGCTTGCACCCACTAGGGGTGCAAGACGATATTCTAGGTGGTGCAAAAACCTAGGTTTAGAAGTTTCAGAATTATGGTGTCTATGCATAATTATATGCATATAATTATTTACTCTTGTAAGGGGTGCAAGAATATGTCGCAGAATTCCCCAACCAGCTGGGACTTGAAGTCCACCCATCTTAAAGCTGCTGTGGTTGAGGAAACACCAGATTAGAGGATCCAGCCCAGTTTGCTTCTACTGTTATCTGTTATTTGGGGGGGGGGGGGGAATGGTGTGCAAAAATGGATTTAAGTTCAGATTTAGAAACATATTTTCACTCTATGTTCTCTCAAACTTTTTTTGTAATGATCTGTTTTGCAACTCCAAAGCTGTATTTGAGCATTTGGAAAGCATAAAAGCCAGGAGATGACTAAATCTTTATCAAATTATTTCAGAAACTGCCGATGTCAGAATCATCCAACACTCCAAACTGCAGGCCTCCAGATGCAACAAACAGTAATACAGAATTGCTCATATAAGGAAAACATTGGCTACCCGCTGCCTTTACAGGTGCAGGAGCCTAGTCGGTTAGAACATAGAAGGTAACGTAGGATATGAGTGATTCAGGTTAATAAATCATGACCCAATTCACACTTCATGCTAGGTTGTGGCCATTCAATAGTTACTGAGGAGCAGAAGGTGCAGGTGTCAATAATTCATAATTTATTTCCTGTTGGAAAAAAAAGATAATGAAGACTAGACTCCTAAAATGTTATAAGAGGCTAGTGGTCATGATCAAGGAAAGATTCAACCTAGAAATAAGGAGAAATTTCCTGACAGAACTATCAACCACTGAAACAGAAGTTGCCTTCAGAGGTTGTGGGAGCTTCATCACTGGAGGCTTCAAGAAGAGACTGGACTGGGAATTTTCAGAAATGGTGTAGGGTCTCCTGCTTGGGCAGGAGGTTGGACTAGATGACTTACAAGGTCCCTTCCAACTCTGTTAATCTAATCTAATCTATACATCCCTTCATGGCACAGGTCTATGGGACATCTGTCTCCAAGATCATCCAGCAATATCTGACAGGGTTAGTGTGTGCCCCATGTCCCAAAAATTACTTCTACCACTAGGAAAAGAAACTGAAATAGGAGGACAAAAACATGTCTATAAAGTCAAGTAGAGGTTCAGACCATCATCTTCATCATGGGGGGAGGAAAGGTATTCGGCATAAAGAACAGCCATGATGGTGCTTTTCAAGAGAGGTAGCAATGATTTTGCAGATGGGTGTCTGTCCTCCTATTTCAGAGTCTTCTCCATCACCCACCTGTCAAATATTGTTGGATAAGGAGAGATCCTTGGAGGCAGACCACAGATATCCAGACCTGTGCCATGAAGGTCTTGATAGAGAATGACCACCCACACCCCTTGCAAGACTATGCCTTGTTTAGCTATAGTTTATTAATGAAACCGCAGTTGGCTGGGTGTAGTTGACTTGCTAAGCTATAAGTCATTGTTTGTCAACCACACATAACACAGAGAACCAAAGTGAAGTAAGGCTTAGCATGTTGGTGGTCTTGGGTTAGGGTCAAGGCTCTAGGGTTAGGGAGCTAAAGATCTGGTACTGAAAGAAGTTTCCAATGTACAGTATATGGAATCTTAGAAGTAATTTGGACCATACAACCCAAGTAGGATGTTTTTTTGCATAAAAGTTGGCACAGTGTGGGGTGGCATATGCAATTCCTGTATTTTTCTAAGGATTCCCATATCATTTGTTCTCGGTCCCAAGCATTTACATTGGCCCTGCAGATCTGTTTTCTGCAATAGCTGTATAAAACATGTTGCTCCACTCCACCTTGGGATGTAACAATGGGAAAGAAAGCAGAAGATCCAGAAGAAATCTACCCAGCTTGACTTAATTCACGAGCTTCTCCTTGTTAGCATCTGATATTGTGTAAAAAGCCAGTGCAGATGAAAAAGATTGTCCTTGCAGATGCACCCTCAGTGGCTTGATTTCCTGTCCCTCCAGACATTTCCTGTGTATAATTTTTCCTGCCTGCCTTGTCTTAATCAGTCATTTCTTTGATGCCCTTGATAGTGTTTCATTAGAAGTGACAGATGGTGGGAAATGCAAGTTCCTCTCCAGATGTTAATTAAGTTGCAATCTGTAAATAACCAATACAGACATATTCGGTTACACAGGTTTTGCATGGCAGAGCTGTCATCACGAAATAACCCCAAACCAGCTCCTTGTGTTCTGAACCCCACTCACATCTCCTGCTGAACATGTGCTTCAGAGGAGCGTCACTATGATATGAACATACATTTGTGCTTAACGGATGTGACTAGAGACCACCCAATGTGCACTTTGGCATAAAGCTACCTAGGGAGACTGCTTCTTAACTCGTCCCGATTCCCCTATTAAGGCTTTCATGCTGGGCTTAAAAGTGCTCCCACAGGAAACGCACCTGGGCGCATATTTTTCATATACTGGGACGGAGAGAAAGACTCCATGTTACTTTTTAGATGGAGGTTGAGTGATGTTCCCCCATCGCTCCACGTCTCCTGAATGTTGCTTCATCTTATGCTGAGCACATACAGGTGACTCATCCTGAGCTGAAAGTCACAAAAGAATTTGCAGCATAGGCCAACACACCTTCTCTCTGAGTTACATAGGTCGTCTTCTTTCATTCACATTTAATTTCACCTTCAATCAAAGATACAATCATCTAAGCCCATGTTTCTCAACCTTGGCAACTTTCAAGGAGTGTGAACTTCAACTCCTAAAATTTTTGAAGTCCGCACGTCTTAAATGTGTTCAGGTTGAGAAACACTAGTCTAAGCTAATCAAACAAGCATAAACTTCATTTCCCTCTTTCACTGTGTCTAACAATACAGGTCTGACGTTAAATGGATGATGAGATATGTATTTGATTTATTCTGATTTTAAGAATGAGCAGGAAATACACATTGGTTTAAACTTTAAAAGAGAGAGAGAGATTGCAATCCCATTGATGGGATCTTGAGAAGAACCCGTTATGTCCTAATGAAAGTCTACTGTGAATGGCATAGATGCTCTGAGAGACCAGAAAAGTCTGGGCCAACATGGCAGCATCAGCACGCTTGCAGTGAGAAGCCTCCATGATGGAACATGATAACCCCATCCCGCCAAAGTCCCTGTCACTGAGAACCATTCTGTTCTTCACAGTAACTTACTAGATGCCCAGGAGAAGCAGTGGCACCCAGCACATCCCCCAACAACTGTTACTGAGAAAGAGGCTATTTCTGAGGTCACCTGTTCCTATCTTTATCCTCCATAGATTTGCCTAGCCTAGGTTGGAGGAGAACCCTTCCATCTTGTACCAGTGAGTTCCATAAGTAGATCCCTATAGCTGATGTTCCAGGTATACTAGGAGATGGATTCTGGTAAAGATGGGAGAGAAAAGTCTATGGATGTCTGAGAGCATCATTTTCTGAAAAAGCCACCTGGCATCTGAGCTGCTTTGCACGCTCTCCAGCCTGCCTCCACAGCATCAATTAAGACAAGTCAATTGTCAACCAAGAAGCCAAACAGCCTTGGCTGTTTGAAATTCAGGGCACTGGCTTCCCTGTCTGGTTTCAGAGTGCCAGAGCAGATGTTTGTGCCATGCCAGAGGTTGCATTAGCTGCTTTTCCTTTCCTAATTAGAAATCCAGCTAAGGTCCTCGTTCCAGGGAGCGAGCAGGGAATAATAGCACAGTGATAATGATATACGAGATTTGGAAATTGTCTACAGAAAGTTAATGGCGCTAGCTAATGGTGTTCTTCCAAAACCTGATATTTGATTACTAGTTTAATAAATTATTGATTAGGTGCTGATGGCAATCTGCTGAGAATTGGATGAGGTCATAAATGTAGTTAAAGGTGGAATTTCAAAGGTGGGGCGGGACTTACCAGACAGTGGAGGTCTTTGAGTAGGTGGAAACTGAACTGCATGGATGGAAATATCCGGCTTCTGACTTCTCAAAAGCCCCTCCCTCATAATTATGCAGCTAGTACTTCCTGCAGGGCAGGAAGTTCCAATGCCTACACTTTTGGAATATTATTTCAATTCTTTTTCCCCCTTCCCTGATATGCATTCTGAGGTCTATAGGCCCATGTATTTACAGTGACCAGTGAGAGTCACTTACCTGGTTCATAAGTAATGTTGTATCTCTAATGTTGCTTCCTTTTGGCATTGACTGATATTACGATAGTCAAAACGTCAACAAATCATGGCTGAACTCAACTCTTGGTTGCAGTTCCATAGCACACTAATCTTGATCATGACTTGTTGACTTTTGACTCCACGTGATATTTAAAACCTAGCCAACCTGGTTTGTATATCATGGTCCATGTCATTGTCTTGTACGTGAACCAGCCAAGTATTGTTGGTCAGGGAATATATGATGTGCTTCCAGGTAAAATACTGTTGGTTGAGAAAAGACACAATACATGGTGTAGTAGCCTTCATGAATTAGCTCTTTGTAAGGGTCATGTATTACTTTCTAGCTTCATATCGTGTTAATCCAGATAGTTGTGGCATATTCAGCAATCAGCTGTGAAAAGAACTATGATTTGAGATGCTTTCTGAACCAGACCCTACTGTACGGTCCAAGAGTTAAGGGTGGAGAGACTACCAATTCCAAATCACAGGTTATTGGTGTGAAAAAGGGTCTCTGGTGTTTCCCAAGCAAGGCCGTGGGAACCAACAGCTGCTTTCTCCTCCCTTTGCCCCCCGCTCCCCCCCCAGGGATCCCAGTGAAACAAGGCAGCCTTCTTGCATTTTTCCTCCTCCTGAACGGATGGCTCCTTATGTCAGCAGGCAGAAGCCAACCTCTGCATTGGCAATGAATAATTCATCTCCCGCCAGTCTTTTTGCACCAAAGGCCAGGATGATCAAGCTACCTTTCTCCATGGATGGCTTCCAGAGAGAGCCAGAGAGGATGGCCCTGAAGCTGGACAAGAACTCCTGGATCCTGGGCTCTCCTCTTGTCTTCTGTTCCTCGCCACGGCTCCCTCTCTGATCTCAAGCCTGCTTTGCCTCCCCATCCCTCCTCCTAAGCATCCAGATTCTGTGCCTCTAAACAGTCAACAGTGGCTCAGTCTAAATTTGGAGGTAAAACCTCCCCCACTGTGGGCTTCTCTCCTCCTCCTCCTCCTCCTCCTCCCTTCCTTCCTGCCTTCGGTGGCTTTGTTTCCAAGAGAGCTCTCTAGGAAAAAGAGATGGTTTTTGTGCATTTGGTTCTCGCAGGAGTTCCTGCACCTGTGGCCTCTTCTGTCCCATCTCTAGGGGAACCGCCTGCCATCAGTCTGAGACCCTTCAAAGAGGAAAGTTTGCCCAGATTGGGCTACCAAAGGTTGGACCACAAAGATACCGTGAGCAACCGGTGGGTGAAAGGCTCTTCTGCCTGATGGCCTTTTTCTCTGAATGTCTATGGCAGAGGTCTCCAAACTTGGCAACTTTAAGATTAGTGGACTTCTACTCCCAGAATTCTGGGAGTTGGAAGTCCACAAGTCTTAAAGAGGCCGAGTCTGGGGACGCCTGGTCTATGGAGATTCTCCGTCGTTCCTGGTTCGGATTCTGGTTTCAAAGAAAAACCAGAAAGTCCAGTTGCCTCTTGAAAAAGCACCTTGGGGGTTTTTCTCTGAAGCTGCATTGCAAGCAAAGCATCTGTGGAGATTGTCCATCCTCCAGGTCATGATTGTCCCAAAGGTGCTTTTCCAAAAGGCAGCTGGACTTTTTTGTTCTGATTTTCTTTTTCTTTGAAAACCTTTTGCTTCTCATCCAAAAAGCTGAAGGAATTTTACATCCTGAACTGAAGAAGCTTCTTGGATGAGAAGCGAAACGTTTTCAAGGCAAAATACAAAACAGTCCAGTTGTCTTTTGGGAAAACACCTTTTGGACATTGAAAGCAAAGATCGATTCCAGTGGCCCACTTTGGAATTCGCTGGCTGGAGAATTCTGGGAGTTGAAGTCCACCCATCTTAAAATTGCCAAGGTTGAGGAACACTGATCTAATGTATTCCTTTTGCAAAATGATCCTACGTTTACATGAAGCAGGAACAGGATTATTAGGTGAGGGCAGTCCACCCATCATCAGCTCTATTCCTTTCCCACCACAAATATCCGGCGGCTGGTTATTATATCACCATCATATCAGTGAACAGTCGCTCAATGAGGACTTCCTGTAGAATCAAGCAGACCCTTGCTAATGGCCTCCAATCATTTGGCTCGAGTGCCAGTGCGTCTTTACCTCAAGGAGAAAGAATCGCATGGCTACTGATCCATCACAAGAGAAAACAAATTAATTTTAGCCTGCAGGCATACATTATATAATTTGCCTTAGGAAGGATCATTCAGCTGTAGTAAGGGAAGGATGGAACTGGTATGAATTGTACGTGATGCTGATTTTCATCTGTGGGACTGATTTGTACATCCAGGGAAAAAAACCCACATGGGCGAGATCTGATGTGGGACTGGGCCAGTAGCATTTTAGAGCATAAGGAGAGTCTGCAGCCCTGGATGTTCTCTCATGGCTCTCATGGAAACTGCTGCAGGTAGAAAAACAGGTGTCTATGCCAGGTTGAAGGATAGCAACCTTATTTTTTCACCTCTTAGACCGATCTTCTTTCCCGTAAAGACCTCCCTGCAACTGAGTTACAGGCATTGATCCATGGGACTTGACCAGAAGGTCAAGAAAGGGGCTAGACGTTGAACTCTAGGGCTCTGGGTTGAACTAGCCAGGCAAGTTGATGGTGCACGGAGTAAATCTGGCTAGATCTCTGTCCTCCTCTCCTCCATCCAGCAGCCGTAGCCTTAAAGTCAAATGTTGTCCAGCCTTTTGAGTGTCCTTGATTTGTTAAATTTTGAACTGTTTTCATAACTGTTGTGATTCAGACATTTGCACTGTGCTCTTGTCACCTGTCTGTTTCTTTTTTTTCCCCTCCCTCATCCCCATGATAATTCCTGATTCCTGATTGGCTTTGATCCAATTCCTTCAAATCTGTAATTATGCTAGTCTGCAGAGCCCACCATTCCTCTTCTGTGCTTTGGGTGAAATTTGGAAAGTGTCTTCTTGTTGATTCTATATTTAGGTACATTCTTGATGATAAAATTTGCAGGGAAAGTATTGTGATCAGGTGTGTGCTGGAAAAAGTAACTCTACCTATACGCAGGCCTAAGTACATTTCTTCACTGTGATTTTTTGCCAAGAAATTCCAGCAGTTTGTGTGTTCTCTTTTCTGCTCACGGCCTTCCTTTCCAGTTGTTGGCGTCCTCCTGCTCATTGACCCAAGCCAGACGCCATAACCGTTCATACCTTTGTCTTTCCGTCTCTCACAGGACCTCCCATTCGCGGGCGAAGGCCGATGCCGCCTTGACAGCAGCACAGAAATCTCAGGAGGAAGCGCGGGTTGCTAGGATCACTGCCAAAGACTTTTCACCTTCCTTCCAGCACCGGGAAAACGGTCAGTACAACTGGGAGAACCTCTGCAGAACCTTGGACAGGGTTAGGGTTACCTTTTCTCTTGTCCCCACGGCAGGGCCATCATCCCACAGCATGGAGCAAGCCACTGTTTTGTGGATTCCTCCTTGTTTTTCCATTTGGAGAAATGGTGAACATCTTGATTCCCTGTTGCTTGTCTTGTCTTTTCCTTTCCTTTCTTTTCTTTTCTGTCCTTTCCTTTTCCTTTCCTTTCCTTTTTTCAAGAACGGGGTACGTCTCCCCAGTGCTAATCATCAGAGCAGCATGGTGGGTGGGGCTGAAGCCCAACCACTGCTCAGAGCACAAAGGCGTCTCGTGGATCTGATGTGATTCATTAGCAATTGCCCATTTACGTACAGTCTAATTTTCTGGACTCTGGGAGATTGAGAATCATGAACACTAAAACATAAGCTGATGAAAAAGAGAACCTGAAATAACGGTGCAAGATTTATTCCTTTGGAGTGGAACAAGTCACATCCGAAACCGCAGCCCAAGTCACTGCAAAGCTCTCATAATTAAACAGCGTTTAGAGACCGAATCCAAACGGGTCGTAGCAGCCCTTGCGGAGAGTCAGGATCACGGTTCTGCAGAGGCTTTTGGTATAAAGGCCGGCCTTGCTCCGTGCCTGTGTATCTGTCTTCTTGGGCAGGGCCAAAAATAGGACGGGAGAAAAGATGTAAGCCGCCTTCTTTAAGCAACCCACTAATTAATACACGTCTGCCGCAACAAACAATGCTAGTCTTTGCACCGAGCTGAAGGCTTGTGCTAACTTAGTGAAAAACGGAAGATTTAAGTAGTTTTAAGCCAGGGTTCTTTATCTCCCTGTCCTTTGGGCTATTAAGGCTTTGACAAGTCATTTCGCATTGTGCTCAGCTGTGGGTGCGGAGTGTAGATACGTACATAATCTACCCAAACAAGCGACCTCTAGAAAATGCTTCCCCCTTGGGACTTTACTTGCAAGCAGGGCTGGTTCTCCAATGGAAGGGATTTATTCCTTAAACTGCAAATACAAAAAAAAAAGGACTGGAATTTGACCACCAGGTAAGGGTCAGAAAAGTCGAGACTGTGGTTGTGATTGACGAGACTGAAACTCTGCCTGTTTTCGATGGCTGTCTGATGCGCCGCGTGAAGTGAGCATAGCTCAAAATGCCTTTGAATACAGTTTGTTAGCTGGAAAAGGTATTTCCCAACTCTTTTGATCTCCACTGAAAATGTGTGCCAAATGCTACCCTACCTGTAGATGAATAAGTCAAAAAAATGGGTACAAGCATCTTCTTTGAGTCTTGTTTTCATCACAGTTTAGCGGTCTGCTAACTTTTCCAGTGCCAACTATGCCTAACAGCTTCAACATTTTCTTTTCCATTTCTTTTTCTTTTTCTTTTTAATAGACATTTTCCCCCATTTATTTGCCAAGACCATTTGAAGAATGTGGCAGAAATGTCACTTTAATTACTTATTCATTTATTTTCTAGAGAAAGTTCTGGAGAAACCATGCGGATCCTTTTGTGAAATTTTGATTGGTCCTAACCAATGTATTGCCGTGCAAATGCTGGTATCCCCTACAGGTCCTTAAGTAATTTTGGAAAAAAATAGGCAGGGTTGAGTCTGGTTGATATTTGGAAAGAAAACCAGGAGGGTATTCAGAAGTGACTGCAGGCCAGAAAGCAAATGTTCAAATCCCGGAAGACAGCCGTGGCAAACTATTTTCCTACTGGTCCTAAAACAGCTCACGGAAGTGTGCGTGGAGCTACCGAGGGCTTAAGCTAAACTGAAGAGTCTATTTTTTTTTTAAAAAAGCACAACTATTAAGACTGGATTCCTCCCTTCCCCTGGAGAAATACAGCGATGATTGTATATTATCTTCAGAAAATCTTTTGGTGAGAAGCGTTTCATGAAAATGAGTGAGGCCGTTAAACTGGTGGTTTCAAAGCTATCTCGAGACCCTTAGTTGTGTCTGTACAACAGGCTAACACTCTCTTTGCATCAGTTACCAAGATTTCTGCTTGACCTAGAACATGGGCAGGTGCTCTCCTGCCTCCTCCTGCCCTGACAACAGGAAAGGGGTCCTTATGGAATGACGACCTTGTTGCTCATCTTCTGATTCTTGTCCAAAGGTGCTTTTTCAAGGGGCAACTGGACTTTCTGGTTTTTCTTTGAAGACGCTTTGCTTGGATGAGAAGCGAAACGTCTTCAAAGGAGAAAACCTAGAAAGTCCAGTTGTGTCTTGAAAAAGCACCTTTGGGACAACCATGACCTGGACACCTCCTGCTCCTTGTTCACCTTCTGCTCCTTGTTCCATCTTCCAGGGCTTGAGTGTCAGAGGCCAAAGCACCAGCATTCAAGCGACGAGATCGAGGTCCTTTCTACAGGGACTCCCCTGCAGCAGGAAAGCCCAGAACTCTACAGGAAAGGAACCACGCTTTCGGACCTCACGCCTGATGACAGCCCTCTCCGAAGCTTCCCTGCCAGCCCCTCCTCATCCCCACCTCTGGGTCCTTCCTGTCGGAACAAGAATGCCCACTTCACCAGACAGGTCTCCGTGGACGAGGAGAGGGGTGGGGAAATCCAGATGTTGTTGGAGGGACGCAGTAGGGAGTTCATGAGGCCTAACAGCTGGGGCGAAGACAAGGAGGGCGGGCCTCATGGGATAAGAGGTGGGGTCTTGCGCAGCGGCCAAGTGGAAGACCACCGAGGCCGGAGCAGTGGTGGGCACAAGCACGGCACCGCCAATCACAAACCCCGGGAGAGGTGGGCAGACCCTCCAACCATGGTTTCGTGGACTTATCACCGCCCACACCACCATGGCTCGGGGAGCAACAAGCTCTCGGAGCTGGACGAGGAGAAGCTGAGCAACTACGAGATGGAGATGAAGCCCCTCATGAGGATGGACTCTTACATGCAAGAGATGCAGTCCCAAAAAAGGCATCATCACGGCAAAATGGGTCTCAGCAAGAACCTGGCTGAAGAGCCGCGTCCTGGGGAAGAGCGGGGCTTTGGTGTCCAGAGGCTGAGGTCAACCTCCCAGAACAAGGAGAACTTCAGGCCAGTATCCTCTGGTGAGCCAGCAGTGCAGAAACTAGAGAGCCTGAGGTTCGGGGATAAAGGTGAACCCCGGCTGTTGAGGTGGGACTTAACTTGCTCTCCACCACAGAAATCCTTACCCGTTGCACTAGAATCAGAGGAGGAAAATGGAGATGAGCTCAAATCCAGCGCGGTAAGTGGAGCACTCTGGATGGGCTTGTCTGTGAGACTTCCTAAGTAGTGACGCGGAAGCCCTTGGGTGGATGAGGTCCCTGGCTATGAGGAGTAGGCCACGTGAGAGACGCCGGGCTCTGCATGCACACGAAGTATGTGTCCATGCATACTTTGTATGTATGTGAGCAGCCACTTGCATGCTACGCTTGCAATTATTGATTCGTTTTCTCACTAATTTTATATCTTAAACTTTTAATTTACCTTCTGATTCTTTACTCAAACCAAATGATGTTCTCTACTCTAACTAAAATAAGGAGCACAGAATAAGAGGTTTTGGCTGTCTTTATTATGGCCTCTGCGATGGTTCACAGTGAGACTTCTTGTGTGGAATTTTGGAGGCAACACAGGTATCAGCCACCTTTGGGTTGGGCACAGGGGCAAACTGAAAGCAGCCTCATCTTTTCATGTGCACATTAGGGGACAATAATCAGCTGCCTTAAAACTGTCCCTTCCCGCTTAAACACCCTCAGGATGTCTGCTTAGCAACTTAGCGGACGCCCTTAGACTGGTGAGGTGGCTTGTATTTGCATCCCACAAGCAACCAAGGTAGAATGTGGTTTGTTGATGGTCTGGGGTGGAATATATAACTTTCAAGTCATCCCCCATCATCTTTCTCATCAAAGAATATTGGAGGCAAGCAGGTTTGCCCTCCCCTCGGTGGTGTCCTTGTTCAGGGCTAGTTTGTTTGTCTCTGTTTTTTTCCATCATTTGTAGCAACCAATTGGGGGGGGGGGTGTCTAATTTAAAAACAAAGGCTGTTGGACATGATTCTTACAAATAAGAATCAAAGAATTTGCCTACTGTGCAAGGTAGGCAAACTGAGAATCCTCCTCTTCCTCCTCCTTTTTTGATTTTGTTAATAAAAATAAATAAACGAAGCAGTTTTCTTAGAATAAGTTAGGGGTCTCCAACCTTGGCAACTTTAAGACTTGTGGACTTCCACTCCCAGAATTTGCTGGCTGAGAAATTCTGGGAGTTGAAGTCCACAAGTCTTAAAGTTGCAAGGTTGGAGACCCCTGGAATAGGTAGGACCATGCAGTATTCTTAGCAGTGGCTTTTGAATGGATTGCCTTGGTTTACGGAGCAATGAGAGCTCCCAGTAGCCCTTGTTCCTCTGCCAATGGCCAAATCGTGGATCTGTGTGTGCCCAGGGGTTCTTTCAGCTACAATAGTTGGATGGCCAAGCAAAGTGCTGCAATGTGTTGGAAGTCTAGGCTATGTCTCATATTCTATATACATAGGAATGTCAAATAAGGCTAAACTTGATTTGGTCTATCCAATGAGCCAGCCCTGAGCTCCGAGCCCCTTTTCAGGGAAAGCTTTGGGGAATGACTGCCGGACTTCGCTTTGAGTTTGTGTCAAGTATAAACTACCCCTTGTGTTTACTCTGGACTCCTCAGAGCTTGTCAGGTGGCTTATTTATTTATTCCACTTACGTACTGCCAAATCCACTAGCCCAGTGCCTGTCCTTTTAGTAGTGTTTGGAAAGAGTGCCCACTTCGATGTGAGTTGGGCTTTTAGCCCTCGGGAGGTGGCCCTGGGGAATTTCAAATCTGACCTTGGTTTGTTCAAAGTTCCCCAGTCTGGAAACTTAGAACCTAGAAGAGAAAGAGAAGAACAAGAAACAGGAGAGAGTTATGAGGGGTGGTCTCCTTGTATGGCTCCCCCATTTCAGAACTGCGTTTCGCATCATCACTCCCTATACAAGGACAGGGACATCCTTGTGGCCCACCCGTCCTCCTAAAACATCACTTCCCACCTCCTCCTCTTTTACACCTGGCTGAAAGGCTGTTCCTGCTTCCATCCTGATGGGTTGTTTTGCAACGGCTGAGTTCGTGGTGCAATCTGGCATGGTTCTGCTCACAATCAGTCTGGCCGGTGCACCTGGAGCCTTTGCGAGCCCCCGTGTTGCAGCAGAGGGAGGTTTCAGCCCCAGCCTCCCAGGTGGGATCCGGATGTTTAGAGCACTTCCGGAGTTGGCGAAGGAAAACTCCAGCAGGTCCATTGTAGTTTGTGTAAAGTCTTCTCCCTTTGCCAGCCTTGGAGACCAGGAAATAGGGATGATTTATGCTAAACCGAAAGGCTGCAAGTATAGATTGAAGGGACAGGCGGATTCTTTAAAGGCTGGTAGGCAGATGGTCAAAGGGATGTGCATCTACCTGGATAAAGCCAAACTTGGGCAGCCAGGTATTGCAGAGCGGGGGAAGAGGCGTGTGAGCTGTTGATCTGGTTGGCCAGCTTCCTTGCAGTGTGTTGCTATGCAGCAACAAGGATGTTTTCCTACGCTGGAAAAGGGGAGTACGTCTCTTCTCTTCTCTCTCTCTCTCTCTCTCACACACACACACACACTCTGCCAGATCCCTTCCTCTTGAAATACCAATCCTGCAGATATGTGTAAGGAAACTCCTCGAAGGCTTCTGCAGGTAGACGCAGCAGCTATTTCGTGGTTCTACGTGCTTTGCTACCCAAAGCTGCTCCTTCTCCTGGATGGTGAGAGAGAGCAATGCTGTAAAACCCAAACCCTCCCATTTGGAGAGGGGGCAGATTTCCCAGAGCCTCCTTTTCGCTCGCCCAAACTCGGGAAGGGAATCTCTCTGGTGGAGAATTTGGGCACTCTTGAGAGTATCTTGTGGGCGTTCTCGCAAAATGGCGCAAAATAACTCCTGAACCAAAGCAAGGCGCAGACGTTTCGTCCTGCCTCTTGGCTTCTACTGCCCAAACCCTGAATGTGGATTATTTGACTTTGGTGAACATGATATAACAACTCGGCCTCTGTGGCACCTGGCTTAAGTTGTCTATGTTAAGTTCTGGGTCAACGGGGCTTCTTCAACCAATCACGGTTTAATGCAATGCATGAAGCTTCTCTGTTCCATCTTCCGCAGTGGAAACAGGGTGGCTACGTCACAACTGAAAAAGTTGAGGGGGACAATCTCCAGGACAATCTCTAAGGATCACGTTAAGGGATAGTTGAGCAGGGGGCGGTGAAGAAAGGCAGAGACCTTCTAAGGAGGGAACCCAACAAACCCTTCCATTGGATTGGACGGTGTTTTCAACCTTGGCCACTTGAAGATGTGGACTTCAACTCCCAGAATTCCCCAGCCAGCCCACAGTTGAAGACCACAACCTTGAAGTCTGGGAGTTGAAGTCCACCACCAAGTAGTCAAAGTTGAAAAACCCTGGGACTTGGGAATCATTGGTTCTGGGGTCCCCCTGAGATGTGGAAATTCCAGCAGACATTGACCACCTCTCCCCCCCCCCAATAATCTGATCACCATGATCTGGGGGTCCGCCTATAATCCTCTCCCTCTTTTTCTTTCCTCTGTTTCAGGGTTCAGCTCCCATCCTAGTCGTCATGGTGATCTTGTTAAACATTGGAGTCGCCATTTTGTTTATTAACTTTTTCATCTAAACCGAGACTGTCTTGTTTGCAAAACTCCAACCGGTTAATAATTAATTAATTAAAAACAACAACAAAAAACCCGCCCCCAAGCGGTTTGAAAATGGGGATAATGCTGCGAGAGACCCAACGGGAGAACGATGCCGTCGTTTCGAACTGTCCCGCGACAACTTTCCAGTCTTTTCACAGAAGATCCACCATGGGTTGAGTCTCACTCACAGTTTGCCTTTTTCCCCCCCACCCCCACCCCGTCCCCTTCCTAGGTAACGTTTTTGGATTTCAGCCCAAAATTCTTTGCTTGCACAATCCTTTTGCTGTGTGGCATGGCAGAATGGTAGCAGCAGCAGCATTCCCGCCCCTCCCAGCACCAGACAGGACGGAGAAAAGCGTTCCTCCGCGCGGAGTTAGCCAGATCCAGGAAAGTGGTCCCATGTGAATTGCCTCCATCTTCAGACGCTTAATTCAAGGCAACGTTCGGAGAAATGTGGCGGTCCTGGCATTGCTTGGTGAGGTGCACGGTGGCGTCTTTTGAGAAAATCCCGGTGTTCGCATTGAGCTGGGAAAGTGTGAGCGGCCAAAACAGAGAACGGCCCGAGCAGGTGGCACTCAAAGGGTGATGTCGATGGTGGAGAACCATTTCTTGAATCATTTAAACAGCCATATCCAGCACAAGAGTCTTAAGGCCTTCGCCCTCCTCCTCCTCCTCCTCCAAAATATTTTTTCCACCCAATGAGTTAAAATCATTCGTTGCCCCAGGCAACAACAGAAAATTATTTATGTTATTTATTTCTAAACTTTATTGGCCACCCGTCTTACCAAAGTTTTGCATAAAGTCACCTGCAGGATGCTGAGGCTCAGGTAAAAAACCTGTATCTATAAAGTGCACAATCTCTTTTTCTTTTCTTTTTCTTTTAAATCTCGTTCAACACGTTTTTTCATCCTTTCCAGCAGGTGTTTAACATAGACCCAGAAAGGTTTTCTTTTGTTGTGAAAGATGACCAAGGTTTTCCAGGAAGCGCATCCTCCAGATTGCCAAGGAGTCGGCCCCCCACTCTATGGGGAACGATGCTTGAATGTGTCCCCCCCTCCCCCCAAGAGCCACCGTGGCACCGCGAGGAACGGGGCACGACGGGCATCCCTTCTTCCATCTTGCCATGAGCCATTTCCAGATGTCCCGCTTGGCCTCGGAGCATGTAATAGTTTTGCATTTTGTCTGCAGGATGTATATTCCAGCTTCCGACATAATCCCTGTACAAAAAAAGGAAAAGAAAACAAAAAAAAAAAACCAAAACCAAAACTAGAGAACAACAACGAAAACAACAACGAAAACATTGTCAACAACAGCCTCTGAGTATGTAATGCTCTTTTTATAATTTGTTTTCTCTCCTCTATGTATCACTTAATTTTGGTATGGTTCAAAACATCTTTATAAGATGCCTGCGTTGTTCTTTCTTCTTTTCCTTCTTATTTTGGGTGTGTGTGTGTGAGGTGGGGTTCCTCTGCCTTGTTCATTCACTAAAGATACACCTTCCTTACTAAGGATGCAACGGTGCCCTTTGAATTTCTATCATATGGGGGGGGAAAAGCCACAATATTGGTTGAGTTCTCTTCAGGTGGGTCAGGTGGGTCAAGAAGACAGCTGGGACCCTCAATCAAAGTTCTAGCTGTTTTTCATGTGCACTGCATCTTAAAAGCCCAGACAAATCTTCATTCCTATCCAATGGGTCTTCATTTGGGTGTAATGCACCGCTTTGTTTCTAAAAGCCTGTAGCGATTCTCAGTCCTCCAGGTCATGGTTATCCCAAAGATGCTTTTTCAGGAGGCAGCTGGACTGTTTTTTTTCTTTGAAGACATTTTGCTTCTCATTCAAGAAGCTTCTTCAGCTCTGACTGGATGGTGGGGAATGGAAGGATTTATATACCTTGCAGACAACTGGTCATTTGCATTCTTTTGGAGGGTCTTTTAGCTATACAATTTGGGATGAACACCCTTGGAATGGTGAGGGAGTAGGAATGGCTTTCCAGAGAAAGAAATTGCAGACTACAGGAACCAGGAGCACCACTCAAGTGACCCCGAGGACACAGATAAACCTCCAAGTGGCCTCAACGACTCGCTAAAAGGATGTAAATGACCAGCTGTCTGCAAGAAGCATAAATCCTTCCATTCCCCACTATCCTGTCAGAGCTGAAGAAGCTTCTTGGATGAGAAGCAAAACGTCTGCAAAGAAAAAATAAGAACGTCCAGTTGCCTCCTGAAAAAAGCACCTTTGGGACACAGCTTTGTTTGCGCTCTTGGCCGCCATGTTGACTTTTTTGACCATACCCAGTGGGTGTCCCAGTTCGATTGCATAAACTGAGAAGGGTCTTCTGTCTCCCATCTGGTTTTTGTGCAGCTGGGAAAGTTGACCGGGCTTCCAACAGGATGATTGGCTTATACTACTTCCGTGGTAGGCAAACTGGGGAATTTTGGGAGTTGAAGTCTGCGAGTTTTAAAGTTGCCAAGGTTGGACACCCCTGACTTAATACATCACTTAAAAAAAAAAAATATTCACAGACACAAGACAAACCCACAGCTTCATCCCTAAGTTTTGGTGAAGGATAAGGATGCATCTGAGTAGCTTTGCAGCTCAAGTTGACCTTGCAAAGCTGGATCCAAGAGGCCTGGTCAACAGCTGGGAGTGGTCTGGAAAACATGCAACTGAATTCCCATGCCTTTCCCACCAATCCAAAAATGGCCTCGTGGCCCTGCATTGATCTCCAGTGAGGGAAATACAACCTGACCCTTATTCAAGGCACAGTACAATTATCAAGAGCCACGGTGGACCAAGCGTGACCCTCCTGGCAGTGTTCCAATCATCTCCATCTTTTCCCATTATCTACACTGGCAGGTGTTGCCAGGAGCTGCTGTTGGGCAACACCTGGAAGATCATGGCTGAACTACCCAGAAAAATGGTCCAGATGGCAGTCTTCCAGATCTATTGGCTGTGAATTATGGGTCTCCGGTCCATGCAGAGAAGCAGTTGAGAAAGGTTGCTATCAACCTGTTTTCCGTCATTCTCTCTTGAGTAAAGAAAGCAAACACCCGAGCATTTGACCCTGACGCTGTTAGACTCCCCTTCCCATCATTTACTGTTAGCCATGTGAGTTGGAGCTGACAGGATTTGGAGTTTCTTTCTTTTTTAAAAAAAAAAAAAAAAAGATTGTAAAGAGGGTTAGAATTGCACATGGAAAGAGCTCCGGGCTACGAGGGGTTTGCAGCCAAGTCCCTTTCCTCTACTACAGGCCTTCACCCATAACCACAATCTGCTTATTGATGTGCTCCTGAATGAAGAAGACATGAGAAAACCCGCTCCACCCCGCATTTACCCCACCCAAGCTGACTTTTTCAACAGCACTAATGATAGTGCAGAGAGAAGCGCAAGGACTTGATACATCCTGCTGAGGTAAATGACTCGTTAAATAAAAAATGCCGCCCTCACCAGCAAAAAGCATTTTTATTGGTAAACTCTCTTCAAATGGCGAATTCCAGCTTCCAGCCTCATGACTGCCTCCACGTCAGTTGAGGCTTCTGTTAGACATTCAAGGCATTATTCCAGCCGCTCACCCTCAAAACGTTTTCTGTTTTCTCTTTTAGCTTAACCAAACATGCGCAGGGCCATGAGAAAACCCTCCAGCCATTCACCACCACAACCCAGAAATGCTCAAGAGAAGCAGGAATAACTGTGGCTCTCTCTCACAGACCTAGCTTCACAACGCAACACTGAGAGATGGACCTTCCTGGAGATCCTGAATCTTGCAAAGGATTAAACCCCACAGAAAGCCTGTCCCTCAAAGCGTTGCCTTGGCTTACACCTATCAAGAACAACGTCGGATTTTTCTCGGCGTATGTCAGTTTTTTTGCTCTCCTCAAATCCTTAAGCGAAGTTAACTTATTCAACACAGACTTTCCATGCAATCAACTCTCAAGTCAGACCCTGCCTTGTGAGGGACAGGATTGGCCAAGCACAACCTTTTGGCCCCAGTCATCGTAAGCCTTGCCTAGGTGGCCCCTTC
Organism: Notechis scutatus; assembly: GCF_049901735.1. Taxonomy (NCBI): domain Eukaryota; kingdom Metazoa; phylum Chordata; class Lepidosauria; order Squamata; family Elapidae; genus Notechis; species Notechis scutatus. Next base: position 1,651,848 of record NC_142017.1, on the reverse strand, counting down.
ATAGAACGCCTTCGCCATGGCCTGCCCCACCTTCACCGTCTTCTTCTCTTTGGCATCAGGGCCCAGGTTCTGGCGGGCCAGATTTACCCAGTACTGCTCTGTCCTGGAAAGGTAGTCGGCAAATTGTTCATCCTGTTGCACAGTTGGATGCTCTTCCTTGTCTGAAGGAAGAAAAAAACAAGTGCTCAGTGGAGAACCAAGACTAGGAAGCAGTTGTCCCACTGATGGTGTCCTATTCTCCTTTTTGGGATCTGTTGGGATCAAGGGCAGCGCTCGCCTGCATGGATATCCAGGAGGGTTTGGTCTGATCTATCCATCTATTTACCTAATTTATACTGAAGAACAGGCATGTGGGTGAGATACAAATGGCAGGTAGGGAAGGCACAACTGAGCTATGGAGGAGGAAGTTCCTTTCCCTGATATTATCAAGGACTTTTAAAGACCATTTAGGAACTCGGGACTATCCCTTTGTGCCATGCTAGTGGAGAAAGGAAAAGGCAGACCATCTGGATGGCAATGCTGAATTCTAGACAGAAATTCAGCTGAATTATGAAAAGAATCTTTCCAACGTTCAGCAATAGGTTTCAAAACCCGTTTCTGTATAAAATACCCTGTTTCTCCAACAATACGGCCTCCCCCAATAGGAAGTCCCAGCATGTTTTATAGGCATGAAATGAAATTAAGCCCCTCCCCCCAAATTAAGGCCTATATTAAAACATGTGAAATGGGGGGGAATGGTGGGGGGGCTTGCCGTTAAGTACTTTTGTGGCACACCTGGATATGGTGCTGCCTGCGTTGACCCCGATACGAAGTGCCCCACCAACGCCGAGGTCAACATCCAAGCCGTCACTGCCCACCCGAAGATGCAAGGGGGGGGAAATTAAGTCACCCCCAAAAAGACAGCCTAGCCATTTTTTCGGGGCTCAAAAAAAATAATAACACCCGGCCTTATTATATGAGAAACACGGTAGATTTGAAAGACCAAAGACCCCACATTCTCCAACCTGCCACTCTCCAAGGAATACTAAGACTCCCAATTACATGCCTGGAATGGAAGCTTCTGGAGAATGTCCAGTTGGGGAGTTCTGGCTGCTTTTCTTTTCCCCACTATTCACCAAAGAATAATCCACATACAGCTTTGACCCACGACAGCTGAGCAAAACCCAAAAGGTGAGGAACTGAATCCTTGTCCAGGGTTTTTTAGTGGCCTTACCGTCCTCTCCACTCGCCTCCTCATCAGAGTCCTCTTCTTCATCCCCTTCCTCTTCCTCTTCCTCTCCTCCCTCAGCACCTTCCACATCTTCATCCGACTCAGATTCTTCAAGCCATTCCTGAGTTTCTGCCACAGAGGAACATGTACACATACATATAAACGTTGACACAGGAACGCACACGTGCAAATACACGATCGTCGCCTGCAGAAGAACATTCAAAACTAACACTAATCGTTAAGAACTTCTCCATCCTGAAATTACCATCAGTCCTCCATGTTAGCTTCTAAAGCTTTGCTGGCTGGGGAACTCTGGGAGTTGAAGTGCACCAGGCTTAAAGTTGCCAAGGTTGGAGACCCCTGTTTAAAGGACAGGTGGCGCCTTCCGAGTTAGTAGGGAAGATGCCAGAGCCAACCTGAAGCTGGGCTGTGAGTTTGATTCCAAAGGGGGTGAATAAGGCTTGAGTTGTAGGAGGAAAAGCTTAAAAGACTGTACAGCAGTCATAACTTCCTCGGAGTCTGGAGATCCAGAGAAGATCCTGAATCCCTTGGAGCATCTCCAGTTCTGCTGAAATCTGTCTCGACCAGACTACTACAACGGCCAGACTGTTCTTGGGCGAAAAAAGCTCAGATTTAGGTAAAAATAAAGAGAATCGCTTGTGGAACTTGTGGATTTCATGAAAGACCCTCCCTTCCCCCCTCCTCCAGACTTCTCCCCCCACCCCCACTAATTCCAGCGACCGATAGGAAGGTTTAAAGTATTTCCAGCCCATATTAAGAGAAGAGAAAGCACTAAGTAGCCCCCGCTAGGATTAACCAAAAAAAAAAAAATGTTCAGGGCCCAGGATCAAGCAAGGCCGAGGCACGGTGAAGGCGTCCTTCCAGGGATTAAGCCCGGCCCAAATTAGCTGCTCTTGCGCCGGCCAGTTGGTGACATCTGTTCAGAGCCCTTGGCGTGAAGGTACCTTCAGCCACAATTCCCATCACCTGTCTCCACGTCGGTCCAAATAAGCTTTTGTCTCGGATTAACGCGAGAGCTGGGATAGAATTAAACCCCGCTGCCTTTCAGCTCCGGAGGAACGCTTCCCAAGCCAAGAATTCAGGAAACCTAAATCGGGCTTCACATGTCGCTTTGCCCATGGACAACCTCCCCCCCCCCCCACCCTGGCCCCTTTCAGTGGTCCTGTGCAGATGGGGCTTCACCCAGAACTGGAACTTTCTTAGCTCTGCATCCAGTTTGGGTCACCACATTATAAAAAAGAGGTTGAGACTCTAGAAAAAGTACAGAGAAGAGCAACCAGGGTGATGAGGGGACTGGAGACTAAAACATACAAAGAACGGTTGCAGGAACTGGGCCTGGCTAGTCTAGGGAAGAGAAGGACCAGGGGAGACAGGAGAGCAATGTTCTAATATTTGAGGGGCTGCCACAGAGAGGAGGAGGGGTCAAGCTATTTTCCAAAGCACCAGACAAGGAATAATGGGTGGAAACTGAACATCTGCGGGAGGGAGAGATTCAACCTGGAAATAAGGAGAAACTTTCTGAGAGTAAGAGCAATCCACTAATGAAACAGCTTGCATTTGGAAGTTGTGGCAGCATCCTCACTGGAGGCTTTCAAGACGAGATTGGACTGCCATTTGTCAGAAATGGTGTAGGGTCTCCTGCTTGGGCGGGGGGTTGGACTAGATGACCTACAAGGTCCCTTCCAACTCTAATTATCTGTTATCTATTATCTGTTCTTGGCCTGGTGAGGGCAGAAGTAGGCAGGTAAAACATGCCAGCTGTCCTTGTGCTTCAGAAGCCACCTTGGAAGGGGCCGTTTCAGCAAGAAGAGAAGGCACTTAGCCGGGGGGGGGGGGCAGGAATTAAAGCACAAGAGTAATCATAACGTTGAACCCAAAGAGCAAAAACAAAATTAAGGTGATTGTAGACTTTCTGTGCAACAAAGACGCCCCTCGGAAGAACCCTGCTTTCTGGAGAAGGTGGCAGCATCAGCCAGGAAATCTAGTAGATCGAGAAGGATTCTGGACGGGCTTTCTTGGCCACATGCTAGTTTGTGTGCTAGCACATGGAGAACGGGTAGATTCTGTGGGTCAGTGAGGATCCTGGATTCTGAGTAAGCAGGAACATTTGGCGATCCCAGACTTTATGCCACTTAAAACCAGTTTGCACAAAGTCGGGTGTGTAATTTTGTTTCTGCTTTCTCAGAGGGTAGGGAAAGAAAGCGCCAGGAATTCGGATTCCTAATCCTAGAAACATTATCCAACCTTCCCAAGTTCCAGAATCTCATCAGATATTTTTTTCCCCCTACAAACTCCTCTTCAACTGTAGTAAAAGCTAACCATCTTTGAGGGGTTCCCCCCCCCCTTTAAAAATAAAGGAAGAGAAGAAAGGAAGACATCTGCAGGTACAGAGAATGAGGTGGAGGTGGAACCCCAAAGCAGAGGGAGACCGGGAAGGTCTTAACTCACTTGGGTCCATCTCCACAAGGACCTTCCACTCTTCCATTTTGTGGAGGTCGAGGGCGTAGAGGTCGTTGAGAGTGAACTGGCGGTCCCCCACCTCAAACATCCCCCCGTAGAGGTAGAGCACCCCATGCTTCACAGCCAGCATGGCATTTGAACGCGGGCAGGGCTCCACTGGAGGGTTGGAGGCTTCACTCCCCCCGTCGTCATCGTCTTCTCCTTCCAACTCTGGGGGCTCCATGGACTTCCCTTGGGGAGCTGAGACCAGCTGCTTGACGGTCATCACAGTGCCATCTTCTGCCACCACCTCCTTGACAATCTCCACAGGTCCGGGCGGAGGCTGCCCTTGCGCCTCATCCCCTTCACCACCAGCCTGATGGGAATCCCCCTTCGCTGCGCCTCGTCGCCTTCTCTTTTTCTCAGACTTCGACCCCTAGTGAGGGAGACAAGCATGTACCAGAAGGTCACAGGAATCCAAGCCGAGGACCAGAGATGTTCTCAAGAACTTCTGAGAACACCAACCACCACCGCTCTTCTTCTAAGATGCTATAGTCATCCGCCTTGACTGCTTTTCAGGTTTCTGGAAGTCTCCAAAACCAAATTGTCAGCTTCCATTTCAAATTTGAACTGGCAACTCAATAAGAATATTTCTCTCCTCTGTTGAAAATGGAAGCTGAGTAAGTTAACTACAGCAGAAGCCTCCAAGCTTAGCAATTTAAGACTATGCTGGATGAGGAATTCTGGAAGTTGAAGTCCACAAGTCTTGAAGTTGCCAAGGTTGGAGACCCCTGAACTAGAGTGAGATGGAGAACAAGAGAACAGAGGGGAGGGGAGAATTTCACTCCATGAGATTTTGCCACAAACCTTTAACTGTCCCAGAAACCACCGATTCTTTGCCAGATCGTAGAAATAAATATCGTTGAAGAAGTCTCCTTCTAGACGTTCCTCTTCTTCTTCATCATGGACCCCACCAAAGAGAAGAGAGCGGTTGCTGGGCCCCATGGCCACTGAGAAGCCCGATCTGGGTGTTGGCTTCACACCAGAAGGACTCACCCTGCTCCAAGTCCATTTCTCTGTCAAAGAGAACAAGAAAAGTGGAAGATGGAGGAAAAGCATAGTAAGAGGGAAACTTCTTAAAATTCAGGCTTTGGGGGACGTGAGCAGGGTCTATACTCATGAGAACCCTTCCCTGCTATGGGAGACACCCCCTCCCTCCGTTCAGTCCTCAGCATAGCAGAAGGTTCAGCCAGGACACCAAGGCCTGCACGTACCCAAGCTCTCGGCACTCAAGAGGAACATATCCGTATGAAGGGTCCCTTTGTCGACGTCTTTCTTAATTCGCTGCACAATGAAAGCAGTTGTATTATGGAATCGGAGAAGCAGAACCAAGCCATCATCAAGGAATTATTTCCACAAATCTTGCTTATGAATCCTGCACAATCCTTCTAAGCCCTCGTTTTATGACTTCACCTATAAGAGCAAAGTGTCAGGATCTTTGACCAGTGAGATTCCCAGGGACTTTCCCCAAACTTCCATATTTCTAAATGTAATCCAAGGGAAATTAGAACTTCATCCTGCAAATATTTCAGCCATTCCTGTCTGAGAAGTGGGGGTGGGAAAGAGGTCCGCCAGAAGTTGCTGAACTATAATATCCAGCAGTGCCTGCCAAGGTGAAGGAAGGTGTGAAGAAGCCCTTGGATCTCCACATGTTGCAGAAAAGGCCCTCATATTGCTCCCTTTCAAACGCGCTCCAAACCACGCGAACAACTTCTAGTCTTAAAAGACTCATACCAACCCTAATAGCAAAAGGTGACCCTCACCTGCTTGGAGTAGCCTCCATAGACCATGAGGTGGCCCTCGGGTGTTGAAGCCAGATGGCATCCTGACCTCGGGGCTGGGGCGATCCCAGAAGGAGCCAGCTTGGACCAAGCAAAGGTGTCCAGGTTGAAAGCATGGGCATCGTTGTAGTAGATGTAGTCTCTAGTTGATCAAAAGCATCAAACACAAGTGATAGAAGGTGCGCTTGAGTTGGCAACAGGCCTCCAGCAGAGGAGGCGAAGAACCGCCTCCCACGATAGCATGAGCAACAAGGGCGCAGGCCTGGCCCTCCAACCTTCCATCTGTTACAGACCTTCTGGTCTCCCACCCTTGTCCTAGGCAGCCCCACGTCCCAGATTACAAGAGCTGTCCGTAGGTTGACTTCTATCACCTCTACCTGAACTTTCCACCTAGAGAAGCGCTCAAGTTAAGTCACCACGATAAATAAAGCATAAGAACTCAGCGTTCGGAAAAAGGACCGATAAAGATTGCCCTTAAACAAGTGAAGCTCGGCTCCTTCCTTGAATGCAAGTGGGGGCTGAGCAGTTTTTGGGGAAAAAAGGCTGCCCCCTGCTTGGAGGTCATCGTCATAACATCAGAATAGGCTCCTCCAGGGAAAGCCCGGAGGAGAAGATAGCAGGGTGAAGGAGTCCAAATCTGAGCCATCACCTCCATCTGCCTTGGGCTCCTTTGCGCGTGATGGGAGCATCTTCAGAGGAAGGACAGGAGGCGTCCTGGGCATAGTGGGGCAAAATCACCCTCCCCCCAAAAGAGGACAGTGGAGTAGACTCACCGGCTACTTTCATGGAAGCCTCCAAAGACGATGAGTTGCCGCTTGCTGACGGCCATCCGGTGTCCACTCCGCCCAGAGGGTCCCCCTGAAGCTCTGAAATCAAAGAAGGGGGTTCAGCAGCTCCTCTGATTTCTTCGGTTGGTCCCGGCTGCTCCTCCAGCCCCCAGCTTCAGTCCCCTTCTTGCAGGGTATCCCTTGGTCCTCCTTCCCCTTCCTGTCCAAGTTGCTCCTCCAAAGGCCAAGACCACAAAGGAATCACAACTTCTAGAAAGCAACCCTGGACATCCAGAGACCTGCGCATGTCTCGGGGCTGCAGGGACTTTGCACCCAATTCCGACCCTGCAGGCCTCTGGCAACCCCAGGGGTGGGGGGCACAAACAGTGGGTCCTTCCAGAATTCTCTGGACTTACTTGACTTGCTCCCAGGACCTGCTGGCCAAATGCAAGACCCAGAGGTCTTTGTAGTGGTAGAACTGCTCCCCGTCCGGAGAAGCAAATTCCCCACCAAACAGCCAGAGTTGGCCGCCGCCCTGAGCGACAACCACAGCCTGCCAGAAAAAGAGAGAGAGAGAGAGAGAGAGAGAGGGCAGCGTCTGTGTCCTTTTCGACATGTAAAACCCAAGATTTCCTCTGCATCATTCTGACCATGCTGTGTTGAACCACTCTGCTCATGATAGGTAGGTAGGGAAGAGGTAGGGAAGGAAGGAAGGAAGGAAGGAAGGAAGGAAGGAAGGAAGGAAGGAAGGAAGGAAGGAAGGAAGGAAGGAAGGAAGGAAGGAAGGAAGGAAGGAAGGAAGGAAGGAAGGAGGTGAGACAAAAGGGAAGGAAGGAAGGTGAGACAAGAAAAAGGGAAGGAAGGAAGGTGAGACAAGAAGGGAAGGAAGGAAGGAGAGACAAGAGGCAGGGAAGGAAGGAAGGTGAGACAAGAGGGAAGGAAGGAAGGAAGGTGAGACAAGAGGGAAGGAAGGAAGGAAGGAAGGAAGGAAGGAAGGAAGGAAGGAAGGAAGGAAGGAAGGAAGGAAGGAAGGAAGGAGAGCGAGGGAAGGAAGGAAGGAAGGTGAGAAAAAGGGAAGGAAGGAAGGAAGGTGAGACAAGAAGGGAAGGAAGGAAGGTGAGACAAGAGGGAAGGAAGGAAGGAAGGTGAGACAAGAAAAAGGGAAGGAAGGAAGGTGAGACAAGAGGGAAGGAAGGAAGGTGAGACAAGAAGAAGGGAAGGAAGGTGAGACAAGAGGGAAGGAAGGAAGGTGAGATGAGGAAGGAAGGAAGGAAGGAAGGTGAGACAAGAGGGAAGGAAGGAAGGAAGGAAGGAAGGAAGGAAGGAAGGAAGGAGAGAGCAAGAGGCAGGGAAGGAAGGAAGGTGAGACAAAAGGGAAGGAAGAAAGGTGAGACAAGAGGGAAGGAAGGAAGGAAGGAGAGACAAGAGGGAAGGAAGGAAGGTGAGACAAGAGGAAGGAAGGAAGGAAGGAAGGTGAGACAAGAGGGAAGGAAGGAAGGAAGGAAGGAAGGAGAGACAAGAGGCAGGGAAGGAAGGAAGGTGAGACAAAAGGGAAGGAAGAAAGGTGAGACAAGAAGAAGGGAAGGAAGGAAGGTGAGACAAGAGGGAAGGAAGGAAGGAAGGTGAGACAAGAAGAAGGGAAGGAAGGAAGGTGAGACAAGAGGGAAGGAAGGAAGGAAGGAAGGTGAGACGAGGAAGGAAGGAAGGTGAGACAAGAGGCAGGGAAGGAAGGAAGGTGAGACAAGAGGGAAGGAAGGGAGGGGAGGGAGGGAGGGAAGGAAGGAAGGAAGGAAGGAAGGAAGGAAAGAAAGAGATAGGTTGGAAATGGAATTGAGGGAGGGAGGACCTCCACATGCATTTACAGAACCATCTTTTCTGGAGAAGAAGCTACGTTAGCGATGTTCCTTCATCAATCTATCCTATCATGAATCAAGGCCCATCCTGGCTTAGCACAGTGGATGATCCTAACCTCAGTGTCTCACAACCACCCTACCTGGTGAGCACAGCGACGAGGCGGAGGATTTGGAATATCGATTTTAGCCCAGCTGTCCTTCCGGATGTTGTAAACGAAGAGTTCATTGTAGAGGAGGGTCTATAAGGGAAACATCAAAGGAGGAGGAGGAGGGCTTTGCTAGAAGTGGAGATCTTCCAGGAAAGGCCCATTTTACTGCACAACTTGATATCTCAAAACAACAACCCAGCCAGCCTTTTCTAGCTTTGCAGCTCTGGAAATTCATCACATTCCTTGGGTGGCACCGGTTGCTTCAGCATCCAAATCCAGGTCAGGTCAGCCCAAAACAGACCCTTATTTTACTGAAGCAACTGCAAATTCTCCCAGCTGCTGTGATCCTCCCCTGCTCTGTGGGAGAAAAGCGGCCACCCCAAGGCCAAGAACTGAGAAGCAAAATGCAAGCCCCCTTCAACGGAGACCCTCCAGATAGCTGGTACTCCACTCATCAGAGCAAGATAGTGCCCTCAGCCCTTCCCACACTTCCTCCCATGAGAATATTGGGTGTCTGGAGGAGGAGAAAGGCTGAAGCTCCATCTTGAGGCCATTCGGATTCGTGGTCTTCACAGCACAGTTGGATCTCTAAACTTGGCCACTTTAAGACTTGTGGACTTCAACTCCCAGAATTCCTCAGCCAGCATGAGGAATTCTGGGAGTTGAAGTCCACAAGTCTTAAAGCAGCCAAATTTGGAGACCTCTAGACCAGGGGCCTTCAAACTTGACAGATTTAAGACTTGTGCACTTCAACTCCCAGAATTCCTCCTCCTCCAGTCATGTTAGCTCAGGAATTCTGGGAATTGAAGACCACGAGTCTTAAACTTGCCAAGTTGGAAGACCCTTCCTTTAGATTATAGCGACCATTTCCATAAATACGTTCCATGCTATGGGTTGAAGTTGTCCCACGCCTGCTTTACATTTCCTGCCAAATAAACTTTGATGACTTGACCATGAAATCAATTGCTATGAGAAGCAGAGGGAAAGAACATTTTCTTCCCTATATGCATTATTTGCATTTATCTATTTATCTTTTTTTCTGCTCAGAGAAGCTCCTGAAGGCAGCCGACAGAATCAAAACCGATAAAATTAGCAATTAAAAATGAAGGGCTACTAATGAGAAATCCATTCAGTCAAGAGATTTTAGCGCAACCCTTCCTCCATCTTCTCCGTCGTTCTATTTCCCCCTGGATAAAGCCCACTAAACCAACATCTCATTTAGCAAGAGAAATTTTAGGCTCCATCGTGGTCACACATCGAGAACTACCCCATATTGATCAGCGTTGGGAATAAGGCCTAGATCCATTTTGGGCTCTGCAATTCCTTAAAACAAAACTTGTCATTAAATTTCGGGAGGAGAAAGAGGGGGGAAAAAAAGGGAATACTTTACTTTTTGGCCATTGAAATATTCACCTCCAAACAGGATGAGTTCGTCTTTCTCAGGGTGGGCGGACAAAGAGGCGTTGAGCCTGCGGACCAAGAGGAAAGGAGGCTAAGCAAACCAAGCGCAAGATTTCAGGGAAGAAGAGTTCACGAGGACTAGCAGCTTTTCACTGGGGATTAAAGGGGTGCGCAAGACATTGGGAGGCCCAACTTTCCCAACGGCCCAAAATATCCGCCCCGTTTCCACTCTCACCTCGGGGAGGGAGGGGCGCAGGGGGTCTCCAGCACCTGCGTCTTTGCGGCATCCAGAGATTGGAACTGGGCGATCAGCGCCTCCAGGTCCTCCTGCAATTCGAGACGAGGGCTGGTTGTTTTGAGACAAAAAGGGAGGTGTTCCCCACCCCCCCACCCCCAAACTGGGACCACCGCGGCTCATTCTCTCATGCGTGTATGAAAGCACATGTTCGTGTGCGCGTATAACTTAGGCGAGAGAGATTTTTATCAAGATCAAAACAGAAAAGAGACAGAGCAGATAAAGGAAAAATGGTGCATAGTGGGAGAAGAAATTAGGGGTGTGTGTGTGTGAGGGGGAAATTATAAAGACTACACCAGGGGTGTCCAACCTTGGCAACTTTAAGACTTGTGGACTTCAACTCCCAGAATTCCTCAGCCAGCTGGCTGAGGAATTCTGGGAGTTGAAGTCCACAAGTCTTAAAGTGCCAAGGTTGACACCCTCTGACTACACCTTCCAATCTTATTAAACGTGGTTATAAATGTGCTAATATTTTGCTCTTTCTCTCTAAGGAAAAGCACATCATGCTTTCTTTCCACCAGCTGCCCTTTCTAACTCTCAAATTCATTTTTCTCTTTCCCCCCCCCAGCAAAATAAATGGGGCGGGGGTGTTTCCCACTCACTGTTGCACATTTCTTCCTCTTGCACTAATTTGTTGCACTAACTCACTGCTACCCTTCTCTTGCACTAAACCAATCCCTCAAGCACCTTGGATTGCACAGGGGGATTGTTGTGCTGGGGAAGGGCAGGCCAAGACGAGAGAGGGAGGGAAGGAGGGAGAGGGAGTCTGGACCTGTTGGATGCCCGCCTGCCCTGCAGCTGGAAGAACCCCTGCATCCCTTTGGCACGCGTGTCATCACCTCCTCTTTCTTGGTCCTCTTGGACGCTTTCTTCTCCATCTTGGCGGCCGTCTTCTCGGCCCCCTTCGCCTTCTTCTCCTTCTTGTTTTTCTTGCCCATCTTGGCAAGTCAGGGCAGCTCTAAGGGAGGTGGGGAGGCTGCAGGCGTCGCTCACATGGCAGCCCCGGCCTCGCAAAACCTCTTGCCTTTCCTCTTCCCGGGGCATTTCCTGCCAGCGAAAAGAGCCAGGAGGCAGAGAGGCCGAGAGTCTGCAAAAGGGTTGCCATCTGCGGGAGGGAGGTTGCTTTGCAAGGCCCGAAGGGAGCGCGCTGGATGCAGCCTTGCAAAAACAGCATTTGGGGACACCAGCAATGGAGAATCTTGGTAGCTCAGGGTTGACAGGAGGGGGGTCCTTCGGGGGTCCCTCTCCGAGCAGGGTGGTTAATTCTTGCAAGACGTTTCACAACCCAAATGCACTGATGAGGTTGCCTGATTTGGGTCATGCAACATCTGCAAGAAAACAACCAAGCACAAAGGGCACCACGGGCCCCCTCCTCTGGCAAAAGACCCCCAGCCATCCACCCCACGACCCCACAGCCATCCAGAAACCTCCTTTTCCTAACCCTCCTCATGCCGGCTGGAAGCCTCAGATACAAGATCCAGTCATGAAATAAATTTTTTTGTAGGATTGGGGTTTTGAGTTTTTGGGTGAAGCCCAAATGCAGATGATGCCAGGAAAGGAAGAAAAATGACGGTTCCCAGGGCGCGGCTATGTGGGCAAAGGGACAACCCCACCCCCCTCTCCTTTTGCAAGCATGCAGCTGATGCAATTTTGGCTGCGATGTGATGAGCTGTTGCTGCAGCGCAAGGGGCTGCCAATGGCCAGCAGGTGGCAGTCTTATGCAGAGGACGGGCAGCTTCTCCAGGTGGAACCTCACAGCCTGGTCTACTCTACAAGCTCTGGTTGCCCTTCACCCCATCCCTGAGAGGAGGATGGTGCAAGAGCAGCCGCAAAGTTGCTTCATGCCAGGGTGCCTGGTCTGCATTTCTATGGGACGGAGAATGGGCCTGACCCCACTGGGGAGCCAGCCAAGACCTGTTCCTGAGCCCTTTCCACCCCAAAACCTCTCCTCGCCTTCATCAAGAGGGTCCCTGTGTAGAAAAACGTCCCGGCTTCTTCCTGGGTTAACTCCACTCAAACTGTCTCATCTCCCAAATTCCTACCATGACCTAATTAGATTCCTTGTGTTAGATTTCCCTCCCCCTGGATACAAGGACTCTGGTCTTCTAACTCCTTCTGGGGGAGCTTTAGGAGTTGTTTCCATTTGCTTTGTCATGGCAGGCGGTGGGAAGGGTCCCTTCCACCAGCCACCCTTCTCCAACTCCCTCTTCCCCCGCCTTCCAATCTGAAAGGCAGCCACGGACAGGATGAGTTCCTTTCAGGTGCTTAGGGGGACCTTAAGTGAATTTTGAGGACATAGAAAAAACCAGCAAACCGTTCAAGGAAAGGCCCACAACCCACCCTGTAGCGCACCCTCATCCGGCCCCAAGAACTGGGCATCAAGGCAGGGGGCCAGCAGTCTGTCGGGTCTCACCTTAGTTTCCCTCTGCCCGTCCGTCTCTCAACGAGAAGTCATTGTGATATGTAGCAACTGAGGTGTTGGACCTCGACGGGGGTGAGCCAGATTCAAATCCATCTCAGCTACGGAAATCAATTAATTAGCTACCTTAATAATTAATTGTCTCTTTCTTAGATCCTCCTACCTCACAAATGGGGTTGTTGTGCAGATAAGATGAAGAAAACTCTCTTTCTTAAATCCCTGGAGGAAAAAAAAAAACCTGAATGGATCTAACAAGTACAGAATAATCTAGATCATCTATGGATCACGGGAACAAACAGGACTTCATGAATAACCTAGAATAACAGAATTGGAAGGGGACCCTAAATCATTCCGGGCAAATAGTCCAGCCTCTTCTTTAAAATCTCCAGTGTATTAATATACTGGAGTGATTACAGGGATTAAGCGATACATAAGGAATGTCCTTCTGTAAATGTCCACACTTGCATTATTTCTAGCCTTGGAGGATCATCATCTGAATATTCTTTTCCCGATCATTTCCTAAAGTATTGTCTGTGCTGGATTCCCTGTCTCTGCAGTTATCTTTCCTGTTTTAAAAAGCAGGAGAGAAACTGCTGTGCTAGTGAGATATCTGTGAAAGGGGTTTAATTGTCCTACCAGCCATCATCAACCAGTCCAAAGAAGCTCATCAGGCTGTGAAATTGCATTGCTTTTCAGCTTCCTTGTGCTCCCGTGCACACATTCACGGTTGTGTACTGCTTTTTTAACCTCCCAAAATTGTTTATAATAATAAAAAGTAGCATCATATATAGAGACTGCTCCTAGTTATTAGGGGACCTTTGAAGAGCAACGCAGTACCTTTCAACACTTGTCCACAAGGCAGAACAGTCAAAACATTGGTCCTCTTCAGGAGAAGACAAAAGACCAGCCATTCTAAGCCTGATGGAGCTTGGGATTCCAACTCCCAAAATTCATAGCCAGGGATTCTGGGAGTCAAAGTCCATACCTCTGGAGAACGTAGAAGGTTCAAAGGATTTTCCTGGAGACAGCTGTGTCTTCGGGTTGTTACTACATGGGTTTATTTTCAGAGAGTGTTTCTGTTTTAACAACAAATTCACCAGTTTGGAAATCCCTCAACTTCCAACAGTTTGTGTTTAAAGTTCTGGATTTCCCCTGGAGTGATATAGCGTCTAAAGCCACCCTATGGCCACTGAAGTGAAAGAAAGCCTCTTCAGTGTTCTTTTGGAGGTTGGAGGACACCAGAAGACCCTAGTGAGGAATATCTACAGCAGCAGCAGCCCTCAAACCTTTTGGGCACCAAGGTCCGGTTCCATGGAGAAAGATTTTTCCATGGACTGGAGAGAGCATGGTTTCGTATGCTGCCAGTACTGGTCCACAGACCAGAGGTTGGGATTCCTGCTCTACAGCCTCTTATCTCATCCACAGATAAGTCCACTCCTCTAGTCTTTGGACATGGACTGCCCTTAGTCTGTAATCCCTTTGGGGGCTGATAGAAAACGGAGGCATTGTCAGATGTTCGCATTCACGTAGAGGCCTCTTAGTCTCTGTCTGTTTTCTTCCACGTATCCATTGGAATTAAATTGCGCCAGAGGGAGGCCAAAAGAAGCTGCAGAAATATTGCCCACTTCATCTGGCAGGAGGGATTGGCAATTCAGGTGCACTTCTCCACCTGTTTGCTCACTCAGCCTGCAGTTTACCTGGGAACAATGAGGAAGTGCAGGAGGTGGCCATCAAACAGATTTCTGCGTTGATAGTGACTAGCATGAGAAAAACTGCAGGTGGCAGGAAAAGGAAGGATGGAGAGGGAAGACCCAAGAATTAGAAGCAGCAGATGGTTCTTGCAAGACTTGTCCCACCATCGTTTTCAAAGACCTTGGACTTTCTTCAAGATCTCGGCATCCCTCACCATCCTTGTAGATCTCCTCTTTCTGCAGGTCGTGTCTCGCGTTCCTGACAGCTACCTTTCCCTACAGCTAGGATTACAACGCTGATGTGCTGAGCGGGATTCATGATGCAACATTGCACCTCTCTCAGGGCCCACGCCGTGCCTCCGGCAGTCGGCCCCAACCACGCTGCACAGTCTTGCCTCATGCGCTCCCTGGCCTGAACTTGTAATGGAGCAGCCATCGGGGGTGGGGGTGGTGGAGGCTAAATTTGTTATGCCAGGGGAGATGGCGAATTGCACAGAGTTTGGAGAAGATGCCTCATCAGCAGCGACATAAAACACAGCACTAAACAACTAAAACAGTTCCCGGAATAAGGATAAGAATCTGGTGGGGTGCAATTCCCAGAAATAAACAACAAATATGATTCCTAAGAAAAGAAGATGGGATTGTGTACGAGCAGCCCAAGGGGCCTGTGTGCTTTTCCAACAGGAGGGGTCGTGCCTCTTCGCGATATTTACTTATGTAAGGTGGGTGGATGGGAATGGTGTGCAAACAAGTGTGTGTCACCAGAATTGGGGAGGAGGAAGTGCGTTCAAGACCAGACTCTGCTTGGCCTCTTATCTTGATCTGCTTTCCTGCAGATGGGATATTTATAACATGCCTGCCAGCTTTTATCTTTTGACATGTGTGTTTTCTTTGGCTCCCAGAGAAAGGAGCCATTTGTGACCGTGTTGGGCTCAATTAAGTGCTTTGTGGAGAGCACAACACCCAACGGGGCCAAGCTAAACAATCCCAAACAATGTCCTCAAAGCATGGATGTGTCTTAGCCAAGAACAGGTATGCCTAAAACAAGGGTAAGATAATCATCTCCATTGATAGAGAAGGGAGTCTGAGCTGCACACGTAGCAGGAGCTGTAAGGGCCGTCCTCAGTTCTTCTCCAGTCTGATAGGAACCAGGAAGACCAGGGGTTCAGGAGAAGACATGCAGGGACAGAAGATACCCTCCATTCCTCAGGTCCATCTGGAGATGTTCAGGCATGGCAGTCGGTTATGTGCTGGGTGAGAAAACTGGGCTCAGAAGACCAGAGAAAGGAAGGTTTGGACTTGATTCCTTGCACCAGAAGTCCAGATAGGAGTGAAAATGTCCTGCATCTTTGCATCAGTCCTCACTCAGTTGAAGTCACAAGTACAGAGCATCTCTCTCTCTCTCTCTCTGTCCATAAGATATGGCCAAAAGTCAAGATGACCCCCAGTAGTATGATCAAAGTACTATTTTTTAGATGTGTCACAAATGATTGCTTGAAGCATTGAGCAGATGTTTCTCTCACTCTTTGAACTATTGTCTTCCTTCTCAAGCAAGGAACTACAAAAAAGTCATTTTCTTGGATATCACATTTCCCCTCACATTCACAGCTTGCAAGAGTTGCTGTTTTTTACGAAATTGGAACATCCCTTTAAATTCTGAGTTTCTTTGGTGGTTTCATGCGTCTACACAGGCATAACTGAATACAAAGGAGTGAATTTGGATCTCCAGCCAATTCCATTTCCAACTTGGATGCAGATTTATTAGGCTTGTTATCTTGCAACTCAGCACTAAGGCATGTTGTCGATTGATTTGTGTCGTTGAAAGATACAAGGGTTGAGTGAAGAATCAGATGAGGGAATGTGAGTTTATCCTCAAGTCCAGCTAAATAAGAACATTAAGAGTATCTTCTCCTCTTCTGTTATGGCATCTTCCGACTGCAACTTACCTGGGAAGCTGGCTGCTCTTTGGAAGAAAAAAAAAAAAGGATAGCAATTTGTCTCAGGCAGGTGGTGCCTCAGAAAGGAGATTAAATCCTGGATTTTGCAAATTGCTAGGTATACCCGCAGCAGAGTTCCTTCGATTTAGAAAGCTCATCTGAAGGATCCTAAACTTCTCTTTTCCTTCCTCTCTCCTGTAATGGATGGAGGCAGGATTATTATTTTAGCAGAAAACAAAGCAGGACTGGCTCTATCTATTACAATTAGAGGGAGCTTGCCCACAAAATGCCACCTGCAGGGATTTTTGCAAAGCTGTGGCAATGTGGCACCCCCTTCCCGTTTTCTCCTTGGGCCCCTTCGTGCTGGAGACGGTTGAAAAAGACATCAGAACAAGGTCTTCACAGCCACCCATTTTGGAAGCTGGGTATTTGGAAGTCAGATGTGTCCCCGATAACAATTCTCGTAAAGAAAACTGCCAGTAGTTGTATCAGCAGATTCTTCCCACCAGCCGCTCTGATGTTTGGATTACGGTTTGGAAAAAGCCTTTTGGATTTCCAGGGGTGTAAAAACAAGCTGAGCTTGCTAGAACTCAATGCACAATTTCTGAAGCACACTAAGCGCTTCCTGCTTTGAAATCTGTACATCTGCCTTTCTCTATTTGCAGGTAAAAATCCTTTCCCAACACTGTAAATTAGCCCGGGAAAAGGAAACCTTCTGTTTTTCTATTACCAGTGTAAGCAAAGATCTAATAACTGCATTCACACATGCTGAAACCACTTTGTAACAACAAAGTGTTGTCTTCCTGGCTTTGTGCAGAGTTGATTAATGCATCCTTCAACTATTTTGCAAGTTCAAAATTTGTACAAAGTGGGAGATTTTGGTTTGCAAACCTGCGCTGTGGCACTATGCACCCACGGCCAAATAGGGTTTATTCCAGGGGTGTCCAACCTTGGTAACTCTAAAGACCTGTGGACTTCAAGTCCCAGAATCCCCCGGAATCCTCACAGCATGCAGTCTTTTCTCAACTTGGGGCAATATTCCCTGCTCACCCATATGGACCTGCCTAAATAATCTTGATTTTCTTTTCCGATTGGTAAAGGATCAGAAATGGATGTTCCTCGGGGGAAGACCCTGCCAAGATCCACGTTAAACAAGCGAACCAAGAAATACTCAACTCAGAGCAGCAAGCTAGAAATTCAGAAAACTTTGTTCAAATAAAAACCAGAACATTTTAAAATGGAATAGCTATGGTTTATAATGAACAATAACAAAACCAGAAGGGGAGAAAAACACAGTAAAAAAAAAAAAGACAGACTGGACTGTATGACACATCTTTTTACAAGGCAGAATCGACTCTTTTTGCTACAGAACTCATGAAAAAAGCAGCACAAATCTTAGATCAACTCTATATGAACAAATGCAAAATATCAGATAATAGAGCTGCGCTTTCTATACCAATACTTGTTTAAAATAGAGCACAATAATTAAATTAGTAAAAATATTTATTTTCCAAATGTAACAAAAAGTTTTCAAAATTATGTTTCTTTTTCCTTAGCTTAAAGACTTCATTATTTCTTTTTATTTTATTAAAAAAAACTATATTAAAAGAAAATATAGATTTCTCAGGAGTCAGATTTCACTCAGTAGTTATAAAGGTAACAACCCTGTTGCCTGTGCAAATGTTGTGCGATTAATCTGCTTCCAAGGGATTAAAAAGAAGACTGATTAAGGACAGAGATGCAACCTAAGACAAGGGAAATCCACATGAACTTTTCAAGCAAATTGCTGAGAAAACCCGGGCCTGGAATGCTGGGGTTTTGCATTCTTCTGAAAAGCACCATTTTTGGGAGAAGGAGTGGTCATTTGCTCGAGCACGTAAACCTTTGACCTTAAATAGGGCTACAAGGTCTTTCTGCATTCTCCACGTACAGAGGATCCCCCTCCTCAAATATTCCACTCCTGAAATGAGCCTCATCCATCCATAAGACAAAGAGTAAGAGGTCCAGGAAGGATCGTAACATGCCTGGGTGGCCATTCCACTCTAGTTCAGGGGTGTCCAAGCTTGGCACCTTTTAAGGCTTGTGGACCTCAACTCCCAGAATTCCTCAGCCAGCCATTGCTCACAGGTGTGATAGCTGCCAAGCTAGGACACCCCTCTGCTCTAGTTGAGGAAACATCACCTTTGTTTGGGAACCAGCTGGAGAGCTCTCCTCGGTCATTGGGGCCTTGTGGTCTCAGAAGACTAGAGATGGATTTTTGGCTCAATGCTCACGCACAATTGCACCCTTAGCCTTTTCTTGAGGCACGCTTGACATCAAGCAACTAGAAAGTCAGCCAGGCAGATGCACAAAGCTGATAAAAGAGGTGCAGAACTGCACTACGTGGCTCAAAGAAAAGACATGGTAAAAGACACCTGGGCAACGCACAACAAAGCAAAGCCGTTCCTAGGTTGGCAGGCTGGTTTCTTTTTTACAAAGTTGCAGCCTGTGAGGTTTGACTTTTTGGCTCCACCGGTAACGGTGAGTGCAACTGAAGCCAAAACGGGCAGTAGGCCTCTTTGCAGAAGTCCAAAAACAATAAGGCACAACTAAGAACAAAAGAAATAGGGTGGGGACACACACACACACACACACACACACACAAGCAATTCTACAAAGCTCCGCAAAACTTGAGCGTGCTTAATAAATGCCTAGAGAATGCCAAATATTTTTGCGTGGTAAAGCAGCGGAAATGAGTGGGACGAAGCAGAATGGCCTGTCCCTGGGGGAAGAGAGTGAATTGGAAAGCTCTGAACTGCAATCTTTTTTTTTTTTTTTGCAGTTCTCACCCGGGGATTGTACTCCACATTTCTGCCCTCCTTAAGAAATACAACGCCCAGCATACTAAATTGGTGAGTGAAATCATGGTCAAAGCCAGGGGGTGCCCACAGCAGGTGCACTATTTGGATGGGAAACTGCTACATGGCTCATTGTAAAAAGTGTGAATTGGGCAGGCGGGGGACAAAGGGTGTTGTAACGCAACCCACCTGGAGGACCTGAGATCTGGGTGCCATACTGTCCACAGGCAAAAGAGCACCTAACAGTAAAGGGACCAAACCTCACCAGATGTGCCGAAGAAGGATGGCATTGTCCCTCTTTATAAAACATGATCACTATGATGACTTCAGCATTTCTGAACCGCCATGTTATTTAGAAATTGTAAAGGTTAACAGCAGCCCATTTCCTTAATATTGGGAAAATATTAAGGCAGAAAAATCATTTTGCAACAGACAACAGATGGGAAGAGGATTCAGAGCAGCTGCACGGAGGACTCTAGAAAACATGGCAGAAAGAGTTAAAAATGCCCCCACTATGATGTTCGACATTGTGGCGCCTGGGTTTTTAGAATCTGCATTTGTTGGCATCACAACTGACAGATGGACTGCCCTCAACTATTCTTCCCCCGCCAAATTATTTTGCCTGTTTCCTTGTTTCAATAACCACAATGTTCACAACTCCATGAAGCAAACAATGAAGACATGTGCAGGTTAGCATCTTGCAAGCAAGAACAAAGGAAAACCACTTCTTGCATCCTGCTTGACGATATAAAGTTTGGATTTATATATTTTATTCAACGGAGGTGCTGTCCCGTCTGGATTTCTGCGCCCCCGCTGGCTGAAAGTTTTTGCAGCTCAAGTTTAAATCAGGAGCGTCCAACCTTGGCAAATTTTTAAACTTGTGGACGTCAACTCCCAGAATGTCCAGACTCCCAGATGTGTGGACTTCAACTCTTCAACTTCAGTGTCTTGGCTGGGGAATTCTGGGAGTTGAACTCCATGCATCTGAGATCCAGACATTCTAGGAGTTGAAGTCCACAAGTCTTAAAGTTGCCCAGGTTGGACCCCTCCCGCTCTAGAGAAACCAAACTTTCCAGACCAGACATTCCCCAAGAATGGAAGAGAAAGAAAAACATATCCCATGAGTCGAAGCATCCCACCCAATTCTAAGCAATGCGGTCCCATGAGAGAGCCATAACAGACAATAAATCACACAAGTGCCGATTTCAATTCTTCACTCTATAGCTCCAAAGTCTACCCTGTTGCTTGCTTGGCCAAAGTCTAGTTGCATGTTTGAGAAAAGCTATGGACCAAGAAAAGTGGCACGGAAGCAGACACGCGTGCATAAAAAAACAGACACACAGATGTGCACAGAACATGGATGTTCTGCTTGTTCCCACTTGGTGCCCCCCTCTGCCTTATGCTTCCCATGTCATCCACCGCACAGGATAGTCGGTTCCAGCCCGTTCTTAAGAATACATTTATGGTGCTGTAACGAATGACATTCTGTGCAGCGAGGAAACAAAAATGTAATACGTTTAGTAGAACCACTGAATGCTAGTAGGAAATGCGTTTCAAACAAGGACGCCAAGTAAGAAAACTTTCCAACGTCATGCATCACATTCCCTCAACTGGCAAATTCAGTGGCTTTTTTCTCAGTGTGGAGCACTGTAAACCAGGCATCTCCAACCTTGGCAACTTTAAGACTTGTGGACTTCAACTCCCAGAATTCCACAAGTCTTAAAGTTGCCCAGGGTGGCGACCCCTGATTTAAACTGTATGGACTTCCAATTCCCAAGAATTTCCCAGCCAGGAATTCTGGGAGTTGAAGCCCACACGGCTTAAACTGGCCCAAATTGAGGAGTACTGCCCTGGAGACAGTTGCACGAATCCATCCTAGTTTGAGGAGTGTCTAGAAATTTCAGCCTGACCCGGATGGGGGAATTTGTCAGGATGCCAATTAAAACTGTACAAAACCCCTTATGGGAAACAGACACAACATGGTCAGGTGGGAGTCTTAAGGAGGAGAAAGCTTTAAAAATAATGTCACTAAAAAAATTAATAAACAATTTTAAAAAATGCTCATGTCAGAACCACTCAGTCCACTGAGAATGAGAAGAGCTGAGGTGGGGGCCGCTCAGCCTGACGTCAGTTTGTGGGGTTGTCTTCTTCTGCAGAGCCCCCTTTGTTGGCAAGGAGTGTTCAATGTCGGCAGACGTCTTTTGAGGAACACCCTACGTTGCTGGATCTCATCTATCGTCTGCATTTTTTTTCCTCTTTTTTTTTTCTGCCAGCTGGTGGAAAAACTAAATAAAGTCCATAGTTGAGCATGTAAACAAAACATCCTTGTGGGCTTCCCCACTTTGGGTGGAGGCCTCTTTTCTCTTCTAAGCGACCTCCTCTTCCCAATTTAAAAATTTGCACCTGGGATGGTTCTTCTCTGCCAGCATCTTCTCAAGGGCCTGGTCAGGGAAGACCTCAAGAGGACCAGAGGTGGGCCGAGAGATCTCCAGGCTGTCTCTGCCGTTTCCATTTTTCCAGGGAGGAATCAGACATACTTGTGTTTCAAAAACAATGTTGTGCGTTGGCTTGAACTAAAGATCGATGGTTTCACACACACCCTCCTTCACTCCTTTACTCTTGAGGAACCACTTCCATCATTTTCTGGAACAGGACTGTGGTGGAGTCTGTTGGTGAGGGGAAAAAAGGAGGACGATTACACGACCAGAATGAGCTTTTGAGGTCACTGCCACACCTAAATTGGCCATCCAGGACACAAAGAGAGGTGCTCATACCACTAGAAGAACTGCAAACTGCAAGAAAAACATGAGGACGGCTTCTGCACCCAGGAATCCTGGGGTGTGGTGGGGATTCATTGTGAATTCCTAGAAAATTAGTTTTGGCCACACTGACTGGTGCCTTGTGGGTGGACCGAAAAGAAAAAGGGTTTGGGAAATTACATGAGGGACCAGGATCAGGTGATTCCAGTTAAAATCCTGGCAAAATTTCCACCCACGTCCCTTGGAATAATTTCTTCCGCCAGCCTATTCTCCGTCCAGAATGGACTTTGCAGGACAAGAAAAGGGGCTTTTAATAGAAGGGCGGTTAATTCCTTGAACAAGAAACTGATGGATGGCAGAAGCATCCATAGCCAAGAAAGTCACTTGGATAATTTTAGGGGTTCTCTTTCCCCAAAAGAGAAAAGAAGGGATTCCTCTGAATTACTGGATCCACAAATGTGTAAAATTGTAAAACTGGGGTTTGTGGGGTCCTTGGTGCTCTCTGAGCTTGGTGGTTTTCTTGCAAATGTTTCATTAATCACTTAGGTAGCATCATCAACAGTGATGATCTTACCGAATTTGGTAATGAAACATCTGCAAGAAAACCACCAACCTCAGAGAGCACCAAGGACCCCTCCTGTCAACCCTGAGTTACAAAGATTCTCTCCTCTACTGGTAAAATGGAATCTGAGGTTGGTTTCAGCACAGAAGACATGCTGGACATGCCAAAGTCCAGCTTCCATCTGTCCCAGCTTCAGTTCCCACAGTTACCATCGAGACGGCCTTAACACCTGGAGGCTGAGTTTGGCATCGGCTGCTGCCAAGCCCAAGCATGCCTGGCTGCTCCTTTCAAGAGACACCAGGGCGTGGACACCCACATGGCTTGGCTAGGGGAAGTGGCTGGTGCCCCTCCCAATCATGTCCAGTCCTGTCTTTCCTTCAGGCATCTACCAGGTGTGATTGCTGAAGATCCAGATAGCCTCTTCCCGCCATTTCTCATGTTCTGGTGGCACCGAAAGAAAGGTTCAAACCCGGTGGAAGGGCTACCCCATCTCTGAGGAGAAGATCTGTGGGTGACTCTCTCTCTCTCACCACCCATGCCATCCAGCACAGCTCCTGGGAATTGACCCGAGTACTCACAGATGCTCTGCAGGAGCCACTTCGGTTTGTTTTTCCACCAGACACCAATCAGGTACACGGGGACTCCGCTGAAGATGATGGCGAAGCCAATGGCACACTCTTTCGGGGTCATCCAGAAGGAGACGGCGATGAGGAAATTGCACGCAAGGATGAAGAAAATGGGCAACAGCATATTAACCTGCATGGGAGAACACAAGGGAGGCCAAGGGTGATAGAAGCACGAAGGGAACAACTCAAGAGCTCTTTGGTCCAAAGACCCACCAGGCCTGTGCCTACGCCCAAACAATCCCAAGGATCCTCAGATCTGGACTAGCTTCAGGACTGAAAATCTATTAGAGGACCCAAACGGTCCTTTAAGGGGATCCCTTGCAAAACCGGTCCCAGAACCTTCCAGGTTAATGTCAGACAAGCTCACCTTGATGGGCCTCTCTAGCTCTGGTTTCTTGTACCGGAGCCACATCATGCCGATGATGGCCAGGGCCACGCAGAGCCAGTTGAAGAAGCTGAAGAAGTTGATCACCGAAAAGATGTCGTTGGAGAAGGCGTAGAACAAAGTCATGAGGCACTAGAGACGGCCGGAGAGAAGGGGGCGAAGAGAGAAATCAGTGCCGTGCAGGAGCTGGGAGATGGCCGCTTCAGAGAAGGGGGCCACCTCAACCAACGCTCGCTTCATCCAAAGTTCAGAGACTCTGCAAACGTGGGGATAGAGTGGTTGCAAACGGTGGATATTGCCCATTGGAGTGAGGTCTGCCATTCGGAGCTCAGAGTGGGGTACAGAAGCAGAAAGACAGCCAACGAGAGCTCCACAGAGGGACAGGAAGTCCAGAGAACTGGGATCCACCAAGGAGAACATGAGGTGGCTGCATTCAAAAGGGGATGCACTGTTTGCTTGGGTGCTTCAGGGGAAGGAGAGGGACACAGAAGTTCTGGAGCAACCTTCTCACCCTCAAGGGGCATCCCCAAACTTGCAGGCTTCCAAAACTCTCACAACTGGGCAGGTGTGGAGTTATTGTTCAGGACTAGATGCTTACTGAAGTTAGAAAGCAATGTTCTATTCCAAGGGTCTTCAAACTTGACAGCTTTAAGACTTGTGGGTTTCAATGCCTAGAATTCCTCTTCCAGTCATGTTAGCTCAGGAATTCTGGGCGTTGAAGTCCACAAGTCTTAAACTTGCCAAGTTTGAAGGCCCTTATTCTATTCTATCAGACAACTAGCTTCAAAAGCACTGAGATGGGATTTCCCCCCACACAAACACAACACACACACACACACACACACAGCCTCTCCCAGAAGGAACCTCAGCACTCCTGCGAGCCTCCTTACCGTGAAGACGAGGGAGGGCACAGGAGTGAGCAACCGGGGGTGGATCATGGACAGGACAGAAGGCAGGTGCCCTTCCCGAGCACCTACAAAAAAAAGCCTAAAAGAGATTAAATTAAAAATGTTAGTTTATACTCTTTCAGCAGATGGATTTCAGGCTGTCTGGGGGTCTCGGGAGTTGCCTTGGGCTGTTTACAAGGCTTGAGGGCCAGGCCAATCCTATTCCAAGTGGTCAGTTTAGGAAGACTGGAAATGGGGGAGGGGCAGGGGTGAGATTCAAAATTTTTAACAACCAGTTCTGTGGGCGTGGCTAAGTTGGTGGGCATGGCTTGGTGGTCATGTGACTGGGTAGATGTGGCTTGGTGGTCGTGTTATTGGCTGGGTGTGGCCAATTCAATATCACTCACATCGAGGCACGCATCTCCTCGCCTGGCGTCTCATGACTGAGGGGATGCTGAAACAGTCGTAAGTGTGAAAAATGGTCATAAGTCACTTTTTTCAGTGCCATTGTAACTTTGAATGGTCACTCCACACAAGCAAAGTACCAGCAAAGGAGGGGAAAAAAACTCCAGAGACATTCCAGAGACAGGAAGTCTAGTCCTGCCAAGAATGTAATAAGGGTTAACGGAGGGGCAGTTTCTGTAAGCAACACCAGAATGTTTCCTTCCTGCCTTCCTTACAGGATTAGCCCTGTAATTTCTTCTAACAACCGGTTCTCTGAACTGCTTAGAATGTTAACAACCGGTTCTAGCAAATAGGTGCGAACCTGTAGAATCCCACCCCTGGGGAGGGGGCTGCTGCCTCTTCTTCTCCTGAGCAGGAGGAAATCCTCTTGGACTGAGCAGCTGAGCTAGTTAGACCAGTTTTGCACACAGAAGAAGCCACTGATTAAAGGTTATTGTTTATTTACTTATCGCACTTGCACAGTGCTGGGCTCCCTGACAACTCAAACGTCAAAATAAGGCCATTACAATAAGACCCATTGTAAGGAAGGAAGATCAAAGACAGCAAAAAACCCAGGCTGGATAGAATAAAGTATGTGTGTTGTGGGGGAGATCTTACAACCGCTGGTCAAAGGCCTGGAGCTTCATGCTTCTTTTAAACAGCAGCAGACTGGGGCCCGCAAAATAAGTTCATTTATAAAATATAAGTATATATTGCAGTCCAACTCCTATATTTTGCTTGTCAATCTACACCTATCTACAGCATCTACCTCTATCTATCTATCTATCTATCTATCTATCTATCTATCTATCTATCTCTAGCTAGCTATCTTTATCTGTCTGTCTGTCTGTCTAGCTGTCTAGCTATCTGTATCTCTCTCTCTCTTATCTTAACAATTGCAAGTTTTCCAAAATTTTATCCTGCAGGGCAAAATGTGCATTAAGATCAGCTTCCATTTTTAGAGAGACGGTTTTATTCTCCTTATATAGCAGAAACTTACCGGGACGAAGTGAAAAGGGAGCCGTTGACGGAGCCAAAGCAAGACAAACCCACAAACACAGGGATTATCCAAGACATGACACCCAGGTGGTAATTCCCAAAATCCTGTCGGCAAATAGGGAGGAAGAACAGGGTCAAACATTCCACCTCGAAGACTCCTGGAAACCTCTACGGAAACGGCAGGAGGGATGCAAAGGGCGCTAAACTTGGTTTGCAACCCGGCAGGGAAAACAGGGAACCCTAAAGATGCCTGTTCGAATTCTGCCCTTGCAGCGGAGTCCCCTTGGTTTTCCCACTTGGGGAGAGGGAGGATTACAAATAAACATTTCATTGGATTCTCGGGGAGGGTGGGCAGTGCACCCCCTAACCCCCCCCCAAAAAAGGGAGAACCCCATCAATAAAAGGAAGAAGTTGGAAGAAGTGGGCTGCGTTGAAACAGGCCACAGAGGAAAACGAGAAAGCGAAGAGAAGCTCCCTTGGTTTTGAGCGTCCCTTCCTGAACGGTTGCACTTTACCACGGCAACGGCTTCTGACACCAGCATCTCGTTGACTGACAAGGTGGTGAAGTAAGCCAGGTTGGTCAGCACGTACACCAAGGTGACAATGGGCAGGGAAATGATGATGGCCAGAGGGAGGTTTCTGGAAGGAGACAGGAGAACAGAGCTAAGAGCGAAGTCTTGTTGCTTCTGGCCGGAATAATAGCCAGCGAGTCTACGCAAGGCCGTCTTCTCCCCCGCGGGGTTTGGAGAGTCTCACCTATAAGGGTCAATCATCTCTTCTGTGACAAAATTCAAGTAATTCCTGCAGTTTGAAAAGAAGGGGAAAAGGTTCTTGAGTTTACAACGCAGCGTTGTGATGGGGGGGAAATAGCCATCTTGACTGTGTAGAGCGAGAACAACGTGGCAACTCAGCGCAGCTCTTTCTCTCACACCCAAAACAACAGGGCTCCCCAGATCAGGAGATGTGAAGATCACTCGCTCTCCTTGCCCCCGGGACCTCCTTGTTCCTGACGGTAGCAGCAGGTTCTCCCTGTTTTGGAACACAAGAGGTGCACACCCCAGGACAGCTTCCCCCTGGGTCACTACTCTCGCCGTCCCCTCACGACTCACCATCCTCCGTAGGCAAAGAGGCCACTGTACAATGCCAGGACGATGTTGCCCACGTCTGTTTTGGTGCCATCAAAGGAATATTCGGGGCTGAGGTTGACGACATCACCTGTGGGAGTGAAGGAAGGCGAGCCAGTGTAAGCAGGGGGCGGCGTCTTTCCCCTGCTGCAAAGGAGCTGGGAAACCACGAGAACCGAAGTGGGTTACAACTGCCATCATTGGAATTGGAAAAAAATCTCTCTTGACGTTCATGAGCCCCAGAACTGCATTTTCCACACGCACAGCAAAGAGGAAGGTTTAAAATAGGCCACCGGACTTTTGGAATTGCGTATGGCCCAAGACACCATTTGAAAGGACACCAGGCACAAACGATGGGCCTCTAATTGCTTACTGGTTGCTTGCTGAAAAAGGCAGGAAAACGAGTGTGAACGTCACGCCCTACGGGACTCGAAGCAAACCTGAGAGATGTTTCCCTTGGAGCCCCTGCATGCCCTGTGCACTGGGAGCAGCCCCTCACTCAGGATCTGAAGTCAAAAACAGCGGAAGCAGCCCAGGAAAACACGGAGAAAGGAAGCTGGGCTTACAATGGCCTGTTGTTGTGTTTTAAGGTTCTTTCAAGATGCTTGTGGTGTTTATTTTACTTGCAAGGAACCTTTGGCAGAAGCGGAATTGTGTGTCTTTTGATCTGAAGGCCACACACTTGTCCTAGCAGAGAAGGGGGGAGGGGTTATTGCCTGGCCCTCCTCCAAGGAAGGAGCCCTCAGGTAGGGAGGGGGCTTTGGCCAGGCCACCCCTCAACTGCCTGCCTCTCCAGTGAGTCCATCCTATGCCTCCTGCTGCACCAACAGTGAGAGCTCCACTCTTTATCCTTTTCTGAACTCTCCATTCCGTTAATTCATGGAAGGGCAGAAAGATGAAAAAATGGAGGTGCCCACCCCATCAAAGGAGCTTTCTCCCATTCACCACCAGTCAGGCACCACTGGACTCAGGCTGGTCAGTCAGATCAAGAACTTAAGAAAAAAAGGACAACTACAGAACCATCCAATGTGTCCCCTTCAAAGAGGTCCATCATCCAAGACTGGAAAGCCACCCTGGGCCCCATCCCTTCCTTCTGTCCACCTGCCAGGAGGAGCCAAGGAGAGTTGTGGGAAGATGTCATGTCACCCACACAGAAGCTCCTGCCTCCTAGATCAAGTGATGGTGGGAACTTGACAGGTCCACCCACTGGGCAAAGCAACCGTGTGGTTTGGTTTGGTGGACTTTGGCTCAGCACGTGTGTCAACCCAGGTCCTTGTGGTTTAGCATGGCCCACAAACTATGGTTAAGAGGGATGAATGTCCCCAGTTAGTCACCAAGATCTGCAGCGCAGAGCCATCTCCACCAAATTAGCTATAATCTCCAGATGATAAACCCAATCCAAGGCGCCATGAAGTCATCCACAACATCTCCCAACCCTGGTCAGAAGGGGTCAGACACCTGTCCTCCTTGCTGTTATTCTGATCCCATCATAGTTGATGAGCCCAGGAGTTGCTAGAAGTTGCTAAAGACACCATCTTAGTGAACAATACCTCTGGCCACCTGCTGTTGCCCAAAATGGCCGCCTCTATTTATATGTCTGCTTGACCTCCCCAGCCTTCCGCTAATATAGACTCAAGCAGATATCCAGAAGCTCTCTGGGGACTCCACAACTGGTGCCCAAACAGACCACGATAGTCCTGCCATGGTGCCAGGCTCAACCACCTCTTTGGCTCTGCTCTTCTCTAAAATTAACCCATCCTGCCAGCAACCCTTAAGTGGCCAAAACCGCATCCAGTGGCAACATGCCCTTTCAATGAGAATATGGCGGTATTTAGGGAGAGGAGAACAAAAATAGAGCTGCTGTCCCATTTCATGCCCGGGAGACGCATTTTTAGATCGCATCTATACACGTCGGCAGAAAGAGGCTGTTAAGGGAGATGATTGTAGCCGGCGGCATGGAGAGCCACAGGAGCGGCTGAGGGAACCTGCAAGATGAAAGACAACCAGGGAGAGTTCAAAGGCTCGGTCTGAAATTGGGGTGGAATGTAATCTGGATTCCCAGGAGGGAGGGGCTGCCTCCCAGAGGGCAAAGAGGCAGCAGAGCTTGCCAAGTCTGGTAGGCAGGAGAAGGCTGAAGACGGCCCCTCCCTGGTAGCTTACAGGCTGTAGTTATGCAGCTAGTAGTCTGGCAAGAGTCTGTCTGTAGACGGACGACCATAAAGAAAGTGCATGGTGTCGTTTTGGGGACCTGGAAGAAATAACTTCACGATGGGTGCTAAGCAGGTCTCGTACGGTCAGTTTTCACCCAGAGATGCAGCATGCGAGGATTGAGGTTACAGATTTGAGAAACAGGCAGATCGTCCGTGGGACAGATGATCAAGATTAGCTGTTCCCCACCTGGGAACAGCCCCCACCCCAAATAACGTGGGGCCAACCTTGCAAGAGCTTCTCATTGTGTATCTGCCACTCTTCCCTCCAGACGCTGCTCACAAGCCACGGCAAGGTGGTATTTGGGCCAGGTAAGCAACGAGCAAATCAGAGCAGATCCCTGGGTGCAGACTGGCACCTGGGCCAAAGCTGGCACATACGATCCTGCCTGAGCAGGAGAAGCAACCTAGGCCCCCTTAAGACGTTGGGGATGACAACTCCACAAGGGGAGGCTGCTGGGAGACGAAGCCCACAGTAACAGAGACCTTCCGGGCTGGTCCACCACCACCACCCCCCATCCAGGAGTCGAGAAGATCCTTTCCTGGTCCCATCAGCAGACGCTGCCCGCCTGAGCCGCACCTCTTGCCTTTTTCTCAGGCGTCCAACCCACCAGCCGTCCAGATGGCACAACACGCCCCATTCATGTAACGGCAATAAACTAATTTTATGGGGCAATAAACTAATTTTCCCCACGCACTTCCCTACCAAAAAGGTGTGGCGAGCAAAGCTGGTAGGCAAGACACCCACGGGGCCTTATTATCCCCGTTGCCAAGGCCAGGACCACAACTACAATCGGAGGTGGCCCCACGGCCTCGTCTCTGCCGGGCTGACCACAAATTCTTCTCCCAGCTGGAAAAAGCTGACGGGATTGGCACAAGGTTGGGAAAGCCCCCAGGAGGCTGCGGCCGTGGCTGCCTGGATTCCCACGGATTAAGGTGGGGCTGCCCCACCCATTGCAAGGGAGACAGGCTCCTCTTCCCTGCCCTGGCTCCAAGGGGCGGCTTCCAGCTGGAATGAGGACCCCCCCCTTTGCCCCTGCCCAACGCAAGCCATGCCAGGGGTTTTCTCCGCCTCGGCTGGGTTTGTGGAATCAATGCAGGAGACAGGCTGGCTTGTCTCTTGGTCCTGGGTTGCCAAGATGGGATCCAGCTGGGAAGACAGGCAGAACTGGCCTTGGAGGGCAGAGAGGGGAGGGCGGGGGAGGGGGACACTTGCAGAGGGAAACTCAAAACAACCCCTCACCGTGATCTCTTCGAGAATAAAACAAGCCGGAGAAACCTGGACAGGCTTTCAAGATCCTGGTTTTTTTTCTATGCGGCAGTGATGAAAAACATCTCTGGGGAAGTCCCAACATTTGGATGGGGGAACGAAGATGCCAAGCTCCCAAAGGTGCTTTTTTATTTTGTTATTTTTCCTTCCCAAAAGGCAACTGGATTTTTTTTGTCTTTGAAAAGGTTTCGCTTCTCATCCAAGAAGCTTCTCCAGTTCTGACTGGAGGAGAGTGGAAGATAGAACTGAAGAAGCTTCTTGGATGAAAAGCAAAACCTTTTCAAGGGAGGAGAAAAAAAAACCAAGAAAGGCCTTTGGGGAATAAACAGCACTTTGGGGACAACCACCAACCCTGAGCTGGATGACGGAGAATCTCCACCGACAAAAGGCCAAGCCTCCTCCCCATTTGCAAGGCAGGCGCCGGCTGGCTCAGACTCCGAGGTTCTGGCGAGAGCCTCAGGCCCCGGCAACTACCTTCACGGCTAGGACCGCCTTCCCCTGTGGCTGCGTCCAGAGCAAGGAGAAATGAACAGGGCGACGGGAGAGCAAGCCAGCTCCTTACAATCCGAATCCTGCAGCCAAACGCATCTTCAGCATTTCACAGGGCTGGGGTCAAGGAGACGACCTGGACGCCATTCTCAAGATGCAAAACGAATTAAGGCAAATTCTTCACCTGTAACGTTGAACCTGAGGTTCGCCCTGCAACCTCAGACGGTGCGTTTTTCTAGCCAACAGGTTCTACATGAGCTTTCCGAGATCCAGGTCTCTTTGAAAGCCACTTCCAAGGATTTAAACCACTTGTGCTGTCCTGTCGTGGTTTCTCCAAGGGGGGGAGGAGGAGAAAAGGAGCTAAATTGCGCAACGTGCCTCCTTTAAAATTGGATTTGCATATGGGTCCCAGAGAATTCGTCTCCAGTGGAAGACAAACTGTCTACTGGAATGTAAGTTCTGGCATGCAGGCAGATGGGGGGAAAAATAATAATAATAATTCCCTTTCAGGGAAGGAAAAGCAGTTCAGCAACTCTGCGATGTCCTCACTTGACCTTACATCGCTTTCAGGAAGAGGAAGGGGGGATTTCCCCCTCCAATGTGCTTATGTAAACCCCATCTCTTGGGGAGGGGGGGGAGGTTTGCAAGAGCCAGAGAAGCAATGTGCAAACTAAAAGCAGGGCTGGACTTTTTTGGGGGGGACGGACAAAGGTTGGGTGTGTCTTTGTCCAAGTCAAATTCCAGATGCAAATATCTGCCTTAATATCTGAGGTAGAAAGAGGAGAAACAGAAGGAAGGAAGGGAAGGAAGGGAAGGAAGGAAGGAAGGAAGGAAGGGAGGGAGGGAGGGAGGGAGGGAGGAAGGAAGGAAAACCTTCTATAAGGACAATGAGATCTGCATTCTTTTCTTGTTAAACAATCATGCCTCAGATTGCTCTAAAGGGTTTCACTCCCACCTTAATTCTGCCCCACAAAAGGAAACTTTATTTCTTCCCAAAGTTTCCTATCCTCCTTATCTGCTCATCACTAAGTAAAAATAAATAAATAAAAAAAATTGAGGAGCCATTTATGCCAATGGCAAGGAGTTCCCGAGAGTTTTGTGCCACGAGGTCTTCCCCGTGAAGACGGAAGCAGCACAATGAACAAAGTTAGCTTTATTCTTTAAAGAATAAACATAAAGAAAGAATAAAGAATAAAGCCTCCGGACTTCCTTTAGAAATCTTAATTCCTCCCCCTCCCTCTGGATCTCCTGCGTGTCTCTGTTGCAGCCTGAGAGACCTCTGCCCCGTTTTTTACATAGTCCTATATCCATCCATCTACTCAACCCCCAACCTACCCATCCATCCATCCATCCATCCATCCATCCATCCATCCATCAGTCCAGAGCTACAATGAACCCTGATGAAGTGAACTGCAGTTGATGAAAGTTTATGCCTATTTTGCCTAAAAACATTAAAGTGTATTAATTGGAAAAGGTGCTAGCACACGCCTCCTAATTTTTGTGACCCACAAGTAGCTTGTATGTAGAGAGTAAAGGAG
This sequence comes from Notechis scutatus, assembly GCF_049901735.1. Classification (NCBI taxonomy): domain Eukaryota; kingdom Metazoa; phylum Chordata; class Lepidosauria; order Squamata; family Elapidae; genus Notechis; species Notechis scutatus. The sequence goes on along the minus strand of NC_142017.1, from coordinate 1,619,698 downwards.
ATGACTTTAACGGACATACGGAAGAACCACCATCTAAGGGGCTTCCCTAGAAGAGTTGGAAAGGTGTCTCTGGATTTAATCTTGAACTGGGGCTTTCAATGCAGTGGAAAAAGCCAGAGTGGCTGAAATGTTTTTGAAATGACACCCTGGGCTGGATTTATTAAAAAAATAAAAAAAAAATGGTCCCCAAAACACTTTAGACTTCAAACAAGGAAACTCTATCCAAAACAAGAGGTTTGGTGATAAGGAAACTCAACAGGAATGCAGAAGGGGCCAGACTGCTCCAAAATGTCAGGACTTACTCAATTGCACGATGACAGAAACTCAAGGAGAATGTGTGTCACAGGTCAGGAAAAAAAAAAAACACGACCGAATGGAAGGTTATTTGAAAAAATGGGAGATTTCCTTTGAAATATTGAAGTCTAAATAAAGAGAGGAATAAAAAGGAATACGACCTGAGGCAGGAGGCAGGAGTGGGGGGAAAAGGAGGGATTAACAAGCAGGATTGCAAAATGAGGTATTTGATGTATTTAACGTTCTCCCGTAAAGCTAAGAATTGAATTCATCTTTGACCAGAATTGGGAATCTGGTTAAGGGCCATGGATAAAAGGGGAGTTACAGATATCCCAAAGCAGGGGTGTCCAACCTTGGGAACTTTTAAGACTTGTGGACTTCAACTCCCAGAATTCCCCAGCCAGCAACGCTGGCTGGGGAATTCTGGGAGTTGAAGTCCACAAGTCTTAAAAGTTCCCAAGGTTGGACACCCCTGTCCTAAAGGAAGATTAAGGAACTGCAGTGTGTGTTTTGATCCATTTTGCAACCTTTCTTGCCACTGTTGCCAAGTGAATCCCTGCAGTTGTTCAGTTAGCAACATGGTCATTAAGTGAATTTGCCTTCTCCCCATTGACTGTGCTAGTTAGGAGGTGGCAAAAAAGTCGATCCCAAGAATTCTTTTTTTGAGTCCCTTCGTCTCCGTGGTGGCCAGACAGAACCTCCAAGAATCTAATCTGAACCTGGCATTTTCAGGAAGGAAAACCTTGAATAAGGGAGGGACACAAAACCGGAGAAGGGCTCTGGGGTAATTGAAAAGAAAATAATAATCCCCCACCCCCTGCAGTAGCATGAAATCAAAGCTGTCCGAAGAACGCTGGATTTGAATCCGTTTCTAGAAGTGGCCATTGTTAGGAATATAAGTCACCTAACAGGTATTTGGGTTAGAAATATATAAACCAGGATAGACATTTTAATGCTGTCTCTTGAAGAGCATGCTAAAAACTGCAATTAGGTGTGGTTTCTCAAACGGCCATAAAATGGAGCCAGAAACCTGGTTTGTCTTAGTCTTAGTCTCAGAAGAGAGTGTGTCTGAGTGAGTATCTCTGTTTCCTTCTGTTGGAAAGTATTGCCCTTGCTCCATTTTTTCCTAATTGACTGATATTCATGAATTTAATGTAAGTCTGATACTGAACTGTTTTTGACACTGGAATTTGATATTTGGATTATCCCTGGATGAAAACTGACTGATTTTACCTGTGAATGACTTTGGACTGCCTATTTTGGACTTTGCTTAACGTTTCTGGAAGTAAAAACCTACATTTACTGTACAGTGTATCTGTGTGCTGTGTGTGTATTATTCAAACACTTCTCTCAAATACGTCTCCCTGTATGTGCTCATTCTCCTAACGGGGAATTACCTCAACAGCCATCGGGGAAATAACCGGGCTATGAACCAAGTATGTTAGCTATTCCTTCCGGCATTAGCAGCTGTTGCTTCTCGACACAAGGAACAAATTGGCCTTAGCTGAGTCACTTGTAGCCCTACAACACTGGCTTCCAAGATAGATTTTTTGTAGGTATATGTGTAATTTTACACAGGTTGCTCTCGTTGTTGTGGTTCGCCGGCAGCAGGTGTGGGTGGCTGAGGTCTCAGAGAGCAAGGACTAAGATGAGGGGCCTGCGTGTGATGCAGGGATGGGGCCAGGACCATCAGGGAGTGGAGTGCTGCCTTCGGAGATTGTGGAGGCTGGCAGCAATGATGAAGAGGTTCCCGAGGAGCCTGTGCCCAGGGCTGCTCATAGGAAAGAGCAGCTGCAGCAGCACAGGTGATTCAGGAGTAAGGCTGCAAGGTGATGGCCCCTCCCTTAAGGGATAAAAGCCAGCCTGATAGACCAGAGTTCTTTGCAGGAAGCAAATAAGTTCTTCCACTTCAAGCCTTGTGGAAGTTCAGGCTATCTTGGTTTATTGTTGGAAGACTTTTTGTTTGGAATATTTCTTGGCAACTTAATCTTTAGTGTTCTTGGCAGCCTTGCACAACCTTGGCAAGGCTCATCCTTATCAGAGACAATTAGTTTTCATAGCCTTTTAACCGTGAATTAACAGAATTCGCAGAGAAGCATTAAAAGGTTTTGCTTTTATCTCTATTTGGTGCTTGTTTACTTGGAACAAGGTTTGGGTCAGAACACTCGCAAGCGAGATGGGCCGTCTCTAAATCTGACAAATAAACAAACATAAAATAGAACTACAGGTAGATTTTGATGTCCATTTATGATCAGAACTGAGCCCAACGTTTCTGTTGTTAAACGAGACAGCTAAGTGTGTCCCATTTTACGACCTTTATTGCCACCGTTATTAAGTGAATCTCTGCAGCTGTTGAGTGAATCTGGCTTCCCCATGGACTTCACTGGTAAGAAGGTCGCAAAGGGGATCACGTGACCCCAGAACACCAAAAACTGTCATAAGTACATGCCAGTTGCCAAGCGTTCTGAAATTTTGACCAGCTGGCCATGGGGATTCCTCCATCGTCAGGTGAAAAATAAGTCACCTTTTTTCAGTTCCAACGGTCACTCAGTGAACAATTGAACATTGAGGGCTGCTTGCATGATTCTGCCCGAGAAAGGCCGAATGCTTTTGATTTCCCACAAAGCCCTTCGTTTCTTTCTCAGTTCGGCCTGGGCGGGAATGTGAGGAGCCCTGGGCTGTGCAGCTCCTTGAAATGAGTCTGGCTCCCTGAGAGTTTCTGCCCTCCCCCCCCCCGTTAGCAGAGCAGGAGAGGAGATACGTACCCTTCCCCAGCTGCACAAAGCCCAGGGTGATGATCAAGGCCAGGGCCAGGAGTTTGGCAGCTGCAAAGGCATCTTGCACACGAGTAGCCGCCTTCACGCTGTAGCAGTTCACCGCTGTGAGCAACACTGGAGAGAAACACACCAGAAAGAGGAACAAGTAAGTAAATCTGCAGGCATTCCCCTTCCCCCCCCCAAAAAACAGCATGTCTCAGGAGCTGAAGGCCGAAAGTTCATACAAAGTAATCCCACTCGCTTAATATGATTATTTTCCATGTAATTAACAGCTTATCGTAATTCATAAATACAGGAAGGACCTACATGGGATCACGGTGGTACCCGAACCAACCAAAACCTTTTGAAATGTCTTAAGTCAAAGACCCGGCAGAAAACAACAGGTGTCAGCTACAACACACGGGGCAAGGACTGTAGTAACCCCTGTGTAGGATACAGAGGCAAAAGACTGGCGGAGAGTATCCACGACCACAGGCAGAAGACACGGTGAACTCTTCTGAACTGCGTAACACACGGACAAGACTCAACCGTAGTTTCACCTGAGAAACTGTGAGCCTCCTAGACGGAGCTAAATCCTACAAACAGCAGAGAATTCCTGGAAGCTTCGCCTTCAGATAAATCAGACTCCAACAGATAAAACTGTATTTAGACCCCATTCAAAAGAGACAATGAAAAAAGCTAACCAGGAAACAAAAACACCTCCTCTCCAGCAACCAACAGGGAGATAAGCAGGGATTAACGCGAGACAAACCCTCAGGCAGAAAACAATAATCGAAGAACTACCAAGGTGGAAACTGCACCCCACCAATACAGGTAGGGCAAGCCACTGTAGATAAACAGGGAACAAACCCTACATTCATCAGCACCACTGGGGGTGTTAGGTCATGAAACGCCTGCAAGCCAGGCACCCAGCTCGGAGCACCACAGAACTGGGCAGATTGCATCCTTTTGTGTATTGATACATCATGTACATGGAAGGAAATTACAGCCTGGTAGCACCTTCTGTGTCCAACTTTCTACCTTGGAGGAGGAGGCTTAATTCCACACTGCTGCCGCAGACGTTTTGCTCTGTGTGCTCTCCTGCCTTTGGCTGGGTCTCTAACACGGCCTTGTAAGGCTGGAGGCAAAGGACCAGAGCGCCCTGATTGATGGATTTGCTTTTCAAATAAACTGGGCTTTCTCTCCCGCTCTGCTCCCAAACAGTTACGAGCTACGTTGTTGTGTGTCCCACACCCGCTAAGCACCCATGACGAAGCCCAGACAAGGAAGAACCCCCCTTCTCGCTTCGCCTATGTCCTTGGAAAGGCTTTGCTGATGCAATTGGCAAGGATCTCTTAAGGTGGACGGAGAAAACGAGAGGGCTGCGTCCTCTTCTTCGGAAAGGGATGTGTTGACTCAACTTCCGCCTCCTTCCCTTCTTGGCTCAAGCAACAGAGGCAGGAGATTGCATCACCCACCCCAGCCTGCTCCACTCAGCCACCTTGGCGGTTTCCCCCCTCCCCACCCCGTGTTTGCAGAGTTCGGGCCGCCAGCCAAAAGTGGCGGAAGCCAAGAAGGTCCTCTCCTAAGGTGGAAACGAGAAATGTCACAGGGCCCAGGGCTGCTACAGCGCTAAATATAATCCCAGGCTGGGATTATGCAAAGAGCAGAGAGGCCCCACTGCTGGTCCCTGTCGATATCTCTACTTGCTTAGCTGGAAGAGTCCAGCCATTTCTCTCTCTCGTGCTCTTTTTAAAATATTTACAGGCTCAGAGGTGCAAGGAGGCGAGTTAATCCTTTTGAGTCCACAAGAGCCCCAACCAGGACAACTGCACCCGAGAAGCTCTTAGTTTCCAACTGGGTTTACTCTCCACTGGATGTCCAGCCAAGGGACTTAGAACCTTTCCAGGGGATTAAAGCCCATCTCAGCCCTTTGGCTCTGCAAACATGGAGATCACCGTGCATTATCTCCAGAGGGTTCAAGGGAGCATTGCAAATAGACAACTGGGACTATGAACGCCCCCTGAAAGTACAGATTCCAATACCCATAAAAGAACATATGCAAAGTGGGTCATTCTCCAGGGTTCAGGCTGGGGCTGTTGGGTTTGTAGCTCTCAACCTCTGAAAAGCTAAATATTCTTGGACTCAATGGATGGAATAAGTTTTGTCGTCTGTAGGAACAACGGCCATAAGATTCCAGTTGTCAATGATGCTCTCCACAACGGAACCTCTTTGGTGGAGCAAGGAAGGGATTCTTGTTGAGAGAATCAAAGAAAGTTGGAGCAGCCATGCTGCTGGGGTGAGGGGCCCTACTGAGAGGGGACTTCTCTTTATTTACCACCCCTCCCAGCCCAACGACTGGCCATTCTTTCCACTTTACCTTCTGACCGTGTGGGGGAAGAAGGTCTACAATCTGTAGACTGGCCTCACAAGATTCTGCAAGTGAAAGATAACCACTATCAGTGGGGAACAAATATGGGGCTTAGACCACGTGGTTAGACCACGTAGACCGGGGGGGATTTTAAAATGAATGTCAGCAACAAAGCTGCAGTCATCCCTTCAGCCCCCCCACCCCTGCAGTCTGTGAACTCAAGCCAAGAACAAGAAAACAACCTGCTTGCCAACCTCCAATGGTTCTTCTTTTTCCAAACAACCAATACATCCAGGAGGTGTCTTATGAATGCAACGTTTTCAGACAAACTTTAGAAGAGGGAAAAGCCACCTCTTGGACAAGGTTGAACCCCTTTCTTCTCTTCCAAGACTTCACTTGGGCTGAAGTTAGGAGCTTACACAAGAATCCCGCCATCAGTGGACTAGAAATGGGTCAAGAATGTACCCCAACTGAGATCAGAGTTGGCAAGGACAACCCCAAGCTGGAGAGAGACTGGCGTCCGCTTCTTCAGCTGCCCCCAAAACCAGTTTGTCTGTTTCGTCCCTATAAATAGGCCTTTTGTCTCCAAAGGCTTGTGACCCAATTTCTAAATCATTATAATCCAAGAAGGCCGGTCACTCCAGAACGAGTTTTAAAAAAAAGAAAAAGATCAGGACAGGAGGAAGAAACCAAACCGAACCGTGTTTTTTGGGGGGGCTTGAATGCCACAAACTGTCCTGCTTGCGAAGAATCAACCAAGGATCTACCAGCCATTTGGCTGGCAAGCAGCCAAGCATCTTGTTGCTGGTAGTAGCTTATTTAAATCCGAGCCTTGTCCAAGATCATCCCTCAGGCCTAACCCAAATCCCAGAGTTTTTGCTTCAAAGAAATAGAAGAGAATACTTGCCAGTCTAGAAATACACGAAGGATTTTAAAACTGGATTAAAACACATCAGATGCCAAGGAGAAAAGAGAGAGAGAGAGATTTGAAGGAAGTGCAAAACCTTTTCATTATCTGCACTGCAAGAACTTCTGAATTATTTCCAGCTCTGAATTCGTCTATCCCCTTTCACCAAGGGGAGTCCAACCTTCCCACCTTTTGTACAGTTGTTGTGTTTTAAAGTTCCTACGATGGCTCCTGTGAAACCATCTCTCCGGGCCTTCAATTCTCTTTGATTTGTTCAATGTATGGAACAAGCGAGCAGGTAGACCCTGTTATAAGAAGGGACAAGATTTCCCTGCTCACGGCATTAACTTGTTTTCTGGGTCCTCAAACTACGCTGGAACCATAAATTAACCAGAGGGGACGAGTTCGACAAGCAAAGAATAACCCAAGGTTAACATTTATCAAATTTTGTGGATGGTGTAATCTTAACCAGATGCATTATTGCGATTCTGGCCTGCTTTACAAAGCACGCATTTATAATTTGATTGGACATGTTGGGTGAACTCCAGCCCCTGGGTTTTCAGGCCACCATCCATCCACTGAATTGTCCTGGCTGTAAATTGTAGGAGGTGCAATACAGGCACATTTATGTCTGGAAAGTCTAAAGATCTTGTAAGCATCAAGACACATCTGGTCAACAGTGAGACCGTTCAAGACAGACTTGCACATACACCCCGTCAAGTTTTTGGGATGTGATGTATTTTTGCTTTGCTCCTGGCGAAGAAATGGCCACAGAAGCTGTGTGTCGAGATCTTGCACAGTCAGGAAAAAACAACTGCACCGCAGATTGTACGGTTGTAAAAACAAAGAAAGATGGGAATGAGCCAATCGATGGAGATGCCAGAAGATTCAAACATTATTTCTCTCCATCAGGTTCCTTCTACAATCACTGCAGTCCCTGGACTTCTTGGCAGGGCGTCTCACTTTCTCCAGCAAATCTGCCCGTTGTGCTGTTCTTGGCAACTCAGTTGTGACTCACACTCGCCTGCGGGATGGAGGAGGGTGGTAGAGGCTGTTGCCCTGCGGCCCACAGATTCCCCTCCTGGGCTGAGCACCTCAAAAGGTTTCAGAACCTGCCCATCCTTCATCGCCTCCCAAGCAGGGTGGAAAAAGGACACCTGAGGCACCCAACAACATGTTCTCAGCCAGCCTGCACGGATGGCTCGAGTTGCTTTTCCCATCACCTGAATAGGCTCTGAGTAACAGTGAACCAAACTGGCCAGGTGCACTGAGCAGGAAAAAAGGGGGGGTTAGCGAGGGCCATGGAGGGGAGGGGGTTGCACTTTTACTCGCACCAATTGTCATGTTTTGCACCAGAAGAGCAAACCATGAGGTCTCGGACCCCAGTAGGTCCAATTCCAACATAAATAACTGCATTTTTTTTTAAAGATAACCCAAAGGACTCTTTATTAAGCACCAGGTAAAAAAAATTAAATGCACAATGCTAAAGGCCTGTTTCCAAATTCCTGTAATGTTACGCTGATGCTGCTTCACCAACTAGCTGACCGTGGGCCAAACCCGGCCTGGAAACAATGCCAGGTTGGCCCAACAGGCAAGAAATCGGCCCATCCATGCTGGCCAGAGATCGGCCAATAATCTGCTCTGCCATCCTTGCAAATCTGCAGCTAAGACGATCAGCAAAAAAAAAAAAGGAACACAAACAGTCCAGACATCATGTGCATAGTTGCTAGGCAACGCCAGCACTTGCTGCTACGGATTCTGTCGTAACCTAGCAGCAAGGTGGGAGCCCATGTGGTTGCTGAGCAACGGCACATGATGCCCCCTCCCCAATCTCACGTCTTCCTTCCGTCCGCCTCCCTTCCCAGCCAGCCAGGTGGAAAATGGCTGCAGCGCCTCAAATCAAAACAGTCGCTGGCGGGAGGAAGAAGTAGCGGCGGCAGCTGCAACCGATCTGATGCCACGTGGTATATTGTCACCTTTTGTGCACCCTTGTTTCCACATGGTTTTAATCTTTTTGAGGGGCCGCAGCCGTAGACCTTGCCCAAATAAATAAATCGGCACAGCCCCGTGCCCACGTGGGCATTTAGAGGCACGTGGTGCCATTGCAGGACTCGGCCCAATTCTCATCACCCAAGGACAAGGTCCTTCAGGTTTTGCAAGGAAACCCGCACAATTTCTCTAAGTTCACTCAGTCCAGCCTGCAGAAAGTGAGTGGGCATTAAAAAAAGGGGGCTCCCTCTGCCCCTCCCCAGGGGTTCTCTCTCTAGCCAAGGGAGCCCTTCCGTAGCCCATCCAGGGTGGGGGGCTGGGGAGGCCCTGCTGAATCATTCCACCAAGGGTCTTCTTTGTCACTTTTTTTCCAACCTAAACCCCAATTCCGCCACGTTGGTTCGTGGGAAGGACCACGGGAGAGAGAAGAAAGAGCGTCAATCCAGCCAACTCTCCTGCCAAAGTACGAAAGGAAAAGGGGCGTGGGAAGCGCTTCAGAAGGGGCCCTCCCTAGTTTTCTGCAAAATAAACATGAAGGCAGCGCTTCCAGCTTTGCAGGATTCCGCTACTACAAGCTTCCGATAAGAGTAGTCCCAGTATGTGCGTCTTGTCTGGCCTCCCTCGGAGGGCTGACTGTCAACATGCAGGGCGAAGGAAGAAGACAAGGCGAACCTTGGAGCAGCCGGCCTGCAGCAAGCAGATAAGCTCCTTCCCATCTTCACAGGGTGGGGATGGAAGAGACGAACCCTCCACTGGGGACAGAAAAACCCTCCCCTGGTGTCAGCAAGACTTTCTCCTGGAGCTGCAAGGTTGCAATTGTTTTAAAACCAGACCAATAAACCACCTGTCAGCTGGAGCTGGTGCTCCATTCAAAATCCAAGAAAGAAATACTTAAGACTCCATTAATCAGAGAAAAGATATCTTTTACTGGAAATCAAGTGGTTGCAACAAAAGAATTCTGAATCTGAGAAAATGGGCGCGTAAATCGCATACACAAAGCAATGACAACGTTCCCACCCCCAATAGTTCATTTGGCTCATCCAATTAAAAGTTGTGAATATCATCATGTGGGCATCTCCAGGTGGTGATGAGGCTTCTGTCCGTTGAACTTGGCACAGTTTGATAAAGGTCTGCAGCTGCGCATGGCATAGAAGAGAAAGCCAAGCAAGGAATAGAAACCTAAACAAGAATGTACTCTCCCCGCCCCCCCAGTTTATACAGTTCTGGTTTGCAACACCTCCAGCTCACTTCCCATACTTTTTCCCCCCCTCCCTCCCCCCGTTACTTATGACAGCCGAAGGATGCAAAGCAAAGGGAGAAAATCTTGAAGGCTGACACCACCAAAGCCACCCTGAGGCCAACGCCTTCGTCTTCCAAGGAGCCTTTGGGGCTGTCCTCAATGGCCACCTTCCCATCTGCCAATCACAGACTATATCACAGTCTTTTAAAGCTGCCCAGGGCCCTCCTCCTCCTCCATGAACTGAAGCACCTGGAGACCAAGAGGCGGAAGACTGATGGAAATCCATCAACCGGTTGAGCGAGCAAAGGAACAAAACCAGTCAATCTTCCCCGGAGCACCCTCTTCAACCCGGTGCCCTCCAGGTGCCCCTCAAAGACCCTTCTCTGCTTTCACTTCTTCTCTGGAGTTATCCCCCAGCCGGGAGTTGCCATTTTATTGTGCCAAGGAAAATTCTGCGAAAGTGGCACGACTCTTAAGAGCTCTTAAGAGTGACATAATCACACAGCCACGTCTACACCGGGTTTCAGGCGTAGATAGAAGGGGGTGTCCAGACATGCAAATTTGGGCTTATCAACAATTTGGTATAAATTGTGGGGAAACAGAAAGGTTTTCCAAATGCTGCTTTAGCACTAACTACTCAGTTCTTCTGGGATACTTAAATTTTATTTTCTGTCCTTCTTCAAAACGGCTGGGGATTTTTGCTAACCACTTTGTGTCCTAAGAAATGGGTGGCATATAAACTCTTAGGGAGGGAGGGAGGGAGGGAGGGAAGGAGGCTCAGCAGGGATTTTGGCTCAAGGAAGTTGAGGGAAAAGCTCAATCTTTTTACTCAGCAACTCATTTCATTCAGCACTTCACCGGAGATCCAAAGAAAATATTCAATCTGAAATTCGGGCTCTCATCTCCCTTCTCTCAAGGTGTCTTAGTGGCATCCCAGATTAGCTATCCCATCATCCTCAGCCAGCATGGATGCCCGCAGATCAAAGCGACAAAACTCTTTTATCAAAAAAAGAAACCTCCAGGAATCCATTGCAGCTGCATTCCACAGATTACCCCGCTGTGGTTTAGTCTCAAGTCCTGCAACATCCAACCGATCGCGGATTATTTAGCAAGCTATGATGAAGCAAACCACAGTTTAGCATCAGCACAAATCCTGTTTTTGGGCCCTTTTAGAAGGAGGCAAGAAGCAGCAGAATCTCCTGGGGAAAATGCTAACTCCCAGGCAGAAATCCGTTTGTTTGCAACTTCTGAGTTCAACATCTTCACTCCCAGCCTGGTTTTTCTGCCTGGGACCTTGAGAAATTGCTATCAAACAGAAATAAACAATGCAGGCCCAGATGGATACAAAGGAGCTTGTCAGAATTTGCAAACAAACTTGGAAGGTTGCTTTCCCCCCAAATAAACGCAAAGCATCGCAGCGAAGTTTAGAGGGAAGGAAAAAGGATCTGGCCCTGAATGTGAAGGGACCCCACGCTTCTAGTTCTCCATTAAGCCCCTGCGTGGAGAAAGTCAACCCCACGTGGAGAAAGTCAGCCGCTTCCTCCCAGCGGCGCAAACTTCCAGCCCCTCCTCGCAGGGAGGGGAAGGACAAGCAGCGGGTGGGGCTTTGCAGAGGGAAGGGTTTCCCATCCCGAAGGCCCACCCCACTGAGACAACATGGCCCTCCGGTTCTGGAGGAGGGAAATCAAAGCCCGCTCCAGATTATAATGCCCAACCTGGGAGCATCTGGGCGCTTCGCCCAAGGAAGGCGCGGGGTCTCTTTCTCCCATGGGGGGGTGGGGGGGTGGGAGAAGGGGAGCGGCAAACCTCCCCGCCATCTGCAACGAAGCACAACGTGGTTGACCCCAATTCTCTGCCGGATGCGGCGCAGAGCCTACAACCCACGTCAGAGCCGGAGCCATGGTGGCCAAAGAGACAGCGCTACATTGTGGGACGAGAAACGGGGGGGGGAGAGCTGGGGGGCAGCGGAGGGGAAGGGGCAGCCAAGGAGGCCGTTTGGGAAGACTGAGCCGCTTCCAGACAGGCAGAAGAGGCTTTGGGGGAGGGGGGGCGCTTGGAGAGCCTCAACCAGAGAGCTGGGATTTGGGGGCGATTGCTGGAAACCCTTGGCGGGGCGGAGGTTGGACTATAGAAAGGCGAACTGGTTCCCCAAGCAAGGCTCCGCTGCACCGAGAGGCGGCCAAAGCCCCGCTCCGCCTTGGATCCCGGAGCCCAGCAACTCCGAAGCCGCTGAAAACCGGCGCCCGCTTCGCTCGCACCAGAGGCCGGCTTGGCCGGGACCCGGACCCGAGCGGAGGGCGGGCAGGGCAGGAGGAGCCTCGGGGAAACTTTTCCGGACTCCCGCGAGCCTCGGCCGAGGGTGGGACGTGGCTCTTCCCTTTCCCGGGCAGGGCAGGAGGGCGGCTGATGTCAGCGCCGCTTCCAACCGCCGGAGGGAAGCCGGTTGCGCAGCCCGGACGGGGACGGGGACGGGGCGTACGACTGCCCCCACCCGGCCAGGTTCTCTCCCTCCTCCCTCCCTCTCCGCTCCTCTGCACATGCTCGGGGCTACTCACGCACGCAGAGGCAGGCGATGAGCTTGGTGGCGCCCAGCGGGACGGGGCAGGTGGGGAAGAGGGGCTTGAGCAGGTAGGTGGCGAAGACGAAGGCCACGATGTACTGCGAGGAGGGCCGGATGATGAGCAGCTCGATCCAGAGCTTGAGGAAGGCGGGCAGCGAGCCGTAGACCTCCAGCATGTAGGCGTAGTCGCCGCCCGACTTGGAGATGGTGGTGCCCAGCTCGGCGTAGCAGAGGGCGCCCGCGATGGAGAAGGCGCCGCACGCCGCCCACACCACCAGCGCCAGCCCGGGCGAGCCGGCCTCCTTCAGCACCCCGGTGGGCGTCACGAAGATGCCCGAGCCGATGATGGTGCCCACGATGATGGCCACGCCGTTCAGCAGCGTGATGTTCCGCTTCAGCGCCACCCCCTCGCCCGCCGACCCTTCGGCCGCCGCTGCCGCCGCCTGGGCGCAGCCGTTGCCCCGCGGGCCCGCCAGCATCTCCCGCGCCTCCTCTTCGGCCGCCGCCGACGCCGCCGAGCCGCGCTTCTTAGCCGAGCCGCCCGACATGGTGCAGCCGGAGGACGCGCCACGCGCTCGGGCCGCACCACGCGCTCTCGCCTTTTATCCGCCGGAGCCGGTTGGGACCCGCCCCGGCGGCACGTGGGAAAGGCTCGCCCGCCGCAGCGCGCCCCGGCTGGCCGGCAGCAGCAGCAGCAGGAGGAGCAGCAGGAGGAGGAGGAGGAGGAGGAAGGACGGGAGCGCGCTCAGCCTCCGCTGCGCGCCAGGCTCGGCAACCTTCTCGGCGGCGGGCGCCCTAGGCGCGCTCGCTTTGCCCTGAGAGCGCAGGAGCCCAGCGCTGAAACGCTGCCCAGGCTTCCACCCCCGCCGTCGGCCTTGCCGGGCACCGGCAAAACGAGGGGAGGGGGGTTGGTTTTCGTAATCAGTCCGGTGGGAGGAAATACCGGGTTTGGCCCTTTTGGGCCAAGAAATCCCACTGCCAAATTTGGAACCTCCGACCGACCATTTCCCATTTCGTAAGTCAGTAAGTAAATGCCATCCTTTTTATTTCCAAAACTCTGGAAGAGAGAGACTCTTCTCTGCCAACACACAGCCGCCTTGGAAGACGCGCGAAATATAATTTTTGGAACGATGATAGTTTTAATTTTTATTTTTTTTCATCCTTTTTAAAGCGACTATTCCTAGGGAGGGAGGGGCCCAGGGCAGCCAAAGTTCTTAGGCCCCTCGAAAGTCATCGGGCTGATGAAATTGGGATAGGTGGAGTTTGCAGCAGCTCTTCCTGTCTATCCGAAAGGCCCCATTTCAGTGCCCCAAGTGGAAAAGGGGATTTAAAAGCAGTTCCCATCAGTGGAATTACGGTGGTATGTCTAGACCAGGGTGTCCAACCTTGGCAACTTTAAGACTTGTGGACTTCAACTCCCAGAATTCCTCAGCCAGCAAAGCTGGCTGAGGAATTCTGGGAGTTGAAGTCCACAAGTCTTAAAGTTGCCAAGGTTGGACACCCTGGTCTAGACTGATGAAAAGAAGGACGGTGGGGGGGCATGATAGCCCTGTTCCGATATTTGAGGGGCCACCCCACAGAACAGGGAGTCAACCTCTCTTCCAAAGCACCCAAAGGCAGGAGCAAAAGGAATGGATGGAAGGAGAGAAGCAACCTAGAATTGAGGAGAAATTTCCTAGAGTGGGGACGATTATTAACCAGTGGAACCGCTTCCCTCCAGAAGTTGTGGACCATCATTTGTCTGAAAGGGTAGAAGATCTCCTGCCTATTATTCTATGTAGTGAATCATATTGGTTCTTGCCTCTATTTTAAAGGGGTGCAACATTTTCCAGTCTGGAAACCAACAAGACCTAGAACTTAAAAACCCGGAAATCAAATCTCATCTCCCTCAGTGCCTGTTTTAGGCCATACCCAATTGATTGGAGGCAAATTATATTGTTGTATGTTCATACATCCAAATAAATGAGTGGGAATTTAAAAAAAAACGGCTACATTCACCTTACACTGAAGGCACCTTTCTTTGTAACTTGACATCCTTCAGGAAAGAGGCCAGGCAGCTGACAGGTCTCCAAAAGGGAAACATTCTGTCTTTGAAAAGACAGATAATTGCAGTCCACTGGATTGGCTTGCCTTTGTTGAAAGTGGGGTCCATGGTAATATTTTTCACTCATGCCGTCATTCAGCCTATAATAAATATTTCCTTCCCGGTGTGCTGCAAATAGAACTACTGTAGGCTGTCAGTGCTTTTTCCTCCATGAATTAGCAAAAGTGATTAGTATCTTAATGACTAACTGGGCTGTTCGGTTTTCACTGCTCTCTCACCTGCTTGTTCCCCAGTGCTGGCTCATCAGCTGCAGAGAAAATATATTTGCTCGAAGTACCAGATGTTAGCTTAGGAGCAGATCTACAGATGTCGCATTGACCAGCTAAAGGCTTCGTGCAAGTTAAAATGTTAAAAGGTCTCCACAAATAAAACGAATCTTTAATATCCTGCAATAGTTAAACTGGCAATTTTCCCGTGTAATTCAGAAGGCATCTGCATTACCAATCTACCCAGCTCACCCTAATTTATTTATTAAATTTATAAGCCTCCCATCTAACTGTTGAGCGACTCTTAGACTGTACAGCAATCCACCCTTTTGATTAAAGGAACTCCCCAAAGCTTCTGCCTTTTTAATAAAATCGGTCTAGCTGGAAAAAGTGCTACCTGATCCCTGCGTCTTTTATTTTTTTTAACCAACTACAGACTCATCCATCTCTCCCCTTACAAAATAAACAAACATGCAAGTGTATATATTTAACTCTGTGGAGCTGACATGGCCCAAACTGGCCTTGATGGGGGCAGGTGGAAAACAAACAAACAAACCTAGCAGACAGATATCACATAACCTGAACATGAAAAGATGTTGGTTGCCTGGAATAATCTTTGGGGTATCTGGTGTTTTTTTATTTTTCTCCTTGTCAGATTCTGCCCTCTAGCGGCCCTTGCCCAAAATTCCCATGTTTGCAAAACTGCTGTAAATATAACATGTCCCTTGACAACAAAGGTCATGTTTGGGACGCTCTGTGCGCACCTTTCTTTGCCCCACATCTCTAGCAACATTAATTCCAGAAATGGAAGTTAGCGTTGCTCCATGTTGATCTCTGGTGGCTTGCCTGGTCCATCTTGATGGGCTGTGGTTTTCTGCTTGGCGGTTCCTTGATTAGGGATTTGCTTTCTGCTTAATTGTTGGATTGCTTGATTGTCATCTACTGGAACGTCATACCTGCTTGCCAAGGCTTTTTGCAGATCCCTGGTGCAAGTTTACACTGGTGGCCAAGCCAGCCTTCTATTCCTCCTTCCACCTGGATCTCTCATGTCCTCTTTGCCAAGGGCGAGAGGCAGCTGTCCTTTTGCACACCGGTCTTGTAAAAAGTGTGTAACGAGGCTGTTCCGAGTCCTTTCCCCGATATTACTCTGCATTCAGCCACAAAAGCTTTTAAGGGGATTTGATTATGAAGACCGGCTCCCTGTGCTAAAGCCCAGGCGAGGGCAGGGTTGTCACATCAAAGGGATTTAGCCAAGGTTGGGAGATAAGGCAGAAGCGACTACTCACATGATCTCCAGAAAACAACCTGCTGCTTCTTCTTCTAAAAGCAAGCTAGTGGTTAACTCCACAGCATCTGGGGCACATCAACCACGAAGGGTGCCTCTACCCTGGTTTAACTCTCTTTTTGGTCCTCAGCCCATCTCCAGGGGGGTTGCACCCACCCAAGGAACCCTTCCCTCCTTACAGGACAGACTCTATCTATCTATCATCTATTTAGATAGATAGATAGATAGATAGATAGATAGATAGATAGATAGATAGATAGATAGATAGATAGATAGATAATAGATAGATAGATAGATGATAGATAGATAGATAGATAGATAGATAGATAGATAGATAGATAGATAGATAAATATAGATAGATAGATAGATAGATAGATAGATAGATAAATATAGATAGATAGATAGATAGATAGATAGATAGATAAATATAGATAGATAGATAGATAGATAGATAGATAGATAGATAGATAGATAGATAGATAGATAGATAGATAGATAGATAGATAGATAGATAGATAGATAGATAGATGATAGATAGATAGATAGATAGATAGATAGATAGATAGATAGATAGATAGATAGATAGATAGATAGATAGATAAATAGATAGATAGATAGATAGATAGATAGATAGATAGATAGATAGATAGATAGATAGATAGATAGATAAATATAGATAGATAGATAGATGATAGATAGATAGATAGATAGATAGATAGATAGATAAGATAGAAATAGATAGATAGATACACCTCTCCCTCTCCCTCCCTCCCTCCTCTGAAGTGAACAGGAGAAGCTCATAATGTTGCTTTGGGCCATTTATCACCCCTTGGCTTCCTGGAGGAACGTTGTCCATGGAGACACGACTTCGCAATTAACAACAAAAAAGCTTCCTGAATGCAAGATATTCTACTGCAAATGAAGTGTGAGGTGCCAGCCTTGTCCAATGGACACACACACACACACAAACACACACACACACACACGGTCTCCCTTCAGACGGCCTCTCTCATTTTTGAAAACTGTCCATCTGCAGCATTTGGTTGCTCCGCAGATGGTTTTGCCGGGCTCTCTTCATAGTCGCCTGGAAAGAACAGGCAGAAACAATAGTGTCCATAACACAAGCACACGTGTGTGTCGAGAGGACATATTTCCTGTGCTTCGAAACCACAATGAACCTTCACATTATTCCTGAACAAGTGTTGCAGTCAAAACAGTAGGGTATTGTTTTCCCATCTCAATGCATTTTAGGAGAATTTTTTTTTTAATCTAGTTGTTGTCGCTTCCCACACAATGAAACAATTCATTTTCCCTCCTTCCTCTTTCCCAAGGCAAACACAACTGAAATAACTTCTGGACAAGAGAGAGAGAAAAGTTCATATTTATTGTAAAGATGCGTAACAGCTTTAAGCTTCCTTTTTGCACCGTTTTTATAAACGCCGAATAGATTTGTGAATCTCTCAGGCCGCCTATTCTGATGCTTTTACATGTAGAGGAAGATACAAAACTTTGATATGAAAAACAGAAAGGCCAGGAAAGTCCTCGTCTTAATTGCCAAGATTGAGAAGCAATGCTGTAAGTAAGACTACTTTTTAAAGTACTGTTGGTTGGTTTCTGCTTTGATACACACAAGTTAAGATTGCTAACACACAAGTCTTCCTATGGGGCTGACCAAGTTTTGAATGCCCCTGGTCAGTTTATGGCACATACTGTGTACTCACCAACCTCAAATGAAGGTTAGCAAGCTGCTACAGTGGATTGCCTGTTTTCCACAGGGTCAGGCACTGTGCAGGCTCTATGTAGGGTTTGTGTTTTAAAGGCTATCGCAGTGCTAAAGAATGAAAAAAATAGGCATATTTACAATCTGGCAGGTTTTATGCATCAGCCGGTACACATATTTAGGATAGGAAACGGATCCTATCATGTTTCCTTGCAACGTGTATCATGCCTAAGTTAGGTATTTCCTTCTAAGCGCGCCTGGTTGTTTCATAGTCTGAAATCCATTCAAATCTGCTGATTTAAGCAGAGAAAGTTTTCCTCTTGTTTCCTAGATCCCAAATAACCCCCAGCCTCTTGTATGTACAGAGACAGGAAAATTTCTGGGGGAGGAGAGGAACTGCTATAAAGTTAGAGCACCCATTAGAGGTAGATGAGGGATAGGCCACCTGGAAAAGGTTTCTGCAAGAGAATGGCCCTCGGGTGCATTAATACTATAATTCCCAGAACAATCGGCAAGTCAGGTTGTTATAATCCTGGCACCTGGGTTAAAGTAGCTCGAAACCAAAACAAATTCCTGCCCTCGTCAAATTGCATAAATTTCCTGTCTCCATCCTGGTTCCTTAGAGATCCTCAGAGGGGCCTCAGCCAACTGTTCAGCTACTGCAGTGAAGCACCTGCTGATGGAGGGGGTGGGGGAAGTGCCTGGACAGCAGAGGTGAGGCCTGAAGCCCTCACTGGAGCTTTGATCTGTTCTTGGGAGAAGAGGCCAAGCAGTGCTCACACTACAAGCGCAGCCTTTTGGAAGAGGGAAGGACCAGAAATCTCTCGGCCCCTTTGAAGCCACGGATCTTGTCCCCAGCTTGATGCTAAAGTACTTCTCAGGCGCAGGGAATAACATTGAGCTGCTTAAAGATGCAGCGTGTCCTGACGGGGCCCTTGCTCATGGGCATGGAACATCTGGTCCTCCACTGGCTTTTCCATCTCCTGCCAGAAGCGCTTTGGAAAGGATGAGCGGACTGTTCGATCCATGATGGGCTGCAGCGGACGGAAGTTGTCCACCATCCTCTCCTCGTCTTCTCCAGCTGGACTGAAGAGCAGCATCCGAAAGACCTCCAGCTGGAGAGGAGAAACAGCAGTCAGGGGAAGCGGGAACAGAGAGGTGGGACTCTCGTGGGTCCGCGGAAGAGCTCCCGGAAAGGACTCCTCCTTCCCAGCCAAGACTGGCCAACAAGAGCCTTCCAACCCAACAGAAGCTTCTGCGGCATGGTTGAGAAGCCTGGAAGATGCAATGGAACTTCTTGCCTTCTTACGCCGCCCATGAGTTCTACTCTGGACTCAACTACTCCCAACTCAAGATCCAGGTGGCTGCCATATTTAAGCTACTACCTGACACCAATCTAGATGTACCCAGAGTAGCTGCCACCACCAGCCAGTATGGTGGACATCCAACTTTTTTCTCTCTCTCCATCCTGCTGATCTCAACCCAGCTCAATTCTCTAATCTCCGTTTATCCACACAAAGTACCTTTATGTACGTTGCAACAAGGACAACGGTTAAAGTGGGAAATCTGATTCCGCGGGAACTTGTTCTGCCACACCTGTGGATCAACTTTCAGCTCACCTTCTATTTAATCAACCTGGCTGCTTTGCATCTCTTTCACAAGAGAATCCTGAATGAAGCCATATCATCATCTGTTTAGCTACGGATTGGCCTGATGAACAAAGCCAACCATTGTTTATGCCTTGCCCCTTATACCCAGATCAAACCATTAGTGTTTGCTCCATAAACTATGGTTGAACCAAACCACAGCTGAGGGGGAGAATGTGAACCCTGTCCGTATATTCCTGCTAAGCAGGATTTCAGATGGCAGAGGGGTCCTTCCCCTTTCTCAAATCTGCTTTGACAAACCTGGTCTTCGTCAACCTCAATGGCTTTCTTCTTGATGATCCAGGTGACCGACTCTGAAAGTGGAGGGGTGGTCAGAGATCCCGAGTAAGTCCAATAATCCGGGCATGAAGGCAACAAGCAGGAAGGATCAAACTCTTCCAGTTCAATCAGAGAATCCTAAGAAATTCCACCAATGACAACACCATTAGTTTGGGACACCTGTGAGATGTTCCCTGTTTGCAAATACCTTTTTGGGTTTTTGAAACATAGATTATAAAAATCCTGCTATGTGTCCACTCATCTTTGTGCCCAAGTCTCTCTTCTTCCGTTTCTAGGGAAGCAAGAATTAGAAGGCAACCCTCTGCTTTACTCAAGAGTAGACAGGCCATTCCAGGCACATAGGAAAGAGGTCAACTTTCATCTTACCTTGTATTTAATGGATGGCAAGGCATCTACTAATTTCTGCAGACCATTATGATTGGCTCCAAGCTGTCAAAGCAAAGATAAGTTTTGGATTCAGATCTAAAGGTTTTGTACCAATAACATCTTTACTCCGTGATAAACTTTAGGACAACGGGGTTTCTGATCTCCCGATCCCACCCATTTCCCCACTAATGGCTTCTCTGAAAGACCCCCTAGAAAAATACCCTCAATAAACAAAGTCACTGGCTCTCTTTATCCATTGCACGAAGGAGTTATGGCCAGAGGTGGTCTTCTCCTCCCACTTCCTTCCTACAGGTCTGTTTTAGTCTCTATTTACACCTTCCTTCCTGTATCCCCACCCGGACAATTTGTATATAAAATTGGCCTGGTCCCCGATTATATTCTGATGCTATTATTGCAGTATAAACACACACATCCATGCAAATCCACAAAGAAATCAAAACAAACGCAGTTACTTCAATGATGCTTATTGTGTAAGAAAAACAACAGATGGGGAGGAATAATAGGAAAATTGCCATTTTTCCACCATCCGTCCTACCTTCAAAAAAACCCCGATGACAGCCAGACCGTTTTCGTCCATTAGAGCTTCTTCGAAACTTCCAAATTTGCAGCAATTCCAGTGAACTAAATGTAGCTGGAAGAAACAAGGGGAAACCATGCCAGCTTGGGGGGCATCTTGGAAGACGATGCTCTGGACAGCTGTCCACAGGGCAGCTCCAGAGACTCCCAATGCCCAAGGCTAAGAGCAGTTGCAAGGTGTGAAGCCGTTGTGGGAGGGGTAAGAGAAGTCGAAATATCTCTGTGGACCACCCTGGGGGGATGATGGGGGAAGAGCCCACCATCTCATTCGCCTTGCAAGCATCCAGGCTGATCTTCACCGGGTCTTCCTCTTACCTCCGCTGGGAACACCTTGCAGTCCACAGTGTGCTCCGAGCCCCATTCGTTGACGGCTCCCCAGTGAAAATGGAACTGCTTCAGCCGATAGTTGTTCTCCAGGGGGCCTCCCGTTATGACTGTGGTGGGGAGAAAAGGCATGCCTTCAGGGGGATGGGGGTGTAGAGGAGGGGTCTGCGTCATTCACAAGAGGAGCCTGGGTTCTAGACCCATTTGCTAATGGCTTCAAACCATTAAAAGGCCGTTTGGTGCTTATCGTTTTGAGCAGGGGTCCCTCAAACTTGGCCACTTTAAGACTTGCGGACTTCTGGGAGTTGAAGTCCACAAGTCAAGTGGCCAAGTTTGGAGACCTCTGGTTTTGAGGTTCCGCACTGCAACAAAGTTGAAGCAGATACTGCAGTGCCTAATTTTGATAACGGGGGGTGGCATGAAAAAAAACCTCACTGGATGCCCACCTGTAAGGAATCAGGAAGGGGACTTTATTTATTTATTGCATTTATTCATTGATTGTATTTATATTGCCGCCTATTCGCCTATTTGATAGAGACAGGCAGGAACGGTTGCCTAGGGAACAGGAGCTGAAATGTATTTGAAGTCCAAGCAATGAGATAACATTGGGAAGAGTTCAGGCAGACACCTCCACAATTTAATGAAGTATAAGAGGGGGGAAGACATCCAGCACAATTTGACTTGCAAAATTCTTGTATTAGAGCCTGTAAAGTAGCTTTTATCGAGGAAATTAACTCTCCGTCTGGTCTAGCTAAGTGAGGCTGATACCACCCAATTCTAACTCAGACAAACACTGCCGTTTTAGGAGAAAATTTACTTGACATGTCACAGATCTCCTCTGCTTTGGTGAATAAGCGTCCCTGGACTGGTTCACAGAGGTAGCACGAAGATGCTGACATCCCCAGAACTAAAGATAGAGTCTCCATTGATCCATGGTCTCTCCAGAGATATTTCTGGCCTCCTGACCAATATTGGCCACCATAAAAGCCAGAAAGATCCTTGAAGCTCAGCAGTCGAATAGGCTTCTAAGAAAGCCAGGCCTGCAGATGATCCAAGAGTGTCACTGTCCAATTCATGCAAAATCCTGGACACCCTTTTTAACAAGACAGTCTGTCAGTGTAAGGTGCATATTGTTATCTCTTCGCCCAGGAAAAATCTCAACCAAGCGCAACAATTGACTTAGGGTGCCAATCCCAGCCACAGTTTTATAATGCATTCCTTGCTTTGGCAGCAGGGAAATTGGGAGCCACTCAATCTTCAACTGTCAAAAAAGGGACGTTTTGAGCAAAGAAGCCAAAGTAAGACTCCCTGGCCGAACATTTTCTCCAACGAGAAGAGAGCAAAGCTCTCTTAAACTTTCACAGACAAATCAATTTTTATCCATTCCAACAGGAGTTGCCTCTCTCAGACAGATTTATATCTTGGGGAATAGAAGAGAATAGCCCTAATCCCGGAAAGTCTAACATGATTTCTCAACAGCTGGAAGAACCAAAACGGCGTTTCTGCTTCCTGTTTTTTTCCCCATGTTGAGATTTTCTGAAGAATGACGGAAGAGGCTGAGCTCGGCCGCCCTCTCGTGGACACCAAAGGCTGCACAGAATTCAAAAGCCAAATGCAGCTGTTTACCTTCAGATCTGACCCAGAACCAGGAAAAAAAACTTGAAATGCAGCCCTCAAGCTACATTCCTGGTGGGTCAAATACCAGAAGTAGATCCCAAGCTTCTAATTAAGGTGGGGAGAAATTCACAACAGGGTGTGGGGTTTTTTTTTGGCTGGCTTAAGCCCTTGGCAACCTGCAAGGTTTCCACTGTTTGGGGACAAAACTTCGCCAAAGGATTTCGGAAACCTTTCTGTCGGTGAGCCACAATGTCCTTTTCTTCTACCTTTTCTACCAGTCACCAGATGGCAAGAATACCAGCAACACACATCATCACCTATTTGGATATTTGTCCCCTGGCTTTCCTGCCATCCTGTGCCCGCTGCCAATCTCCTTTTATCCTGGCTACAAATCCAAGGGCATTTTGCCCGATATCCTTTTCCTATGCCCATTGACTTACCTTCCTGGACTGTCTTTCCTTCTCAACTTTAGCTTTAATCCACTTTTCCTCTTCTCTAATTTTATTTTCCTTGAAGGGCAGAAGCAAGGAGAAAGAAAGAAAGAGAGAGAGAGAGAGAGAGAGAGAGACCCCAAAAAACTAAAAGAAGGAGACAGCACTAAAAAGTAAAGGAGAAAGAAGAGTGAATATAAGCATTTATGTTTCTGAAAAACAATAAAAAACACAAAGGAAAAAAGGCGGCGGTAAAGCGGGGTTTTTCAGACTTGGCAACTTTAAGATGTGTGGCCTTCAGCTCCCAGAATTCCCAATAGCCAGCAGGGAATTCTGGGAGTTGAAGTCCACTATCTTAAAGCTGCCAAGTTTGAGAAGCAGTGCGGGAAAGCATTCTTGGAAGATTGCAAAGGAAGAAATTGCCTTAGATTTTGTCCAGAACTTCAAATCTACATAATGCAATTCATGCTAGACTGAAGGAATCAGAGGGGTGAAGGAGGGGATTTATAGACCCCGAAAACAGATGAGCAAATTTATCCCATTTGGGGATAACTTATTTTGGAAAGTTTTTCCAAGTTGACCACAGAGAATGCAGAGTCTGCCACTGTGCAATTTCTCTTTGTAGGAACTGAAGCACAGCGTGGGAACAGGTGCCGCTGAACTGTAACTCCCAATAGCCCCAGCCAGCATGAGGGATGCTGGGACTTGTAGTTCAGCAGCATCAGGCTACTAAAAATTTGGGATGTTTCGTGCATTGGATTCAAAGGCAAAACAATCAAAACAACCAGAGCCCAGAGCTGCGACAGCAGACATCACGCCTTCAAAGAGACACGGCTGCTTTAAGGGTTTTGTACACCAATGTTACATTTGCACCCTGTTGGAAGCATTACCCAGCACTTACAACATTTGTACACTCCTTCTCAAAGCAGGATTTAATACTTGAGCTGATTCACAACCGGATTGTTCACAATTGTGCTAAGCCAATGAGGGGATTCCTTTTATTTCTGCCCCAAGCAATCCTGTTCCTGTTTGATGGAAATAGCATAGCTGTAGAACAGGGGCCTTCAAACTTGACAGCTTGAAGACTTGTGGACTTCCCAGAATTCCTCCTCCAGTCATGTTAGCTCAGGAATTCTGGGAGTTGAAATTCACAAGTCTTACACTTGCCAAGTTTGAAGACCCTTGCTGTAGAAGCACAGAAGGCATAGTTTAAGTCAGCTAATAAAGTTGACCTTTTTTTTTCTTCCTTAAAAAGAGAGCGAGAGCGAGAGAAATAAGGCCCGTGCAAAGCCTGGCCAGGTACAGGATAAAGTATTTCCCAAGACCACGAGATCAGGACAGGCATCGCTTCAAAGGGAGGCCTTATCTTTTTCAGATCCTTTCAGGTGAATTATTCAAAAAGCTTATCTGTCAGCTGAGTCAAGGTGATAACCGGCTTTTACATTTCAGTAATATAGATTGCCAAGCACCTTTCAACAGAGAACAGGCATTATGAAACCACGCAAATGGCCTCTTGTGTTTCCAGATGCAAAAGGCAAGGTAAAAACTGAACAAAGGATATCAGAGGTTTTGGAAGAGTGCCTTATACTTAGAGAATGATAAATAATTTTCTAAACATTAGCTAGGTTGCATTTGGAAGTGAATTTTAGCAGGCAGAACAAATCCGGGGAAACATACAGAGAAAGTCCCAGCAGCTTTATTAGATACCCCCTTGCTAATTGGGGCGCAAGCAACTCAACCCCAAAATATATAATGGTGCAAAATACGAACCCCTAAGCATGACCATGTCTACTACACCTTTGCGTAGTAGACATGTTGTACCTCATGTGTACTACACTTTTCAGAGTTATCTGGATTTAAAAATCTTTCTGCTAACAGGCACAAATTCTTTTTCAAGTCACAGCTTCTGCGTTCAGCCTCTGCGAACTCACCACACCCCTTAAGCTCAGTTGCTCTTACTTGATTTATCCGCGGTGTCCTCAAACTCAACCAGGAAGGAGTATCCGTTGTTCCACATGTGGAGGCAAGTATCCGGGTCGTAGCGGATTTCCAGGGGCTTCAGATGAGGGTCGTAAACGCTGTCTCGCCACTGGATATTGATCGGAGACTGGCGGCTGCCACCCGGGATGGTGATCGGGCTCTGCCAGAGGGGGTGTACTGGAAGGAGAATGTGTAGACCAGGGTTAAGCAACCTTGGCAGTTTTAAGATGGGTGGACTACAACTCCCAGAATTCCCCAGCTGGCATGCTTTAATATGGGTGGACTACAACTCCCAGAATTCCCTAGCTGTCATGCTTTAAGATGGGTGGACTACAACTCCCAGAATTCCCCAGCTGGCATGCTTTAAGATGGGTGGACTACAACTCCCAGAATTCCCTAGCTGTCATGCTTTAAGATGGGTGGATCAACTCCATGGTGTTAAGATGGGTGGACTACGACTCCCAGAATTCCCCAGCTGGCATGCTGACTGGGGAATTCTGGGGGTTGGAGTCCATCCAGCTTAAAGTTGCCAAGTTTGAGACTATTGAAGAAACATTCACCATCTTAGCAGTTAGGAAGTGAAGGAGGGTTGCTTTAGCTTAAAGCAGGGGTGTCCAACCTTGGCAACTTTAAGACTTGTGGACTTCAACTCCCAGAATTCCTCAGCCAGCAAAGCTACAAGTCTTAAAGTTGTCAAGGTTGGACACCCCTGGCTTAAAGCCTTCAAGTTTTCATTCTCCAGAATCACAGCTCCGCAGGTGGAGGAGAAATTTCATGGTCGTTTTGAAGTGCTGTCGCATTTCAGACCCCGGGGGGGACACCTGGTGAAACGCTGCACCGAGGCCCACCCCATTTTTCCGCGACGCCTCCATTATTTTGCCAAGCAGGGAGCTGACTCACTGCGCCTATACAGGATCAACGTCTGTTATGGGCCCTTCTCTTCCTTGACGTCCCCATGATCTCTGGGCGAGAAGTTTGAGTTTCTTTCTCTTGTTTTGAAATGAGTCAGTGCCCTGGTTAACAAAAGAATGGAGGTGGCACCCAAGATCCAGATCCAGGAGGGAACCAGGGCGATGCTTCCCCATTCAAATATCCCCAGGGGTTGAATTGCGGTGCTGCCTAATGGCCCAGTGCCAGAGAAACACCCCGGTTCTGTTGGGAGGCAAGTCCGTGCAAATCGGTTGAATCTGGGATAGGGCGAAGAAGGTCGGAGAAGAAACCCTGCCCGGAGGTGGAGAAAGGCAGGGAGGGACTTTGGCTTTGGTTTTCCAAACACAAGGAATCCCCCTCAGCCGAAGCAAAGGGAAAATACTGGAGGCTGGGAAAAGCCTGAGGGGGGAGGGAAGGAGGACCGAAGGCCTGTGGGGGAGGGGGAGAAGGTTTATCTGATGACATGAGGGGCAGCTCCCCAAAACTTCTGCCTTGGGACAAACTGAGTGAGGGAAGAGAGGGGCTTCTCCCACTCCTCATCTTTTGACAAAATCAACTAACCCAAAGGGGGAAAAAAACAAACAGAAACCACCATCACCCCCTCCCCACCCCTAATCCTTTCTGCCTTCTTTCCAAACATCGGGGAGGGGCTGTTATTAAAGAGGGTCAGGAGACCGGGATGGAAACTTTGGGGTGGGTGAGAGGGCCGGATCCCTCCAACTGGAATTCCTGGGAAGGAGGGAGGGAGGGAGGGAGGGAAGGAAGGAGCAAGAAGTAGGGAAGAAAGGAAGGAGTTATGGGGTGAGAAGAAGGGAGGAAGGAGGAAAAGAGGGGAGGGGAGGAAGGGATGAGAGAAGGGAAGGAAGGAAGGAAGGAAGGAAGGAAGGAAGGAAGAAAGAAAGAAAGAAAGAAAGAAAGAAAGAAAGAAAGAAGGGAAGAGGGTCCTTCCCTGGCAGCCACTCACCGCCGTCCCGGAGGCGATAGGAAGCGCAGGCACCGAGGCTGCAGCGCCGCGTCCCGCTGCGGCCGGCGAAGGCGGCGGGCGCCCGGCGGAGGAGCAGCGGCAGGAGCAGCCGGGCCATGGTGGCGACCGGCCGGTTCCGGGAGGCGCTGCGCCGGGTCGCTCCGCCCGTCCGGACCACCCCGAGCCCGGCGCGGAGCTTCTGGCCGGCAGGGCGGGCAGCCTCCGCCGGCTCCTCCTCCTCCTCCAGCTGAGCGCCGCTGCCCGGCCCAAGATTGAGGCTTCCCGGGGCGGAGGCCGCAGCCCGGCGCCTGCGGGGGTCTCGGGGTGGGTGGGGAGAAGCCCCTTTACACAACCCCGCCTTTCTTTTCGGGGTGGGCAGGAAGCCCCCTCCTCGGCCGGTTGAGAGTCTATTGACTCTGTGTGTCTTCTTTGCATGCGATGTTATTATCAAGGAATACAAAACTTTTTAAAGTTAAAGTTAAGAGGGGGGGAGGGGGGCGTGGGAACCGGTCCCCGGCTGGACACGGAACTCCGGCTGGAAGGGGCCTCCGTCAAAGTCAAGAGGGGTGGTCGGGTGGCCTCCGATAAACCGGGCTCTTAAGGGGATGGGCTGCAGGGGCAAAGCGAGACCCCCTCCCCAAAAGGCTACAAAACCCTATCAATCCCAGGCGCCGTCCTGGAAACGGGGCACGGGCTGGGATACAATTCAGCCCCCCAATAACTTCGGAAAAGTTGGGCTGGCTAAACCAGCGTTTCTCAATGCTGGCTGGGGAATTGTGGGAGTTGAAATCCACAAGCCTTAAAGTGGCCAAGTTTGGGGACCCTGCCCAAGACGATGGTACTGCCTTTGGATTGGAAAAATAAGTGGTGGTTTTTTTTAATGTTGATGCGTGACACTTTGCCTCCCCCATTTTTCCCTAAAAATCAGCCTCTTCAGTTGCTTATGAACTTCCTTGGTGAGCTGAGAACTTCAAGAAGTTGCCTTGGTTGGTTCCTGGCTCGTCTGAGTGAATTAAGAGATATAATTCCTCCCTTTTGGAGGGAATGGGGAAGTCTGCTGCTGTTTAATTTTTTAATTTTATTTTTATTTATTTGATTTATTAATCGCTTACAAGGTAAATAGGTATAAGAATAAAGGTGAGTATGAATACAGGAAAAAGGTATGAATAAATGGGGGTAAGAGGACAGGGACAGTAGGCAGGATTGTGCACTTATGCACCCCGCTTACTTGCTTAGTGCTCTCTCTTTCCTTGCCACCTTTTCTGCTGTGTGGCTGGGCGAGGGTTCACAGAGGCTTTAAAAACAGCCACAACAGTATTTTTATTGAAATAACTTGGAAAAATGGCTGTCTCTTAAAAGCAGATATTTCTGACTCTTCCCTCTAAATAAATCATTTTACTTCACCATCATTGGAAGGGCTGGCTTGCTTGGGTTTCAGGGAATTTTATATTCCAAGGACATCTTACTTGTGTGACTGTGAATAAGCTGAATAATATTGTTGGGGGAAGGTTTGTCTGGGCTCTCTGCCCAGCTTGGATTATAAAGAGGGCAGCTTGGCTCTGCTGGCGTGCTTCCACAATCGTTCCATGTGCAAAGGGGCCACTTTTTAGCCCCCCACCCTCCACTGGACACAGTCCTGATTGTCATAGCAACATCGAAAGGCCTTGTGCAGATAGAGCCAAACTGGAGCTGTTTTATTTTAATCTAGTAGGGTTTTCTCAACTTCAGCCACTTAATGGACTTCAACTCCCAGAATTCAGAATCAAGCTGGCTGGGATATTCTGGGAGTTGAAGTCCACACAACTTCAAGTGGCTGGAGAAACTACTCTAGTAAAATAATGCTTTTCTCTGTTCCTTTGTGGTTGCCCTTGAGAAGTATAAAACTGACTTCTAAAAGGCAGTCTGTCCTTGGGGCTTTTGAAGGAACGCTGCATGCTGCACACAGCTGCACATTAATACCCGTGGCGCATATTTTATCCTTAGCAAATAAACGACACTTGCACAATAGGCTAAAACCTGTACACGGCCAAACTACAATGACAAAGTAGAAGCCCAGGTATTGAGGTCTTATCTCAACCAGACTCCCCGTTCAACTCTCATGTACTTTATTATGTGAGCGCATCCATCATGGTTTGCTAGCCGTGGCTTACAGCTTTAGGGTGATGGACGAGCAGAGCTGGATCCCACTACTAATGGGCTGAGGCTTCAGGGAAACCCAAATGCTTAGACTGGAAGGTCGAAATAAGAAGAAAAAAGAAAAAGAATTTAAGGCAATTTTTTTAAAACAGAGAGACTTTGGAATACCCTATAATGCTAGAGAGAATAGGTTAGGTTACGGGCACCACGAAGGTTAATTGAAACCACTCCTTATTGTCAAAAGGTTTTTTTTTTTCTCCAAGACTAAGCTGGCAAAATCTCCATGGCAACTCACCGCAAACAGAAATCAAAATAAGACAACTCTGCCATGGCTCTTGCTTTCTGCATCCATGTAACCATGCAAACGTGTGCTTTTTTAGACTTTAGAGCGGGGCACGCATCCATCCCACCCAGGTCCAGGCCTTTGGCACGGCTGCATTTGCCCGCTTTATAGAGAGGACATCTGGGGGAGGTTATTTTTCAGGTTTTAGCCTGTTATGAAAGCTCTCCGTGGGGGTTAAGCCTTGAGGCTCTTAATGGAATGTACAATCTCCAAATAATGAATAAATGAGGTGGTTTCCTGCTGGAAGATTGGGCTGCTTCCTGTGAGCCTATTATGCTCATTTCCTATTTGTCTTTTTGCATGGCATCCAGTTGTCCACAACATGTTTCTCAACCGTGGCAACTTGAAAGTGGATGGAATTTGACTCCTTGCTGGCTGGGGAATCCTGGGAGTTGAAGTCTGTCATCTTCAAGCTGCCACGGCCGAGAAACACTCAGCTAGAATGTCTTGGCCCAGACTTTCCCAACCTAATCACAATTCCCAGAATCCCCCAGCCAGCCTGCTTGGATATATGTGGACCTCAACTCTCATATTTCCCCAGCTAGCATGGTGATCTCTTTGAATTGTTTATGAAGTGGAGTAGAACAGCCCATCTTTCATGCTAATAATCTGGTTGAAAACGCAGTAGGGCAAGGAATCAAAGGCTTCATTTATATTTTTAAATGACTCTTGGCCTCTGTTTGAGGAATCCTTTGACAAGGCCAAGAAAGGGGAGAAAAACACACACACACCAGTTACTTGCGTGAGTCACACTGTTGTACTAGATGGGAAGAACTGACTCAAAATTTCCTGTGGATCTGCATTCATGCTAAAAAGTTTTGGCAGTAATTGTGAAAAAAACAGCAGGGATAGTAAAATATGAAATGCTCGTATGTTCCATGCTCATGTACCGCTGGCTGTCTATACGCACTTTGAAGACACAGGAAGGGTTTATGAAACTTGGGTCTCTCTGCACCAGGTTTCCTTAGCTTCATGATGGTGGTTTGAATAATCCAGAACTGGCTGTCACTGCAATGGGCTAAGCAAGAAGCCGAGAAACCACAGGATGCGACCATTTGCAGCTGGCTTCAGTTTTTGCTACCTTCCTGAGGTGTTTTTTTTTTTTTTGCTTAATCTCCAAGCGGAAGAAGAACTGAATTTTTGCAAAATTCGTGTCCTTTTATGTGACATTTTTGAACACTTATTATGGCCTCAAAGATAAATAGAAACTGGTCTTCTTAGCTCTTGATGGGACACAAAGCTGTCAGTTACTCAGAAAAAAGTTAACATCCGTTTTGTTCCTAAGTAAGAAATCTACATCAAAGACAAATTCACAAAGTTGAGCTAAAAGTTGAGCTTGGTGGAAAGGAAGCTTTTAAAAAAAAAGTACTGGGCAAATGTACTTTATGGGATTTTTTTAAAAAAATGTTCCAGAACAACTACTTTTACCTGAAAAATTATATATATAATTTTATATTATATACATAATTTTATATTAGGGTCTCCTGTTTGAACAGGGGGCTGGACTAGAAGATCTCTAAGGGCCCTTCCAACTCTGTTATTCTATGTTACTCATGAAATCCTGTTTGTTCCAGTGATCCATAGCTGATCTACCAGTATTTATTTCGAAACCCAGAGGGGTTGGTTTTCCTCTGGTGGAAATGTTTGTTGGTCTGACTGGAAATTCCGGTTTCTAAAGCCATTGGGGTCCCTTGCGATTGTTGTACAAGCTTGGTTAGTATGCTAAGAGGTCCAAAGGATTTTCCGATGAGTGGAAAAGCAAAACTTTCCAACGGGGTAGATAACTGATACGCCAACGTGACCACAGGTGCACCAAAGCGGCCAGAATAAATCAAAGACAGAGGCATGGTTGGTTATGGCATTGTTTGGCTGACCTCTTTTAACTCTGCTCCCAGCGACGCTTGTTAAATAATGCTGGTTTGTAGCAGGAAAGCAACCATGGTCCCACTGAAAAGAGAGAAGGCTGAGTTTGGGGTAGACCCCTTAGGCTTTTGCCCAGGTTTAGAGACAAATAATATTTTCAATCACTCCTTGTTGTTTTGTCACCATTTCAGCTGAGGTTTTCACCTGGTTTAGAATGTGCAAAATATTGGATAGCTTAAATCCATCCACCAAACTGGAAAAGAGGATGTTTTAATCCAGTGCAACAGGCAAAAAGGGAAATATTTCTTTTTTTTAACCATTTTTACTTTCTTTCTAGTCCCCCCGAAATACTCTCTTTTCAAAAATGATTAGTTATAGGGACCGTTGGTCATAAGGTAAAAATTTCATTATAGCAAAAAGAAACAAACCAGTGAAAACAATGGCTACTGCTCTGATTTCATAAAAGTCCTTTCTCCTACCAGAAACGTAGATCTATTGATACCATTCACACAAACGCCAATGGTTTAAATTAAAATCTTCCTGAAGAAAAGAGAATAAAAGCTGAATACTTACGGGAAGCATACCTGTTTTTATGAGTGCAGCTGATCAAATTGCAGGATCTCCGAGGTGTCAGATATTGTCCCCAGGCAATTTTTGATTTTTTGCTCAAATGGGTTAAGTTCGTTATTTTTAGATTGGTAAGAAATACATTCATTTTTAAAAAATATATATATATAGATTTGTAGCAAAGGAAAAAGCGCTTTCACCAAACGGACAGATATAGTGTCAATATCCTGTTAGGGCAAATGGATTGCCAAAAAAAAAAAAAAAAAAAGGTTAAATTTCAACCTGCCCCTCTGCAGATTTCTCTTTTGATTGTAGGTTCGGATGCAGGATGACACCACTTATGCTCAGCACTGTTTTTTGCCCCTGAGAAACTGTCTGCCTTGAAGTCCTCTTTCCTCCCACGTAAGAAGAATTTTGGGATTGCAAAGAACACTCCAAATGGGCGATTCTTTTTCCTCTTTTGCACAATCTTCTTTTAATACACCACAATATTTGTTCTGGTGTCCTGTTCACAGAAGCATTTTATGAATGGCAAACAGTTGGCTGAAGGACACCCAGTCTATAAAGAGGGGAAGGGGAAAGATTATCCTTGATGGGGAAAACAATTGTTAAGATTAGTAATATTAGATTTGTTGCTCTCATTGAGCAAACTCCGGGAAGCTAAGGGGCAAGAGGAAAATTTCTCAGGTTTTAGCAGGATCTTAAAATTCAAGAAAATCATCTTCACCACCTCAAGGAACCTCCAAAAGCCCATCTTTAGGGATCTCGTTTGAGCATCTGTCTTCTGTAAACCATGAGAGACAACCTTTGTTCTACTATTGGAAACTGTGTATGTACAGAGAGTTAATTTTTACCATAAATTATAGACTGGGTTGCTAGAATATGCCTAAAACAGGCCCTAAACTGATAAGTCTGGACAATGTAACCTTCAAAACATTGGCTTAGTCAATCTTGTAGGCAGGAAGTAGCTGGCCCGACTGTTTTAAGGGGAGACCAAAGAGAGATCGAGGAATAGAACGTCTGTTCATTTTTATTGAAATTTCTGTGGTCTGAAAGACATAATTTTGGTGGGATTGTCTATCCTTGATGGCTTCTTTGAGCTCATGTATACCACTCCTTGTATCATCCGTGACGGTGAGACAGATAGATATGGTGATTAGTCATATCTTCCTTTGGCCGTTGATTTTTCAAAGCAACAATCACTGGCAAAGCCGTCTTTGCCAGTGATTGTTGCCTTTGCAGGAAGGGTTGAAAATATCAAATGTTGGCTTCATTATTAGTGCCTTCAATGAACAACCTTGATCAAGCATTGAGTGGTTTGTTTTTCTATTACTCCAAGGTGTAATTCCAAGCCTCCGGCTTTTCTTCCTTTAGCTTTTCTGAGGGTTCAGCTCTTAAGAGTATATATTAAAACTGGCAACATTATACCTGACCTGTCATATTCAGATATTTCTTTGTTTGTGGGCTAGAAACTGAGAACTTTGGAGCCTAGGTGGATATCAGCCCCACCTCCCCAATTACTTTCATTGAGTTTGTGTTGACTTTTGCAAACTGTTCTTCCACCTTCAGCTATTCCTTTAGTTTTTTTTTCCTGTCCAGCCATCCAGGGGGCATCATCACCTACTCCGAGATGGTTGTTATTTATCCCAGCCATTTCAATGCCAGTTTTGGTTTCTTCTCATGAAAATGTTCAGCATATATGTTAAAGGAACAAGGTGACATGTTTCCTAATTAAGTTGCTCCGAATTCTGTCCTGTTGCTTCCTGGTAATTATATACATTATAAACTACATTGTTCAACAGGTTGTTTGCGATATTAGATGCGCTCATGTGCGATTGCAGAAAATTCGGATTAGGCACAGCAGAAACATCTTTTTTCAGTCCAACTTTTGGGAGTAGGAAAGGCTGGCTGGCTGAGGAATTCTGGAAGCCCAACCCTTTCCAAGATGCCAAGTTTGCAAAATATGGGTTTGTCTGAGAAGGTGCCCATTTTATTGGCTTGGCACAAGAGACACCCTGCCAAAATTAAGACCCGCATCGGAAACCTTCGCTTCCCTGCAGGCGCCGGCTTTTTTCTCTCCCCCATATGGTCAATAAGGGCAGGTCTGCCCGGCGTACTACATCTCCCAGCGTGCCAAGGGCGACACGGGGCAGCGAGGGATCGCGCGCGCGCAAGGCCCTCTGGGACTCCGAGTCCTGCCGCTCGTCTCGAGGCCGTTGCGGCCGCCCTTTTTACTTGGCTCTCGACGCGCCGGCGGCTCCCGAGCGGGAAGAGCGCGGAGTGCGCCTGCGCGCCATCTCGTGGGCTCTAAGGCAAGGGGACGCGCTTAGCCCAGCGCGCCTGCGCAGCGGCCGACTCCGGAGGATCTCTCGCGAGGAAGGACGCCATTATCGCAGCCGCCCGGCCAAACACCACGAGAATTCGGCAAGGCAAACGGTAACCTCGCTTCTCTCGCGGGTTCCCGGCTGCGGATGCGGCTGCTCGGCCGTGGCGCCCGCGGGGCTCCGGCTTAGCCCCTCAGGACGACGCAGACCCCCTCGGGTCGCCTCACGGCGCCCACCCCGCAGGGCCGCGAGAGGGAGGGGGCGGGGGCGGGGCGCGCAGGGGCGGGGCTTGAGACTTTGCCTCTCGCCCCCCCGCGCCCCCCACCCCGTCGCCCCGCCCTTTGGCAGGCAGGAAGCCGCCTCTGCCCCGGCGGGACCCACCCCACCTAGGACTACAACTCCCATCATCCGCAGCAGCCTCCAGCCCGCGGGCGGCACCCCGGCTCAGATCCCGGCCCGCCCCGGGGGGGTGGGGGGTTAGAGAAGCTCCAGCTTCGTGGCTGGGCATGATGGGAGTTGTAGTCCCCCACCCCAATGGGGGTTGAGACTCGGATGGGTATCTGTGATGTGTGGCTGAAAGATTGCGGAGACCCCACCACTACACACACACACACACACCATTTCTCGTTTTTTCAGTTCAGGCTAGAACTGACAAGCCCAGTCTGAAGGGTCGAAAGGACCCTCGAGGTCATATAGTCGAGCCCCCTTTCTTTCTCCCCCCCCATGCAAGGACCCCCCCTCACTATTTCTGAGCGCTTTGTCCAGGAAAGAGGGAAGGGGAATGTAAACAGCACAAAATAAGGGAAAGAAAGGAGGGAAAGGAAAGGTGGCTGGGTGCCTGCTGAGGTCAAAGCACAGGATTCAGTTTCCTTCCAGAGTTCGGTGTTTCTCGAAGGACCTGAATTCCTCCAGCATCTTGAACATGGACCCAATTGGTGAGATTAAAGAGTGTGCTTGAATAATAAATGCTCTTTGGGTGAATGAAATGTGTGCATGTATGATAATTCTCTGAACAGGGACAGTTAGGACAATAAAATAGTATCATAAAGGGAATTTAAAAACAAACAAACGTGTACAAGCTCCTGTCCCAATGCTGGGCACTTAAAATAGGTCATCACATTATAGACTGAACAAAGAAGTTTTGGGTGGTTTAAAAGCACGGTGTACAATTTATTAACAGGCTTTGAAATATTGTAGGCAGTTAGTCTAAGATAAAAGCAACTATAATAAATATATTGTAATAATAAACAGGAAGCGTTAAATTTGAGTGTACATAATGGTTCTTTCACTTCACATGAGTGTTTATATATAACATACGTTGATGTTTTCACATCATTGTGAAATCAATTGGTAACATTTAGAACAATTGGTAACAGTTTAGCTCTCTGGACAGCAGAGTGTTTTCATGTAGGGTGCATAACTGATAAAAAAACAAGTTGTACAACCTGCGTTAGTGGAAGCAAAATGAGATCTTATCAAAAGGATTGAACTTGAGCAGTTGCGCATGTCTTGGGTTCAAGAAATGTGCAAATGTGTTAGAACTATTAGCATGTGGAACTAGTAATCTTTTGATATGACACAATTCAAATAAAACCTCAGTGAAAAATACATTGCATATCCAGAACAACATCAGTTTTCATCCCAGAATAATTTAAATAGATATCCATTTCTTTGGGAGTTAGGCCTGGGTTTCTGAATTAAGTGCATAATTAATAATCCAAGCAATTTATATATGCTAGTTCTATTTAATTTTTGGCCACACCGGAGGTATGTATGTACGACTGCACATATTTTGGAATTAGGATTGGCTGTTTTTAATTAAATGCGTAACCATATTGCTTGGATTGCTTCAACTAAATTTGGGCATTTTAAATGGCATTTTCCTTAATCTGTATTTGCAAAAAGATGGCAGGGAGTTTTCAGTAGTTGGCTGAGCTGCATGGAACACAATATATGAATATGAATGATATGTAGGTTTGCATAAACGAAAAGATCTTTCATGCAGGCAGGTGAAGAGATGCAGCAGAGGAAAGTGGAGCTAGCAGGTACTGGAGTCATAAGTGCTCCAATCTTGATGGCACATTCAGGGATGATAATTGAATTATGGGGGGGCTCTGATCCCTGAATGGCCTTGCCTCTCTTTCAAAAGGACCAGAGCAGTTGAACTGAATGGTAAAACAGATTGGAAATTCTGGGCATAAATGGGATCATCTGCTAATCTCTCTAAATCTGGAACAGATTTAGAGACTATCTCTGTTGCTATGTTTTCATTAAATGCATATCTTCAAGGGGGCAGCCATAATGCTCCAGCCATTCTCGTAACCAGGCAGCTTTCTGTGCCTTTCGAAAAGAGGTCAAAGTAGAATTCCTTTCTCGCAGGTCAGGATATTTCC
Organism: Notechis scutatus; assembly: GCF_049901735.1. Lineage (NCBI taxonomy): Eukaryota > Metazoa > Chordata > Lepidosauria > Squamata > Elapidae > Notechis > Notechis scutatus. The sequence goes on along the minus strand of NC_142017.1, from coordinate 1,583,484 downwards.
TTCTCGCTGGTCTTTCTTTCCTGCTTTTGTTCCTTTCTCACTGCATCCATTTACATAGACAGGAAAAATAAAGTGCTTGCAATTGGCTAGAATGGATCGTTATATGCCTTTTCTTGAGAGGGGCGGGGGGATGAGAAACACAAGATGGTGCTCTTCCTTTAGCAATTTCGTCTGCTTGTCTGCCTTGACTTGATAATAAAACCAGCATCTCAGTTAACTTAATTACAAGAGCAACTGCTTCCAAATCCCCTCTGGTTGTAGGGATTCTGTTTTCTATTCTCTTAGGATAACTGCTGGAAAGCCACTGTTCATCACAATAAATATTTAGACTCGGAGCTATTCTGCCTAATTGGTTTTAAGGATGTCAGTAAAATCAGATGGACAAAGGGATACTGTAATCGACGACTGACTGGATTTCTTGAAATGGGTTGCAAAGAATTCCAGGCAAGTCAGGTGCCAGCATTCTCTGCTCCCCCATGTCTCTGGCCTGAACTGCTCCAAGTAGCGGTGCAGAATCTAAGTGTGACTTTTGTGACATGTCAGCATCTTTACTCACACGCAAAGTTGGCCAATTTGAGGGGAATAGAAGACCATTCTGTTGGTCAATCAACCAATGGAACAGCTTGGAATGGAAGTTGTGGGAGTGCCATCACTTGAGACCATGCTTTAGATCAGGGGTGTCCAACCTTGGCAACTTTAAGACTTGTGGACTTCAACTCCCAGAATTCCTCAGCCAGCTGAGGAATTCTGGGAGTTGAAGTCCACAAGTCTTAAAGTTGCCAAGGTTGGACACCCCTGCTTTAGATTCTCCCCTTGACCTTTCCTTACTAATAGCCTGTTTTTTTAAAAAATAATAAGCAACTCTTATTAATCAGCGTTAGATGCGATGTAATTGGTTCAGGATCAATGAACTTGGATCGGATGATTAAAAGTTCCAGTGGGTCGGAAGACGGGATCCAAGCTTGGGTTTTAGTTAGAACTAATCTCGCGGAGTTTGTAAACGAACCTTGGAAGCTGCTGGAATCAAGGGATGCATTTGGGGCCCAGGATGGTTCTATAAGATGGAAGAGTTGGAGAACATTTGCTGCCCAAAGTAATACAAATGAGGCAGGAAGAAACTACTTTCTCCAGATTGATCTGATTCCTGTTTGCACTGGGTTTGTTTCTGGTTCAATTATTTCTTTTAACACTGGAGAAGGATTTATAGATTTATGTAATGCAGTAAATATCTGTGGTGTGAGAAACATGCAAAACGCGCTTCTGAAGAGACTTACTTTAATCCACTTAAATAAATGTTCTTTTTCAATACTGGGAAAGGCCGTGCATCCTGACAGGTACTTCTTTCCAATTAGCCCAGCTTTTACTGCGTTTTTACTTTAGAGCAGCCAAGGAAGCTTTCATGCCTTGACGGCTGGATTATGATGTTGAACTTTGTTCCACTTTATTATCTTCTGAACATTTTGGCCGACCCGTTCTTCAAAGGAGAGGGCTTTTCCGACTAAATTAGAGTGACATGGGAATGGAAAATCACGTCAGAATCCAAGCTACCATCACCAAAGATTTAGGAATCCATGCTTTGAAGAAATAGAAGAAAAGTTAATGTCCTTTAGTACCTCAGCAAACTGATACTTGGGATTTCTTGCCAGTTGTGGTTTTACTCCTTCTCGTAAAAGATGGAAACTTAAGAGAAGACACGGTTTTTAAACTTTCCTGTATTTCCTGCAAAAACAATGGGCAGATTTATTATGCCTGCCATTTAACAGATTTTGTTTCTGGCTTTTTCTCCTAAACGTCCTGCACTGGCTGGAAATTCTGGACTCCACACATCAAGGGCTCTGCTCGGAGGAAGGTGCATTAGAAACCTTCTAGTTTATTTAATTACAATTCTATCCAAATCCTTGAGGTTTTTTTCCAGGTTAAGATGTCCTTTTGCCAAAACTTCCCTGAAGTTAAAATATAAGCAATCATTTCAGTCCTACAAAATAGGTGAAGTGGCAGAATTTGTGTCCATTTGCATAAGATTGGACCATTTCTGTAAAACCACATTCAGAACTTTGAACTAAGCCTTGGTTCCATTGCAATCAGTGGGTGTTATTTTCAACTTATTCTACTTTATGTTATTCCAATATGATTCAGAAACTGGCAAACCTGGAAGGAATGGGTAATTGATGGCTTACAAATAAGCTCTTGTGCATTTGTTGTTCATCTTCGGACACACCTAAATGCAACTGAAATGATTTATGGTTTTCTTGAAACAAAAGCCAAGGAGCTTGGTAAATGTATAGTCTTCCTTCTCATTTTCATCAGCTCTTTTTGTCACTTTGGAACAAAGTCCTCATTTTCAGTGGTTTACGATCCACATGCTTATCAAACTGAACTGAAATGGATCAACCAGTGCAAAGCATCATCATCATCATCATCATCATCCTATCATGAAAAAGAAGACAAATGATTTTCTTGAATAGTTTTCATAATTTAATAAATGGAGCAAGCATGCTTGACTAGCAAAGGAAGATCTGGTTTTCATTCTGCTTTGCATCCAAGTTATCTTGTCTGTTGCTCCAGATCAGAGTGGGCATATGGAGAAGTTGTCCAGATAACCTTCCATTCATGGGGAAGTTAAGATTCTTGGCAGTCCTGAGCTATGTGGAATCGCCCCATAAGCAGTCTATCCCCTACGTATCGTTTTCTGCAGACAACAGAGGAAAGTTTATGTTAATAATCATCCAGTAACTTTGCCAACTAGAATTTGGATATAATTGAGCAAGAAGGCTGGCAGGGAAAAACTTGAAAACGTCAAGCATCAAGTTCTTGAGAAGTTTCAATTATTCAACAGGGAAAGCAGCTAGCTATTGGGTTAGATCAGGGGTCTCCAGCCTTGGCAGCTTTAAGACTTGTAGACTTCAAGTCCCAGAATTCCTCAGCCAGCATGGGAGTTGGAGTCCACAAGTCTTAAAGTTGCCAAGGTTGGAGACCCCTGGGTTAGACTGGAGAAGAAGGATCATTCCTTCTGGGTTAGATCCCAGCAGGGTAGCAACTTCTGAAGGTTTCTTTACACGAGTGAGCGATTGTTCTGTTTAAGAGCTTCCTGCAAGAGACCCACGATAGACATCCTTTAGCACCTAGGTTCTAGATGGCTCATTTGTTTGGGCAGGGTTCTTATGTTCTAAGCAAGTGCTATTAGAATAAGGACATCTGTGTAAAGGACCAATAAGCAATTTGAAAAAAAGTTCAAAATGCACCTGCCAGATGGAAAAGATTGAACTGAAGGAGGAAGCAGATTTTCTGGATTTTAGTAAAAAAAAAATCTACAGTTAGGTTGGCATGCTAATGAACTTCGTTTGAGCTGATTTTTTATTTCATGGACACATCTATGACATTTTGCCATTGTCTAATTCTGGCAGTTTGGGGCTTCTCAATTTAGCATTCTGGGATCTCTTGATGGTTACCCATCCAAATGCCAGCTGGGCCCAACCCTACTTAGTTTCCATTGCCAGGAGGCTGTTGAGATTTATTTTTCCAATTGTTCTTCTCTCCAAAAATACTTGGAATGAACATTGATACAGCCCCTGGAAGCAGATCTGGTTTAATAGGCATGATAGCTGGGTTCATCCTTTGCACTATGCCCAAATGGGATATAAATTCATGCGTTGCACAAACCAGGGGTTGTGCTTTTTAAATACCAGTTTTACAACTTAGCAGGAATTGTGAATCTCCCCAGTTTGATTTATGTAGCCTACTGTGATTAAAGTATGGCTTTGCATGATGTACGAAATTAATCAGAACATTGTGAACAGCAATATACTTTATGCAGAGAATAAGGAAAATGACCTGGATGGTGCAGGATGCATTATAGCCAGGGCAACGGGGGTGGGGTGGGGATATGACATATTTTAAGTCCACAACAAATAGATAAAATATTTGGAAGCGATTCAGGCAGATGCTTCTCTAATTCACAAGAGTGTAAGAAAGAGGAGGGAGGTGCAACACAATCCGATCTCCAGGGTTTTATTATTTTAGCCAATTGCAATAAAATAGTTCTAGCCCTCCTGTGGAGTTGATTTCTTGGCCTGGTCTACCTAGTAGGGCTGTTTGTGTGTGTGTGTGTGTGTGTGCGTGCGTGTGTAGGGTCACATTTAATGCCAAAAATTGACAGTTCTGGGTCAAAAGGGTGTCCTTGCACTCACTTCCTTGACCTGTAGAATGGTGTGGTAAAGCCCAGCTCCCCCAGCACCTTAATTTGAAAACAGATAAATAATACAGGTAATCCTTGACTTACAACCGTGACCATTCAATCTTACAAGAGCCCTGAAAAAAGTGACTTACAACTGTTTTTTCGCACTTAAGACCATTGCCATTTCTCACGTGATCAAAATTCAGACGCTTGGCAACTGGTTCCCATTTAATGATGGTTGCAGTGTCCGGGGGTGTGTGTGTGTCACATGATCCCCCTTTACGCCCTTCTGACGAGCAAAGCCAATGAGGAAGCCTGATTTGCTTAACAACGGTGGCCAAGGAATGTCATAAAAGGGAGCAGAACTCCCTTAACAAACATCTCGCTTAGCCACAGAAATCTCGGGCTCAACTCTGGCCGTAAATCGAGGACTACCTGTGCTAATAGAATCTGTGCATGATTCTGATTTCCCTTTGAGCCAAGCCAAGACGAAAAGGCAGGGTTGGGGGGGGGGGACCGATTTGGCCGGGTCCCTTTCCTAATTTATGGATTGAAAGATTCTTTCCCTTCAGCCTCAGCCGAACTTCCCACCGCATTTGTAGCTCGGGACATGATGAAACCGTAATCCGTGCACAGCTGTTTTGTTATGTGCAGGCTGGCCCTGGCCCAAGACTTCTGAGAAATGGCAACGTTAATTTGCCAAAAGGAGAGACATGGCAACCACATGCCCTCAGTCTCTTGCCAGATCACTTGGGCCTCTTGCCACGGCGTCAATGCGCTCCTAATCCTTTCACAGGGATCCGAATTTCAAATGAATCTTTCCTGGCGGCAGATCCTCTTGACTAAATAACTCCATATCTTGCGGTGTCCTCATTGGGAAGAATTCAGAAAGGTTTTTTTTTTCTAAACCCCCTCCCCACTTTCCTCCCCAATGAACAGCTGTTGCTTTGGCTGGCTGGGAAACTCAAAGCAATGCCATCGATCAGGGGTCTCCAACCTTGGCAACGTTAGGGCTTGTGGACTTCAATTCCCAGAATTCCCCAGCCAGCATGTGGACTTCAATTCTCGGAGTTGAAATCTACAACTCTTAAAGTTGCCATGCCGGCTAGGGAATTCTGGGAGTTGAAATCCACTCTTCACCTGCATGTTCTAACTGCATCTCGCAAGAGAGAGAGAGAGAAATGGCTGGGTTCAGTTGGCTTTTGTTCAATCAAAGTGTTTCATTATGCACTGGCCTTTCAGAGACAAATAAGATTTTTCTCGTCAACAGGATTTCGCTCCAGATATCAAAGGGGGGGAAAAAACACCCCCCCAATCAGTCTGTCATTGTATTCCCCACCATTTCTGTCCCATTCCACTTTTCATATCTGGGGGAAATTTAGATGTGACTTCCTGTGGTCATCTAAAGTCAGTTTGGGAACCTGGAAATTTCCCTTGATAAAACTGGCAACACCCCAGAAGAACACTGGGGTATAAAGTGGAATTTAACATTGCTAGTTTCGTTCAAACTGAATCATTTCCAAGTCCATTCAGCATAAATTCGTAAATGTGTCCATATAGATTTCTTAATCTGTTTTACTACGAAGAGTTTTTTGTGAGTACAGTAAACAAGCGGATTAAGCATGAATTAAAATGCTAAAAAGAGGAGACATAATGCAATCCAACCTAAGTACCACCGCTGAGCACCATTCATTTTAGGGTGCTTAACTCTCATGAAATCAGTGGTGGCTAAAACCACTTCATCTTGACTGCATTGACCTTAATCTAATGAGGAAAAAGTCTCAACATGACCCCCAAGCTGAATTCTGGTATGTTAATTTTAGTCCTGAAAAACTTTCTCCCAAAGACATGATGACCGTGGTCTCCAGCTGAGAAAGAGGGCATTTTGGTAAATGTCTATATATAGGAAGATTCTCAGTCATTCAGGTCATGGTTGTCTCAAAGCTGTTTTTTTAAGAGACAACTGGACTTTTTTTGTTTTTCCTTGAAGACATTTCGCTTCTCATCCAAAAAGCTTCTTCAGTCCAAACTGGAGAATTTTCTTGGATGAGAAGCAAAATTTCTTCAAAGAAAAAAAAAGTCTAGTTGTCTCTTTAAAAAGCACTTTAGGACATTTAGTAATTGTGTAATATGGGTGCAGTCACTGCCATCTCTTCTATGTTCCGGTCCATCTTGAACCGCCTTCTCCAGCCCTTTGTCTTCTAGATAGGTTGAATTGCATCGTCGTCACCTAAATTTGCTTTCGGCTAAGTGTCAGATTCTGGAGTAGATCATATAATATAACCCAGGAGATTGCAACGCGAAGGAGTGAAAAAGGAATAACCACTCTAGAAATCTCTCCCCCCCCAAATAATAATAATAATAATAATAATAATAATAATAATAATAATAATAATAATAATATCAGTGCTGCAATACTGAGAACTCTGGCAGATTTCAAACACAAAAACAGGATAACCAGGGGAACTTGGACTAAAACAATCCTAACAATAACAAACAAAATATTGGATACGTTGGTTTATGCTATTTTTCACCAGTAATAAATACTTCTAAGACAGAAGAACATGTTTTGCTTTTCAAAACTGTAACTTAAGCTACTGGATTTTGTCAAAAGTAACTTCTGACTAGACATGCATAGATTTACACTGTGATAGTAAAATAATGGTTGAGAGTTCTTTAATGCGCTGATAGTTAAAAGAGCAAGCAAGCATTGGAAGAAATCATCTTTCGCTTGTTCATCTCTTAGGACTCTGTTTGAAGGTAGCTGCAGTTGTACAATGGTATTTAGTGTCACTATGATAGACATAGGAGTCAGCACTCACAATAAATTGAGGGAAAAACAGACTGTCTCTTCCTTCATTGCACAAGTGGAATTGGGGAATTTTCGGGGAGTTTTTGGGTCAGTGTGAGCAGCCACTCCAGGAATGCTGTTGCCTCCAGTGGCTAAGGGCTGTTGTCTGCTTGCCACTGCTGTCATGAAGCAATGGGGGGTGGGGGTGGAAATCCCCCTATGCTTTGAAGATCAAATGGACATTTCTTTTTGTCAAAAATGCTCATTTGTATACTTCTTTTGTCAAAATGCTCATATGTGCTGGGTGGCAGGTGGGGTATACTGTCGTTCTCATGGGGCCACCATTTTTGATGTTTTGCAGAATCAGAGTTATATGAACTGACAGATCTCCTTCAGTTCAGCCCCACGCCCCTGTTTCTGAATGATGACAGAACAGGATTTAGCGGATGTAGTTCAAATAGCTGTGGAAGACTTGAACCCAGATCATCCAGGTATGTTATTGCTGAGATATAAAGGTAAGGGAGGCACAAAGAACCCAGCCAGCCAATTTGGGTGTTTCGTGATATAGAATAGAATAGAATAGAATAGAGTAGAGTAGAGCTATATTGGAATGTAGGAATGTAGAGTAGAGAATAGAATAGAATAGAATAGAATAGTATAGAATAGAATAGAATAGCTATATTGGAATGAATAATGGAATGAATAGAATAGAATAGAATAGAATAGAATAGAATAGAATAGAATAGAATAATAGAGTTGAAAGTCCAACCCCTGCTAAGGCAGGAAACCCTATACCATTTCAGACAAATTTCAGTGGTCTGTGTTGCATAGAAAATTAAAGATGTAATGTAACGGAAATTCTTTTTTTGTGACACCGAGTAAAACAGCAGTGTGGCAACCTCGCACTTAGCTTTCTTCACTGCCTCCAGTTTTCCAGCTGTCCTGGAAATCTGGTATTTTACTTCTAACTTTGTTTTAAGACAGAAACAGGGCGATGGAATCCATAGCATTGGCCTTCACTAGGAATAGAAGGGAGCATGAAGATGAGTTAAAGTAAACAAAAAAGACTGCCCCATTGGATCAGGCCTATTTAAGGAAGCTTTCTCCAATCTAGATTTGCCCAGATGTGTTGAACTGATTCCCTTCTTTGTCTGGTGGGTGGCTACCAAGGAAATTAAAATCTCCAACATCTGGCTGATGATCCACTGCTGAAATCCCCCACGTCAGTGTTTTTCAACCATGGCAACTTTAAGGCACGTGGACTTCAACTCCCCAAATTCCCCAGCCAGCTAGCTAGAGAATTCTGGGAGTTGAAATCCATGTCTTAAAGTTGCCTACAGTTGTGAAACACTTCTCTATCTAACAGACAAACCTAGCTGTGAAAACAAATTTTGGGAGAAGAATTTCCCAGCACGGACAGCTTCTAGAATGCTTGTCTCCTTCCAGTTTGTTGCTCTTCCTTTTCATTTGATAACCAAGGGTCTTGGATGGAACTACTGAAAACGGTTTGCTTGTTTTTATTTTTGGGCTTGCAGTTGTCTTGGAAAACCATGAAGTGACCGATGAAGATGTAGACCCTCCTTTGAAACGGCAGCGGATAGAAATCAATTGTCAGGACCCTTCAATTAAGGTTGTAGTCGTGTACATGCTCATTTGCACAATGCAGCTAATAATGGGTAGTGAATAGCTATGTTTATTGATGGTTTAAGGTAATTTAAACTAGGGGTCGCCAACCTTTTGGACCTCGGGGACCTCCAAACTCATAATTTTAAATCCTGGAACACTAATATGAATTGTGACTGGCGGTGCCTTTCTGACGTTGGTGCGGAAGTCGGCCCCCTATTCCAGAGGTGCAGGAGTCCCAGGACTGGCCCTTTGGTCATCCTGGAGCAGCTGCTCCTCCACCCGGGTGCACTGGATGACCAAAGGGCCAGTCCTGGGACTCCTGCACCTCTGGAATATGGGAACAACTTTCCCAACGTCAGCAAGTACCCTGGGGTGGATTTCCCTTCCCTGTTGTTGGTCTTACCTTCCACTTCCAGCTCATGTGGCTTTACTCAAGGTTTGCGCTTGGCCGAAGGGTGGGGGCCAGTGGGTCCACTGGTTGCCAACCACTGATTTAAACCTTCATGCTCACTGAGTGTCCTTGAGGACATTTGGAGGAGCACGTTTAATGTTGGCCAAGCATCCTGAAGATTTGAGATAGACGTTATCATGGAAAGATCTGAAGCCTCTTCTCTTGTGCAGCTAGTCCTTGACTTATGACATTTTGGAGTGATAATGGACCTCAAAAAAAGATACTCACAATCCAGATTCGAAGTTTTGTGGCCGACTCCCCCCTGCGGTCATATGATCTTTCCTATGAATTAGAAATAAATTTTGATTGTATCAAACAACAAAGCTTAAGGCTGTGTTGACAGTTTTTTAATTAAAAGCAGGATGAATAAAATCATAAGCGAGCAATATACTGAACGTGAATTTTCAATGTTCTGCAAACTTTCCACTAAGAAGATTAGACAAAGTTTCGGTTTAAGTTTAGAGATTGCTGACTTATAATGAAAAATAGCCTAAAAATACAGCTAGATGTTTTCTAAAGTTGTGCGTTTCATCTTCAGAGTTTGTAGGTCACCTGAGCTCAGTTTGTTTTATTATTTTAATCATGTCCACCAGAGGGTGTACAAGACGTATTTTAAAAGACACCCAGTCTCAAAAACCCAGAAACCCAGGTATGAATCAAAGCAAAATCTATCTTTTGTCCTAAATCATCATCTCGTGTTTTTGAGTGGAATACTTATTTTAAAAGGGCTCACAATTATCTAGGGGCACTTAGAACTTAAGGCATATTTACTACCCCTCCTTTTCAGCTCTGTTTCCAGAAATACCCAAAGCAAAACCCTTGAGCAGGTAATACTCATTTGAAGTGAAGATAGGCCCAGGATGACAGCTGAAATAATAGTCAAGCTGGAACAACGTGGGCTTCGTTCCCTTGAATCAAATGTGTTTGTTGGAAAGGATGCCACCAGATTCTTGACTTGGGGCCACCGTAGATTCACAGACTCTCTTCCCAGAATGTAGGCGAGCCTTTTAACCCTTGGATAGCCCATCAAAAGGGGTGGTTTTTATCCCAGCCAGGCTTTGGGGACAGACGTGCTTTCACTGTTCCTTGGTGCCCTTGGCAGATGCCAGTGTAAACGCAAGCATAAAGCACAGCTTCCCAACCCCAGCTCACCCAGCTCACCCTGCGCCTTCTCTTCCCCAGTCCTTCCTGTATTCCATCAACCAAACGATATGCCTGCGGCTGGATAGCATCGAAGCCAAGCTGCTGGCCCTGGATGCCACCTGCAAGTCTCTGGAAGAGAAACTGGACCTTGTCATGAACAAGCAACATAGCCCCATCCAGGTGCCCATGGTGGCAGGATCCCCACTAGGGGCCACCCAGACATGCAACAAAGTGAGATGGTGAGTCTCCGTGTGTCACTGCATGCGCCTGCTGTTTCCTGGTCAGCACAGATTTGGGCTAACTGGCAGGAACGTGACATGCAGCTTAGAATGAGAAACATTTTTTTTTTTCTTGAAGGCAGAAAAAAATGATGCTCTTTGCTCGGTGACTAACTAAACACATCTCTTTACCTTGGGATGGTGGGCTTGAAGCTCTTGCCACATTTTTGCTTGGGTTGGCCTGTTTCTACAGGACCTTGTAGATTGGGGTCTCCAGCCTTGGCAACTTTAAGCCTGGAGGACTTCAACTCCCAGAATTCCCCAGCCAGTCAAGGTTGGTGACCCCTGTTGTGGATAAGCTGGTGTAGCTGCCTTGCCTGTTTAGATTTAGGGCATGGCCCTCCCAAGATTTTGTTTTGGCTTTGGGAATAAAAAATGCAACCTTCTTAGAGTTTAAGCATGTTTGATTTTGGAAACAACCTCATAATTAACCATGAGTATCCAACACGGAAAAACTGAATATATTCATATTTGAATCTTCTCTTTTGAAAATCCTCACTGATTTTCACATTTAAAAAAAGTTTGAAATGAGAATTACGACAGTTTCCTATACAGAGAGATTTGTTTCCCTTAGAGCAAAATACTTGGAATTTCAGTTTCTTTATTGTAGATAATCTTTAAGACAGGTTCACTTAGAGTGCTAAATCTTGGTTTTAACCATGGATTTTTTAAAAAAAGATGGCTGGGTTCAGACATACAAAACCAAAGCCAAAAAGCCAAACCCAGCTAAAAATACACACCCTTCTCTCTTTAACTTCATGGAAAGCAGGTGGCAGGGTATATTAATATCAGCATGATGATACACTCATTAAAAGTGGTTATTTTTATGCCAGCTCTTCCTATGGGGTGTCTGTTTAAATCTCTACCTTGCTTTTGTCTTTGGTGGGTTGCTGAAAATATGTTTTGATATTGGACGCTCATTGGAAAGAGAACAAAATATGTCCAGCGAGTGCTATCACAGATTTTAGTCATTAGAGTTGATTGCATCTTTGATGGATGTAGTCTGTGCCTAAGGGCTGAATTTTGCCTAATGAAGTGTTGATGGGTATTCTGAAGCTGTTAGTGTCTCACCAAGGGAAATATTTTTGTGAAAAATGCTTTTCCCCCAGGTGCACAAAACAGTTTTGTGAGATGAGCTATGTATTATAAATAATGACGTGTATTCTGGTTTTGTGTTGCCATTAACAGCTGTGTTATTTCATGGGATCATCATTTATCATTAATGTAATAACAAGAGTTTTATTGTAAATAAAAATTCCCAAAGGAGAAAATAGAAGTACATGCTCTTTAAAACAATGCTAAGATTTTTTTTTTTTTGGGGGGGGGGGTGTCTTTTATTTTTAAGAGCTTTTCTTTAGATTTATATTCCATTCTAAATTGCTTTGCCCTGTGGTAAATAAACTGATTAGGGATTTTATCTTCTAAGATGTTATTCTTTTTAGATAGCAACTCAACTTTGCTGTAGAGAAATAGACAGAATCCACATCTCAAAAGCATCATCCAATTTTTTGCCAGTCTGTAGTGCCTGACTGCAAAATATATATTTTATTTTTACTATTACTTCTTGATCATCACCATTCAGAAAAGGAGAGAAATAGCTGGAAATGGCTGGACTGCTGAAAAATTCCTGGATATGTGTTTTTGTCACTATATGACATAGTCTCCTCCATGTGGCGTGCCGCAAAGACACATGGTCTGTGAAAGCTGCTTCCAACCCTTTTCTCAGAATGTCTGGATTTCCCACCTCATAGGGCATAAAGACATCGGTGCTTTAAAGTTTTGAAATGGTAACTATACATTGTGTTTGGAGATCCTTGATAGAGAAATGTCTGTCTTTAATTCACCTGGCTTAGTTCATTTGCACAGGGCGTGAGGGTAGGCTGATCCTTCAGCATTCATGGAGAAGAAGTGAGTAAGCACAGTGTAAGGCAGGGGTCTCAAACTTGGCAAATTTAAGATTTGTGGACTTCAACTCCCAGAATTCCCCAGCCGGCAGGGGATTCTCCAGCTGAGGAATGCTGGGAGTTGAAGTCCACATGTCTTAAAGTTGTCAAGTTTGGAAACTCCTGGTATAAGGTCACATGTTTGCAGCTGGAAGGAACTTATTTTCTCCAAGAAAACAAAACGCAGAAAGTGTGAGGTTTAAGTAAAAAGCGGAGATTATTAAAAATAAACAACATGTGCATGTATGCTCCCATATATTCTCTCTGCCTGACTAGTCAGCTTTGCATCCTTTGAGTCTGAAGGCACAAATGTGATCGATTTATTTGTATTGCTAAATTGATACATTGAGATGAAAACAAATAAGAATCAACCTTGTTACTTCACAGCAAAATCAGCAGAGGATTTTGTAGCATCTGAAAGACAATCACATTTGTGGCAGCCTTTACAAGGGTTAATGCTGCTCTTAAATAATACATATGTGGTCTTTTTTTAAAAAAAAGTATGCATCAAATTTTGAGCTCTAGTTTATTTCGCCTTTGTTCCTCCTCCTTCATTCTGCCTGTTCTCCCCATAAATTTTTCTGGCCCTGGCTGTCTTTAATTTCATAGGAGTCTGGCTCTAAAATTATCTTAGTCTTCAAGAAAATATGCTGAAAGTTTCTTCCAGCATGGAAACTGGCAAGAATGTAGTCTTTTCACTTCAGCATGACATCAGATGTAGCCATCACAGTGGGTTAGAAAATGCATTGTGGCATCCAGACTAATGATCTGGGAATTCTGGTCCAGCTTTTTGGGCCACGGTGCAAGAACAGTGAAATCAGGCTTCTCTGCCTGACAGATTTGTATTTCCTAAGCAATCTTTCAATAAAGTGGCCCACCAACGCAGTCCAAGCATAGGCAGATGTTCCATGGACGCACCATTTCCTACGCAGGGTCATCTTTCTTCTGACTGATTTTTCTGGGTATTCCAGCTTACTGATAATCTGTAAGTGGATGATAAACAGGAAAAAAATGTTGCTTCCTTGGATTAATTTTTACATTTTTCATATTAGGAAGAGGACTAACAGTTGGGGTCTTCAGTATTTTGGCAAAAAACAGAAGTTCAGATTTCTATGCTGAAGTTGACATCCAACCTGATCTGTAATATCTCCTCTGTCCTTTATAAAATAGAGCAGAGCTCTCCAAACTCGGCAACTTTAGGACTGGTGGACTTCAACTCCCAGAATTCCTCAGCCAGAATAGCTGGAAGTTGAAGTCCACAAGTTTTAAAGTTGCCAAGATTGGGGACCCCCTGAACTAGAGGGTACGAAGGGAGGAATATATTAGGAAGATGAAGGCTTGTTTGCTTTCTTACCCGCTGGAGTTCACCTAATAAAAGGTCCTCATCCTTCAAACTACTGGAGTTTTGAGAGGGATTCTTCCCTACTAGAAGGAATTTACCATTCTGTCTCTTCAGAACCTTATTTTCCTACCACAGTTGAAGTCCACATGTCTTAACAATGCTAAATTTGGAGATCCCTGATCTAGAGGAGATCAGAGCTCCAGAATTTCTGTTAACAAGACCAGCAGAGCTATCAGGGAGTCTTAAATTTCATTAGTCGATCTACCAGAGTATTTTAGCCTGGTGGAACATAGATTTATGGGATGTGCACTTTTGCCTTTAGTTTCCTAGGTATTGAAATACACTTCCCGCAATACCAATTTCAGAAGCTTGATTTTGCATCGGGTTCTCATGCCACATGGAAGCATTCTCTATTTGAAGATGTGACACAGAGTCTAAAAAAATCAGTGTGTGCCCGTCAGAAGTGTAGACCTGACTGTTTGACTAAGAGAATTGTTTGGCCGTTGCACATCCTTTCCTGCTCAGATTTTATCTGCCCATAAGGCAAACTTGTTCCATCAGTTGCCATGAAAAGACGTTAATAACTTATGTGTGTTCAGCTGAGTGTCCCTGAGAGTCACTTACAGACTTTTATCTACTCAGTGCTTACTTAGGCAGTCACCCATCAAAGATGCTGCAGTGGCAATCTGGTCCCTGTGAGTTTTCTAGGTGTAGCTGGGTGATAACGAAGCGTAACTTGCTCTGATTGGGTGTGTTGAGTTTTGATTAAGGGGAGATATTCTGCAATCGGTCTCTGGCATGCCATCTGGAACGCTTTGGGGTCTCAGAAGCAAGAAACAACGTTTTGGTAGATTGAGCGGGTTCCATTCCATTCGAGTAATTCAGAATCTACTTTCCATGAGTCAAAAAGATTATGATACCGTAACCTTAAACATACACCTTCTCTCTCTCTCTCTCTCTCCCTCCCTCTCGTTCATTTATTCAATCCTTTCTCATTGTCAATTTTGTGCAATGCAGACCTAAAGTCATCCTTTTTGAAGCTTAAAATGTTCCTATGAGCATCCCAAAAATGCTTTTCAAAAAGGCAACTGGACTTCGTTTTTCCCTGAGACATTTCATTTCTCATCCAAGAAGCGAAACGTCTTCAAGGAAAAAGAGCAAAGTCCAGTTGCCTTTTGAAAAAGCACCTTTGGGACAACCACGACCTGGATGATTGGGTGATATCTCCATAGCCATTCTTATGAGTAAAGCCATTTTTCTCACTTGGGGCATCTTCCCCTGAAGATTAAGCCCCTTGTCTCCTTATCCTAAGCCATTCTGGTTAGGTCTGAAATTAGAAGAGATTCTACTAGATTGTATTCTTGAAAGTTGTTCATTGTTTCGGTCCCCTACTATGGTTTTAGAGATCCTAAGAAATAATTGAAGCTCTGCTGTTAAATCCCCATGTCTGGTTCACAGTAGACAGAAGAGGGCAGAAAAGTATTATATATAAAGCAGAGTCTTTGATGCTGTGCATTGAAAGGGTTGTGCAAGTTATGGAAATCGGGTTGAAAATCCCAACACTATTTTTCTTGTAAAGTACTACTCATAACAGAGGGTGGTGTTTTAAAGAAACAGAGACTACATTCTAGATAAATTCTACCAGGAAAGAATTGAGGTGGAGGGGAGAGTGTATACGCAGCTGTCAGTGATGAATTGCCGATGCTAAATAAATATGATTGCTAATGAGGCTTTCCAGATGATCTGGAACACACAACATCTGTCCTTTATTCAAAATATTTGGCTGAAGAAGATCCCTGCCTATAGTATAAAGGCATGTGTGTTTTAAAGAAATTTAGTATTAAAAAGTCATCTTGAGTGCTGGATTCCACTGAGTTCATTTGGGAGAGATTAAAGCATTAAGTTGAACTCAACATGCCAAAGGTGATTGGGCACCATTCCTAACGAAGGATTGTTTTGGAACGGGCCAATCAGGCAAGTGTCCATGTGTTTTGCTGCTGATCTCTTCTCTGGTTTTAGACAGATGTTAATGGAAGGGCTTCATGTTTGCTACTTGCAAAAAATCTCCCAAAATACAAAACACCATCTCTTTCTCTGTCTCCCCTTAAGTTGGGAAATGAAATCAGAGATGAACCTGATCAGCAACGATTGAATTTATTAATGCAAGTAATTTAATTAACATTGTCGAAGGCAACACAAATCCATTACTGTACTGGGCTGATTGCTATATGCAATCAACACTTCTGCCGTTTAATGAAAGTCTACATTGGGTATCCTTCCGTGTTCAGTGGCCTCTTCTGAACAAGAATAAACCATGGCAGATTTTATTGAAACTGGTTTTCCATAGTGGTTGGTGAAGTTACTCTTGAAACCAGTAAATCACCCCTTAACAAAGATTAATTTTACAACTAGAGCAGAGAATGTATGTATCCCCCCCAATTTGTTAATTTTTGCAACATAGTTTGACTATTTCTTAAAAGCATGCTTAGCATATTTTTGCTCTTTCAATAAATACCACTGTTTGCTTGCCTGTTTTGCAAATTACAGGTAGATGGTAGATAGACAGGTAGATAGATAGGTAGATAGACAGGTAGATAGGTAGATAGACAGGTAGATAGCTAGATAGATGCAGATACATATATAGATAGATGCAGAGAGATAGTTGCAGATAGACAGTTAGATAAATATAAATAGACAGTGATAGATAATAGATGCAGATAGATAGATGATAGATGATAAATAGATGATAGGTAATGATAGATAGGTAGATTGGTTGATAAATATAGATAAATGATAGATGATAGAGATAGATAGATATAGATGGTAGATTAGATAGATAGATAGATAGATAGATAGATAGATAGATAGATAGATAGATAGATAGATAGATGCGGATAGAGATAGATAAATGCAGGTATAGACAGATAAATATTAATAGTGATAGATAATAGATGCAGACAGACAGATAAGTAGATAGATTGACAGAGAGATAGATAAATGATAGATGAGATAGATAGATAGATAGATAGATAGATAGATAGATAGATAGATGGATTCTCACTTTTTTGGAAGCCTGCAGGTTTATGGTGATCCTTACAGTATGGGGAAATTGTCTCCTGTGCTAGTTTATTAGAAAAGTATATTCTCTGGTTATCACACACAAAAACTGAGCCAGCCATTGCTTTCCACCCTCCATCCCCAACACTGTGCTGTGCGGGAAGTGTTAATGTATAAAATTATTTACAAACATCTAAATAGTCTTTTAAGACGTAGCTAGAATTGTTCATCCTCTTCAACAAAAGGCATCTGTTAACATTCTTCATGCGAAGTCACGTAAGATTATATTTACACAAGTGGAACAAAGGTTCATTAGAAACCAGATGCTGCCCCTCCTTTGCCTCTTTCCCCCAGTGGAGTATGTCTATAAATAATCCATTGATCCATGGTAGAGTCGGCGTTCCTGTCTCAATTTTTCCATATTGTGCTTTTCCATAACATTCATCTGCCTGGTGTTTACGAACATTTACCTTGGAGCAGGTGAGATGTCAGCTGATTTCTTCTGAATATATGTCTATTTGGCTGTTCCTGTCCTTCCCCTCCTTTGGAGCTTTTAATATGACTTCAAGGAAGAGGAGAGAGCATTTGACAGGGGGCCAGAAATCCTCCTCTCTTTATGGCCACCCCCTGGGTGAGTGAGAGGTCATTGGCCAAGAAAAATGGAAAGCTAGTGGTGATGGATATGAGTTAAAATCATATCTGGAAGGAATCAAGGGGTGAAAAATAAACATGATTTTTCTGCCCAATAAAAGAGAGGCCAAAATATGAACACCTAAAAAAAATATACTGGAATCCCCAAAGCCCTAAGAAATTAATAACTTTGCTCAGGGTTTAAATAATCATTTTATTAAAATAATCATTTTAAAAACGCTGATTTGTTTTGAATTCTTCCCCATGTTTAAATATAGGAATATAACTAATTTGAAAAGTCTGCGCAATTAGTATCTCAGAGTCAAGAGAAGTTTCTGTATTTTTCAGCAGAAGAATGACCAATGGTTCTGTCTTAAACGTGCTCATCTTTTAACTCTGGGTCACAGATAAGGTGGGTTGGCTGAGCTTCACTAGCTCAGAGTGATCTTCCAATAGTTGGTGGACTTTAAAAAACCAACACAGGGTGTTAAGAAGACCTCACACTCTCTGCAGGTCTGTTTCCATTGAAACAAAAGCATCCCGGTTACGACATCTTCAAACCAACAGATGAGGATTTTCCCTTCTGACGAGAGGCAGGATAGATACTAAATTATCTTTAGCCCGCTTAACGATTTGCATCCTTCTGTTTAGCAAACAAGGTTCTGCCTGCTTGTAGAAAATATTCAAATGTTCCTAAATAGAGGCTGGGATGCCTTCTTCACAATAGGGTTTGCAAAGAGACCCGTGAACTTGAGTTGCTTCCCTGGGTTGCGTCCTCCTCGGTCCTCACATATTGCGATGATTTAGCTAATCTGAGCTCTTATCCTGCCTGGCGTTGAAGAAAGGAAATAGGAGAGTCCAGAGCTAATGGCTACTTGCCGTGCAGGCAGGAACTAAGGAGGAGATGACCCTCCAAGTGTCAAGGTAACACTGATTGTTGCTTGATGTCCTTCAGATAGTAGGGCTTTTTGTCAAGGACATTAGAAGAAATGATTCACAGAGCACCTGCTGTCTGAAACTCCCTGATAAATTTTGCTTTAGAAGGTTGGCGGCTCGTCCCTCTCTTGGTTTCTGGATTTTGCTGCTTATCTTTTAACCGTGCTTGGACGTACAACACTAACCCCGGGATTCTGTTATTCCCCTCAAGTTTTAAGCATGGCTTGTTTGGGATGACCCTCTTGGAATCCTAGCTCTGAGGTAGCAAAAAAATAATAATCATCTTATGCTGCCATTAATATTTATTCCTGAGAGGCAGTTCAAGTCCATCTGTTATAGGCATATCTAAGCAAGAGTCATCCTCGCTATTTTGCAGATGAAATAATTTGGATCCCTCATCCTAATCTGCTCTTCTTCTTATCCACACTCACACAGCAAAACTCACACATGCCAGTTGCACGCAGATACACACACACACACACACAGACACACGTTTTTGCCTCCTAGCTGCTGCCTAATCTCTCCTCCTGCAACTCCCCCTTGAGCTTCAGGTATTAATATCTGGAGCCATTTCGAGTGAAATCATTTCCCCTTAGAGCTGTTAATGAATCCAGCACGTGCCGTGTCTGTCAATGGCTGCATTGAGACGCTGATCCGTCCATGGAGCTCCCATAGTCGCTTGAATCTTGGCACTTCTGCTCGTACACATGGAGCTCTAAGGGAATGCATCCTGCACGTAGCTCCAGTCCCTTGGAGTACTTTTTGCCGGGCTGAGTTGAAGAAGGAGATTGTGGCATTCAGCGGCATCGCTTCAGAAAGCAGCAGCTTAACCAGGGGTTGGGGAAAGAAATAGCGCAGGGAAAACCCGCCTTCTCTGTCGTGTTGCGAGTCCAGACCCCCTTGAGTTTCTTCTGTAATTATGAGTGGTGGACATCAAGGGCAGGTCTTCCCTCTTCATTAAGTTGATTAAATGCCACAAGGCTCACATTCAGATGGTCCAGACAAAGGGAGGAGGAGGAGTTCCCCATTTTATGTCAATCTCCATTTAATTTTTTCTTTCCTTTTCAAAGGAAACTGCAGAATGAAGTGAAGCTGAGTTTTCCATTAATCATAGTGTGGGAACCCTTCTTGTTGCAATGAATACTTCAGGGGGTTCTTTATAGTGACAGCCTGGGGAAGTGAGCCTGGCATTCTGCAGGATGGAGGGATGGGGGTTGATAAACCATGGGGCACCCCAAGAAGTGGCAATGTGGGGGTTGCAAATGCCACCTGAAGCCCCACCAGTGCGACTGGAGAGGCGAATGAAGCAGAGCAGATAAGTCTGATGAACGTGTCCTTAAATAGCCTTTTGGCACAAAAATTTAAAGCAAGGCATTTTTCTATCCACTTAACAGAATGCACAATGAAACCTGACCCTCTTTTTGAAGGAAGGCAGAAACTTGTTCTTGCAGGAGTATCATTTGCAGTTGGGTTTGCTTGCCTGAGCATCCTTTGATGAGTATTTGCTGAAACTAAAACCACACGTGTTTTGGCTTCGCTGTGATTGGATTATCCTAAACTGTCTTTGACCTTGGCTTAGAGTGATAGATGAACCCAGCCATAAACCAAGATGCATAGCTTAGAGCGGCCTATGAAGTAGGTCACTCAGGATTGCCCAACAGGCCATAGTGAAAACATTTTCATTTATTCCCACAGTGGAGCTCCTCCACTGAGTGGAAAAAGAGGCCATCTATTTTCAACAGAGGAAGTTGAGTCACTCTTGGATTTCAGGAATTAGTGGACTAAATTTTCTCTCTCCCCATATATAGCTTGA
Source organism: Notechis scutatus (assembly GCF_049901735.1). Lineage (NCBI taxonomy): Eukaryota > Metazoa > Chordata > Lepidosauria > Squamata > Elapidae > Notechis > Notechis scutatus. The sequence goes on along the minus strand of NC_142017.1, from coordinate 1,563,300 downwards.
ACTGGCTAAAAAAAAAAAAGAGATGGAATAATCATGCCAGGGGTCAGAGGACATTACATAATTCTACCGAAGTAGTCAACTCCTTGAAATAATTATGAGTTCCAGAAATGGAACAGAGTTCAGAATATGATGGATTACAAGCTTTCGCATTTAATACATCACAAGCAGCCTTGAGACCAAAAAGAGGGAAACCGCTCCACAAATTCATGCCTGTAACACTTTCCACGGAGCAACTCGCTTTAAACTGCCAGGTGTGACTTAAGGGATGGCAAAAGAGCTTTTCTGAACCTCGTTTATCTAGGTTTCACCCCTCCTCCCGGTTTACTCTCTTTGCAGTGTTGTCCCTCAGACCACAGTAATTCTCAACAACGACCGTCAGAACTCGATTGTAGCCAAGATGGTGGGGCAAGAAGAGCCGTTAAGCCGAGCAGCTGATTCACTGGAAAATATCCTTAACAAGTTAGTAATGGCAGAGGTCTCTTCCCTCCTTCTGTCTGCATGCACAGGAAACTGCACGAAGGTCAGCTTAACCCTCGTTCCAGCCAGCTAAATGATGCAGTGGCTTTCCCGAATTTCAGTGAAGAGTCGGAGCCAAGCCAGAAACTGGCTTGAATTTGGCTTGGCCCCCAAGATCAGTTGATAATCTACTTATATGAGAATTCCTCAGGGTAGCTCCTGGCTGCTCCTTCCCTTGGGTTGAGCCAGTTGGTACCCGATGGTCTTTATGGACTACAGGGGGTAGGAGTTCTGCAAGTTGTAACAGCAATGGCATTTAGACCTCTATACCGCTTCATGGTGATTTACAGCCCTCTCTAAGTGGTTTACAGAGTCAGCCTCTTGCCCCCAACAATCTGGGTCCTTATTTTACCCACCTCGGAAGGATGGAAGGTTGAGACAAGTTTAAGCCAGTCAGGATCAAACTTATGGCTGTGGGCAGAGTTAGTCTGCAGTGCTGCATTCTAACTGTACCACCAGGGCTCCTGTAAGTCAGCCAGTCTGGGCTAGAGAGAAAGTGATTCCATATGTGGACCCCGGCACAAATCCGTGACATCCTCCTCTTCCTCCTCCTCCTCCTCCTCCTCCTCCTCAGTGCTGTTCCCGGGCGGAGGCAGAACACCATTGTGGTCAAAGTCCCAGGGCATGATGATAGCCACAACGAAGATGGAGAGAGTGGTTCTGAAGCCAGCGACTCGGTTTCAAACAGCGGCCAGCTAGGAAATCAGAATATTGGGAACAACGTCACCCTTATTACGTTGAATTCTGAAGGTAAGTAAATCGTCTTTGAAATCTTTGGCCTCGTCCCAGTGTGGAAGCCCTTTCAATCTGAGGTCTTCTCTTTAAACTACCCTCTCTTGTTTGCCTCAGAAGAGGAAGCGGGTCTTCGGCATCTCATACATAGCTTGATTTGCTTCTGGGTTGCAAAAAAATCTGTTGTTAGCATCTAAGATTTTGTCCTATCATTTCCCAAGTTTTTAGTAAAAGCTTTGGAGGTCGTGAAAGAACATTAAGCCAGAGGACTCTGCTCTCTCCTTAAATCAAACTTGAAGCCTGAGGCCTTAGGACAGGGGGTCTCCAACCTTGGCAACTTTAAGACTTGTGGACTTCAACTCCCAGAATTCCTCAGCCAGGTGCTTCTCTGGCTGAGGAATTCTGGGAGTTGAAATCCACAAGTATTAAAGTTGTCAAGTTTGGGGACCCCTGCCTTAGGGCTACATGGAGAGGTCAAACATTTTAGGTGTGGCTTCCAAAGCCCCTTCTGAAATCGAACAGCTAAGACCCCAGGGTAGGTGCCATCCCTCATGTCTTAATTTTATTCAGATACCATATTTTGTTGGGTATGAAGTGGGAGATTTCGTAAGCAACATGTTGTCTTAGCGTCAACTTTGTCTGGGCTTGGAAGCTCAACTTTGGGTGATGGCTGTAGAGTAGAGTGGGAGGCATAGACGCCTCCCACAAGAAGGGAGTGCAAAATCACTTCTACCTTGCTGCCCAGAATACGGCAAGATCGTGTCCAAGGCTCACTAGAGTTGACCTCCAATTGAAGATATATAATATATTTAATATATATGTGGTGGGGGACAAATCTAGGCTTCGGCTTTCTTTGCTGTTGTTGATCTACAATAAGTGTTTCCCAACCTTGGCAATGTTAAGGTGTATGGACTTCAACTCCCAGAATTCCCCATGCTGGCTAGGGAATTCTGGAAGTTGACATCCACGGATCTTAAAAGTTGAGAAACACTGATCTAAATAGATCTTGGAGATCTTGGAGTCATGTTTAGAATAGAATCCATTTCCAGTTTGTGAACCTCCAATTAAGAATGTTCATTTTAGTTCTTTGTTTTAAAGACACAAAGTCTTTTAAAATTGTGATTTGATTCTGCAACCGGGTCTCCGTGTGGGAAACCCAGCTCTGTGGAAAGGAATGCATTTCTTTAGGAAGCAACAGAAGATGCCAGCAGACTGCCTGCTGAAACTTATTATGCCCTTCTGGTGAGCTTGAACTTTTCTGAAAGTAAACAGTTACTTTGGCAATTCCAAACAATATTTTAGAAAAACAGGAAATTCCCATCGAAAATGTATTGTATACACGATAGTCTTGTCAGCAATTTATCAGTTTCCAACCTCCCTCCCAACCTCTGTCCTGCTCTTCAAACCTCAGAAAATCACTATTGCTGGAATGCAACCATTTGGAATTTGCCTCATGATCCCCTCGTTTTATGATGCATATTAAATTCATATATACTTCAGAATTAAACATTAATGCAGGGCAGAGACAGCTGTGGAAAGAATGCAGAGTTAAGATGACATTGTTGATTAAATTTGTTAGAGGGAAAGAGATACTATAATTCTGAACAAGAACCATCAAGCCATCAAAGGTAAAAAGTCGCAGGGTAGACTCTGTTTCTTGACAGCAAGTGGGGAGGTGTGGTTGAAGTTCATGCCATTTAACAAATAACAGGTAATCATAGTTGGAAGGGACCTTATAGGTCATCTAGTCCAACCCCCCGCCCAAGTGGGAGACCCTGCACCATTTCTGACAGATGGGAGTCCAATCTCTTCTTGAAAGTCTCAAGTGATGGCGCTCCCACAACTTCTGAGGGCAATTTCTGTTCCATTGGTGGATTGTTCTCACTGTCAGAAAGTTTCTCCTTATTTCCAGGTTGAATCTCCCCTTGTTCAGCTTCTATCCATTATTCCTTGTCTGGCCTTCGGGGGGCTTTGGGAAATAGCTTGACCCCCTTCCTCCTCTCTGTGGCAGCCCCTCAAATATTGGAAGATGCTCTCCTGTCTCCCCTGATCCTTCTCTTCCCTTGACTAGCCAGGCCCAGTTCCTGCAACCGTTCATTGTATGTTTTAGTCTCCAGTCCCCTCATCATCCTGGTTGCTCTTCTCTGTACTTTTTCTAAAGTCTCAACCTCTTTTTATAGTGCGATGACCAAAACTGGATGCAGTACTCTAGGAGTGGTCTTACTAAGGCTTTATAGAGTGGTATTAGTACCTCACTTGATCTTGATTGTATCCCTCTGTTAATGCAAAATTGGGGGAGGGGCTTCCTTCAGCTTAGCTCACTTTTATTTCCCTCTTAAAGAATGCAAGCACAAGAGTAGATTCAAAAATTCAAATTCTTCATTGTGTAAGAGTTTTAAAGCAATAAATAAAACCTTATAGAATTTGTGGGAGAGTATATTCTGTTTGCAAAAATTCAGATGTAACTGGGATTATCTGTCTCCCAGTGAAAAGTAAAATCATTACCTAATAGCAGTTTAATTGTGTATGTGCTGGACAACTGTTGAAATCTCCTCGCTCCAGTATATATAATAGAAAAGGCAATAATTTTGAGTCACTTTTTTCAGCTGTTTATTTAAGAGAAGTGGTTTTTGATGTAGTAAAAAAAGACTTCGTTGCAGCCTGACCTTTTCAGCATAATTTGTTGGCGCATTTACAGGCAGACAGATGTTGGCTTTTTAATAGGATTATTGTATATATAAAAATTTTGGACTTAACCAAAGGAAAAGACTTGAGAATATATAGTTTCCTGATTGATCAGTCCAAAGCGGTACCTTTTAAGTAGGATTTTTTTTTTTTTAATAAAGTCATGATATAAGTTTAAAAGGCGGTCTGATTCAATTGAATTTGAATGTCTTCTTATACTTAAGAGTTTTGCTAATGGTTAGACCTCTTTCTTCACCTTTTTCAGAGTTGTTAGGCATGTCTATTTGTACCAAATCACCTAATTTCCTGCAACCTTGTGGAATTCCTCAAGCATGGGGCAATCAACAATCTTCCAGTGGCCTTAAGATTACCTTCTTGTGGTGCCCAACAAAGGCAACAACAACTGACAAATCAGGTCCATTTATGCCAAAGGCCATCTTGCCTTCCATTTTAGATCATGATGTCAGGGTTTTTGAACTCCAGCAGTCACTTATTCCGTCGAATAAGTCCAAATTTCTTCTTTCAGGATTTTAAAGAGTGTAGCCTTTTCTGCACGGCATGGAGATTGTACGACTTCTGTAATTTTGGTTCATTTCTTGGCTGCATTTATGCGATTGAGTGAATGGGGATTGATTTAGTAACAATAATTTTCAGAAAACGTGATCAACAAAAACCGTTAGCGAAATAGGAAAAGTTATTAGTGTTCTCAGAAACAAACTTGGCCAGTCTGTGACAGTTAATTAAACACTGCAGTTTGTACTTTCAGATTGATTCCAGGCCTATGGATGACAAACCTAACCATTATATAAGCCTCTATGCTTGAAAGTTGGGCAATGTAGAAGACACCCATCTGTGGAGAATTTACAATGCTTGAAATAATCCCTCATTTCAGCAGGAAAAATGCTCTTCTCATGCTCGTGGTGGTATTCACTCCCGCTGATAAAGTGGGAAAGACACCAGAGGTTGACACAATAGAGCTGCAAGATATCTCCTCAATCAGCAAAAGTAAAGTTCTAATACTGCTCAAGTGGTTGTGAGCTAAGCACTCGAGGAAGCAGCTCACCTGCTTTATCTTTCTTTTATAAAGGTTTATCTACATCAGGGTGTCCAACCTTGGCCAAGGTTGGACACCCCTGATCTACATGGTCTGTAGAGGCCACCAGGTGGATGGGAAAAAAAGTAGTTCCCTGAACACAAAACAGATTGGTTGGGGGGGGAGGGGGCTCCTTCGAACAAACTTTCCCCTGATTTTTTTTTTTAACTTCCCCTCTTCTTGTGTGACTTTCCTGATGTGTCCTAAAGCCATTTCCTTGCAAACGATTTCCACTGTCCCGAGAATGCCACGGTTCTCCTTCTGAACATTTGGGAGTAACTTTTTATATGCGATGAGAAACCCATGAGTGACACTGTTTGCCAAAATAATTTATGGTTCCCAGCTTCCAAAGATTGAAATCATTTCTCTTGGATTTGTTTTCTTGATTACATCTGAAGATCTGTCATCATCATAAATCATTTCCATAATGTAAAAACCAACCAACTAAACATCCAAAACAACCAAGTCCCCAGCAACCAGCTTGTCTTGGCCAAAGATAATACGCTGAGTGAACCAGCAGCCAGTATTATGGTAGAAATTGGATTTGCTGCGTTGGGGAAATCAAGGGAAGGTCTTCTAATGTGCTGAACATGACTGTTCAGATGTTTAACCAGGAATGAGAGTTTGAAGCAGGAATTCTACTTTGGTTGGGACCAAGAATTTAACTGTGGGGGAGGGACTGTGGTGTGAGAATGGAGTCACTTAAAAATTGCTCCTGTATAGCAATAGCACTTAGACTTCTATATCACTTCACAGTGCTTTCCAGCCCCCTCTAAGCAGTTTACAGAGTCAGCCTCTTGCCCCCAACAATCTGGGTCCTCATTTTACCCATCTGGGAAGGATGGGAGGCTGAATTAACCTTGAGCCTGGTGAGATTCGAACTGCCAAATTGCAGTCAGCCGGCAGTCAGCAGAAGGAGCCTGCAGTACTGCCTTTTAACCACTGCGCCACCGTGGCTCTTGCATAATGCTTTATTATTTTGTATATATCCCGTGTGACACATTCAGTTAACCAAACAGTCCCATATATGTTTACATCAAGGCAGTGCAGAGTCCCAAGAAGGAAAGAATCTAGCCGTACACATCACAGATTGACTCAGGGCCTGTCAGGTCAAATATCGAAGGAAGTCCTGATGTGCCCAAAGATGCTCCTATTCCTCATGTTCCGAGTTTGCAATGTCTGAATTCGGGCTTTAGCAAAAATGCAACTGTTCCTTAGATAAATTACGAACCTGGAAATCCCTCTCTTCATATAAGCTGTCCAAAGGTACAGCTTCAAAAAGTGGAGGCATAGGAGAGAGCCGTGGCTGTCCTAATCTCCTGCCTGAAAGCTTCTTGCCAATCACAGTGACAAGCACGATGCTGGATTTCAATGCCTCACATATAAAAAATGGATGCTTATTTATCAATCTCATGCTGCATAAATAAAGCCCTTAGACTGAGCGAAGTGATAAAATTCAGCTGACATGCACAGATTTGAATGAGCATGCAGGAGCATAGAGCTTAAGCAACTTCACATAGAAATAAATGCTTTCTCCCACTGTGTTTTCCCTTCCAGGATCTTCTGATAAGCATTTCTATTGTGTGGGAGAAACAAGGGGGGAAATTAACATGAGAAATATAAAGAATGTTGACTATTGTGTTTGATTTCCATCTGCTCTTCAATGTTTTCTATAATGTCGCTTACTTTGAATATATCCACACGCGCGCACACACACACACACAGGTGCAAATGTACACACACACACACACACACACACACACACACACACACACACACATTGGTCAGAGCTGCTTATTCCTACCTGAAGCTCCTATCACAAGTATTTAGTTGTCCACCTAAATAGCATGCAGAAAGGTCTCTCTGGGTGCATATATTTCTTTGCAGTTTCCATGTGAAAGGATGACAATGGGTGGAGAAGGTCTGTGGACAATGTTGCTAGAATGGGCTCAAACCTGCAACCCTCAGTTGGTCCTGCAGATCCTTAGAGAGTTGGTATCACTTTGAGTTGGGGGTCAAGACCCTGAGAATCTCCTCCACGGGGGCTGCTCTGAACCCAGGGCGGTGACCCCACTACATATGAGTGTGTTTGCAGACTCAACTTCATTCCTCCAATGAAGAAAACTGAAGATGCGTTGGCATGGCTTGCTAATTTCTGTGTCGATGCATTGGCTTGATTCATTCCTCTCTCTTCTAATTTTTTTTTACTTCTTAAATTGTTTTTCCATTCCGTTTAGTTCTAATTGGATACATCTTTCTGTAATTATCGTTTCTTGTGTTGCCACTTACATGCTTAAATTTTTTGCAACTAATCTATGTAATAGAATTCCTTTCTCTGCGGTTCTCAGACTCCTTTGCTCCAGGACAGTTACAATATTCAGTCTTTTCTAATAGTTGGTTTTAATGAGCGTTCTTCATTCTGTCACCCTTCTTCCGAAATAGAAGGGTTTCACTTCGGCATCGCGTTGTTTCACTTTTCAAAGTGTCACTTTAATTTGGTCATGGATTAGCTGGGAATGGATCCCATTCCTCCCTTTATAAATCGGTTAGAGAGTTTTCCAACAGCTCTTCAAAGGTCACTTTCCAGTTTTTTCCCCACAATACAGAGTTCTTACAATGATGGCAACACCTAGTTGGCTGGGGCTGATCTTGAAACAAGCAGGGTAAGGTCTGGTCAGCATTTGCCTCATTGGAAAATTGTGGGGTTTGCAGGCTAGACTGGGAAATGCAAAGGAAATGCTTAAAGAAGACAACACTAATCCTTAAGTGCGGTGAATTCTTCCTAGTATTGGCGTCTAATTTGCTTTGTAGAACTTCGCAGAGCTATTTAATTGTGAAGGGCTGTTTAACATGAACATGCAACACAGATAACAATGAAATAGCCCTGTGAAGTGCCACAAGCAATCTTACATATTTTAATATTGAGTTTAGAGATGGGCCAGTAGTCCATTTCTGGTTTGCAGAATTTATTATAATTGTAAATCATAATTAGATTATGATAATTTGATAAATCATAATTTGATCAATAGAGTAGTCCTAACGGTGACAAGATAGAATGACTGATATGCAGTATCCCCATGTTGGCACCCTCCAGATGAGCGAAATCAGAATTGTCCCCCCAAATTCTTAGCCAGCCAGTGTTGGCTGTGCTTCTCCAGCATCCCCAGAGTTGGCGTCCAACTTCCCTTGGTGGGGGGGGGAAGGGGCTCTTTTCTCCAATTAATTCTGCCTTCCGCTGGGGAGATGTCCTGAGTAAACAAACAGTGATCCTCCCTATCATTAGGGTGTTGGTGGACCACTCTCTCTTTTTCAAAAGCAGAAAATGCTAGGTTAAATTAAGTCCTCTGCTTACAACTAAATACAGCTTTTATTAGATAAGTACAACTTGCATGAGGCAGGCATAGCAATTTTCTGTCTGCTTCTCAAAATTGCTGCCTAAAATCTGAAACGGTTTGGAGCAGCTCTTTTGCCATCTCTGCGGCAGTGTTGGAGGTTGTTATGGAAGGGATGCTTCTCCCACGTTTGAAGAAGGGGAACTGAGAACTGTAGGGTTTTAGATTTCTCTAGTAAACTGGCCGTTTTCCTTCCTTCCTTCCTTCCTTCCTTCCTTCCTTCCTTCCTTCCCTTCCTTCCCTTCCTCCCTCCCTCCCTCCCTCCCTCCCTTGGTTCCTACATGTTGCGGAAATAATTTTGATATCTCCTTTAGTGGATTTATTGGCATAGCTGGCCATATGGTGGAGTTTCATAAAACCGTAAATTTGATGCTCTCAGAAAATCTGGAGGCTTTTCCCTCTGATTCGGATTCTGTTTCACTGATGATAAAAGGAGCTGCTCTTGTTCCTTGCACAGAATGGGGGGGAAATGAGCATGGTTTCTCCCGTGAGTTCCACACACATCCCCAAAGAATACTGCTTTCTGTTACTAGCATCAAGCCTGATTAAAAGCAGTTTTTAAAAGGAAGAAGAATCAACTGATTTGAAAGGAAGCAGCTGAAAGGCATTTACATGTTGTTTAAATTGTTTGAAATCAGCATTATTTGATGTGGTTCACAAACAAAGGAAATGTATTTTAACTTCAGTTGGCAACTCAATGAGCTTAGCGGGTATCAGAGGAACATGACCAAATGAAGGTACGAAGTTTATACGTGTGCCTAGTTTATACACACACAGAAAGACAGACTTACACATTTAGGATTTTGAGTAGGTTTTTTTTTTAATGATTTCTGTATCAGCTTGGAGTAGTTGAAGATTTGAAAGATTTGCCACGATCAGGGAAAATTGATTTGGTGAAGCCTGGAAGCCTTTGTGAGGTTTCTTAAGGATAAATTCTGGCAGCTGATTTTCAGCAGTCCCCAGAGTCACTTCTCCTATCCTCACAAAATTAAGTCAACTGATGGATGTAGACAAGACGCACAAAAAAACCCTCTTGCGTAATTGCTCCAGAGAGAAGGGCTTGTATTTTTAGCCATTTATTATTTCTGTGCGGTATCCTTTGGCGTATCGCTCAGACTCTATCGTTTCTGTTCATCGTACAGGTGTTTGATAAACACAACCAGCGGATGGTCTAACTATTGACATAAGCAGGTGTTCGGTGTACTTTCCATCTGTTTAACAGGGTTGATTGATGGCACCCTGGGAAGGTTTTTGGTTTTAGACTTCTTGTTCCTGCTTCTTGTCTATCAGGTTGGTTCAAAGGATGTTTCTCCCTGTAATAAAGACAATATAGCACCAGCAAAGAATTAAGCACTCATATTATATTCCGGCAGAAGTAGTAACCTGGATGTTGAATTAGCAGATGGACACTGGCCTTGCAGATAAAGAATATTAAAAGTGATGTGCCCGCAAAGGATTTTCTGTGCAGAAAATGTTTTTGTGTGTGTGTGTGTGTGTGTGTGTGCAAAAATGGATGCCTGATCCAGATTTCAGATGGAGAGGAACTTGTGTGGTCTCCACGTCCTTGTGTTTGGGGAATATGAATCTTCTTCCAACAGAAGAGAATATTTGGAGCTGGGGCTGAACTGTGGAGTCCTTGGTGCTCTCTGAGCTTGGTGGCTTTCTGGCAGACATTTCATGACCCAACTAGGGAACATCATCAGGGCACTGATGCTGCAGGCCAACAACCACGCTCAGAGACCATCAAGAACTCCATAAAGGTGGGTATACCAAATGGCAGGTATTTAGATGCTTGTCTCCCTCTGCGTGGCGATGTGACGGATGCTTCATTGAAGGCAGAACTGGAAGCACGTTTCTTTTGATGCTTGGGTGTCCTTTGTGCCTTTGATGAGTACTCAGGATTGTTTATCCCAAGCTAAGCCCAAGGAAAGTATTAATCTTACCCAAGGAGAGTAGAACTCCTTTCTTTTATCCTTGGGGAAGGGAATTACTGAAGGAATGGTTCGCATGTTGAGTGCAAGAAAACTGCCTTCTATCATGCTGTAGTTCGAGAGAGGCTTTTTTCCAGTTTTGAAGAGAGAAAAAAGGAGTTTGATCCTTTGGTAATTCTTTCCAGATCTCTCGTTGGCCATTAGGAAAGGCCTCATATCATACAGACAGTATTTTTGACACGGAGAAACTAAATAGTGTGGCAAGTTGACGCTAATATTATTTTGACTCCGTCAATAACAGACAGTTGAGTGTTTCTGGAGCAGATGATAGGAAGGTAGTGACATTGATGGCTTTGCATTGTGATTACATCTACACCCTAAATGTAGACAGGATTTAAACTGTTATAACTGCTGTGGCCTCAATCCAGAGAGATGACAAGTTGAGCCCCCTTGGAATCTTCAAAGCTCCCAATCATTTAATTGGGCCATCTTTACTGCTTTGAAGATTCCTTAATTAGGCAGTTAAAAGTAATTATATTCTGGGTTTCTGAGTCAGCAATTTTATGGGTCTCTTAGATGCTAGCCGTTCAACATATTTCCCTAAAACAAACACTACTAAACTTTGGGAATGGAAGTTCCACATCTTCAGATGGGTGGGTGGAGTTGTTTCAGTTTCTCTTGCCCTAGACATAAATTGTTTGTATAGTGTTGACAAGTTTTTTAAAAAATCCACGTACCCATGTAATAAAATAAAATAAAAGAAAGATTAGTGCTCTTCATCACCAAAGTGATTCGTTCCTAGGAGAGGTAAATCAACCCATTTGGCAAATGTGTCAGAAACAATGCAGACTTCCATTCCAGTAGCGTAAAAGAATTTTTAAAAACCCAATTTCTATTTGGGGGCTATGGCTCCCATCGAGTGACTTCCCTTAATGAGCCCCGCATGCAATTAATCAGATAAATTACCATTCTTCTGTACTCACAAATGCTGCTCATTCCCAGTTGTTCCTAGCGAATGCTGGCTGAGTCAGCTTCTTCCCACAATTGTTGTGGTTCAGTGCTCTGGCCTGACACGATATCCCTTCCATCTTGAGCAGTTCTGAGCAACCAGCAAGTTTTGTTTGCTTTAATTGTGGCGTCAGCATCCTATAGAAAGGCCGAGCTGTAGAGTTGATTATTTCCATCAGCTCAGTAAATTGGCTTTGGGTCTCTTCTGGCTTTGCCAGGTCCTCTGAATTCACGGAGATGAAGATAAAATGTTCTCATCCCTGTCTCACTCCCCCCCACACCCCATTAATTGTAATTGAAATGATCTGTTTTTTTCCTCCCCAATTTTGGATGTTACAAGGAGGAGTGTTTTAGACGCAGGAACAAAATTCTCCGTGGTTCTTGAGGTTGCAGAAAACAAGGGAAGAGAAAAAAGAATATGTGAGTTTGACCCTAAAATGACTCTTGGGGTCATGATTTCCTGCTCTGTCCCAACTGGGCCTTGGCAGGGCTGGAAAGAGACTCGTTTTCACCTGCGGGGAACTGTAGGATGGGCATTGGTCTCTAAAAGGAAGGTCCACCTGGGTTTTTGTAGGCTGGTATCCATTTATACGGGTAGTCCTCGACTTAAGACCACGACGGAGCCCCAAATTTCCGCTGTCAAGCGAGACATTTGTGAAGTGAGTTTTGCCCCATTTTACGACCTTTCTTGCCACAGTTGTTAAGTGGATCCCTGCAGTTGTTGAAGTTAGTAACGCCGTTAAGCGAATCTGGCTTCCCCCTTGACTTTGCTTGTCAGAAGGTCGCAAAAGAGGATCACGTGACCCCCTGGGATTCTGCAACCGTCATAAATGTGAGTCAGTTGCTGAGCCTCTGAATTTTGATCACGGGGATGCGGGAAAGATCGGAACTGAAAAAGGGTCATAAGTCACTTTTTTCAGTGCCGTCGTAACTTCAATCACTAAATGAAGTGTTATAAGTTGAGGACTACCTGTACTGATGTGTGATAGATGATAGATAGATAGATAGATAGATAGATAGATAGATAGATAGATAGATAGATAGATAGATAGATGTTCCTCACCTGCTTAAAATAAGCCCGCTCTACATGACCTAGATTTTGACTAAGGGCAACGTTACGATCTCAGTTGCCCTATTCACCTGTGTTTCTTTCTAGAGGACTATCCTAGCGGGACGTGGCTTGGGGACGAAAACAACCCCGAGATGCGCGTGCGTTGCCCTATCACCCCGGCAGACATGCTCCACATCAGCACCAATTGCCGGACGGCCGAGAAGATGGCGCTGACGTTGCTCGACTACCTTTTCCATCGCGAAATCCAGGCGATCTCTAACCTCTCTGGCCAAGGGAAGCACGGGAAGAAGCAACTCGATCCACTCATGATTTACGGCATCCGTTGTGAGTACTGGGTCTCTTTGGGTCCTGAGATCCTCTCCCCTTAAGCACGCCTTTCAGACTTGCACAGCGGAGGGGCAAACCTGAGGGTTTCCAGCGATTTGGGAGTTGGTTGGCCAAATGGGACGGCGGATAGGTGTCTTGTTTTGGTGGTGAGGGGTAGCTAATTGTCTTCTGCAACTGCCCCGACATTCTGCAGTCTGAATCCATTCCACAGAATTCGGCTGGAAAGACGTTCTTGGCTTGGCTGGGTAGAAGATTCAACCTTCGCATCGACACAGCTGCATTCTAACACAAAAGTTTTGTCAGTCTAGGAAAATTACCCAACAGTTTTTCCCCTTTGCTGTAATGGAAGGTATCCGAGATTGGCCGCTTTCTGGCTTTTGTCCCTCTTGAGAAAAATACGTAGGAGATGCTTAACTTTTTCCAAAGAATGAGAAAGCGAGGCTGGTTTCAGAAGGTTGGATTCACAGGGGTGGCTGAACTGCTCCAGCAGATCAAGGAAGTGGTGGGATCTCTCAGCACTTACTGAGTTAAGTTAGAAAAAGCTGAAAAAGTCTCCGATGCTATTCATCTTTCAGATGAGCTATCTCGCTATCCCACACCTGATCTAATTTCCTCATTTCATGCTGCTGCATGTTTAAAACATATAAATAAATTCAGGCATAGCCCCCATTGTCCAGTGGCGATAAAGCAGCTGGCCCTGCGTTGAAGGTCAACAGTTGGGATGGAAATCTATTGATCTTAAGAGCAGGTTGAGAAAAGTCGGTTTTTAAAGGAAATATTAAAGCTGTGCCAGAGATTCTCCTTGTGCATGTTGGTGGGTGGGTCTACTTAAATGTGACCCAGAAGAGTTGTGTTCTCGGAGGAAGGAACAGAAAAGATTCTGCATAAGTACCGCTCCAAAATATAGTTAATAAAGTTTTGTCTATCCCATTGTGATGCTTGGAATGGCAAACCACATTTCAGGATCAGAGGTAAAAAGGTTCAGAACGGTGCTCTTTCCAGAGATTATGAATTTATGAAGATTAATGCTGAAAGGATAGAAAAACCAATTTTCAGACAGTTGATCTAAACCAGGGGTCGCCAACCTTGGCAACTTTACGCCTGGCCAAGGTTGGAGACCCTGATCTGAACCATACATCTCTGTCTGGAAACTCAAGTCATGGTTTGGATTCGAAGTCATGTTTTTGGGAAGCACGGATGGAATCCGCCCATTGAATAGTATATCGCCCACCTACCTTTTCTCCCACAACCTGTGGAGAAGAGCATTATTTTCTGTCACCTGGGATTCTGGGGCAACCTTCCCGCTGCCCCCCCACAAGATTGCCAAGTTGCCTTTTGGTTGAGTCTCGTCTTTCAACCCATCAGTGGAAAGATCCTTGTTGATCCTTTTTCTCTTTCTCGGAAAAAAAACCCCAACCAAATCTGTATTTAATAGAAAATATTTTGAAAAGTATATAATATTCTGCAGCCGCACTTTCCAAATGAGGGGAAATATGCTTATTAAGAATTCCTGATATTGTGCATAAGCTTTCCCACAAGCTATTAATCTTTCGAGGTGTATATTTTCATTCGGTCGCTTCCCATAATGGCAGCGGGTGGTTGATGGGTGAAGGCAGGACTCAGGCAGAGGAGATGGTTAAGGGCTCATTCCATCAAGGCTACTAGAGAAACAATTTCCAGAGGAGCGAAATCCAATAGGCAGCAGTTAGCAGAGGTTTTGGGTTGTTGTTTTTTTGCCCCTGAAAATATAGTTTTACTCTCTCTTAAGTATAAATAGGTTTCTCAGGCATTTCTGCCTAATATTTTTAATATTATTTGAAGCTACAGTACAGATAGTCCCCAAATTATGATAACAATTGAGCCCAAAATTTCTGTCGCTGAGTGAAACATTTGTTAAGTGAGTTTGTCCCATTTTACAACTTTTCTTGCCACAGTTGTTAAGTGAATCGTTACATTTGTTAACGTTAGTAACATGCGAATCTGACTTTCCTTGTCAGAAGGTCGCAAAAGGGGGAATCACATGACCCCCCCCCCAGGGCCCTGCAACCGTCATAAATATGAATCCGTTTCCAAGCATCTGAATTTTGATCCCGTGAGCACGGGGAAGCTGCAACGGTCATAAGTGTGAAAAACGGTCATAAGTGCCATTGTCACTTGGAGTGGTCACGGAATGAACTGTGGTAAGCTGATGACTCCCTGTGCTCATCAGACAGACTTTGTCCATGCAGGCTGAGGTCTGTCCAAAGCCCAGCCGAAAGGCTGAGGGGTGTTTGTGCGGATTCCAACTTCTTCATATTTCTGGCAAAGACACATATTCCTCGTGCAGATTTATTTTGACTTAACCAAAGGGAAGACACAGGAAAGGGGTTGACTCCAGGATCAACAGTTCCTCCATCTGCCAAGTTCTGTGAATAATGTACCCTTCCCTGACGGAAAAATTTCTAAGGACTTTGAGCAAGGGCACCGCCACTTCTTATCTGGCCTAAGTGGGACCAGGTCCAGCGTTCGCTTAGAGCCAGATAAAAGTACAGCCAACGAGGGAGGATAGGACGTTTCCCGCTGTGCTGCCAGAGAATACAGAATTTCAGCACATCTTTCCCCTGGGACTCCATGCGGCTTTTCTCCTTGGGCAGTTTACCCAAGGATCTCTCGGTGTCCGGTTATTATGAACTGGAGGTGAGCTGGGAGGCCGATCGCCTATCCTTGGGCTGACACGGTGCAGGGTGCACGAAAAGTCAGAAACACAGGCCCAGTCTTCCCTCCCGTGTCACCCCCTAGCAGAGGTGGGTATTCAGCCGGTTCTGACATGTTCTGGAGAACCGGTAGTGGAAATGTTGAGTAGTTCGGAGACCCGGCCAATCCCGCCTCTGACTGGCCCCACCAACCCCGTCTCTTCTCCGCCTCCCAAGTCCCAGGTGATCGGCTGGTTCTCCTTTGGTTGCCCTGCCCAGGAGAACGGAGCTGGAAAGCAGGTTAGTGGGGTGGGGGGGAAGGGGGATTTTGCGGTATATCCTTCCCCTGCCACGCCCACCAAGCCACTCCCACAGCTGATCGGCTGGGTCTCCTTTGGTTGCCCTGCCCAGGAGAACGGAGCTGGAAAGCAGGTTAGTGGGGTGGGAAGGGGGATTTTGCGGTATATCCTTCCCCTGCCACGCCCACCAAGCCATGCCCACCAAGCCACGCCTACCAAGCCATACCCACAGCTGATCGGCTGGCTCTCCTTTGGTTGCCCTGCCCAGGAGAATGGAGCTGGAAAGCAGGTTAGTGGGGTGGGGAGGGAAGGAAGGGGATTTTGTGGTATATCCTTCCCCTGCCATGCCCACAAAGCCACGCCCACAGCTGATCGGCTGGATCTCCTTTGGTTGCCCTGCCCAGGAGAATGGAGCTGGAAAGCAGGTTAGTGGGGTGGGGAGGGAAGGGGGATTTTGCGGTATATCCTTCCCCTGCCACGCCCACCAAGCCACGCCCACCAAGCCACGCCCACAGAACCAGTAGTAAAAAAAAATTTGAATCCCACCACTGCCTCATAGAGGAAAGAAATAAATGGTCCCTGCTTTGGAGAAAAAGCAACAGAATAGGGCTTGCTTGTTTCTGTATGGACGGTTGTGGGAATGGAAGCGTTGGGAGGGGGGCAATGGGAGAGCAAGCAGAATTAGGGTGGAATTGTTTAGGGCCCCAAACTGGGCAGACGTGCGGAAGAGCCTTTCTCCGAAGGGCCCAGAAGCAGCTGTGCTCTTAAAACCCATCTTCAATGCGACGGATGGATCCCCTGCAAGGATAGAAACTATGGTAGGCTGGCTCTTGTCCTCTGTGAACCTGCTATCAGTTTAATTCGTCAGCGAGAGGGTCTGCTTCATCTGGAACCCATCAGGGTTTAAAATAGCCCAGACAGTGGGCTGCAACCTAAAACAAATTATGCAAACCTATCAAAATAGAACAAGGAAAAGAAGCAGATTTCTGTTTCTGGTTAACGCAAGATGAACTTCATCCGAAAGCTTGCGGTTTGCAGATGTTGGGAATCATGTCTTCTCGGGGGAGCAAAACAGAAGAGCGAAAGCTTGGTGGACCCGAAGAGCAGAGGGCAGAGCTTGTAACACACACACAAATAAAACCTGGTTTCTTGGCCATGCAATTCTCCCAGAAATACACACACCTTGTAAGGTAGCACTGGCGGTATTGGTCCCTCGCTTGCTGACTTCCGGATGGGGAAGCAGACCAAGCTGCCCAACTCCATTCCAAGATGTTCCTCATTGAGTCCATCAAGCTCAGGGGTAGGCAGGTATGGCCCCTTCGCGACCTAGGGACTTCAACTCCCAGAATTCCTAGAGCCAGCATGGCCCCTTTACAGCATGGCTGAGGAATTCTGGGAGTTAAAGCCCCCAGGTCGTAAAGGGGCCAGAGTTGCCTACCCCTGAGCTTGATGGACTCAATGAGGAACATCTTGGAATTGAGTTGGGCAGCTCGATCTTGGCTAGCAGCCTCTTTCCCTTGATCTCCTCACTTTCTACTCCCCCCCCTCCTTACAGGTAGTCCTCAACTTACAACAGTTCATTTAGTGACCGTTCAAAGTGACCACGGCTGTCAACTAAAAAATACTTCTTTGGTCTTTTTAGTTGCCAGCAGAAAGAGGGTGGGGAGGGGAAAGCAGTGCATTCCTTAAACGCATCAGATAATTGCTAGGCGGCCGAAGCTGCTGGCGCACAAGATGATTACTGGAGAGCATGATTGATGGCTCTTGGCTATGGAGGTGTCCCATTGGAGAATATACATCCAGGGTATGGGGTGAAGACCAGGGTCAAGGGGGAAATGAATGGTGTGTCTTAGTGTCGGCTGCACCCAGGTAATGCCGACATGGTCACTCCTAATAAATCAAGTTTTTTTTTTTACTCTGAGGGATGCGGCTAGAGACTTGTGATTTGAATGGGGGTGAATTTGTCAGAGCCCTGACAACGGCACTGAAAAAAAGTGATTTTACATTTATGACCTTTGCAGCATCCCCGTGTTCACGTTTTCGAGATTCAGGCGCTTGGCTTTCGTATTTATGCTGTGCCCCGAGGTTACGTTGATCCCCTTTTGCGACCTTCTGGCCAAGCAAAATCAAAGCAGAAGCCTTAACAACCGCATGACTCACTTATCCGCTGCAGTGATTCACTTAACAACGGTGGCAAGAAAGGTTGCAAAATAGGGTGAAACTCACTTAATGACAGAAATTTGGGGCTCCTTTGGGGTCGTAAGCCGAGGACTGCCTGTGTTCATTTTTGCCCTTATAGGGGCTCCACCTGCGGAAGCTCAGGGGTTGGTTGGAGCTGCAGGATCCATCCAGTTGAGTGACTCTAGCCAAGGAATGTCCCCAGGCCTCAAAGAGAGGGGATCCTTTCCACTCCAGCTCTGGATGGGGCTGCGGCATTTACTTCACCCTAGCTGAGATTGGGTCACCTGAAAAGCCCGGCTTCCTTAAAAGAATCCTCTTAATCTGGCCTCTCAGCTTTGATTAAGTTTGTTTGGCTCACCTACTGCTTAGGGTCCTCCTGTGTGACTTGCTTGGAATACCCTGACGCGTTTCCCATATTGAACGCTAAAATTCGGGGGCGTAAATTCTAAAGACGCAATCGTATTTTCTGGGTAGTCTGCCTTGTGTCTTGTTTTTGCATTGGCTCCAAAATATTTATTCCCCTCAAGCAGAGAATTAACTAATAAAAGCTATCGATGCATGGGCTGCACATTGCCAGGCTCGTATTGCTTAATATTAAGCATGAGCCTGAGTCGAGTGTTAAATCTGGAAACTGCTGAGCTGCTTCCTATCAGTCCCTGCCTGATCAGCTCTAATGAGAAATCGAGCTACGCTAACGAAGCTCCCGGCTTGCCATTTCGAAGCTGTAACACTCACAAGCGCATGAAACACTTGGATTTGATCGCTGCTCCAAAACCAAAGCAATCCTCACATTAATCAGCTCTCTTCTCTTAATGAAATGCTTTTCCAGCCTCCTTTCCCAACGTCGAGCCAACCTCCAACTTGCTCCCATAAATCAACAATTCGGGTTCCGTTAAATGAAAACAAGAACATTTCAAATTAAATCTGGATACTCCTGCTTGCAAATGTTGAAAGCGCCTCGTTTAATACATGCAAAATAACCATTTCATGTCCAGCGGCCTTACAAGCTTCGAGGCTGCTTGGGATCTTGCAGAACCATCCATTTCTAATATTGGAGGTTGAATTCTTCTAGTAGTTTCTCTCCAATTTTCTGAGCATATTTTATTCACTGTACAGTAGTGAACATTCCAGCATCATTTTAAGACTATCCCAGTCATTTTCTGTGACTCAGAAGTAGAGAGGGAATAATGATTTTTCCAGTTGTTGAATTGTATTGTGGAGACATCAAGCACAATTGTGGAAACGGTTTTTTTCCGTTGTCGGTGCTGAAAAGAAAATTATAGTTTGCACTAGGTGCTAAACTGCCAAGATGCTTGGCGCTGCAGACTGGATTGATAAAAACAGCACTTGGTTTCACATGCATTTTCGTATAGCACAGCTCCAACAACCCACCTCTGTTCTGATGCATTAGATTAAGATTAAATATAGTAACAAGATTTGCACCACCTTCACGCCGCATTTGAAAGCCACATGCAAGGCTTGTCCCTTGATGTCTGAATCGCCAAGAGATTTTATTTGGTCACTAAGCCAGTGGAAATCTGTGGGGCCCTGTCGGGGACTGAACAGCTAAAGTGCTTTGAGAGTGAAAAACAGCAGAAACTGGCTGGTTTAGGACTCTAGAAGTCAAGCATTACGTTCATTCACCCATTGCTGAACGTTGCCCTCAAAGGAGGAGAAATATCGTGCTGCAATATTGCCTCCTCTGCAAACATTTTCTCTTCTCTACTGCAACTGCTACACTTTGCCCTTGGTTTCAAAAAGCTCTCCGTTAATCTGTTCAGTCTTGCCATGTGCAGACAACCAATTGACCCATTTTAAGGACAAGGATAGTTGGGTGACTTCTGCAGGTAAGAGCCCTGTTGAACCCATGTAGTTTTGCTTGGGGGTAAACAGCTCTGGGTCGCCCTGCATAGTTAAGTCTTGTCTGGCTCCTCACCCCACACTCTGGTTTTCCTCTTTGCTTACTGTCACAATTTGATAAACCTGAAATCCAAAAAGCAGGTTCCAGGAATGAATGCGTGGTGCCTTCCTTGGGGATCAGCTTGGCAGAATCTCTATGACTTTAAAATGCCAAAGCTTCCCAATTAGTTCTTCCAAGTGGATTGCCGGTTACACAAAATGATGTTCTGCTAAATTGGATAGACTATAGTCTCCTGCTTGAGCCGGGGGCTGGACTAGAAGACCTCCAAGGGCCCTGCCATCCCTGTCAGTCGGTTAATTAGGTTGCAAGGCTTAGCGTGCCGTTCCGAGAAAGGAAAAGAGTATGAAGCGGATAACACACCAATTCTTCTATAACCCCAGTAGTTTTCAGTCACTTGCCTTCAAAGAAGATTCTCTAATAACCACAGCCAGGAGTTCGATCCTGACTAAATCAAGGTTGACCCAGATGGTTGGGGGCAAGAGGCTGACTCTGTAAACCGCTTAGCGGTCTAGAAGTCTAAGCGCTATTGCTATTTTCTTTGCCTTGCAGGTCACCTTTTCTATAAATTTGGCATCACAGAGTCTGACTGGTACCGGATTAAACAGAGTATAGACTCCAAATGCCGGACGGCCTGGCGGCGAAAGCAGCGAGGTCAAAGTCTGGCTGTAAAAAGCTTTTCGCGACGGACACCCTCTTCTTCCTCGTACAGTGGCTCAGGTAATTAGCCCCCTCCCCCTTCCCCCATCCAAATGAAGCCAGCTTAGCGGTCTTCTTCTTTTGGGGCATATTTTTAAATAGCCGTTTTTCTTTTCTATTCATTGGAGGCAAGGAGTGAGCCAAAATGGCTTCCACTGGAAAGTGTTGTGAGCTGAGAATCGCCACTTATCTAAACAGGAGTAATTCGCACTGCTCTTAAACCAGCCATCTATGTGCTTGGAAGTTTTCTTCTCAAACCTCTTTGGGATCATTCTTTCTGAACCAGAGTGGATTAATTTAAACAATAGATCAGTTGAACTGATTGAAACCTGTGATTTAAATAGCAGTGAAATCAATCCTCCCCCTCCTCCCCCCACCCTTCTTTTCTTCCTAATTTGATTTTCAGTGAAAAGTTTGGGGCGTATTTTAAAGATGGCCTGAAACTAGAGAATCTCATATTTGTCAATACTTGGAATCAGGATAGAATTCAAAAGAGCTACAAGTTTATTTCCTGCTACTTACTCACAAGAATGCACTAACACTCAAGGCAAATTGGTGCTAGATAAGAGCCAGTGGACTTCAAAGGGGGATGGACTTTGGCCTCTTATGGGTGTAGAGATTCCAAACTGATAATGCATTTGACTCCACCCCCAGACTCAGCCTGGTCATCTCCTATAATACTTAGACGATAACACTGAGAGACCCCATAGTCAGCATAGGGGATCCTGGACCAAACACCCCAGCGACCGCACTCCCAGGAGGGCTGATCTGTGGGTCGCAGGGCTTGCCCTCTGATTTAGTCCACCCCGGATCCCAATTTGCCTGCCTTTAGTGCAGGGATGGGATTCTACCAGTTCACACCTATTTGCTAGAATCAGTTGTTAACATTCTAAGCAGTTTGGAGAACCGGTTGTTAGAAGAAATTCCTGGCCTAATCCTGTAAGGAAGGCAGGAAGGAAACATTCTGGTGTTGCTTACATAAACTGCCTCTCCATTAACTCTTATTACATTCTTGGCAGGACTAGACTTCTTGTCTCAGGAACTTCTCTGGAGTTTTTCCCCCCTCCTTTGCTGGTACTTTGCTTGTGTAGAGGGACCATTTAAAGTTACAAAGGCACTGAAAACAGTGAGTTGTGACCATTTTTCACACTTACGACTGTTTCAGCATCCCCACAGTCATGAGAGGCCAGGTGACAAGATGCGTGCCTCAATGTGAGTGATATTGAGTTGGCCACACCCAGCCAATAATATGACCACCAAGCCATGCCCACACAACCGGTTGTTAAAAATTTGAACCCCCGTCCCTGCTTTAGTGAGCCAATGAAGGTTGCCCCTGTTTCTTCTGCCCCTTTGTTTTGTCATCTTCCAGCATTTATCTTCCAGCCAGTTAGACTGAACTTGTTGTGACCAGCTTGGACGGGGGGGAAGAATGGTTTAATCAGAAATATTTTGGAAATCTCACTCAGCCTTGGAAATGAGCTTGCAGGAGAACAAAAGAGCTGGTTGAGGTCTAGTCCGCAGAGCCAATAAAATGCATGCATATGAGGAATAAATGAAAAATACTTATCCCGGCGCACGTCTTTGATGTGGACTGGGACTCAGCCAGATGGGTCTCCTGCCAGGGGATTCGGGACCTTTCGTTCTCCTGCCGTGTCAAGGGAACTTCCCTTGTTTCCTAATGGGACACCACATTCGGAGCCGTCTGTCCCTGTGAGTAGCTACAGGGAAACACGGGGGAAATGCTTGGGCCGACATCGGAACCTCCATCGGGTTTTATCCCCAAAGGGATCCGCCTCCCGGTTCACTTTCATGGGTTGAAATGATGAGGGGCCACTTCAAGAGTTCTTTCTGGGAACCCCGAGAGCATCCCTGGCCTTCCGGCCCTTGAGACAGATGGCAGCAGAACCGGTTTAGGGGAAAGGGCTCCTGCAGGGGTGGGATTCAAATTTTTTAACAACTGATTCTGTGGGCGTGGCTTAGGTGGTGGGCGTGGCTTGGTGGTCATGTTATTGGCTGGGTGTGGCCAACTCAATATCACTCCCATCAAGGCGCGTATCTCCTCGCCTGGCCTCTCATGACTGTGGGGATGCTGCAACAGTCGTAAGTGTGAAAAATGGTCATAAGTCACTTTTTTCAGTGCCATTGTAACTTTGAATGGTCACTCCACACAAGCAAAGTACCATCAAAGGAGGAAAAAATAATTCCAGAGAAGTTCCTGAGACAGGAAGTCCAGTCCTGCCAAGATTGTAATAAGAGTTAACGGAGAGGCAGTTTCTGTAAGCAACACCAGAATGTTTCCTTCCTGCCTTCCTTACAGGATTAGCCCTGTAATTTCTTCTAACAACCGGTTCTCTGAACTGCTTAGAATGTTAACAACCGGTTCTAGCAAATAGGTGCGAACTGGTAGAATCCCACCCCTGGGCACCTGGTGTAACTCGCAAGCGCTTGCACTTCTATCCCGGCCTCCCTCGAGAGCAGGAATAGCTCAGGTGAGAACAGAAAGGAAACAGGATCCTCTGCAGGAGGTGGTGACTCTGCAGGAGCCTCTGCAAGGCGGCCAGGCACATAGAAACAGCCAAAGCTTGGATGGAACTGTTACGGCCGCCCTCTTGGCTCTTTCGATCTCATCCTGTGGACGTCCCAGAGCGAAAGGGACCAGACAGTCGTCCTTGACTGACGACCTTAAAACGAGCCCAACATTCGTGGCTAAGCGAGGCCGTTGCTAAGGGAGTGCTGCTGCCCTGTTTAATGAACTTTTTCGCCAGAGGTGTTAGTGGGAATCCCTGCAGTTGTTAAGTTAGTCACACGGTTGTTAGGTGAATTGCTTATCAGAAGGTCGCCAAAGGGGAATGTGGGACCCCAGGACACCGTCAGTATAAATACGGACCACTTGCCAAGCATCCGGATTTTAATCAGGGGTCCATGCAACGGCCGTAAGTGTGAAAATGGTCACAAGTCACTGTTTTCAGTGCCGCTGTAGCTGTGAACGGTCGCGAAACAAATTGTAAAAAAAAAGTCTGCAGAAAGCAGACATTGAAGGGAAGAGCACCGTTTTCTCCCTGCCTTGCAGCTTGAAGTCTCTCTTCTCCTTCCCCCCACAACCCCAAGGCTCCTCTGTGTTCAATTGGCTGAGCAGCTTTGCAACCATCACAAAATGTACTTGTTTCTTGCGGTAACTAATGAAAGTTTCCCCACATGGCTTTTGGCTCCCTTGCCAGTTCTAAAGAAAGGCTACACTTGGTGTGCTTGAAGGAATCGATTAACCTGCTGCAGCTCCGGCCTCTCCGTGTGTTTTGGTTTCATGGGTGGCAAGGAGCTGGCATCAGAGGACTGGCACTGCTTCCCCAGATTCCCTTCCAAGGAGTCAGAAGCGGATCTCAGACCGCTGACTCTGCTGTTGTTTCTGTCTTTTTCCTGTGTTGTTTTAAACCCGCCAAAACTCTCTGAAAGCCCCCGGGGTTAGCCTGCTCCCCTCCCTGTTCCAATTCTACCAGCTGAAGTTCAGTTCTTGGGCCTGCCAGCCCCTCTGTCTCCAATAAAAATTGAACACATGGAGAGAAGGAGATAATGCGATAAGGCTGGCCTCAAGTTTTGCCCCTGCCTGAGATTTTGTTGGATGCATGATGTTGGGCCTCTCGAAAGAGCCCAGAGAAGAGCCACAAAGGTGAGGAGGGGATAGGAGAGGAAACCATAGGATGAAAGGTTGAGGGAACTCGGTGCGTCTAGTCCATCAAAGAGAAGAGTCAGGTTCCAGGTTAATTAGCAAAGTTTCCAACTGGGGAAATGATAGCAGCCTTCCAGCACTTGAGGGGCTGACACAGAGAAGAGGGGGGTCAGCCTAATATCTAAAGCACCAGAGAGAAGGACAAGAAGTAATGGGTGGAAGCTGGTCAGAAGAAGATCCAGCCTAGAATTAAGGAGAAGTTTCCTTCTCCATTTTAGTTATTCTCTCATTTTAGAATCAGAGTTCACTGAGCAATTGTTTGATTATCCTGCACCTACCCAGAAGGAATGATGCTACAAATTATAAATATTATTAAATGCACCAGCATTGGGCACGAGGCTGAATTTTTCTGGACATTGGCTTGATTAAACGGAGGTTTCCTACAGAATAATTGTTTTAACCCATGGTCAACTCATGGTACTCCTATGAGTTACAAATTCTCTAACACCTCAATGTTATTTTTAAAAAAGGAAGGTTAGATTGTTGGCATACTACATCTCTGGGTGTATCTTTCTCTCTCACGGTTATCTTCTGTTTATACTAAAATAATGCATGAACAGCTCTTTTTTTTTTTTAAAGGTGATGTTGCATCTGGCGGTTGTCTCTGAATGATGATGATGATTTTGGGGTCTAGATCCTATTAAACCCTTTTCTTCCCCTTCCTATCTGAGGTCATGACACCACAGCCAGATGCTGAAAAAGTCTGTTTATAAGCAAACGGGCTTCTCAAGAGAGGTCGTTGTTGGATGCGTGACATTTGTGTGAGTGTGATGCTTGTGGTATTCAGCAGTCCCCAGATTAATTTAGCAGATGTAAAAATAGCTTTTTAACATCTGTAAGGAAGCAGCTGGTCAGTGACAAACATGAACCTGTGTTGTTCTATTACAAACAATGCTCAGGGTTGCTCCAATGTCATTACTCAAAAGCACCCATCCGTCCGTCCATCCATCCATCCATCCATCCATCCATCCATCCATCCATCCATCCATCCCTGGGACTGTTTTGGTCAGTAGGCACTCCGGGGACTATTTTTCTAATGGAAGTTGGATCGATTTGCTTCCTAGGCTTGTGAGCTTGAGTGGCGTTGAACACGAGGAAGGAGAAGTTTGCTGGATATTAAAAGCAATTCCATTTTTGTTAAATTGCTTTGATTCATAACCACCCTGTCTTGTCCACAAGCATCAAAATAAGAAGAAAGGCATCCACAAATGGAAAATTGGCAATGTTGACACCAAGCATTTTAAAACTGTGCGACGGAAATATAATCACCTGTCTGTCCATCAAGGAAAGCTTTGCACTGTTGGTGCTTTGCACCCCTTTCCTTGTGCGTGTTCAGTCCCCAAATACCACACACGTCATTCCAACTCATTCATATATGGGTTTCAGCAATATGACACGCAAGATTGGGTTGGGTCTGCGGCATCCCTCACTCTGTGGCCCTGTCCTTCCCTGGAATATTTGAACAAAAGTGCACAATACAAACTATGCGGGCAAAGATATAGGAACTGCTTCTCTGTATGGTGACTTTCAGTGGTTGGACTTTTTTTTTAAAAAAATGTAAGAATCAGACATGGAGATGTGTGGATGAACTCTCAAAGCTTATTCTTATATGGAATATCAAGGGTTTGGAAATCTAGGAGGACCAGAGACGTATTTGAAAGAAAACGAGAGAATTACTGTGTATGTTACAATAGACCACTTTAAGTAGCTCATGCTTTGCAAATGAGGTCTTATTAAGCCCCGCCTTCTTCTTTCCCTTTATCTTATCCAGCTATTCCAATAAATGGATTCTTTAAAAATGATAGTTGTTTGAGGAATTAGGCACTTTCCTGATGCCCTGAATTCAGTTCTGTTCGTGTTGTTTGGTCCTCGGTTGCAGAATGAGGGGAGAGAAATAATATTCAGAACGATAGATTTGAACCTGCAGATTAATTGTTAGTTTCTAGAAAACATTTGAACAGCCCACTGGAAAAATGAAGTCACAATTGGATGGATTCAAGGTAACCAGTGAGCTGAAAAGGGCCGAGGGGGAAAAGTCCCACTTTCCCAGTTGGAAACTTTGCTAATTAACCTGGAACCATTTCTAGGTTAATAAAACAAAGTTGGGGGTGGGGGGGGGAGTCAGCTCCTGCCACGGAGTTCTGGGATACGTGTGCATCTCTCACACAGAGAGATGTTACCAATGTTATCCCTGGATTTCAGTAACACTGCAGATTATCATTTAATAATTAAGTGACCTAAGAAAGTTTGTTTCTTTCAAAATCACACTTTGTTTATTTATTTTAATAATAAACGATGGACCACTTCTGCTTCATAGCAACACTTATGACACTTCTCCTCTCGGAATGCTTCAAGTTGCAAGCATCTAATCTGAAGGTTGGGTGTTTTCAGAGGTGGGGAACTTTGTGATAAACCCCATGAACCTTGCTTTGTTTTGTAGAAAGCACGCAGAGCACAGTGTCGGCCCCAAATGAAATTCAGGCCAGCCAACCTCAGGCGCTTCATTATGCTTTGGCCAACACCCAGCAAGTCCAGATTCACCAGATAGGAGAGGATGGCCAAGTGCAAGTAGTAAGTATTCATTCTTGACCGTCTCTTCGGTGCTCTACAACTGCTTTCTGCATGCGCAGTTCAGACTCGTTTTTTTCCTTTGTTCCCGAAATACGATTTCCTGAAGTTCATGGAATTAAGGCATGTCTGTGTTTTGGAAAAATCCGTTTTCTGGTGTGGTCCTCGATGTTGTGTGTGGTGGATGCATGTAAAAATGCAACATTGAAGTTAGCCTCTGCAGATCGTGTATATGCACGCATGAATTTGCATGCCGATCATTGCTTTCCATTGTCCCATTCCGTGCAGGATGCAGTCTTGATGGATTATACATAAGCCTCTCCCTAGCAATACTAGCAATCCATTTGCCCTCATTTTTTTCCAAAGTGCTTTCTGAAGAATTTTTGGGACATCTGTTAGCTGAACTTCTTCCATGTGTATATGGTTAAATTTGTGTACATAAGCCCGGTTTATAAACATTGGCATTAAAATCTTTTATTTAAAAAGTTTAAGTAAAGTTAACACTTTGACCCCAAAAGATACAGAAGACAGGAAGTTTAAACACGAAGTGTGGCACTTCTGCTGTTACTCAGGCTTTTCTTGAAGGATTTCCATTTCCCTGGTAGGGCATGGAGAAGCTGGAATTGGGTTCCGTAACACAAAAGCTCTGGATCGATTGCATTTGAGCTTCTATGTTTGTTCTAGAAAGGTAAATAAGGTTGACTTGTCTTGAAATTCAAGCCAGTATAATTCACCCACATCTCCACTTGTACATACAAAGGGACACATAGGGAGAAGAACTTGCCTTTTCTGGCTGCGCTGGAAGAATTCCCTTAACTCTGCAAACAGCCTAATCCCTTTTTCTTTTCAACCCAAGCAGGCCGTTGTGCCAGCTGCTCTCTAAAAGCTGATGAGGATTTGGTGTTTGGAAGGGAAGGCAACTTGCTTATAATTTCAGCCAGGGTTGGCTCCATGGTCTTATTTTATATACAGCTCCTATTGTCATTTGGATATTTGGTCCTGCTGTTTCCCACTATAAATAGACAGTTTCCTTCCAAAGGAAATGAAACTATTTAAAATAGGAGGATCAGTATTTCTTTGAAATTCATGTGAAATTTTTAGTGCTTTATAAGAAAAAGGAAAAGAAGGTCTTTGATAGACTTCCTTGTGGATACCTTTCATCTTGGGCTCCTACCCAGCAGCACAAGAATGAGCCCAAAAGAATTTTAAGCAGTCAAATGGCAGCTTTGGTAAAGCTCCATCAGAGCCTGGGTGTAATTTTTCCCCCTCTTCCCTTGATCATGTCCCCTCCTTTATTCCATCAAGCAGCAGTTGTACCACGCAGTGATCTATCGCATCCTTTTTATTAAACCCTCCAGGCGCAATTCTCTGCTTTCGTAGGTTGGCACAACTTCCCTCGGGAGCAGCTGCAAACCAAGGGCGATTCCCTAGCAGAGAAAAGCTGATCTTTTCTCGGGGAATTGTGTTCTCCACCCAAGTGGAAGGGTTTGTTTACTTTACAAAAGTCTCTACCGCCCTCTCCTGAATGGCTTTGCACACCTTTCAAAAGTACAGCACAGAAACCTCAACCGTACACACCCAGCAGAGAAAAAGATGTGGCATGACAGCAGTATCCCAATATTTGAGGGACTGCCCCAAAGGAGAGTTGGGGGTCAACCTATTCTCTAAGTCTAAAGCAACAGAAGGCAGGACAAGGGACAATGGGTGGAAACTAATCAAGGAGAGAAGCAACCTGGAATTAAGGAGAAACTTCCTAATAGCGAGGACAATTAACCAGTGGAACAGTTTACCTTCAGAAGTTGTGGGTGCTCCAACACTGGAGGGTTTTAAGAAAAGACTGGACAGCCATTTATCTGAAATGGTATAGGGCCTCCTGCTTGAACAGAGGGTTGGACTAGAAGACCTCCAAGGTCCCTTCCCGCTCTGTTCTGATTGATTGAAAGATCTGAGGGTTCAAGGGCTGATTTGAGCTCAGTTTTAGACTAAAATCTGAAAGAAGAGGACAAGAGACTCCTAACTTCCGGGGCATTTTGTTTTTCAAAATAGCCCTTGCCACAAAAAGCATCGACTGTTGAGGTTAAGCCCGTCTATGGCAGAACTTGTCCAAAGTGTCCCATGGAAACCCTGAACGTGAAGGGATTTGGTCTTCTAATCCACCCACCTGCTGAAGCAGGAGAGAACCTTACACCATTTCTGACAGATGGCTGTCCAGGCTCTTCTTGAAAAGCTCCAGGGATGGAGCACCCACAGCTTCTGGAGGCAAATCGTTCCACTGACTAATTGTTCTAACTCTCAGGAAATTCCTCCTTAGTTCTCAGTTGCTTCTCTCCTTGATTAGTTTCCATCCGTTGCTTCTTGTGCTACTCTCAAGTGTTTTGGAGCATAGCTTGACTCCCTCTTCTTTGGGGCAGCCCCTGAGATATTGGAACACTGCCATCATGTCATCCCTAGTCCTTCTTTTCATTCTTTTTTTCTTTTCAGGAGAATAAGGAAGGCTCAAGCAATGTCCAAGTGGATATTTTTCCAGCAGTATAGCAGGAGGACAGCTGTAGTTCTCTGCAAACATGTTGATTATACTTTTTCTGTTACCTCCAGAGTTAGAAAACCCCTGGATAGTGAGAACAGTAAAAGAAAAAAAAACATTAGAAGTAAACAAACTTGGAAAGTACCTCCCTGAAGTGAGTTTTCCTTCTCTTTCCACAAGAAACGATGCCCAGGGGTAGGAAGACACTTTGCTGATGTCTTTGTGCCTGCTTCTCCCACCGCTGAGCAATATTGTTTTAAGTATTCATAAGGTTTTGACTAATGCTTCTCATGTTTCTTCTTCCTTTCTTTTTTTTTTTAAATTCATGGATCCCACAGGGTCATCTCCACATAGCACAGGTGCCACAAGGAGAGCAGGTCCAGATCACACAAGACAGCGAGGTGAGGCTTCAACCAACTTATCTGGAAGGAGCACGCAGAGTCCTGTGTCTTCCACGTGGCTGGAAAAGAGGAGGAGCATTAAGTGGAAGGTGGAATCCCTCCTCTCCGCCTCTTGGGCCACAGAGGGAGAAGAAAATGTTAGGTTGTTGGTTTGAGCTCCATGCTTGGCAATTTGGTTGCAACCAAACTGCCAAGCTGGGAGCTCAAACCAACAACGTAACTACCAACCCGAGCTTCTAATATTCAAAGACATTTCAGAAGAAAATGTACCAGGGTACAAATCCATCTGCAGATCCTAACTAACTTTAAATTGGAGTAGGATGATGGCCTACGTGTCAAAGGCAAATCTATGCTTATCGATTAACCTGTGCACATTTTATAATGTGTAGCAGGGGCATGCTTTCCTGCTTAAATGTATTATTTCTGCCGGAGGTATATTACAGATAGTCCTCAACATACAACCAGTCGCTTAAAGACTGTATGAAGTGACCACGGCCTCAAAAACTTACAACCTTCCCTTGAAGTTACAACTGCCACATCACCCTCCACAGTCATGTGGTTGCATTTTGGGCCCTTGTTCACATTTACAGCTGGTTGCAGCATCCCACATTCGCGGGATCGCATTTTGCAATCATTTTTGCCCCTTTGCAGCAGAAAAACAACAACAACAACCACCACAAAATGCCCATGGATAATATGGATTTGCACTTACGACAATGTGGTTTGCTTAGCAACCACTGTAACCTGATTAGTGATTGTGGTAAAATTGAGTCCAGTCATGTGGTGCCCCGAGACTTATGATTGCAACGACTTACTGTGTAACTAAAATTTAAATCCCAATTGTAGTTGTAAATTGAGAACTACCTGAATTTCTCTCTGGAAGCTGATCTGTGTATTTTGCTTAAATATAAAATGGGAGAACAAGAAATGTCAGAACAAGAATTCATGCCACCCCATTTCAAAATCTGCCTGCGGTTGCAGACAAGCTAACCAGAGTGGCTAAGAATCTCCTGGTGTTAAGGAAAGGCGAAAGCAAGGAATGCCAATTGCAGGAAGAAACGGCTGTGTTTGCACACCCCTATGACTTCAGAGGGAGTAACCTTGGATGTGAAGGAAAGCAGGATCAGGTCCATCTTTTATCCAGTTAGATAGATAACATCTGGATAGGAGCTAATTCTGATTTATAGTCCCTTGGATGGAGCCAAAGTAGTTGTTGACAGCCTTATGTTTATAGCAAATATGAAAATTGGATCCCCTTATAACTTCCTTTCACATCTTCTGAGTGAATATTCTTTATATGAAATTATTGTTTCTATTACTCAGGTTTCAGAGAGGTATTACTAGTTACAAATGAAATGGATTTTTTTCATGCTTTGGTCATACATCTAGACTCAGAAGGTTCTCCAAGATTGGCCATAACAGTCAAAATATTTGGAAACAGATACCTTTGTTGTTGCTTAATGGAGTTTTTGTTTGCCTTTGAGTCTGAACTGTGATAAAAGAAAAGACCGTCAATGGAAATACCAGCATTAAAGTTTGCAGATATTGTACCCGTTCAGAAAGTTGGCCAAAAGGACACCCTGTTGCTCTGCTAATTTTAGGCTGAGAGAGATTTTAAATTCAGGAATGTCTCCACATTTGCAGATCAGATACATTGCTAGCATGTAAAAAGCTTGTCCTGTTTATTGTTTAGCAAGTTTTAATTTTTTTCTCCAGGGGCCCTTTCATGTCAGAGACAGTAGAAGTCCTCTCCTTTTTTGCCTCCACTAAAGGTCTTGGCATAGAAAGAGGGGAAAAAAGGGAGAATTGGAGAGTTGTCTTGAATACGCCAACCCAGCTTAAATTAATATTGTAAAAGCATAGTTTTCTTTATAGGAGCAGAACTTTTGTTCTGGGTAAAAACAACAACAACCACCACAACATGCATTAATTTAAGTGTCTATGGAGGTTCTCAGCCATCCAAGTCCTGGTTGTCCCAACATGCTTTTTGAAAAGACAAGCCAATTTTCTCAATTTTCCTTGATGGCGATTCTCTTCTCATCCAGGAAGTTTCTTCAGTTGCATCAAATAATAAATAAACACGTTTCTTTCTTTCGCAGGGTAACTTGCAGATCCATCAGGTTCACGTTGGGCAAGACGGCCAGGTAGGGAATCCCGCTCTGGTTTTAACATTTCAGCTCTGCTGCCGTTGGTTAAATATGAACCATCTGATCCTTGCAATTCCCTAAAACTGGGCAAATAGAACATTTTTGTTTTTGGGTTGTTGTTATTTTTGGAAGAGTTATGAGCTAAGCTGATTTTCTGGCAAACATGCTTATCTAATATCCTTGCATGTGTTTATCTTAAATTTCGTTCTGTTTTGGCTCCCTTGTCATTGTGCTAAATTGCTCTTTCCTTATCCGACACTGTCAGCATGGACACATGTGGTCCAGAAATGTGCAGACATGGAGATGTTCGCAGATAACAGACACTCGGCCTTCATCATTGTGAGAAAGAGACATTTTCCACCACCTCCCAGGAACTGTGCACACTTTCTGTCTTAGGCACATGGGGGTGTGGTTTGCTTATGCTCAGACACCACCCTTGCAGGGTGGGTAGGGCTTTTTGCTTTAAAAGCAGTTCGCCTCTGGGATTCATTGTCACATCTACCTCTGTCCTGATGGCATCAGGTGGTAGGGAATTCACTTTTTCGCCAGTCACCGTCTGGGGATGTTTCTCTTTTGCCTTCTTGTCTTAAGACAATACATTTGTTATGAGGTACTTTAAGTTTGTTAAGGAATCTTGAGCATGATTATTTATTTTTTTGTATTCTACCTGTGTTACTTTCACAAATAACTCGAGGCAGAGAACATCTCCAACACACTTTCCTCCTATTTCCCCCTCAACAAACACCCTATGAGGTAAGTTGGACTAAGAATGACTGGCTCAAGGTCACCCAGCTGACTTTCATGCCTAAGGCAGGACTAGAACTTACCATCTCCCAGCGATTGGCCCAAAGTCACCCAGCTGTGGTTTTCATGGCTAAGGTGGGACTAGAACTCCCAGTCTCTCGCTATCTAGGGTGCCTTAACCATTGGACCAAACGGGATCTCTTCCTGCATCTCTCCCAAACTTCAGCCTTGACCCCCGCGATGTATTGCTCTCTCACCCTTCCTTCTTCCCTTTGCCTTCTTGACTGTTTTGTCTGGGTGACTCTCTTGGATCGATGTCTGGTTTTTCTGGCACGCAAGACCCTGGTGATGATAGAGTAACTCTCCACATGGGTTCTATTAGCTCGACGTTTCGTGTTTCAGGCCATGTTTAGTAGGAAGGCCAAAATGTAGAAATAATTAAACGTTCTGTTTGAACTAATGTAGATGATGAAAGTCCTCAGAATGAGGGGGAGGGGCTCCTGTTGGCAATAGGGGAAGATTCTCAGATGGCCTGTTGTTCCTCTTGACTGAGTCCACGTTCTTTTCCTCCTACAGCTCTTCCTCTAAAGCAGCATTTCTCAACCTTGGCAACGTGAAGAGGGATGGATTTTGACTCCCAGAATTCCCCAGCCAGCGTGCTGGCTGGGGAATTCTGGGAGTCAAAATCCACCCGCCTTCAAGTTGCCGAGGTTGAAAAACATGGAAGGAAATTTCTGCATGTTGCTCATTATTTACCGTACTTCTGGTTTTCGGCAAAACCGCAACATTACAAACAACCGCCAGCCTTAGTTTAAGGCTGTAAAATCTCATTGGTCATGTGACCGACCGGATTGTGACAATCATCGCGACACAGGGTCGTAACGGACAGGCGGTGGTACATCGAGCATACATTGTCTGTGTTGTGTTTTCTAATTGGTTTGAATGGATTTTGTTCGAGATGGGTGGCTGCAATTTGATAAAATAAGTGGCCCCAACCATAACACCCACCTCCTCTTTTTGGAATCCTGGCTTGTTTTGTTTTGGCTGCTTCCCTTCCCAGGGTCAGCTGTCCACCGATTGCTGGAAGTTGGTTTGTGAAGTACACCTTGACTTACAACCGTTCGTTTCGTGTTCAAAGTTACAACTGAAAAAAGCGACTGATGGTTGATTTTTTACCCTTACAACCATTGCAGCATCCCTGTGGTCACGTGGTCAGAATTTGGATGCTTGACAACTGACTCCCATTTATGACAGTTGCCGTGACCCCTGGGGGGTCACAAGATCCCCTTTTGCGACCTTCTGACAAGCCAAGTCAATGGGGAAGCCAGATCCACTTAACAACTGCAAGGAACACTTTCCGTGTTAAGGAATCACTTAACAACTATGGCAAGAAAAGTCGTAAAATGGGGCAAAACTCACTTAACAAATTTCTCACTTAGCAACAGAAATTCTGGGCTCAGTTGTGGTCAAGGATCACCTGCAGTGTCTTCTAGTGACCTCACGACTCTATTGGGAACATCCCTGTTCACTTCTAACGTTACAGGACAATCTATACATTTTAGGGAAAGGCAAACGAAAAAACAACCAAAATAATTGCCCCAAGGGCTCCCCAAAAGATTTCTGATATTCCCATCACTGCCCAAATCATTTTAATGTGTGTTTGTTGCTAATTAGCTCATGCCAAGAGGCAAAAGTGCCTGTTTATGCAGAGGTCCAATTTTTCATGGGAAATCTCCCTCCAACCCAACTTCAATGTGAGTTTTCCGTGCCATGGATCCGCCTTCTTCCCTCCAGCTTGTATATCGCCTTTTATTAGCATTGTCAGAATCCATCAAATTGACTGAAGTCCAGTTGAGATCTGGCATGACCCAAAGTCACGGGCTTGTTGCGGTTGCGGTTGGGTGGGGGGGGGGGAGGAGAAAAAAATCCCATTCCAGCCTTAGCATTTTTTGAAAACGGATTTGGCTGATGCAAAGGACTGATAAAAGTTTAAGTAGTTCATGGACTCGGAATAGTTTTGGGGTTCAAAAAGAAAGGGGAAAAAAAAGCAACCAGGCTTCTTTTTTCAAATTGAAATTGCTTTCCAGACGCAAATATCTGTTTTATTCTTCTGTTTATGCAATAGTGTACGGCTGTCAGATTTAAATCAAACATCCCCCAGGGATTATTTTTTTTTACAAAAAGCCCTAATAATATATGAATGTAGAGGCCTCCTTGTGGAGATCCTTGACTCAAGGATGCTCTGTGTTTACTCTACCCTTATTTAATTCAAGATCAGTTCACTCCACCCCAAACTTCTTCAACTAGAGAGTATCTGATTAGCAGGGTCGATTCAGCTGCAGCGTTCGGCTTTTCCCTCCTGTCCAGTGAGGTAATCTTGTCCTCTGGTCATGTAAGACACTCCAAACATACAATTCAGAGCAGTGTTAAGTTACAGGGGCTTAAGTAGTTCGAACTTTGCAGCTTAAAAACCACTTATAAATAATGGAGTTGGAGGGACACGTATAGGGGAAGATTCTTGCAGTGAGTGTTCAGGAGGAGAAGTGTCCAAGAATTATAGGAGTACGTCATTCTATTTTTATGTCCTAAAAACAGTGTCCTCTTACAGACCCCATGTTTTGGTAGTGTGTAGGCAACCGTTTCCCAAACTGGGAATACCTCACTATCTTCCAAGATGGCAGCCTCAGTGGAATGCACTCATTCCAACAAACACCCAAAGAAAATTCAGCTGAGACCCAATATATTAAATTCATCTATCCAAATGCCTCCTTAATGGGGCAATTAAAAAAAAGAATAGCATACATCTGCAGCTAATTGTGTTTTTAAGAGAATGGTGGTGATGTTGCTCAAATTGCAAATATAGTGGCCTTCATTCTCATTTTCTGACAGGTATGTTTGGTTTCCTATCAAGATAGAGGGGTAATAGCAATATCTTAACAGTCTGCAGTGTAATCAAATGGTAATATTTCTTACGTTTCATCTCAGACCTCTGGACCCAATCTTTGGGTAGGATATAGAGACGTGAGGTCCAACTGAGGACGTTGCTGGGGGAAAAAATCTTTGATGGGAACACTGTTTGAGATTTTGAGAGAAGGCAGACAAACCCTGAACCTCTTCTGATCTTTCGGGTAAGCTAATTCATACTCAGAGGACAGAGGCGTTCGGAAGGGGATTTTTCCTACCACGCCACTGAGAGAGACCGACTCTTTCTTTTGTGTTAGACTTCTGCAGCAGCTGCGCTCTTCTTCTCTTTCAGAACATCTGCTTTAAATAATCGAGACTCAGAAACAAACAAGATTGTTAGAAGAACAACAAAGCGAACCACTAGACTCTGGAAATCCAAGTTATTCTTTCTTTCTTTTTTTTGAAGTACCAAAGCAGAGAAATTAGTATCAATAGTACTACAAGCAGGTCTTGGTGGACATGGTTGATCTTCACCCAATGGCCTCAGCCAACATGATCATTAGTCTAAGATGAATGGGAGTGTTTAGTGGTAAGGAGGCTGTGATGTATTAAAGAGGGGACATTTTTTGGTAAGATAGAATAGATACTTCCAATTCCAGATATCGACAGTTGCCGTCTGTTTTTATTATATCAACCATATTGTCCTTACTGCTTGTTTTTTCTTTCACTGAAACCTTTTAAATGAAGATTAAGGATTTGCGTGACAGAGTCTTTCTATTGCTCTTTGACACCTGATTGATAGCATATTCTCATCAGTCCCCTTTGTGTACTAAAAATCACCAACTGGTTCTAATTTAAATCAGAATCAGAATACAGCTGGTAGGGGCCTTGGAGGTCTTCTAGTCCAACCCCCAGCTCAAACAGGAGACCCTATACCATTGCAGACAAAGGGTTATCCAATCTCTTCTTAAAAATTTCCAGTGTTGGAGCATTTACAACCTCTGGAGACAAGTTGTTCCACTGATGGATTGTTCTCACTGTCAGAAAATTTCTCCTTAGTTCTAGGTTGCTTCTCTCCTTGATTAGTTTCCATCCGTTGCTTCTTCTCCTGCCTTCAGGTGGAATATAAATTGACACCCCATCGACCCACCCCAGTTTGTGGCAGCCTCTCCAATAGTAAGAGGTTTTTGTAACATTTTTTCCCAAAGTGAAAAAAATCTCAGTCAGTGATCTTCTATTATTAACATTTAAGCATACTTTAAATCTTAATTACTTCTTAATACTTCTAAATAATCATGACAGAACCATGTTTTGAGAAACTATGATTTTTGTTTTCATTCTTGCTGCCTATATAACCATCCTACTTTTTGATGCCAGAAAGATGTTAAATACAGTTACTCCATTTTCTAACTCATGAAGTCTATGCCTCAAAGGTTACCTAGCCTCAAGCCTTCTAGGAAGGCAGAACCAAGCCATAATTCATTGTGGTGTCACCTCAAATATTCTTTACTGAAGTGTCTCCCTCCCTCCCCCAGGCAAAGATCTCTAATCTTCCATATTTCTTTTGAGATATGTACATATAGAAAATACATATGGGACAGATTTTATTTTTTAATGCACAAGCAAACTTCCTGCATTCTTACTTGTGCTCTGGAGAATCCCTACTGCTTTGGATGCACGTAGCTAATTCCATAGAAAGTGTTCACTGCTATCCATGTAATGAGCCATGGTGGCACAGAGGTTAGAAGGCAGTATTGCAGGCTACTTCTGCTGACTGCCGCCTGCCATCAGTTTGGCAGTTCGATTCCGACCGGCTCAAGGTTGACTCAGCTTTCCATCCTTCCGAGGTGGGTAAAATGAGGAGCCAGATTATTGGGGGCAAGAGGCTGACTCTGTAAACTGCTCAGAGAGGGCTATGAAGCGGTATATAAGTCTAAGGGCTGTTGCTATGGCTACCTTTCAGGTGGCTTAATTGGGTGTGACAAAGCCCATGGGGTTGGCAGACTAAATAACTTTTTGGAAAGGGGTAATCACTGGTTAATTCATTCGTTCATTTTGGGGGCATTGTACTGAGAGGACGTATCGGTCCATACAAAATCCTATTCACACAACCAGGAATATTAACAGTAATTTTAAGGATCTATTCTTTATACGAAGTGTATTTCGTTCTTTATTCACTCAAACCTTGTTTTAATATTGCTGTGGACTTAATAAGGAAAGATGTGATAAGGCACAATAATCTTTTCAGGGAATGGGGAATCATTTTCTTTGCTTTCGAAAGGGCTTTTCTCAGCCCAGGTTCCATCTCTTTACAAATGTGTACCTGTCATAAAAACTCCCCTTTTATCATAAAAGCTGTCCATTTCTATTTTTCTTGGGGAAATCTCTTAGTAACCTTTTGTTTGCGCTGGCAGATTTTCCTCATTCTTGAATGCTAATCATTGCCCTCAACATTTTTCAGTAATGGGGTGCAGCTCCTCTCCCTTTTGCCCCGAAGGCTGAAACCGCTCAACTTCTGAATCCCTCCCTCCCCTTTTGAACTACCTTTGCAGCTGACCCTATGCTTCCCCCATGCTGTTAGTCATTCTACCTCTTTTCCTACTTGCTCCACGCGAGAAAGCGCACGAGCACACATCCTACTCCAATATCTTTTGGGGCTGGGGCTGCTTCCAAGATGCAGAGGCACAGCTGCTTATTTTCCTAAACCAGCTGCGGTGTTACGAACTGTACCACCGTGGGGTCGCTTAGCGTTTCTGTAACAGTATAGATGCTTTGCCCAAATCTGATATGTGCAGGAGAACCCATCCATTGGCTGCTGCTATACTGATATTGCAGGAAGGTGGAGTGAGCAACCAAATATCTCCTACCGTGGGGGCTTTTTTGGGGTCAATTTGCATTTTAGGTCTTGGAAATGGCTTAGCAGGTAAACGGTGAAGAACCTCTGGCCTGAACGAGTCTTTCCAGTTGACTTTCGGATTCTCTGCTTTCACCACTGTCTTTTACTTCTTTAATGTCTGATGTGGCTTCCAGTGTGGCCCAAATCCCAATGGCCACGTTTTCATTTCTGTTGTGTCAGGGTGCCTGGGTTATGCACTGCACAGTTTTGAGGATGCTCACGGTAGCAATTTAAGAGAGGTTTCAATGCTAACATAATTAGGTGTTTGCTTTTTCCCAAACCATTTGTGTAGAAAATCCCACACAATTTATGACTTTATTATATTTTATGTGTGTCGTGCAGCATAACCTGTGTTATTATATAGCAGGGGTCCCCAAACCTGGCAACTTTAAGAGTTGTGGACTTCAACTCCCAGAATTCTCCAGCCAGCTATAAGAATTCTGGGAGTTGAAGTCCATAAGTCTTAAAGTTGCTAAGTTGGAGACCTCTGTTATATAGCATGAGATTCTATGATTCTATGTAATACAGTGAAGTAATTTCAGGGAGGAATGGCAGAACAGATGCATAGGATAAGTGCACAGGAAGGAAGGAAGGAAGGAAAGAAGGAAGGAAGGAGACAAATGAGAATAATGAGAGGAAAGGAGAAAGGAATTAATGAAAAAAGAAGGAAAGAGAAAAGGACAGAGATGGGAGAGATGGAAGAAGGAAGGAAGCCTTTTTTATTTATCTAGGGTTAGTTTCTGATTTGTATTGACGTGCAGCAAATCTGACTCATAATGCAAGATTATGGCAGCTACACTCCCAAGTGGCGGGGCTGATAGTAACTTGACCTTATTGGTTAAAGGCTGTGGTGTTTTCTTCAAAGCCAATAATAGCATACATATTCCAATTAATTTCTTTCACCTTTTTAATTTCCAAAGTAGACAAATCCTGAAACTTCTTTGAGCATCCAAGAAACTCTAGGGATAATATTTCTCCTGAAATAATTGGGGACTCTTTTTTTTTAATGCAGGGGAGGTTGTTTGATACATGGGAAATATCTTCTTGTTAATTAAAATATAACAGAACATTCTGAAAATGAAGAACACATTTGTCTTGGGAGGAAAGATGGGCATCAGTTTCCAGCCATTTGCCAAGCTAGGATTATATTAATTGATGTACTGTTGTTCATTTGTTTGGTTTTTTTTTTTAAAAAAAAAAAAAAGCAACATTCTTTTCCTTGCAGAACAGTGCTCATTTCATTCCTACGTAGTGTACTTAGTCATGAACTTTTTATAAATCATTTTAATGTCTCGTCCTCTCCTAGTGCTTCTATAACATTTTGAAAATATTTATGGATAAAAGCAAAACCAAAAACCAAAGAGACAGCTTACCTTCACCCTGATGTATTTTTTAAACTGCTGTTACGGCTTAGTTGGCTATTTGACAATGGCTTAATTAGAATGTCTACAGAGCTTCTCACTCATCTAGGTTGTCCCAAAGGTGCTTTTTTCCCAAAAGGCAACAGGACTTCCTTGGTTTTTTCCTTGAAAACGTTTTGTTTCTCATCCAAGAAGCTTCTTCGGTTCTAACTGAAGAACTGTTCCACACCCATTTACACTCTGATTCAGGTGACTCTGAGGAGATAGATAAGCCCCCAAGTGGCCTCAATAAATCTCAGAGAGCTAACACCGACCTTCAGAGTAGACGACTGGGAAGAATATAAGCCTTTCTATTCCTGACCAGAACAGAAGAAGCTTCTTGGATGAGAAGCAAAACGTTTTCAAAGGGAAAAACCAAGAGAGTCCAGTCACTTTTGGGAAAAGCACCCTTTGGGTCCAGTTAGAATGGCATGAAGACACTGTACTAGTTCCGAAGGATTTCAGCAACACAGCCAGCTTCTCCTCTGCATCATTCTATCTAAAGATTTCCAAAGGCTGTAGGCATTCTGAGTAGGATGGCATAGTGTATGGCCTGCATGAAGCCAACTGTAATCTCTTCTCATTGTCCACCCCTCACTGAATATATCGTCTGAATCAGATCAGACGAGAGCCTGGCTGGGGAATTCTGGGAGTTGAAGTCCACCCATCTTAAAGTTGCCAAGGTTGAGATACACCAGGGTAGACAAAACCATCAAAAATGGAAAGTGGGCAGGAATAGACGAGCTTTGCTGAAGACATGGGTTCTTCGGATTATTTCTCCATTTAGCTCAGGGATCCATCCTGAAGACGGTTTTTGTTTTTTGGACCGGCGATGGCTTTTGCAGGTCCAGCACACATTTTCCATCTCTCTTGCCCGATCCTTTTCGCTGCATACACTTGGACTGAACCCGGGGCCTCTGCACACCAAGTGTGTGCTTGGCTGCTTGAGAGCATTTTCCCTACTCTACCAGATTTTCCATTACTTTATCTGTGAAAAAAGCGAAGCAAAAAACTTGAGCCACACTTTTGTGTTTGGAGTATTTTGTCTGGAGGGCTGCGAAGGTTTACATGTTGATCCAGTGCGGCTTTCAGCGTATTAAGACAGAGCCCTCTTCTGTAGTGCTGTTTAGATGGTTGCCTTGAAATAAAACAAATTTGTCTTGGATGCATTTCAGGAAGGATTCTGTTGGCAAACTTTGGAAGGAAGTGAGGGTCTTTTCTTGAGACTTCCTGTCATAAACTCCAAAAGTTTAATAAACAAAAATCGAGCACCTTTGGGGCCAGAATTACTTTTGGGATGGAGCAGTTTGGCCACCGTAGGACATAGACACGATTACACACAAAGCCTCTGTTTACAAAAATTGGAGTGGAAGAAGAGCACCGTCATTTGTATCCCTTTGTCCCTCTCACAGCTGTGGCATATTGACCTGAGCTCAACCGTTAACATTTTCCAAGGGGAAAGTGGAATATTACAAGGCTATAAACTTGCTATCAGATGTCTTCCATGATAACCGTCCATTGCTCCAGACAGTTGGTTTATTTATTTTATGCCCTCCCAATCTCACTGACATAAAAAAGTATGGTAATTCAAGGCAATTAGAATTTGGAAAAATAGAAAAGCTATAAACCAAGACGATGGATGGCCTGGGGGCAAGGATCTTGTCAACCCCATCAGCCACCCCCCCATTGTAGTAGATCCCAGGCTAGGGGGCAGAGCCATATTTTCAGGTTCTTCTGGAAGGCCAGGAAGACCAGGGCAGAGCTCATCTCTAGCGGGGGGCAGGGATATTCCAGAGGCCGGGGGCCACAGCAGAAAAGGCCCATCTCCTGGACCCTCACACACCAGGTATTCACGGAAGGCAGTTATTTGCATTATGTTTGGGGAAAAAGCAAAGTGTTGCTTTAAAAGAACTGTGTGGTCTTCCGTCCGAGCATTTCATGCTTCACAGATTGTTTTTCTAAAGCTGCTACCGATTGCACGATCCTAAAAATTATCCTCCAGCAGCAAACTCTTCCTTTATTTTTAGACATTTGGCTGCCTGGCTGTAAAATGCTTTTTTGATGACAGTGTGAGACCCAGCTGGGTTTGCTAACCTCCCGGAATAAGCAAAGATGCAAGGGGCAGCTTAATATTTTATTTGGTATTTCAAAAGTTGGCTTTTTGAAAATCACAGGCTGGATTTTAAAGAAAAATGCCCAGGCTGAATACTCTTTTAACTATCAAATTGCTTGTGATTTATTATTGGGGTGCACGGAAGGTTAGAGCAAGGTCCACAGAGCGTCCCACAGCAGGGCGTCACATTCCTAGATCCCCAAATCTCATGTGCGTGTAGTTAAGCAGGCTTAGCTACAACCTCAGGGAAGGCGTGAGGAAATAGTTTACGTTCAAGGGCTGCGTCCTCCAAGGGTTAATGTCAGCAATGGGCAGGAGCAGAATCAGGAGTAGGTGTGGTCATCCTTGGCGTCACTTCCACTTGGGATGTTTTGTGGTTGCAAAAAGATCCTGTGCTCAGGATCTGCCCTTCTCTCTAAAGCTTCCCAACAAAGGAGGGATCTCAATGGATGGAGACAAGCAGGCGGTCAAGGAAAGCAAAAGGTCCACCATGGAACCTCTTCAGATATCAGGAATGTGCTTGGCTTCCCCAGTACAATGACAATGGGTGTGTTGTTGATTTTTCTCTCCCATTGGATATTCTTAACTTACTTCTATGGGGGCGTGGTGGCTTAGGGGTTAAAAAGGCTGAGCTTGTTAGCTGGGAGCCCAGGTTCAAGACCCAAGTGCCGCGTGACCGGGTGAGCTCCCAATACTTACCTCAGTTTCTGCCCACCTAGCAGTTCGAAAGCATGCAATTGCGAGTCAATAAGTAGATATCACTTTGGTGGGAAGGTAACAACTTACCATGTGCCTTGGTGGCCGCATGACCACAGAAGCTAAGAAACAGAGATGAGTATCGTCTACTAGAATGGGACATGACTAGGCACGAACCTTTGTCTTTATTTACTTCTGTGTTTTTACCGTTCAGCGTGGAGACAATGGCGAAAGGCTACTTCTGCCCACTCCCTCCAAGACTCAAAAGCATGCTGGCATGTTTGCTCATGGTTGTGGGGGAAGAGAATATATGGGCAGTTAAAGTGAGGGTTGTCTTCATCACCTCTTTCGTCCCCCTTTACCCGGCTGGGGCTGCCAGAAACCAGCAAGTTATCTGTCCTGGAAGCCATCTGTAAGCCCAGCATCTCAGGCTGCAGTAGCAATTGGGCCCGTGGAAATTCAAACATTTCCTTTAAAACAATATTTTTTTCGAGGTCAGGGTTGCAGCACTAGAGTTGTGCTAATATTTGTGCTTTGCAAATAAGCCGTTTCTACAATGTATTTTATTAGCAGTCCCTGGCTGTTCACCCGAGAAGCCATTTGTAAGAGTTCCTGCCTGCTTTGGGATCGAACTCCGGCAGCTGCGTCGACAGGAGAACCAGCTCTGGCCGCCCCCTTATCAACTGCATGGATCAATCAAGGGGGCAAAATAGATCAGCAGGAATCTTATTTTTTTTCTTTTACTAATCTGTTATTAATAATTATTTTTATTTGCCTCCGGTTAGCCAATTCATTCTGCCATTTTTAATCCTTATAAAATTATTATTTGTTGGAGGCACAACAAAATAGGGGGCTTGGAGTATATCATGGCATGATCAGTCCTGCGTGGGGGGGAACCCTTTTCCCTCCTCAGAGAAATGGGAAATATCAATTGCAGATGGGAAAGGTATAAATGAAGGGTTTGGGGATAGATCTACTCCAAGAAACATCCCAGAAAAATCACGCCAAAGAGGAGCATGAGCTGAAGATTGGCCCCAGGGACAACCTTGGCCCAAAGAGGCCTGTTGAATTCTGCCTTATACTTTTGGCCCCCGTTTTTATGCAGCCCCAAATGACAACAAAACAGGGATGGAGCGGATGATTAACTTGTTTAAAAGGCTGAACTGAGCAGAGCGATGGGTTGGTACATCATAAAAAATTAATGCTGTTATTCTTCACCGTGTCTTGCCCGCTGCATTGTATTTATATGATGTATTCAGTTTCTCTGCTTCTCTTCAAGGCAAAGGTTTACTATGGTAGTATTTCTTTAAAAGCAGAAATTCTCTTGCCTGTGAGCTCCTCATCCCTCTCCATGGAGTGGATTATGTGGACGTGTCTCCATCCAGCCCGGCTTTTTTCTGCTCTAGATTCTCAGGGTGTGTGGACACCCTGAGTTGTGTTATAAAGTCCTTGCTGCTTAAATAGCACAAAAGTTTTCTTCCAGTTTGGTTTGTCAACTTCACTGAGCCTGAGCAGAGTTCGCAGTGTGCTTTCTTGCACGAGCATGCACCTCTTAGGCACCCTTGACATCCTTCCCTGAATCCTTCTCTGGCCCTTTAGGTAAGGGTTTGGTAGAGCGGGGCTGAAGTATATTTCAATATCCGTTTCTTGTCTTCTGAAAATCTAGACTCGACTCCTGCGAGGGGGAGCAGGGCTGATCAGGGGGAGCATAGAAAGCCAGGGATGGAAAGCTGCTCCCCCTGGACGCGCATCTGTCAATTCTGGCAGCTTCTTCCAGTCTGTGGGCCTCTTTCTCAGATGTCATTCGGTGGTTGAAGTACTTCTTTCCAGTCAACCAGGCTTCGTCCTCTCTTCTCAATATGCCATTTTGCTTCCTGAGGGCTTCTCCAGGGTGGCTGCCAATCCTATGAGACTCTCCTGAACAATAATGCCAGCAGTTGGGGGGATTGGGCAGCCAAGTGGGTGGCATGGCCTACTTTCACACCAGTACAGCAGAAAACAGAATCAGGCCACTTCAAACGTTGCCCTGTTGGCCACACAGACAGGAATTTTACCACAGATGTGGGCATGACTCAGGCCCTCGAAAATCATGCCCCACTCTTATTAATTCAGTATAAAAATGCTTCCCGCTCCTGGCTGAGAAGACAATGATGTGGCCCCGGAGTTCCTCTACTCCAGTATTCCAGCACATCATGCTCTCTGGAGGAATAGCAGATTGTCCAAGTATAAGAGCATGTTTGAAAGGAAGGATTAGGGGAGGCTATATGGTGTCAGACCCGCCCAGCCAAAGGG
This sequence comes from Notechis scutatus, assembly GCF_049901735.1. NCBI lineage: Eukaryota > Metazoa > Chordata > Lepidosauria > Squamata > Elapidae > Notechis > Notechis scutatus. The sequence goes on along the minus strand of NC_142017.1, from coordinate 1,518,366 downwards.
CGATGGAAATATTCCTATATGGCCAGTGTAGGCGAAGAAAAAGAAAACATTTCCAATCAGATGTCTGCTTTCCTCGGCTTTCTTAGAGTTACCCTTATATTCGCAGGATCTGGTGGGAAATAATGGAGGCCAGTAGAGTGTAAGGTTAACCTTGCAGTCACGGCAAGTTCCTGTTATTTTACACACCCTGCCAAGAATTTGTCTGATCCCTCGCAGTGGCTCCCTTTCAGCCATAATGGTTTCCTCTCTGGCAGGCCTGAGGGTGTATCGGGAAAAATGTGTGAGAAAAATGCAGAGGGATGGACGTGGCTTGCAGGGCAAGTAGAGTGAGGCCAAAGCTGAGAGACTTATAAAGGCCACTTGGGCCACTCATCCGATCAGGAGGCAGAGAGGATGGGAGGAGGAAGGGGAGGCTCCTGTGCTGGGCAAGGATCTGGCGCAAGAGGCGCTTCCAGTGGCTTTTATTGTGTTCCATTTTGCTCACCAAGGGGAGAGAGTGCGCGTGGAAGAATTCAGTCGCTCAGTAATGGAAATAATATCCCTTTCGGATTCCAGACAGACAACCCCACTCCCACCCCGTCCTTCCCTCTTTCTGTCTTCAGTACCTTTTCCCTCTTCCCACCTCCCTTGGACGTGATACCTTGGAAGAGGTAAAGCAATGGAAGGGAATCTGGAAAGCGGAGTTTATGGGCCATTAAGCCCCAAAGGGGCTTTTTCAAAAGGCAACTGGAGTCTTTGTTTTTCCTTAAAGAGGTTTCTTCGCTTGTCCTCCAAGAAGCTTCATTCAGAAACTTCTTGGGTGAGAAGCAAAACGTCTTCAAGGAAAAACAAAGGAAGTCCAGTTGCCTTTTGAAAAAGCCCCCTTGGGGTAACCGTGACCTGGAGGACTGAGAATCTCAATAGACTTAGGCCATTAAGGATACTTTTACAAAAAAAAAGGAAGGAAGGAAGGAAGGAAGGAAGGAAGGATGGAAAGAAGGAAGGAAGGAAGGAAGGAAGGAAGGAAGGAAGGAAGGAAGGAAGGAAGGAAGGAAGGAAGGAAGGAAGGAAGGAAGGAAGGAAGGAAGGAAGGAAGGAAGGAAGGAAGGAAAGAAAATACAGTCTTAGGGATTACACACAAATATCACTTATTTTATAAAGAAAAACTTGCTCCCTGAGTGTGAAAAAAAATCTTCCATTCCCATCTCCAACAACTTTTTAAAACAAATCCAACAGCATCAGGCCCCTCTGCTGCACGTTGCTGTTGACCGAAAGCCTTTAAGGTATGATGATCTAATTTACATATGAAATCAATCAGCATTACTGCGTGGGGAAGGGGAGGCTCAGTTTTTCTCTGGACAGCCATTTCTGAAATTTATGAGTATGTTTTGGGATGCACGGCATTCACTTCTGAGCCAGCACGCGGATGCTGCCAGCATTTCAGCAAAGGCCCGGAGTCCAGAACTCCTATTGCGACAGTCAAGTTGCTTTGCAAAATGTCTTGGGTCTTGTTTTAGCAGACTTGTGAATGAGCCCTGAGATCCAATGAAAGCAATAGCACACCAACAGCTTTCGTTCTCAGGTTCACCTGAGTTCAGCCGTCCTTGATTGCAAAGCCAGGGCGAACAAATATGCTTTCACAACTGCATCTGACTCCGCTTTTAATAAATTCCCTAAGAACATGAGAAATTGCCACCTACCTTCAGGGTTAATGGATGGAAACTGCTGAATATCATCAACTGGGAAAAACCCCCTGGTTTATTTAAGTTTTGTTTAACAAATCCACACTTGGAATACTTCGAGGATGGGCTCCAGCAGAATCTGAAAGCTTGGAAGTTTAAGACTCTTGTCCCAGGGACCGATCCAGACTGGATCCTGCAACTTCGAATACTTCATCCTCCCACTCCCCCCCCTTTCCCACAGGCTGTTTATATCTCAGCTATGTCTAATCGTAGTTTCTGAGAAATGTTAGGGTGGTTACACCCATCCACTTAATCACACAAAATGTAGTGTGACCCTCAACCCTAAGAGCCCGCTCTGGAACCTTTTTTTTTTTTTCATCCCTTGGTTTAATGCAGGGATGGGCAACTCTGGCTCCTTTACGACCCATGGACGTCGATTCCCAGAATTCCTGAGCTGGATCGTAAAGGGGCCCAAAGTTGCTCACTCCAGGCTTGATGGGTCCCAGGCTGAAGATCCCCTCTAGAATCAGCTCTTTTGAAGTGAGCAGCGGAAGATGGCTCTCCTTTCCTGGATGATCGACTTCGTTTGCAAGTCACGAACGCCTCCTTTGATGCCCTCCGTTAGGAGTGGATCTGTGCAATGTGCATAAGCCATAATGAATGGTTTACATTTCGTTTCAAGCCATAAATAAATGAGTCTTGTTCTAGCTTAACGTGGTGCATGAAATCAGACGTAGGAAGTGACGCCTATAGACCAGTTCTGAAAGGGACTCCCTATCTGGACACGCCCATCAAATCTGAAAGCTCTACCGAAGCCCATTTGAAAGAAATTACAGGTTCTTTTACCACAGCTATCCATTTTCTCCAAAATCTTAAACGCACTTTTCTCAGTTTCTCTTAAAAAGTTAATTTCCTGTCAAGCATTTGTTTCATTTCCTTCTTTCTAGAAATGAGGAATCTCTGCAAAAGAATCTCTCCTCCTTCCTTCCTTCCTTTCTTCCTTCCTCCCTTTGGCAAAATTAGCAGTCGCAGGATCCAAACAAAAATGATTCGTTTTTCCCTACAGAATCCTAAATGCAATAAATTATATTAAGTGAGATAAAAACAAGCATGCCAGAAAAAACAAACATACTGTTACAACAGCTGCCCGCAGGCTTATTAACAGCAGAGACACTAATTCTCTAATCACCTATGGGAAATTGCTCAACTGGACTCAACTGAAATGAAATCCCATTATTTATTTCAGCATTTCTATACAGCCTTTCAAAACAAAAGCACTTTCTAGCAACAAAGAATCGGTCTCATTAAAATATGCCACAATGTAAGTTTTCCAGCAATTCAACTTAAAAGAACCATTTAAGTATTTACCGTTGTCTGGCTCAGTAATTCTGAGAAAACAAATTAAATGATTTAACATTATTTCAGCTTTCATTATTTCAAACTAAAATTCAACCCAGTCTCTTTAATCCATCTGAAATACAATAATCTATATTTCATGGTTGATTGCTAATTGTCTTCATTCTCACATGCATACAAATATATATATATAGCCACTATTGTTTTCCTATAAACCATGATCTGTAATTTTGCTTCCTAGATCAAGAGCTAAATGAAAGTTCCTTTGGGAATCTCAACAACAATCCAAGATTAACATGAAATACTTATATGATATTAGGGATTTAATTCATTTCTAAGGCTGTCCATTAGGAAGCGACTGACAGCAGTGTGGGGTAAAGTGCATAATAACGAGCAATAAACTACCAAATACATGTGAGGTCCTTGTAGCTGAACCTTTCGGGTACTCTGTCCTATCATTCAATCGAGGAACTTCAATTCCTTTCCACATTCCAGTCAGTGAACCATTTTATCTGAAGCACCACAAATTCTAAAATAATGAAGTAAAGAAAGCAAAGCGCATAAATTTGAGAGTTAAAAGACCTCGGCTTTTTAAAAAGCTTTATCTATTGGATGAAAAATAGACCTATTCTTCTAAATCACATCCATGTTGGTGCAGTATCCATTTCTTTTGGCTTCAACCAAAGCTTGAGGTTGCTTTAACTTTCCGCCAACAGTATGCGTGCATAGGGATGTGAAGTCTGTGTAAATCTCCTCTATTCCCAATGGTGTCTTTTGTGCCTGCAGATGTGGATTACACACGCATCTGCCTACTAGGAAGTTTATTGAATCGATGGTGCTAGAAAGAACCAGGTTCATATCAGCAGGCTCTTTGAGGCTCCAGTAGCAGCCCACTGCCTCTTCCTGCTGTTTTAAGTGAGATTTGTTGTCATGATAATTGTTTTGGAAAATGAGGGGGGGAATCCTGTAAATTAAAAAAAAACACTAATCGTGGATGTACACATGTTTCCCATTATCATCCCTATAAGTAAAGAGAAGTAGAAGGCTGGATTACCTTGGCTTCATTCATGCCCCAAATGGCTCTTGTTTCTTAGCAGGAGTAAGATCTGAATTTGAAAAGCTATCTACAATCGCATCAAACTCAAAATGTTGTTCTTTCATGATTCTATTTCCAACCTTGTACATATTTGTAGCATGAGCTTACTTGGGAGAAACTTCTTTTCTTTATATTTTATCTCATTTCAGTGGAGAATCTATGACTCTTCTGTTTGCTAACCTGATATAATTTTAGGAGAATTCATCACCAGGACAACGGCTTAAAAAAAATCCAATAATCCCAAATCATGTTCATAAACATGAAGATATATTTGTGCTATATTTGCATTCCTAATTCCAGATCTAGAAATAAAACTGCCTGGGACTACTTTGCTAAGCAAAATACAGAGAAACTCATCTGGAATGCCCCCCCCCTTTTTTTTTGCCAACCAATTGTGTCTGGTTTTGTCATCCTCCATTGCATCCCATCTGGATTGTTTTCCATAACATTTTATGTACATTTTAATCAGCTAGTCATTCTTGAAGGTCAAAGGTGAGGGTCCTGTTTTTCCATGTTGAAACCTTAGAAAAGCATTTCAAATTCATGCAACTTGGCTCTGCTATCAAAGACATTCTTTGTAGAGAAATCATTTAATGAGCGTGGAGCAGGGCCGTGTGAGAACACAGCAAATGTCACTAGGAGCAAAGCACAATTGTATACGAGTGGGAATTAACACTTGGGCAAATTTGGAACTCGGGGCAGAAATATCAGAGGTCCTCAAAGGTTCATTCTATAATGTGTTTCTTGTAGGCATTTGTTTCAGCTAGGTTTTTCCATTTCTGTGCAGGAATGGTAACCCATCCTCTAGTTCTTAATGGAAGAAAATAGGCACTCTAATTCTACATTATGCCTGCTGTATCATACCTGTGGCTTAAGCAGTGTTGCTTCTACTAAAGATGTTCGAAAGGCAGATAGTTTGCACTGCATGTACTGTATATCTTCCATGTTGTACATTAAAAACATCCATTCAATGTTTGGAAATGATTAAATACTCAACTAGTGAAGGTCTTTCATTCCTGCCTCAAGCCCTTTGGCTGTATTTAGTCAACTGAATGACCAAAGTCATCCTATCACTTTCTGCCGTACTTTGGCTCTGTTTATGTTGTTTTCTGGACACCTAGGCAGACATATATGAGTGTCTCATTTATTTTGGCCATGTCATCCTGGGAGAAAGCAATTATGTTGGGAAGAGTTAGCAGTAAAAGGAAACCAGGCCTCCAAAGAACATGGTGACTGGACACGATCAAAGCTGATACCAGCCAGAGCATAGAGCAACTCAAAGAAACAGTGCAAGATCAGAAGGTGTGGAGAGACCTGGCCAACAGAATCACCGAGAGTAGGATACAACTGAATGGAGAACACCATCATATGGGGGTGCCCCTAACCAACGTACTCAGATTGAAGAAGCTCCTTTGTTAAGCAGCGAAATGTTTCAAACCAACAAGAAAAAAATCCATGACTCCACTTCTAGACCACTCTGCCTGGAGGACCTGGAATCTTCACTGATCTAGACAGACCACATTTATGGAGTTTTCTTCAAGTTACGTGGACAGAAGACATGTTGATATCTGGTGGAGCGAATAGGGAAAAGTAATCAGGGGCCACCCCTGAATTCATGCTGCACGTTGAAAGCTGATGCTGGAATGGAAGCAGATGAAATGCAGCGTTAAAATAATCACAGTCGCCCAGAAGGTCCCACGTGTCAAATATTCATAAACTTGCGAAAGGCCTTAGTCATAAAACCGTGAACTGCAACGAAGGGTTTCATGCATGGTGAATTTCCTCAGGAGCCATATACTCAAATTAGTAGCACGTATCATTTTGAGGCCCTTTTATGAAGTGTTGTTCTTGTTCCTGCCACTCTATGAGGTGGAACATGATTACGCCTTCCAGATGTCGGAGGGCAGTCACCAGAAACTGGGCCTTTCATGCAGAGAGCCTTTGACTTACCAAGGGAACGGGAACTGTTCAACAAGGGAGCGATGGCTTCTGTTCCTGAGAAGCAGAACCGTTTGGAAACAGCACCTTTTCCAATCCACATGAAGAACATAAGAACATCCCCTCACATTCTGGTGGGAGAGATGTTCCCTCATGATGGGATCCAGAACGAGTCCCAAAGCTCGGAAGACTAAAACTCTGGTCTTGGTGACCGACCCAGATTGGATCCTGCAACATTATCCTGCGACACGTAGATTTGCCTTCATTCTCAACATCAGCTATTTTTTTTAAAAAAAGAGGAAGTGTATTCTTAAGCTTCAGAACCATGAATGAATGAATAGCATTTAATTTTGATTGAGCTATAATTGCTTTAAAGAACATACTATTTTCTGACACGTATGGGAAACTGAGGCCAGCAGAAGATGACTTATTTCCAGTTAATGAGATCCTTAGCAATTCTCAATTTCAGTTTGGAAATACTTCCTTTTTTATTGCATTTATTCCCCTCTTTCATTTTCTAAATCTAATTATCAGTGATGGTGTCTATGGAATTTCTCAGCCATCCAGGTCCTGGTTGTCCCAAAGGTGCTTTTTCAAAAGGCAACTGGACTCTGTTTTTCCTTGAAGACATTTCGCTTCTCATCCAAGATGCTGCTTCAGCTCCCACCATTCAGTCTAAACTGAAGAAGCGTCTTGGAGGAGAAGCGAAACGTCTTTGAGGGTGAGAGGTAATCCAGTTGCCTTTTGAAAAAGCATCTTTGGGACAACACATTTTTTTGGCTGTCTTTTGCTAACACATTTTCAAGATTCCATTTCTGATTTTTATGGACGATGTGGCCCAGGTTTATTTTCATTGATACAGCCTTCCTGAGAAAAGATAAACCTAGTTTATGAAGCTAAGTGCTGAAAAGCTCAAATTTAAATAGACACGATTTGGGGTTATAGCTCCACAGATTTCCCAGTAGGGTATTCAGCGGACTTACAGAACTGGCAGTCTACTGAGGATCCCAGATGTGTACTCTAGATGAAAAGTTTTAGGTCCAGAACTTCAACGTAAATTGAGATTTACACACCATAGCTTTTTGATTCCCATAAAGAAACTGGACAGCATTCAAGAAACCATTTTTTTAAGCAAGTTCATCTGCTGGTAGAGAACGTTAACGTTGACGCAGGACGCTGTAAGGATAAGCAGAGGAAAGTGGACTTTGGCTGGCCCGTTCCTCCAGCTTGGTAGCAAAATATATTGCTGTGCAGAGGAGACATCTTAAGGTCAGCCACAGGGCAGGAATAGCTGACTGAGATGGTTATTTGATCATTGCAAAAACGCCTATAGTCAAATGAAGTGGAGCTGCACACCACGAGCATACTTGGGATGCTGCAGAGGAGTCCTCAACCTTGGTGAGTCTCCTGCAGCTGCAGAATGGCTTGTTTCCCACAAAGACGGTCTTGGGTCGGTCTTCTCGTAGAGGAAAATGGAGGCCTGGCTAATCACCACGAAGCCCCTTGGAGAAGGAGGGAACTGCAGATGAGGACAGGCAGGTAAAAGAGAGTAGAAGAGAACGAATGAAAAGAATTCAAGTCTCTTAACACCATATCAATTATTTTTTTAGGGCGCTGAAGGAACTAATGGAGGTGGCTATGGATCCCACACTTGGTCATTTCTTTGAGAACTTTTGAAGGACTGGCAAGAACTCCAGAACTTAGAAAATCATGGCCTTCCTTGAAAATGCAAGCGCACACCTGCATTTTGCCTCAAACTGTCATGATCTTTATCCCAAGTAGCAAAAGAACGCTTCATTTCAGGGTTGTAGTCACTATCCCTGTAAAATTCCGAGCCTAGAAAGTTAAAATCTCTTGGCACCTCTGCTTTCGTTCCACCTAATTAAAAGAGCCATCAAGACCTTCTGAGAAGGAAGCTCTAAACTCAGAAGCCCAGTAAGTTAGGATTTGGTTTGGCCAATCCTGCTTTGCTCAGTTTTCATTATTGCAAGAAGGATATGTGTGGAGAGAGAGAAAGCTTTTAAAATGTTTGGCAATCAAAATCAAATAATGCCTTAATTTAAGAAAAATGGGTGTGTTTAGGAAGCCATCACTTGCTGGGTTCATGGTTTTCTAATTGCCTTGTAGGATAGGATAGCCCTTTGACTCTCCATTGTGGCTAGTCAATCAAGCTGGCTTGTTTCTTAAGATCTGAACTGGAATGATGATGATGATGAAGCGCACAGGTCATTGCGATTCCATCTGATCATGAAAGAAGAAGGGTACGAGGCCCGCCCATTAATGTGCTGTTATTGTTATTTTAATGCAAGATCTGCAATGGTATCAGCCCTTTTCTCCATTCATAGAACCACTCATTTCCAAGTTTTGCAGCTTGGTGTTACAGCAATGTTTTGTTACCTTGGCAACAAAAATCACATTTTGCTTGCAATTCCTTTTTGGAAAAACTCCTGCTGTGAGTTATAGCATAAATTAAAACATTTACTTAGTTTTACTATTTGTTTCTGTTCCCCCCCCCCTCCGCCCCCAGTGATAGAATTTGGCAAAAAAGGGATGTTTTGAATATAAACTCAGGGACTACAAAATAGGACATTATACCCAAGCGATTCTAGTGGCCCTTTGAAGATCAACACAACTCCGGATTGTAAAAATTTTACTGGATTCTAAGTAGATTCAACAAATGACAGGTGCTTTTATTTCTTTGTGGAAGACCCAGCATGAAAAGATAAACACAATTTGGATGTTTTCTAAAGCAAAAAAATAAGAAATGTGGAACTAACTGAAGCACGTTTCCCTTGACCATGGAGATCAAGAAGTGACATGACACAAGTTTATCAAAATACACAGGAAAGAGAAGCAGAGAGAGGTGATTTTCTCTCTTCTCTTAATAACTAGAACCTGGGTCCTCCTAAAAATAGATAGATAATGGTTGGTTGGTTGGTTGGTTGGTTGGTTGGTTGGTTGGTTGGTTGGTTGGTAGATAGATAGATAGATAAATAGATAGATAGATAGATAGATAGATAGATAGATAGATAGATAGATAGATAGATGACAGATAGATAGACCAGTTATTTGTAGTTCTTTTCCTGAAATTACTTTGGAATTATGCAATGAACTCTTTAACCATGCTACAACTATCTAGAGAAAACTAAATTTGCCAAAAGTACAGTGAGTTCACTAGGTTGGCAAAGATTCAATCCGCAGATTTCCTGAATCTTAACTTGGGATTCTTGTCAGCTACCTTTTGCTGGGTCACAGCCGAGCTTTAACCAGGACCTAGGTCAGATTTCTCTCCACTGAAGGAACAAGAAGACACAAGGTAGAGTTACGTCTGACCTAGTAACTCCTGGCCCCAAGCCACAGAGACCTGGCTCCCAGCTGCCTCTCTTCTCTCTTCCCATCAAATGTGTAATAGGTTTCTGCTGATGAGACGTCCCCTTCCGAACTTTGCAGAGTCTTTGGCAGGCATTCCCGTTCCTTGCACTCCAGTGAAGTTAATTTAATCAAGAATTCCCCTCAGGAGGCTGATTAGCGAGACAGCACGAAGGCCTGGCCCATTATTTGCTTTTATTGGTTTAGAAGGCATTCACATATAAATATATACAAAGAGAATCACCTCTCCTTGACCTTGGAATATGATGTCATCCTTCAGTCCTTTGGCTTCATTGTGTCACAGATGTTTCCCACCCAACTGCTGGATTTGGACACGTAACAGCCAGTTATTTCAGAGTAGCCCTTTTTGGGGAGGGGAGAGAAAGAAATTGGGTTGCTATCACTTAACTTAAATGTGGGGCTTTCTGGATGAGTCTTACTAACAATGAGAGCTGTTTTTTTTTGTTGAAGAACATTTCTCATTCTAGTAGCTAGGATTCAATTTTTGGGTTCCCCAATCAAATCAGCAGTTTGCACAGTATCTTCCTGTTTCTTTTCTTATATTTTCTTCCTTCAAATGCTCTGCATTCATGATCTGGGTGCCGTATTGTAGCAGCGACCGACTGGTTAACAGCCATTCTGCACTCAGAGCCAGCTTGAAAATAATATTCTTCTCTCTCCTAGGATTTGCCCAGCCTTAATTATTTAAACACACCGATACCCCAAATAGCAATAAATAAAAGCCTATTTCACGGTATCCTTGGAAGAATCTGTCTACTTCAAGGGAAAATGTTTTTGCTTTTTGAAAAGACTTTCTGGAATGGAAAATATTTAATGTCAAGAGCAAGCCATTTATCGGAAAAGTAGCCCCGAGCAGTAAATGGTAATGTAGCAAGATGTGACCTGAGAATTTACTGAGCTTTAAAACTGTAAGCCTTAGGAGAAACAAAAAAATGGGTGGGCGTAAGAAAGGGAAGAAAATTTACTGTCTTTTAATAGTTTCCTCTCTCCCCAATGATAGTGAAGTGCTAATTGGGAGATAGGGGTTGCCGATGGAAGTTGTTGAAATAGGGTGAGCCCTGACAGCCGAGCGAGAGCAGGATAAGAGTCTCTCTGGGTTGCTATTCCCAATATCGCTAACAACCTTGTTGTGCGCGGCTGCAAAGTTCACGAAACAGGTGTGTTGCCTTCCCACAACAAGAGCAGAGTGTGCAAAGATGCATGTGCTCCGCAGCTGAATGGGACACAGTTGCTGTAGTTCTTAACATTACACTTTTGCATTTGTCCTTTTGCAAGAAAAGGAAAGACGGTGGGATTCACCCCTCAGACTGGCTGGGATAAACGTTTGTGTGTTCTTGCTTTTGTTGAAATGTATACACCACCCATCTCACACTCTCTAGTGACTCTGGGAGGCTTACAGTAGTATAAAAAAAACATTAAAAGCCCTAAAATTAACCACAGTTTAATAATTCAGGTGGGCATGCCAGAAATTGCTCTACTGCGGAGGCTCAAAATTGGCCTGCCTCCGCCCCAAACGGAGGAAAGCTGGGGAAAGGGCTGAGAATCGCATTTTTTCTCTGTAAATGGACTGAAAGGAAAAAAAGAAGGGGAAGGAATGGGTGGATTGTAGATACCTTACACTCGTTTGTGCTTTTTGGTCCCCCTCAACATGCAAAATGGCAGGAATAATAATCAGCTGCTACATCTTGGCAGGTTTAGCTACTCCTTCTCCTCTTTTTTGATCCAACGGAAAAATTGATAGCAAATTCAGTAGCTCCCTTTCCACATTTGCAAAGCCTGAGCTCACTTATTTACTCTGCAAATGTGGCGCCTCAGAGGTGACCTGCCAGCATCCAGGACCCGCCAATAGAAGTTTAAAAATTCAGACCTGCTGCAAGGTTTTATGGGTGGTGGGAAATACGCTGGCTGAGGAATCTTGGGAGTTGATGTCCACAAGCCTTAAAGTAGCCCAATTTGGAGACCCCTGGCCTTTATGATGAAGAGCGAAGCAAAAGAGCTTATTGAGATAAGCTTCTTTGCAGAACCCAGAGATTGTTAGTGTTGTCTGGCTGGTTAAGAAAGCCACTGCAAAGAAGGCCCAACAGCACCTGCACTTTCTGAGGTTGCTGAAAAAGAGTGGTCTGGGTGAGAAGGTGCTGGTTACTTTTTACCATTCTACCATCGAGAGCATTTTGTGTAACAGGGTGGTATGCTGGATGCTCTGAAGTGGATAAGAAGATGCTCCAGAGAGTTATAAACACAGCACAAAAAATCGTCGGTTGCTCTCTTTCTTCTTTGGAAGAGATTGCGAAGACTAGACTGCTCTCTAGACCACTAAAAATCTCTACAGACTGTTCTCATCCCGGTCATTCATATTTTGAACTGTTACCATCAGGGAGACGTTATAGGTGTCTTAAAATGAGGACTAATAGACTGAGAAACAGTTTCTTTTCCAAGGCAGTAATTGTCTTGAATCAAGCATTTTTAAACTATTTAACTTACTAAATGTTTTAGATAGGTTTTAGACTAGGTTTATTATTATTATTGTTGTTGTTATACTTTTTAAATACTCTGTAGTGTGATTGTGATGTGGTGTTTGGGGCACTGTGCTGGAGTAGCTTTCAAATTTCATTGTATTCGTGGAATGCAATGACAATAAAGGTATTCTATTCTATTCTATTCTATTCTATTCTATTCTATACTCTCCTTTTCTGTTCTATTCTATTCTGTTCTATTCTATTCTATTCTATTCTCTCCTATTCTATTCTATTCTATTCTGTTCTATTCTATTCTATTCTATTCTATTCTATTCTATTCAAGTGATGGTTTTGGATCCTGTTTGTTGGTTGATAAAAACGTGACGTTGAGCCAGCTGGAGAAAAAGCAACCGTACTGTTGTGATCTGGACTGGACTGGCCCATGCTTTGACTAAAAACATTTAAAAATAATACACAATAATACTATATTGGCTTCCTTTCCAGATTCTTTTAAAAGAAGAAGTTTGAGGGGAAAGAACTCTGTTGTTTACCAATGTGTTTATCCAGTTTGATGATAACTCTACAGGCAAGATAGTAGTTTCGAGTGGAAGCTGTTAAATAAATTAGATTTATTTTACAAATGAAGGCAAATAAGCATGTCCCAGGATAAGGTTGCAGGATCCCATCTGTTGTGTGTAGCTTTTTTAGATTGGGGTGTTGCTGGCTGGCTATTAACGACTGAATCTACCTCTAAAAAGCTACAGGCAACAGCCCCCAGGTAAATACTCCATCCAGAACAGCTCAGAACATACAGAGAAGTTCCCATGAGTCTGAAAGGTCAGAAGACAAAACCTCTGGTCCCAGTGACTGACTGGGATTAAATTGGATTAAATCTATTTTAATGTGAAGACTCCATCCCTGCTCCTCTAACCTCATTTCAATCTCCTGGTCCATCCGTCTCTTTTTCTCTACGAAGGGTTTGCTTTTCATGCTCCCTAACCCTTGAACCATTATTAAAAAAAATCTGTAAAAATCTTCATTCAGCGAGAAAATTCATTTCATGGAGGGAAGGGGCTGGGTGACCTCTCAGCATTTTCCTTGTTATGTGGTACATGCAAACAGCCCTGGAATGTTGTGCTTCCACCAAATGTCGAAGCCGTCCTTGCAAAGAGACAATCAGTTCTATAGGCCCTCAAAGGGAAAACGGTTGCTATGAAAAATAGAGGAACACAACGGATGGATGGTGTGCAATCAAGTCGGTGTTGATTTTTACTGGGCACCTAGATGCATTTTTTCCAGGTGGTTCATCCCTAACCCCATCCTTCAATGGTGCACTCAATTCTAGGAGTTGAAATCCCCACGCCTTCAAGTTGCCAAGATTGGACATCTCTGGCTTATAGAAGACACCTTTCCACTCCACAGACAAGAGATTGGTGTCACAATTACACTGCTTCTTTTGCGGGCCTACACACAAAAGGGAGTCTGTTCGTGTTCTTTTTCATTAAAAAAAAACACCCCATAAAAGGAAATTGGATCTCCATTTTCTAGTTTAATAATCTTCCTGGCCTCTTGGAATTTAAATAAAAGTTGGACTGATAGAATCAACACCTACCCACAGAGATATAGCCAGTGGAAAAAGTGTGAAGCTGGGCTATATTCTGCAGCGGTGGTCATTAGCCATTGTTTACTCAGATGTCTAAGAGTATTTACTTAGTTCAGAGCTTGGACCAAGTTTTAAAATGCTTGGGAAGGGGATAGATTTAGGTGAGAGATTTCTCTTAAGAACTTGTGCAGTTATAAGTGGCAGATGAGAAAGGAAAATTATATTTTATACATCTTTTCTACTTTTCTACAAAGTAGTGTTCCAAATTCCACTAACTGGGTTGCTAGTCTGGCTTTTGAAAATGCTTTTTTCAACCTCGGTGTGTTTCTCAGCCTTAGAACTTTGAGATGAGAAGACTTCAACTCCCAGAATTCCCCAGTCAGCAGTCTACTTCGTTAAACGTCTTAATGTAATAATACTACCTTTAAGAACATAGCAAAGGGAAGGGGAATAGGCGGTGCCCACCAAAGTGGAAAGAATACTTTTTTTCCCCCTTCCAAGGTGGATGTTATATCAAATAAACGCATGGTGATTTCTTTTAGTATTTTCTGGACGGTCTTGTTCATTGCAGTAGTTTTATTGACAATTTGGGAAATTTTGTGCATGGGTCCGTGTTGCATGACCAACGTTTCATGACTTTGACTTTGCAAAGATGCCAACTGATGATGATGCACGCTCTCTCTTTCTCGGCCTACAGGTGCTTCAAGGTGCCCAGCTGATCGCAGTTGCTTCTTCTGATCCTGCAGCTGCTGGTGTCGATGGATCCCCACTTCAGGGCAGCGGTCATCCAGGACCCTTCCTATTCATGGATGGGGAAGGTGGAGAGGCATCTCACAGCTTCCATGACACAAAGACCTAGCACTCTCTCTTGTTCCTCTAAACCAGGGGCAGAACTTTACCTTTACCCCCAAAAAATTTATAACCGACCCTTCCTATTCATGGATGGGGAAGGTGGAGAGGCATCTCACAGCTTCCATGACACAGGACCTAGCGGTAATCTCTCTGTTCCTCTAAACGCATCCACTCCTTTTGTTAAAACCAAATAGCAACAGCACTAAGACTTATATACCTCTTTAACGGGAGCTGCTCCTTTTGAGCCCAGCGATAAATCTTTACATCTGTTGGCAGTGAGAGGCTGGAATTGCTTTCTTTCAGACCCTTTGCACCGTGTTAGCTTTTAATATTGTGGTTAACCACAGAGATTTATACCATGCTGCAGATCAGCCTAAAGGAATGCTGGCCCTTAAAAGGATGGTGAGGATATGTAAAACTGCAGATTAGGCTAGAGAGAGGGGGAGGGAGGGAGGGAGAGAGAGAGAGAGAGAGAGAGAGAAGCACGCTGGAGCTGATGGGGTGGCTTACTGAGCAGGCAAGGCAAGATGCGTGACAAGGAACATAAGACTATAAAAAAGGAAGTCTCTTTAAGAAATAGTGCAAGGGTGAAGCTCCTGGGAGAAAACATCACAGCCTCTTTTGTTTCTTCCTGTGCTTCGTGTCCAGGTGGTGAGCAGCTGGAAGCATCGAATGATCCCTGCTCAGATCAGCTCCAGTGTCTGTGAGAAAAGGGCTGGGCTTGTAGACAAAGCTCTCTGGGTAGATAGCTGGGTAGCAATGCTGCCCAGCTCAGAGGCTTCCATGCTTCCAGGTTGAGGGAGGATTGCTGGATGATGAAGTAGGTAGTCCTCGTTTTACAACCGTTTCTTTAGCGACCACTACAGTGGCACTGAACAAGGTGACTTACAACCAGTCCTCATGCTTACGACTGCCTCGGCCTCGCCATGGTCGCGGGATCCAAATGTAGGTGCTCGGCGTGTATTTCCAATAGTTGTAGCATCTCGGGGGGGCGGTTATGAGATCACCACTTGTGACCTTCCAACAATCAGGGGAAGCCAGATCCACTTAACGGCCCCATGATTCACTTAACAACTGCAGCGATTGGCTTCCCTGTGGTGGCAGGGAAAGAGTCATCGAATTGGGCCCGACTGCGGTAACCACCGCCTTGCTTAGCCACAGGAATTCTGTGACCCCAATTGCAGTTGTAAGTTGAGGACTATCTGTCCTCTCCCGCCACAATGCCAGGAAGGTGGGATCCGCTCTAAGGCCATCCCACCGTGGTGCTGCTGGTGTGACTCTCCGGGCCGTGGGGGTTCCGCGCAGCGATGCCCGGCCTTCCGAGGAGCAGAGGTTGGAGCCAGATTAGGTCCTTAGATGGCTGCCAGGCCCCACGCTTAGGAGGCTGTGCCAGCCCGGAGCTCCCTGGGCACAAAGGCTGCCAGGGCTCCCCTCAGCTGAGCGTTTGTTTCCCTGCGCTGATTGCATTCTTTTCCTCCGGATCCTCTAATGCTCCCTGACATGTTAAATTACAGTAATAACACTGGTGTGCCACCCAAGATTTGTTTTTCATTCCTTCGGCTGAAATTGGTGCGAGAGGAAACGTTTTCCTCTTAAAGCTGGCCCTTCGGGAAGCCTTCCACATCTGGTTAAATGTGGGATAATTAACCCAGCCCTTGAGGAGGAGTTATTTATTTTAGCAATTCCTCTTTCTTTCTTTCTTTCTTTCTTTCTTTCTTTCTTTCTTTCTTTCTTTCTTTCTTTCTTTCTTTCTTTCTTTCTTTCTTTCTTTCTTTCTTTCTTTCTTTCTTTCTTTCTTTCTTTCTTTCTTTCTTTCTTTCTTTCTTTTCCCCAGCTGCATTCAAACTGCTGTTGTAAATGTTCTGATTAGACAGTTGTGAATGGGGGGGGGGAGGGAGAGCAATTGAGATGACCTGTAAATTAACTGAGGAGGGGGCAAAATCTGTAATAACACGTTATTAAGGGCAGGAGAGTCAACAGTATTAGACAGTAATTCACTTCAAAGCATTCACCTTTAATTGGGGAAGAAAGAGTCGCCTTCTGAATTCATGGCTGGCTCTTCTTTATAAATCAGGATGGATCCCTCGTGCAATAAAACCGGAGGAAGAAAAGCTATTAAGGCAGCCTTCATCCTTTATTCACCTCAGCCCCTTCCTTTCAGGGTACGTTCCCCCTTCCCCCTTTCTAGATATAAAGAAGGAAGAGGTGGAGGGAGCAACTTGAGCAGGCGACATAAAATCAAAGTGCCAGCATGAATTGTTTAGACCCGAAGTTTTGGTGGCCTTGCTGGGCAGGAGACAGACAGGAGCTTCTAAGGCTGGCTGGAGAATTCTGGGAGTTGAAATCCACAAGTCTTCAAGTTGCCAAGTTTGGGGACTCCTGTTTTAAGGCACGAAAGCTTGGTTGGAGCTTCTTAGGGTTGAACGGAGAGCCTGGGGCGGTTTCTTTGCAGGATAAGAGCATCTTCCGAACCTCACAGCCTAGTTAACGAGGGAAAGTGTAGGAGAGAGAAGGAGGCATCTACTTTCTGGATCCCAGTGCTTGTCCTGTCCATCCTATCCTCACTCTCCCAACTGCAAGCACGGCTGGCTGAGGAATTCTGGGATTTGAAGTCCCGAAGTCTTTAAGTTGCCAAGTTTGGGAAACCCTGATCGAAAGCAAAGTTCTTGAGGAACAGAGCAGGTCTAAACACAAGTTTTACAAA
The DNA here is from genome assembly GCF_049901735.1 of Notechis scutatus. Classification (NCBI taxonomy): domain Eukaryota; kingdom Metazoa; phylum Chordata; class Lepidosauria; order Squamata; family Elapidae; genus Notechis; species Notechis scutatus. The sequence goes on along the minus strand of NC_142017.1, from coordinate 1,501,310 downwards.
GAGCAGCCAGTCACTCTTACCAATTGCTACCTTCCACCCTTCATTCTCCCCCTTGTTAGTAACTCAGAGGGAGATGGGTCCTTCGGGAGAGACACCACGCAGGTCACAAATAAAGGAAGCTGCTTCAGACTTCTACCACTAGTACGTGGTACTAGTTTTGGTGCCTGGCTAGCCACAGTTGGGTGGTGGAGAACTGGACCATGGAAAGTTTGGTTCGGATCCAACACGGGATGGTTTTCTTTAATGGCAGTCGAACCTTGTTTAGAGTGCTGTTACTTATTTGGGCTGTCAGCCAAAAGCCACGACCCCTGAAGGGGCAGACGAGCCCTCTGATGGTAAACTATGATGTGTTTGTTTGTCTGTCTGTCTTGCTGTTGTGCAGAACACAGACTCCCTTCACTCAGCACTCCAGCCAGAAATGCAAATAGACCACGGAGCCATTCAGATTCAGTAGGACAAGGTGACACGGCGGCCACCATCTCGACGCGTGGACGACAGCTAAAGATTCTGGTCGCAGAGCAAGTTCATCGTTTCGGCTCAGCCTGCGGGACGTTTTCCTGGACCTCTCCTGTACATACCTACGAGTGTGATCTGTCTCCTGTGACCTGGTTTGTACGGAGCCACGGGCAGATCTGATGGCTTGGACCAAGTCGTGGCGCCGTGGAACCGCCATCCTTCCACTCATGTTGCAAGGCTCCTAGGGTCCGTGGTTTAACTGACGGTGGGGGGCGGGAAAACAGCCCCGTGGGAGGGAAGATCTAACTAACTTTCATTAACCCAACTCTTCCAAGTGATGTAACGCACCACCGTTTCTCCTCCTCCTCCTCCTCCTCCCTGACTCCTCCCTGCAAATATCCCTCGACGTCTTCTCAGAGGCAGGGTTGCCTTGCAATGCATACCTTGTTCCTCAGAAAGAATCAAGAGTTGCAAATATATTTTGCTGTGAAAAGAATTTTTTTTTTAATTTGCTATGTTTGTAATGACAAAGAGAGAGAGAAAGAGAGAGATGAATTTAAAAAATCGAAAGTGGGACGGAGGCAGGCCCATGATCATAAACGTTCGCTTCTTTTGCTGCTGGTTTTCCCATTTCAGTGTAGTCATAAAAAAGGAGGGGGGGGAAAAAAGCATACAAGCGGAAACTATGCCTCTTTGCGGGGGGGGGATGGGTATTCTTGCAACTACTTTTTTAAAAGGGGGAAAACTATTATCCACCGCTGTAATTATGCATTTCTAAAGAAATAAATGTGTATTTATGAAGACCATTTTGAAAATTCCTCCCTGAGGTGTTACACACGTTCCCAGCTACGGCTTATGGTCACTCACTCAACACACTCACAGCTCTGGTTAACAATCACAGTCACAACACTTGTCACACATCTTTCTTTCTTTCTTTCTTTCTTTCTTTCTTTCTTTCTTTCTTTCTTTCTTTCTTTCTTTCTTTCTTTCTTTCTTTCTTTCTTTCTTTCTTCTTTCCTTCCTTCCTTCCTTCCCTCCCTCCCTCCCTCCCTCCCCCTCTCTCTCTCTCTCTCTCTCACACACACACACACATTTAGCCACATTTCTCGACTAGGCTGGCAGGCACTAGCCAGAGGGATGGAAGCCACCAAGTCTGCACCCGAAGATGGTCCAACCTTTTTTGTCTCATCCAGGTAACGTCTTTGTCTATGTTCCCTTTCCAGTTTGGTTTCTTCTTAAGTACCCCCCCCCCCCAGGAGGGGTCCTTTAGAGAAGATTCCTGACTTTTTCTCCACGTCACTCCACTGTTTTATCTTTAGGTATGGCAGCTTCAGCCTCATCTCATAGAGGTATAACTTACAGGACTTATTTTTCTGGCTCACATTAGATCATTTCTGTGCTGCTTCAACAGGAATTTGAGTTTTTTTTTCTGTCTCTTTGCTTGTATCCCTTCTCTAAAGAACCAGCGATGTGAGGTAAGAACAGACTGAGAAGAGAAACTGTTCTAAGGGTTATCCTGGTTTATTTGTCCTTCCCGATAGGGGATTACAGGGTCTTGAAAAGGGAGTTTTTAGATAGGGTAACCCAAATTTAGGGCAATGCACCTCGTTGTCTTTTTTGTCAGAAGAGAAGAAAATGGCGGGAAATACTCTAAAGCGAAGTCAGTTATTCTGCACGAGAAGGTTTGTGCAAATACTGAAATACTTGGATCCCCAACTTGGGCTCCAGATCAATTCTTGCTTCTATAGTTCCCAAAATAATTCATTAAATAGAAGCTTTGGCTTTGTTTTTGTTTTTTCTTTTGAACCAGAAATAGACATGCAAAGACAAGCCCTGGAAAACCAGGACGCTTTGGAACTGGAGAGCTTTTATAATGGACAGGAATGAGCGAGCGGGCTTGGTTGGGGCCTACTTAGTTAGCAAAACTATTTTGGTAGTTCCATGAATTGGCAGCAACCGTTTCACAAGAGGTGGAAGAGTGGCAGCTTGCAAAGAAACCATCGCTCCTGGGGGAAGGACCGTTAGGTACCAGAAGGCCAGAATTAGCCCCCTGATTCTTGTACAAACATCTCAGGAATTTTTAGTGTTGTCTTCTGCAGTTTGGCTAGAAGATAGTTTTTCTTCTTTTTATGCAAACACTTAGCTCTTCACTGCAGATAATTGCGGAAAACTGCAATCAAGCAGAACATTTATTTGACTGAAGGAAAATATGTCTGGCCCTTGGCAGTCCCGTGGTGATTAATTTTCCCCGTGGTCCGTCGTAAGTTATCCCTCCGTTTTCAGTGGAGAAACCGGACTGAGGCCACCTGAAAGACTGATAGAAACCGTATTTCCAGCTTCTTGTTTGACCTGGGACGTCACCATTTCCCCCCAGGGATTCAAAATTCTCTTCTTTAAAATGGAAGTAGGACGTGGCTTTCTCTGTGGTCCTCGGCTTACGACCGCAACTGAGCCCAAAACTTCCGTTGCTAAGCGAGACATTTGTTAAGAGAACTTTGCCCCAGTTTACGGTCTTTCTTGCCACAAGTTGTTAAGTGAGTCATTGTAGTTGTTAAGTTAGGAACATGGTTGTTAAGTGAATCTGGCTTCCTTGTTGACTTTGCTTCTCGGAAGCTCACAAAAGAGGATTACCTGATCCCGGGATAAGGCAACCGTCATAACTGTGAGTCAGTTGTCCGAATTCTGATCCCATCATCGTGGGGATGTTGCAGCGGTTGTAAGTGTGAACAAAATGGTCGTAAGTCCCATTTTTCAGAGATGTTGGAGCTTTGAACAGTCACTAAATGAACTGTTGTAGGGAGAGGTCTACCTGAAGTGGTTGTGTGAAAAACAGAGGTGTACCTAACCACCAGGAAATACCAGGCTTAACTTAATCAAGACACAACACATATTCCCTAAAACATCACCTGGAGGAAACTTTGAAAAAGTTGTCCCAGAATCAGGAAACGGGGTGACCATCTTTAAACTCCCTGACGCCATGCAATATTAAGGAAGTTACAGCAGAACCTGGTCATCTGGCATTTTTCTCTCTCTTTCTGAAGCACCTCTGCTTTTTCCTTAATCTGTGATTAATTGTTCCATTTTTTGGAAGGGGAAGGGAATAAATTTCTCTGTTTTGAAATTAAACTTTCTCTCTTTTCTGAAATGGATCCAGAACAGAGCAGGCTAAGATGGACTTCGGTGAGTTTGTCATCCAGCGGTGGCAAATCATCTACTGTCCAACTCATATGGTATGAACCAAGTGACCAAGTTCCAGTAAGGCTGGCTGGGGAATTCTGGGAGTCGAAGTCCACAAGTCTTAAAGTTACCAAGTTTGGAGACCCCCTGAATTATAATAACACACCTGTGAGGAAAAATATAGATGCTTTCCCCACCTTGTTGGGACTTGCAACTCTTCTCTGGGACGCCTTTCCTACAACCCAGTTTCTCGCATTCCCTTATACCAGCTTACATTTTGTAGCAAAAGATGCTGCAAAATAAACAAGAATGCAGACGTTACAACCCCCGAATGCGGGAAGTGGTTTTGTTTCAAGGACTTGCAAAAAACAACAACAACAATTTTTTTTAAAAAATGCTGTGGCTTCAAGGCAGTTTTTGAGAAGCTTGTCTGAGTCAGGTCAAGAGTCCGAAGAGTCCTGAATTTGTACAAAATGCTAACCTTGGGTTTTTGGCGACTTAGGATGTAACTTGAGAACAAAGCGGATTCGGTCCTGTAACGCAGAGGTCTCCAACCTTGGCAACTTTAAGACTTGTGGACTTCAACTCCCAGAATTCTCCAGCCAGCTGGCTGGAGAATTCTGGGAGTTGAAGTCCACAAGTCTTAAAGTTGCCAAGGTTGGAGACCTCTGCAAACGGTCCGATTTAATATATCAATGCAGAAAATGTATCAGTCCAGTAACCCAGTTAAATGTGCTGTTGTGTTAATCCAGCCGTGGGGAAAGCAATCGTTTCTCTTGGAGAACCAACTCCACAAAGCAGCAAATGTCTTGGTCCCTTTCTCCCTAAGCAGTTTCCCCCTCCTCCTCCTCCTCCTCCTCCTCCTCCTTGGAAATCGACGGAGGGTGTTTCCTGTTTGTTTCCAGCCCAACGAGGGTTAAACATGTGCGAAGAGGAAGGGAATCCCTATTCGGGAATTTGAGACCTTCCAGCTGAGAGTGCAGGGGGAGAGAGAGATGCAGGCAGACGTCACAACCCTCCTCTCGGCTGCACTCGGCTCCCATGTCAAAGGAAGCCTGCCGAAGGCGCACCAAGGGCTGCGGCACCACTGAGGCTGGAGATATGTAATGCCATCACTTCCGACTCCGGTGAGTAGGAAACGTGTCAGTAGCAAAGGAAAGGAAAGAAAGTGAACGTGCGGCTCTTCTTTCGCAGCTGGTGGGCCCCTCCAGCCATGCAGAAACAGCTTTCAAAGCTTGAGACTGTGGTGGCATCCGTGGCTCCAGAACAAAACATTTTGCCCCCTTGCGCTCTGCACAAACACTCTTACCGAGACCGGTACCCCAGTCCCTTTGACACCTGCCAAGAATTGAAAGAGAAAGTGGGGGGTGGGGGTGTGTGGAAAGCAAAGCCCTCTTAATCTTGCGGGTATCCAGGCCATCTCTCCACAAACTTTTCGGATATATTTGGGTTGGAGGGAAATGCAGCTTCAGCTCGGTGGGGTGAAGTCTTCCGATTGTCATCCGGCATCTCCTCGGAAGGGGAGATGATGGCAAGGCAGTTCTTGTTTGGGGTGGGTGGGTGGGTGGAGAAGTGATGGAGAGGGGCGTGTGTGTGCTGTCAAAAGAAAGGCCAGAGAGGGAGGGACATCTGGCTCTCCTCCTCCTACAGAAGAAAAGAGCGTTAAGCATCTCTGCCCCCCACCCACCCACACACCTCCGATGCACACACCTCCAGACACGTGCACCAAGGTTTAGCTGTTGGAGTGTCTCTTGAGTGCATTCAACGGTCCATTTCCAGGGGTCTCTTTTGGGGCTATCGAGGGTTCAGGTTCAGCGTCATTTAAAGCAAACTCATTCTGCAAGTTTCTCCTGTTTTGTCTCATTCGATGGAGTTTAATCTCAGGGTTCTTTTTTTTTTTTGGCAAACTATTCTCTTTCTCCCATATTCAGCCAGAGCGAAGGATTATTTGGACAATCCTTAAAACTGCAAAGGGAGACCGGCAAATGAGCTGGTTCAAAAGCTACTGAAGGGTCAGGAACCTGGGAGACTAAGCAGAAAGAGGGGAGTTGCTTTAAGCCCCCTTCTGATTTGAGGAAGCAGCAGCAGCAGCGTCCATCACAGAAAACGGGCAGGCTTGTGATAAATGTGTCTAGGATGCCGCATCTCTCTTTGACCATTTTAGTAACTTAAGAGTCAAGATCTTGCAGGATTCTCGTACTGGAAATCTCTGAAAGTGAAGGCACTGAGGATCTGTGGGCCGGTTCCCAAGAATCTTGGGCTTTTTAAAGATGCTTGTTTTCCTGGTATGGAACCCAGGTGTGCCATTAGATGCTGGTTTGGCTCTCCCACAATATTTTCCCAGAGGGAAACAGGGGTTTTCAGGGTAGAATTCTCCCTGTCTTTCCCTCCCCCGCTCTGTTTTTAAGGCCCCTCCCTCCCAAAAAACATAATTCCAGTTGCCACTTGCGCCTCTCCTGATACCTGATCGTACCAAGTTCTGCCCATTTCCCATAATTGTTCTATTTTCAAGATTCAGCATCTCTCTCTTTCTCTCTGTGTGGTGCCTGGTTTTGATTTCCCTTCTCTATTCTCCATGCTGCTTGCGTTAAGCGCCTGTTTTCCATTACAAAACTTTTGAGACAGACCAAAAGGACAGTCACATTTTCCAAGCCTAAATTTCTCCCTCCCACCCCTTCCTCAAAATTATTCATTTCAGCAGGATGTTTGGGGGGGGGGGGGGGGAGAAGCAGTACCGAAGCAGGTAGATTGATGGTTGGGGTGGCTTCGTTCGGTGTGGTCTTCCTTGAAGGGGGGGGGAGCAGGAAAAGATTCAAGAGAGGCGTCTTGTTTCCATCATGGAGATGTAAAATGTTTCCAAATGATTTTAAAAGTCCTTAGTTTTATTTACAATGCAATGTTTGTGTTACTCTCCATCCAGATGGAAATGAAACGGAGCTCAGAAATATATGCGTTCCCAAAACTTAAAAGCTTTCCCATCTGCAGTGATGATACAAATTGGCCGTTAATTCTTAAGTCAACAAACCAGAATGCAAAGTCACTTTAACCCAGTCAATGTGAGCTTGCACATTACACCAAGTATCCTCCGAGCTTTGGCATGCGGGGCATTCCACAATGGTCACACATAACAACCAATGCACATAGGGTAAGGTTGGGGTCTCTCTGAGCACACACACCCCAGGACACATCCTTAAATTTGGGGGGTAGCCTCCTCTGCTGTCAATAACACAATTGCCTACCACGTTGACATGGGAAAAGAACAAAAATGAGCATAAATGTATACATCATATCCTCATCATCCTCAGGAAAAAAAATAGGAAATTTCCACATGGGGTGTATTCTGCTTATTTGATGTGTTTGGTCTGATTCCTGGCTTCCTAATTCCCTGACATTTGTTGTCTCCTTAAATCCATTTGCATCTTAAATCCCCAGCATTGGCTGGGGAATTCCGGGAGTTGAAGTCCACACATCTTCAAGGGGCCAAGGCAATGGTGGGATTCAATTAATTTAACAACCGCTTCTCTACCCTAATGATTTCTTCCAATGACCAGTTCACCAAACTGCTCAGAAGTTAACAACCAGTTCTCCCAAACCAGTGCAAACTGGCTGAATCCCACCACTGGGCCAAGGTTGATACGTTGTAATCTACGATTTGCAAACTTCAGTGGCTGGGTTGATCTATCATCAAACCACGTCCTCTAAGGCTCTGCGGCCTCCATCCCCACAAGCTTCCATAGGAACCCTAGAGGAAAATTCCTTTAATAGACAACTTTTCCATGCCGTTGTCCTTTATTTGCAATGTGGGAATGCCAAGATCTTTTGTGGGCTTAAACACCATCCGTGTGGCTCTAGACAGACTTTCAATGATCAAGTGTTATCAGGCAGCTCTGTAAGTAATGAGACTTTCACAATTATCCTGGTCCTCTTCCCAAATATTTGTTTAGTTATGCATTTTTTGCATGCATTTTCTCCTTCTCTCCCCTTCCCCCTGAAGCTTGTGTACATGTGGCGAAGGCGAAATGAATCCATTTCATGGGTTAGTCATGGTGGAAAGTCTCACCAGATTGAATTGCTTTTTATCAATGGCATGGGGTATAGGATCATATTAAAGAGCATGCCTAATGATTATGTGTCATGCAAATGAGCCTCTGCGTTGTGTATTAACAATTGATAAAACACCACACACCCTTTGATGTGGATAAGGATAGACGAGGAAGATGGGCGGTTTAGAAATAAGATTATGTGTGTGTGTGTGTGTGTGTGTGTGTGTGTGTGTAAATGCAAAAGCTACAAGGGATGCAAAGAGCCATGGAAAGATACACGCTCCGTATTACAAGACAAGATAGAAAGATCTGCAGAAGGATTAGAGGACAAGTGAAAGTATACGATATCAACAGAATGAAAGAATTGAAATGGAAATGGGCTGGTCTCATAGCAAGAAGAACTGATGGACCAAGGCAGTCTTAGAATGGATCCCACTGGATCAAAAGTGTCCACGAAAGAGACCTAAAACAAGACCACATCAGCAAGTATGGCGGACCCAACTGGCAAATGAAAAGCTCAGGACCTTCCAGGTTGGAAACATGCAGAAGGACCTCAAGCCTGCAGACTCTAGGATTCCTCGTGGGATAGCTTAGCGCAATCCTTTGGTGCTCTAGCATGCCTGAACTTGGAGGCACAACCTTTCCAAGTCAAAACTATGCCTTTTGCTCACACGATTCTGGCTGCTTCCATAGATGCAAGCCACATTTCTGGCTTTTATACAAGACGTGCTGGCAAGTGGGCCACGCAATAGAGTTGCATGGTTAAATTTGTTCACCCTAGGAATTCTGCTGAAGTTGTGTGTCTGTTTGTTTGTGTGACTGCCTGGATTCCCTGGTCATGCTCTGTTGCCTTCTCTCTGGCGCCTCCATTGCTGTAAATGATTTCCTTCGATTGAACCCCTGGGCTAGGCTCTGGACGCTGCAGCCTAGAAAACAATCTTCAAGGTTGTGGTTCTCCATCCCAGCTAACCCAGCTCCAGTCACACTTGAGGTGTTTTTGATTAGATATCATTTTTTATTGAGGATTATCAAACCTCTTGGAGAGAGCTGGGTTGTGTTTCCACATCCTTCTTGGGCTGGCTCCGTTCTTTGGCTCAAAGCGCAAGCCTTATAAAAGGGTCAGTGTAAACACTGCTGGGGAGGACTTAATTATGTGGGCTTGTCAGGATATTTACCTTCTTCCTCTCTTCAATGCCAAACACTCAATCAGTTTGGACACAAAATGTGGCAGAGACTGAAAAACAGCAAAGCTCTCAGCACTTTTCTGTGCGGTTGGGTGTTGGGCAATCTTTATTATTATTATTATTATTATTATTATTATTATTATTATTATTATTATTATTATTATTATTTTAAAATTTGCTTTCCAGAAATAAGTGGATATGTGCCAATGTCTGTGCTCCCCACTTAAATATTGGCCATGAGTTGCAGAGATGGGAAAGGCTAAGCCATGGTTCATTTATCCAAGTTTTGCTGAACTAGCCCTAGTAAACTGCTGCCTAATGTTCAAGTCATACATTACCCTATGTAAACATGGATGGTTTGATGAGTGAATTTGGTGACTGAGATGTTTTTCGCATGTCACCCATTTCAGCAACCCAGTTTGGAAATGTTGCCCTTGGTTTTGCTAGTAACGTACACATGGTTTATGTGGAAATCTATTGTGCCTTTTACAAAAGAATGTGCCAGCCACGACTGGTGTATATGCCCTTAGAGCCCAAGACCAACTTGTACTTGATTAAGGGCCTATGTGCCACCCAGCATGAAAAAAGTTGGGTCCTCTGGTTTGGAACCTGAATCTAGAGGGGTTCCTGGCTTCATTCCAAGGCCAGTCTGGATGTTCTGGGAGTTGAAGGCCACTTCTTCTAGAATTGTCAAAGTTGAGAAACATTGGCCTAATGGATGGAAGCCAAGCCCAGTTGATTTCCATAAAAGCAAAGATAACTAGATCTCCAAAATTGATTTCAAGGATGGCTCAGGACATTTTGGCTGTTGTTTAGAATCCTTGCTGTGACCCTGACTGTTCCTGAATCATCTCTAAATCCAGCCTGCTCTTGATTAATGAGTGGCTTGATTCCAACAGCAGGTGGCCATATATTTGGCACCCGGCTCTTCCCTTGCCCTCACAAGTTCCCCTCTCAGCAGTTCCCCTGGCTGCAGGGATTACAGCTTCTGACTTTTATCTCCCCCTCTCTGTTGAAATCCCTGTTGGAAATATGTCTGTTCTTCTTTGTCAAGGACTGTAACGTATCCCCCTTCCTGGTGATCTCTATGATTTCCCTCCTTTAGTGGATGTTCTCTCTTTCCGTGGGGGTAAACAGTAGCCACCCTTAATTCAACTCTGAGCCTGATTGGCTTGTAAAATAGATGAGACGCTCTGCCAAGGGTGCAAAGCTTTTAAGTTCAACGTAGCTGTCTTAAAATAAAAAAAAACACCCCAGGATTATGTTGCAAAAGAAACATCATGCAAGCCCGCTCTTCTCTTCTTTAAGGCGAGAAACTCGAGTTGAAGATCGCCCAGCTGCAGGGTCCCACAAGCAGAACTGACTCTTTGATGTCATTCCTTGCTTTATACTCCATTGAGAAATGTGGCAGGCATGGTAGAGATGTTTTGGCTCTGTTCGCTGATGTTCAGGAAGCTGCTTTAGACCTTGGCACAAGGGTGGGGCCCAGGGTGGGGCCTTCAAAGGGAAAGGGGAAAGGCTTGAACCCTTTTTCAGCGTCGAAAATACCGAGCAGATGAAATTGATTCTTCTCGCTTGGCTGCCAATTCATTTTCTTGTGCAACTTTATTGGAATCTGCGCGCTGCTTCCCCCATAGCGGCCGCGTCCAAATATTCAGTCATGTAAGTGAACCAAGCCCATCTTCTCTTCTCTTGACATCCCCATTTGATGGAAGGCAGAAGAAATATTTGGAGACCTCCCTTCCCAAAGGACCTTGTGGTATTAATCCCCCAGCTCTCGCCATGAAGCTATTGGCACCTTGTCAAGGTTTTCTTATACAAGAGAGTTGAACTCCGTTGTTGGGCAGGCAAAGAGTTCAAGCGGAGACGGCAGGACCCAACTTCTACAAATCAAAGGCAGACAAAGATCAATTCCACTCATCCGGATCTGTCCTGCTCCTTGTTCCGGTGTGGGGAAGAAAGATATTTTTATGGATGTATTATTGATTAGCCAGGTGGCTTGCCTTGGAAATGTTTTCATTGCTGAAGTCAAATGTTGACGGCTTATGGTTAACAACCTCTTAGGCTTTTTTCTTTTCTTTTTTTAAAGAAAAGCTTAGGTGAATTTCCGTTTCCATCATTTTGTTATTCTGCTCAGTTGGCGTGATTTAAGACGAAATATTTCTTTTGAAGTTGAACCTGGTACTAATGAGACTTTGGATTCCCTTCCCAGCACGGTTCAAAAGTTGATACCAGTGCTACATTCAGGTCTCCATCTGATACTGCAGGAGGCAGCCAAGGGACCGGAAGCCTGGAATTCTCTGGAATTTCTACTGGAAATGCATCTTCTAGCACTGATGGTTTTCCTTGGTTGAGTCATGGAACATCTGCAAGTAAACCACCAAGTTCAGAGAGCACCAAGGACCACACAGGTCAATCCTGAGCTATTCTCTTATATTGATTATCATAAAAACTCACATACACGGGCATGGATTTAAGGTTTAAGGGCACCGGTCTCTTGCACTACTTTCCTTTTTTTAGAATGACATCTAGGTGTCTGAATCACAGGATAAGTCATGAATATCAAAAGGTAATCTGCTGGGAGACTACAACATATTCTTCTCCAAAAGAAATCAATCCTTGGGGAGCAATTTTTAACTTAGTAGCTTCATTCCCAATGATATATCCGAAAGTAAAATAAGTAGCAAAGAAAAATGGAAGATGTTGTGTCTTCCTTTCCAGAACCATGATAAAGGACCTAACATTTATTGAAAGTTGTTCCTCTTGTGAATATAATAAAAAAATGGGGGTCTCTACAGACAAGTTCTCTGGCCAACAAGTTGAAGACGGTGCTTCTGTGAAATTACAAGACTCCTTTTTCTCCAGTGAATTATATTTATGCTACTCTTAAGCCCGTAGATGAAAAGCAAAGCTGGCACAGCTCGGAAGTTCGAGTGAAAAATGGCTTCCCATTTTAATTTTTTGCTTATCAACTGAGGCTTGTAAAGATGGATCATATTCTTTATTCTCATACGTTGGGATACTTCCCTCCTTTCGAAAGGTTGGACTGGATGCTGTCTTCTATTAGAGGATGCTGAGGGCAGCCAATGTGCCTCCCCCAATCTCCTCTCTAACTGGCAGCACTATTTCTGTTTCTCCATTGCAAGCACGAAGCTCTATTTTATTTTTTTATTTTTTAGTTTTTGCAGTATGCATGGAAATAAATCTCTCTGCTTCTCTTGATGGACTGCTGAAATTGGAATGCATGCCCTCTGAGGATGAACTTCAACTGACAGTGACAGATCGACTTAATTTGTTATGTGTTTCATTTGCAGCCTCTTAAGTGACCAAAGGATCATTTCCATTTCATCTTCAAGAGGCAGGCTCCAAAATTTGTGGAGGGGGTGCAGATAAGTCAAGGGCTCTCAGATAGATGGGAATCTGATTTTTCTCTACTGAATAATGCTTGGGAATCTGTTACCCAAAAGAATTAACAACAATTCTGATTGGCTGTTACCAGAATAGTCAATTAAATATTGATGAAACTTTGGGAGGACTTGATTGTTTCCTGAAGAAATCTTAGAAGTTGACAGCAGCAGAAGTAGGTGGATGAAAGGTTTTTGGCTCAGGCTAGCCAGTCAGCCTGTTTCAAACCTTTCTCCACTGTGCTTAGACATTTTGGAAGATCAGGTAGCATCCACACTATTGTGTGAACGTAGGAAGTCCAGAAGAAACTCCTTCAACCCATCAGCTGCAGACCTGCAGAACATCTGCTAGTCCCATGAATGCTCTGGAATGTTCTACTTTCCTTACAGATGTCAGATGCGCCGTTGTCCATGTGTCTTAAAATATTCATAACAGCTCTTCTTAGAAATATCTCCTTGGTCTCCTGCTGAGAATCACGGTAGGCTCCAAGTCTATGAAGGATGTGCACACTACAGTTTTGTATCCAACTTCCAGGTCTCCAAAAGTCTGTAGAGATTCTCAGTCGTCCAGGTCCTGGTTGTCCCAAAGGTGCTTTTTCAGGAAGCAACTGGCCTTTACTTGTTTTTTTTTTCTTTTGAAGATGTTTTGCTTCTCATCCAAGAAGCTTCTTCAGCTCTGAAGGTCTCCATTTAATTCTATTTAGAACGAAGGTTGCTCCTTGTCAACATGTGGATTTTTTTCAGAGATGGTCATCAAGTCCAAAGCTGAGATAAATCAGCTCCTGATACTTTTTTGCACAAGACCTTTTGGTCATTGGAGGCTGGTGGTTCTTCATCCTTGCAATGCTGGCTCCCCTTCCTCCTCCCCTCTGGCCTTGAAGTTGCCCTTGCCTGTCCCCCCCTCAGTTGGGCCTTCCTGTCTACGCTTGCACTCCAGACCTGTCCGAAACCAGATGTCAGGGCTCCAACAAATCCACCCCCATTCAAAGCAAAAGTCTCTAGCCGCATCTCAGAAAAAACAAATTGGTTTATTAGAACTTGCCATGTTGGTGCGTGGCTGGGTGCGCAGCCGATACTTAATCACACCATATATTTCCCCCTTGACCCTGGCCTTCCCCCCACCCCCTGGATGTGACTTCTCCAATGGGACACATCCGTCTCCAAGAGTCATCCATCATGCTCTCCAATAACCTTCTCATGCTCCGACAACTTTGGGCTGCTGAGTTGATATCTAGACATTTCAAGAATGCCTTGTTTTCCCCCACTCCCTTTTTTCTGGCAGCTAAAAAGACCAAAAGAATATCTTTTTAGTTGACACCAGATTCACTTAACAACCATGTTGCTAACTTAACAACTGCGGTGATTCAATAAGTGTGGCCAACAACATGGGGCAGACTCCACTGAACAACTGCCTCAATTAGCCACAGGAATCTTCGGCTCAATGGTGTCAAGGACTACGTGTATTCTACGTTGCCCCTCCAAAATCAACTCACTGAGTGAGCTTGGAGGGACATGCTGAGGACTTGTATTTTTCAAAGCCCAGAGAGAAGGAAGAAGCCTTCCTCTGCAACGAGGTGAATATTAAAAACAGGTTTCGGCTTGCTTGTAAGATCATTTCCTATGTTTGTTTTAACAGAGAGGGGCTGCTGATGGTCTGTGGCATAACAGTTTATAATAATTATTGCAATGTTTTGACAGTTTGAATGGCACACTCTCCCCTCTGACTGTAGAAACGTGATAGAAAAGTTTGAGGCCGTGCCTAGCGTGGAAAGCTTTTGTAAGGTCTCTTGCCAGGATCCCAATGATCGCCCAAATCTCAGGGAACTCCTGAGATCTAGGAAGCAACACCTTCTGTCTTCTGCGTGTAGAACTTGGATGTGTTGAGAGGCGGTTGAGATGTGGATGGATTAATAATCCTTTTCAGGATCTTGGGCTTTCTGGAATTGGAGGTCCAGGATTGTCTTCTTCTGGACTATCTCAGAAATACGTTGGGTGCCAAGGCTGGGCTGTTGAGATTGACCACCTGGCTGATACTTCCTGCCGTCTGGAATTTCCTAGGCAGGACGGAGGGGAGAGGTCAAGGAAAGGCAGGCTGCAGTGTGCAGCACAAATTTGGGGCGCATGCTTTGTTTCCATCAGTTAAATATTTATCAGCCTAATTCATATTTTATTGGGGCAACTGCAGCAGGGACAGGTCTTCTGGTGAGTAGGGGGAGCGATCCAAGATAAGATACCCCTTGCAAAAGAGCAGGAGATGATTAATGAAAACGCATTCCCCTCGGTGAGTGAGGCATTGCAGGGAATGTCAACTATATTTATATTGGGTTTTAAATATTGTTCTTATTCCAACTAGTGTTTTGCTATCTTGTAGTCCTCAAGGACAGTTGGAAAAGATGAGGAGGAGAGTGCCAAAATTGGAAATCTTTTTTAAACTTAATTTTATCCTTTGATCAGAAATATTCTTTGGGGTAAGGGTGGATAGGGGGGGTGGAGGGTGTGTTTCTCGTGTTTTTTAAAAAAACTGCAGGACATGTTTAGTTTCCTAAGTGATTCCTTTTGTTGTCCTCAATAAGAGGGAAAGTTTTGGACAAGAGACTTTGAAAAATCCGGGAATGAGCACCGTTCATTGCAACATCACTTCGTTGCAGGCTAATCCCTAAAAGTACCTTTTTCAAAAACGCGTATTCCAATTCCGTGAATCTTTAATTCCCATGGTCCCCAGGTCAGCCTGGCTTGTAGGATTCGCTCAGAGAAGATGGTGCTGTCTTGGAGCGTTTCACAAATCACTTTCTTTCCAAACAAACGCTTCATTTGGCCTCGTTGCTTGCATCAGCTGTGAAGCTGGGGCCTATCCTGCTTCCTGATCCTGTGTCTCTGCATTAATGGGGGATGCTGGGGGGCACTGGTAGAATGGCGGGAGCAATTGTGGAAGGATAGGTCTGCCTTCTCCCATTTGGTGGGGTTTCAGGAGGTCCAGCGAAAGGGGAGGGCCCAATTCTTAATAGCTGAGGAAGTCCAGGTGGGACGGGAGCAGGGGGGCTCTGCGGTCCCATAGCCTCCACCCCCAAGGCCTCAAACAGCTGTTTCAAGTGCAGGTCCAGCCAGCTTCTCTTCTTTGACCACTCCCTGAGGATCTCCCTGAAGATACAAGTCCCAAAAATGTCAAGCTTTCAGCCAACATCTTCCATCTCCTTCTCCACGCATGAATGTTCTGCAGGCAAACTTTCTGGCTATTCAGGAAGAGAGATTGGCATTTATTTTTAAAAGGAATAAGTTGACAATCAGTCATCTGTGTTATTTTTCACGACATGTCTTGATTTAGTAACCCTAAATGAGACGTCAGTATGTTCCCCAAAAGATACCTCTTAGCTGGGTTATTCTGCAAAGGAGAAAGGCCAGAATATCTCTGCCCGTTAAAAGCCATATTCATCTACAACTTGCAACCGACAGAAACTTGGCTGCAGGCCGCCTCCTCTCTTCCAGCCGTGACACAAGAACAGCCGCCTTAGATGACACGGCCGTTCGCTTTCCCACAGTCTTGCAACACGAAGGACGGTGCTGCCTGGTCGCTTTTCCTTCCTGGTGGCTTTAATCCCTGGCCTCCTTAGGGGGTCCCTCAGAGACCCCCACCTTGGGCATCCATTCAGCCAACGGCCCTGGCCCCATCCCCTCCTCTGCTCTGGGCCCAGCCCTGGGCCATGGGAAGATCTGCCAAGGGTTAACATGTGGGAAGGAGACAGCAGGGTGGTAGCCCCTCAGGGGCCCTTCTCTTTTTACAGCAAAACTGTCCACAGACTGCGGTCAAAAATAATCAAGGCCCGGTCACAATGGTGCCATCAAAGCTCTATCTTTTCTTTTTTTTTAATGAACAACACACCTATAGTGATGCCTAAAACTTAGTGCTCCCATTGAACTGTTCGTATTTCTTTATAAATATGACTCAACACGGGATCTGTTTTCCACACACAACCTAAGAGTAAATGATGAAACCCTAATTAAACCCTATTGAGTCCAACGTTAAGTGAGCTTCAGCTAGTCCGCTTGCTATTTCCTGTTGCAAGTCTGCCGTTGCTCTTCTCTGCGCTCTTTTCCAAGATCTCAACGTGTTTTCATAATGTAGTGACTAGAACTGACCCAAAAACTTTTGCATTCCTACTCCATACCCCTCTTCCAAATGAGCGGTGAGCTGGGGTATCTTGGCTGTGGGGGGGCTGTTCTTCTTCAGGAGGTGGTTTAGGATGGAAAGCTGCAACATGCCAGTTTGCTGGCTTTTCAGTTGGAAAAATTCTACTTTGCTCCCAACTGTCGTTCTTATCTGCTTGGCAAGAGAAGCCCAACTGTCGTTCTTACCAGCTTGCCAACTTCTGCTTCCTTTCTCAGACGAGAGAGCTCTGGCCCATGCCAAGACACATATCAGCCTCCTTCGGACGTTTCCACCACTTGAAACTGCCTCTTGTGTGCTGCAGTGCAGCAGACATGTGGCTTCACAAGAATGTCCACTGATTTCCCGTTGGACGAATTAGCCGGACCTCTTGGCTGCGAATGTTTTTGGGATTTGCCAAAGGTTTTGCTTCGTAGACATGTCATGGCCTGGCTGTGCCATTAAATTCTTGGCTGGGGACTTGCGCTAAAAATGATATAGGACTTGCACATTCTGGAACTGTTTATCGCTGCAGGATGGATTTTCATAATGTGTACAAGCAGCTGGAACTGCAAGGAACTTAATTTCCTGGTGTGAGCATATTTGAGGGGAACAAAAGCAAGCAGGAGAAAGAGAGACTCTGATTCATCCTTCCACCCATAAGCAAAAACAGGCAAGGGCTGTTAATAAATAATAATCATGTTAGTCTTTTCTAGAGCCATTGCATCACTAATAATGTGTCAGAGGGCCATAAATACACAGGCAGATATTCTTGCCTTCCAAAATTATATTAGACACAAATTGGGGCCCTTGGCTGAAAATCTGGTCTTGGCAAGAATCGCTTACCAAATGTCTTACGTGAACAGGAATGGACAAATTCTCCTTTCATGCGTTCAAAACAATTCAGGAAAATCTAGATCTGAAATTACACAGAGATGCGGAACAAACATTTGCATCATTCTGCATCTCTGTGTTTTTCAGATCTAGACTTTTCCTGAATTATTTTGAGCCCACGAAACAAAAATTGTCCATTTTAGACAACGGTTTTTCTTATAAGGAAGTTGGAGGTCATTTTTGTCTCCTGCTTGGCATCCCCTCCTCCTCGATTTGTGCATCTATTTATGCTCAGTTGCCTTCTAAACATGGGGTCCTTAAAAAAAAAACCACACATTTTCTGAATTGTGTCTGTCAAAAGCAAGCTTTTCTTACTGCCTGTTGAGATTCCTTTTTTGTTGCTGCTTGCCCTCTTCTTTTGATATTTTGGAGGTGCACAACTGTTTCTAGTTGGGGTTGCACTGGGTCTTTGGCTGACATCTTGATGGTTGTCCACTCACAAGCAAAAATAAACTAAATTTCATTTCTATTTCCGCTTAATTAAAAGTTAATGTAAGCCATATGATTATTTCCTAGTCATATGCTTGGGAGTTTGGTAGTACTTTGGATTTAATAGCCGAAAATAGCTTTGGCTTGCTCTTGGGAAGCTGAAGGTTAGACGTTTAATTATTTGGTTCTGTCATTAATAATCCACCTAAACCAGGGACCTCCAAATTTCAAGACTTGCGGACTTCCCAGAATTCCCCAGCCAGCCCTGCTTGAAGTTGAAGTTGAAGACCACAAGTCCTCAAGGTTAGACGCCCTCGACCTAAAGTTTCATTCCAATTATTATTATTATTTCATCTTTAGAAAGAAGTCAGGCTACTTATTGGAATAATAAAAGCCAACAATCTAATGGAAATTCAAACTTTTCCAGCCCTGATGGCTTAGCTGCTGGCCTGGGATTCTTTTCCTACCTTCCAGGGTTCTTAAGAAGGAGAAACGAACCCAAAGAAGGGACACAACTCGGAATTCTTTGGGGGGCGTGTATGTGTGTGTCTATGTCTGTGTGGTGTGGAGCAGGGGTCTCCAACCTTGACCACTTTAAGCTTGGAGGACTTCAACTCCCAGAATTCCTCCAGGCTTAAAGTGGCCAAGGTTGGAAACCCCTAATGTGGAGAGAATGCAAACCATGTTGAGCTGAGACTTGTTCCAAACAGTTAGAAAAGTAAAAATTGGCAACCTTAAAATAAGAATAAATTTCCTATCTGGCAACAGCTCTCTGCTCAAAGTTAATTTTAATGGCCCTTGATTTACAGCAAAATGAAATTGGGGCTTTTGCCTCAGAAAATAAAGCATTTGCTGTGTGGATCCTGGAATTAGCTTTGTTCGGTTGCCGTTTTTCCTTCCTTCCAAGATGCTCCCGGCGGCTGCTTCCTTCGCAGCCCTTAACCAACCGGGGTGAGGAAGCAGAGTCTCTTGGCTGGGCTCTCTGCTTTTGCATATTCTCCGAAATTAAAATGTGTACAGGTGGTCCTCAACTTGCAACCATCGTTTAGTGACTGTTCGAAGTTATGACGACACTGAAAAAAGTGACTTACGACCATTTTTCGCACTTCATTGCAGCATCCCCATGGTCATGTGATCAAAATTCAGGCACTTGATGGCTGACTCACATTTTTGACATGTGTCAAAAGGGTCACGTGATCCCCTTTTGCGATGGTAATCACCTGGGGTGTGGCACAAAGGCAACACAGTCAAATAATCAAGAAGAGTCTGTTTATTATCTCCAACTTTGTCCCCAATGTCCAGGTTACTTTCAGCTGGAGAAAGACTCTCCCAGGAGCAGCCTTCAACTGTAGGAAATTCACCCCAAAACAAGGTACACACAAATTGTAACTTAATCTCCAAACAAACCAAACTGAAGAAATTAGCTTGACAGGGCAGGAGAAGGAATTTCAGTCTTGAAAGCACGGCAAAACTCACACAGTTGGGAAGATGCCAGGAATACAGATAAGCCATGACGATACAAGATAAAGTCATGTTTGCTCCCAACAACTTGCTGTGCGCAGCTTCCTCTTTTATACACTGTGTTCCCAGCTGCAGCTAATGAAGGGAATCAGGGCCCTTTCCTCCCCCGTAAGCCATGCAACCCACGTTACTCCCTTCTCTGCCTGGGTCTTCCTCTGTATTCCCTCTCTCTTGTTCTACCTCTCCCCTGCTCAGCCCAGCCAGACTTTGCCCTTCCCCAGTTTCTTCCACAGCTAACGGAGCCCCACTCCCACTCCTTGTCAGCTGTTCAGCTTCCCTCTCCGAGTC
This sequence comes from Notechis scutatus, assembly GCF_049901735.1. Taxonomy (NCBI): domain Eukaryota; kingdom Metazoa; phylum Chordata; class Lepidosauria; order Squamata; family Elapidae; genus Notechis; species Notechis scutatus. Next base: position 1,481,773 of record NC_142017.1, on the reverse strand, counting down.
AGATTCTGACAGGGGCATGACAGCAACCTTCTCGCCAACACAATCAAAAGGGAAGCCAGATTCACTTAACAACCACGTGACTAAACTTAGGGTTTCTGCAGGGATTTGCTTAACGGCTGTGGCAAGAAAAATGTCATAAAATGAAGCAAAGCTCACTTAATGGCTGTCTCGCTTAGCAACCAAAATTCGGGGGCTCAGTTGTGGTGATAAGTCAAGGACTACCTGTACTCTGAAACGCCATCAGCAGCCCCTGCCCAAAGAAGCCATGCTCGGTGCCTGAAAATGCGTCCATGTGGCTCTGAAGAAGCGCACACAACCGCATCCTATTTGGTTGCAAGTCATCCCGATCGTTTTGGGGAGTCCTGAACTTTCACTGCCGACTTGTGGCCAGGGAAGATGGCTCCGAAGGGGGAGAAAATGGAAGGACAGAGCAATCTGTGCTCCCCAGTGTCCCATAACCATTATCCCACCCTTGGTTTTATGCCAGCAACTCCATCTGGTAGGTGTGACATAGTGGTGGGATTCCAATTTTTTTACTACTGTTTCTGTGGGCATGGCTTGGTGGGCGTGGCTTGGTTTGGTGGGCGTGGCAGGGGAAGGTCACTGCAAAATCTCCCCACCCCACTAACCTGCTTTCCAGTTCCGTTCTCCTGTGCAGGGCAACCAAAGAAGACCCAGCCAATCAGCTGGGACTCAATGGGAGGCGGAGAAGAGATGGGGGCGGGGCCAGTCAGAGGTGGGATTGGCCGGTTCTCTGAATAACTCGAAATTTCTGCTACTGGTTCTCCAGAACTGATCTGAATACCACCACTGGTGTGGCAGGATTGTTCTTCTGGTCTGTCTTTTAATTTGAGGCAGGCTTTGGAAGGAACCTGTCCTGGAGATATTTGAGGACCCCAAAATAGATGAGGGGGGATGATGGGTGTTTAGGAAAGTTCATACTTGGACGATTCAGCTTTCAGCAACGAGAGCCTGACGACTTTGATATTTGCCCAAACCTCTAGACCAGGGGTCTCCGCCCTTGGCCACTTTAAGACTTGTGGACTTCAACTCCCAGAATTAACTCCCAGAAGGTGGCTGGGGAATTCTGGGAGATGAAGTCCACAAGTCTTAAAAGTTGCCAAGGTTGGAGTCTCCTGGTCTAGAAGAATTGTAGTTTGTTTTGTTTTCAAGCAGGCTCTGCCAAACATCCACACATTTAGTTTTGGAAGCTGAAGCCTTGGGACTATTTTCAGAACATTTTCCCAGCTTTTGAAGAGAGTCCATTTTGAAAGTTCTCCTTTGTCATCGTGCTCTTCGTCTCTTCCTGGCCCCCTTGGGATTGACGTCATTATATGGTTAATGCGATAATATCATGGCATGTGGTAGCCAATCAGGCTTAGCTAAGTGATAAGGTCTTGGAGCCAAAGCCAACTGGGAACGAAAAGGCTACTTAAACTGGAGATGTTTTTTTCCCCATCCAGGCAGAGCTCCAGTTGTCTTCCCTTCTCTGGTTTTGGCCAGCATTTTGCATCCTTCGGGGTGTCGTTTCTAAAAGATTATTCCATGGAGTTGTGGGAGAAAAAAGTCCCCCTTCCGGCGCAGCTCATCTGATTTGTGTTTATTTATCTGGAGGAATGCAATTGGGAAAAGCCTTGATAAGAAAACACGTTGCTGTTTATTGACGCAGTTATTCCATTCTTGGAAGCCACGGATGTCCCTGCAAAAAACCCAAAACCAAATAAAGCAGCATCGGGTCAGGAGGGTTTGGGCTGGTGAGATGATTGTCTTCACTGAAGACGAGCCAGGGAATTACCTTCCTGGGACTTGAAAGAGGGAAAGAAATTCAAAGTGATAACTAATTTCAACTTCCCTTTGAACACGTCTGCAGATGGATTTACTTTAGCTCTGTGAGCCTTGTGGAGGAATCTGAAACAGCTCTTGAAAAAATGAGCAAAAGTCTCCCAGATGTTACCTAGTGGGGTAATGAAACATCTGCAAGCACTTTTGGCCTCCTTCGTCCACTATGTGCCGTCCCGCAAACAGTCCGTAAGGAGCTTTGGTTGGAAACGATTTCTCCAAAAGTTTGGGTTACTTCTCAAAGACCGAATTGTTCTCATCGGACGGGTGAGGTCTCCAGAGGGTGGCTTTGGCTTTCCAGAGGCAGAGAAAGACCTTGGAAGAGGTAGAGTTGCCATAGCTCAGGCGTCTCCCCTCCTCGTGGTAATCTTGCCAACCCTAGCAGGAAGATCAGGGCAGGAAATCCGTTCCTCAGAAAAGCTAAAACTGCTTTCATTGAGATTGGCTATCAGAATCTTGCAAGTCAGATTGTGCCGAGCCTCTTCTCCCTTCTTACACTTTAGTGAATTGATGTGTGTGTGTGTGTCTGTCTGACCCAGTTGTTATCTCATAGTTCTAGGCTTAAAAAAAAGGTTCCAGCCCTTTTTGCATAAGCAACCAGTTCTGTTTCTTTTCCAACTCTCTACACATCCTCGCTGAGATCCATTTCTGGGACCTTCTTTCTCCCACTGGGAAAAAGTACCAAAGCAAATGGAATTGCAGGGGACACTAACTACGAAGGACGATGTTCAAGCCACGCAGAAGAAGGCAGTGGCCCCTGAAATGGTCTCCTTGGAGACCCCCTTCGTTTGGCAGCTCTTCCTTGTCCTTACACGCCAAACACGCTGAAGAGGAGTGCGGGTGTGCAGGTATATCCGTGCGCCACGAGGGGAGCTGATCTCTGCAGATGGCTGCCGCACCTTCTCAGCCCACAGAGCCCCGACCTGTTTCCTAAGTCTGCTTCCAGAATGGCCCAGCTGAGTGTCATCCTCCAGTGCTTGCAAGGGGAAGGGAATGGACAGGGGGCTGGGCTGAGTTTCCCCATCGTGAGAAAGAAATTTCCCTCCTTTTGGACTGCTTGTGGCTTTCAACGTTATTTACAGCTCTGTTTGCGTGGAGAGGCCCAGTTCTGGTTTCAGAAGGGAGCCAAAGTTGAAAACTATCTTGGGCGAAGCCACCTCTCTGGAGAGAGCAACAGCCCGTGGATGGCTTGTTTGTCACCAACAATGTCCTTGGCTGCGCCTGAGATGGAGAGGAGGCCCCATCTTGGCCGCAGGAGAGGTGAAGATTCCTTTCCAAGAAACACTCCTTGTCTGGTTCTTCGCTGGGGAGGGGGGTGGGGGAGGGGGTGGGCGCTCCAGCAGCCTCGCTCAGCAAGAGCGAGCACAGATATTAATGGGTATTGCAAAGTTAGACAACAGGTATTCGAGCCTTCCAGGCAGAGAAGATAATGGGGGCTGCAGAATTTGAACCCTCATCAGTTAAATCAATTGATCAGAGAATGTTTTCCTGGCAAGCGCCAGAACGCTTTGCATTTACCCTTCGGGAGAGCAACGAGTAAGTTTCTGCTTTTTGAATGATCGCCTTCCTCTCAAGGCTGGGGTTGGCCTTGAAAGAGACCGCTGCAATTGTGCAGCCGTTTGCTGAAGGATGGAATGAATGGCTGGCAGTAAAAATCCCTGAATCCTACCAGGAAGTGGTTGCATTCTTCTCTGGGTCTGCCAAATGGGAAAAGGAGATGGAGCAAGGAGGCATTACCTTCTAACTGGATAATTGAAACTGGGTGTACTGGAAGCTCCTTTCTGAGTTGTGCAGGAGTTAAACCAAAGCTCGTTTCTTCAAGAGAAGAATGGCAGGAAGTAAGCCTGTCCATTGAAGAACCCTTTTTGAACTGTAATGGGAGGGAGCCCTCCCGCAACCGGGGAGGAAGAGGGTGCAGGAGCCCAGGGGAGCCCTCAATCTCTGGTGTGAGCAGCCCGTCAAAGTCACACTTGAAGGAAGGCTGTTCTGCTCAGGTCATCTGAACCAGCTTCGTTGCAAATCCTGTTTCGTTTTGAGAGTAGATGCCACAAGACCCAAATCCTGGGGTTGAATTTAAGTCTGGGAAGCCTCCTGGGCATTCAGCCACATGTGGTGTGGAAATGGCATCTCAGCAGTCCACTAATATTGTCCTGCGACTTCCATCCTCGGTTGGAGATTGTGGCGAGCCCATCTGTTCTTTCATTTGGTGCTGGAAGAAGGAGACAAACACGAAAACTGTAATTAGGGGGTGGGGGGCTTTTTCTCTCACCCTCCCCTCCACCCTAACTCAGCTATTAACTGTAAACAGATGTTTGAGACATCCTTATGATATATACAAATGGTAGAATAACAGCTCTACGGTAATGACTCTCAAGTGGTGGCTGGAGAGATATGAATCTTCCGGTAGAGTCTGAATGTGGCAGAGAGCACCGTCCTCCCGAGCTTGGACGAGAACGCGGCATTCGAGGGCCACGTAAGGACAGGGGAGTTTTATGGCAGCTCCTGACACGCCATCGTTGGCTCGGTGAAAACGGAGTTGAGACTAATCTTCTTGGAACAGTTTAGGGCTGCAGCTCCACGTTCAACCCAAGGTGCTCACCAGGACCACTAGGAAGGCCAGGATAGCCCTAAGGTCTTTCAAGTTGGTAGCCAAGGGTACCTCAGATCTCTGTGAACATCTGCAATCCCCTTTTGAAACCTTCTGAGATGGTGTCCATCACCACCACATCTGGTGCCCAAACGCTCCCCAGTTTCAGTGGAATGGGCCCGTTTCTGGCCCCATAAAACAGGGAGACATTTTTTCTACTGGGAATGTCACTTGCCTAAGAAGTCCTAATGGTGATTATCTTTCCTCCGAGGTGATCTGGCCTGACTCCTGGTTGCATCCCTGACTGATGAACTGTCTCCCAGTTTATCTGGAAGTCCCCAATTAGTAGAATTTTCCAGAATAAGGGCAGCAAAGGCACGGTGGGCTCTTACTTCTATTACAGATGCTCACTTTTGCTGTGACCAACATCCATAAACTTGGAACGCAGCGTATTCCGTGTGTATCTTCAGTTCCAACATGAACACTGATTCTCCTTCCTTTGCTGTTCTGTTGTATCCTCCAGGCAGCCTGTCGCTCTGAAATGCACAAGCCTCAAACTTTGCAAACGTGTAAATGTGATCAATTCTACAAGTCTGATTTTAACTAAAAGTGGTGCGTTTGGAGCAATTATGATTCTTGGTCCCACAGTCAGCCAGATGTTCAGACTGGCCCTGGCATTTTTATCCTCCTATCAGGTCCTTCCCAAGAACCTGGGGTAGGCAGCTGTTGTTACTATTGTTATTACTGGACAATTTTAGAATTGGGGCTGCCGGGGAGGAATAGAAGGCTGTGGTTTGCAGAAAATTGAAGGAAGGCTCTTTATTTATTTGTAAAAATATTTTAGATGCTTTTCCTTTCGGCTCAGCCACCAGATGTCACCTGAGGATGAGGACAGGTCAAAACCACACCTGTTTCCCCATCCTCTTGCCGTGTTGTGGTGGCCTCTTGCATTCAGCTCCTGGGTCAGGCTTCAGGCTCCCATTCAAGCCAGCAGGGACCCCTCCGGCTCAGATTCCAGAGTGCCCTGAAATCTGGGAATATGTAAAGCTAAAAACAAGGTTCGTTGCAACAGAGAAAAATAGCTGAACTGGTGCTGAGCGAGTTACCCCAGAACAGATGCTGAAGCCACAATCATGAGCGTTGAGCAATAACATTCTTTGGCTTTGCAGATGGAAAGGCTGCTGGGAAGGCTAGTTATCCGGAGGAGAGATAATCACAGAAGGCACAAGGATGTGAAATTGGCCACCTGCTTGGCTCAGGGGAATCTTCTAATGCAGAGGTCTCCAACCTTGGCAACTTTAAGACTTGTGGACTTCAACTCCCAGAATTCCTCAGCCAGCTTTGCTGGCTGAGGAATTCTGGGAGTTGAAGTCCACAAGTCTTAAAGTTGCCAAGGTTGGAGATCCCTGTTCTAATGGACCATCTGTAGAGCTGGTGGAAAGCATGACTGACAGAGGCATCTTCCCATTGAGCTAAAAGTGCACTGCCCTCTAGTGGAGATACCAGGAACGAGCTCTTAAATCCACTGGGTGCCTTCTAGGGGTGTCAAACTCCCATCATCCTACATAGCTCAGCCGAAGGGATGATAGATATTGTAACCTCCGTGCGTCTACCAAGGTCTCTAGACTGGCATGAGAGAGTTCTTTCTCCAGGGATCAGGTTGAACCAAGCAAAGCAAAAAAAAAAAAAAAAAGGCCAAATTGCCATTCATAGAGATGATTTTTAAAATCTTGGCACGCACGGCCAGTTTTTTGGTAGCCTGGTCTAGCTCTTGGAGGGGGAGCATTTGGGGTTTAAAGCTAGACAGAGGTAGAAAACTTTTCCCAAATGCCAGCAGAGGCTGGCTGTGGAATTCTGCTTTATGATGAGGAATGAACACTTGAACTTTTCAGGACCCCTAGAAATGCAGAATTCTCTATTTATTTATTTATTTATTTTTTTGCTGGGGTATGTATGGGAGGGTAAGATCCTGGTGGATTTTGGCTGGTTTGGACGGGGTTTGAGTCAGAAGGACTTGGGAGCCACCACATCCCAGTTCTCTGTGTTGTGACACCTCGGCATAATGTGCATATTTCTCCCTTGCAAACTTGGCTAGGCAACCCGCCGGGTGGGCTCCGTTTGTGCAATCAGAACAAAAAGCAATAATTCAGCAAAGGGGACTTGGAAGAGGTCTGTGAGAATCTCTTTGTTTAGACAAAAGGCAGCCAACTCTGGCTGAAAGGAAAGGGAGACAAGCCTGCTCGCTTTTGGGAAAGCGTCGGACGGTTGTGCGGCGGAGAAAGGCAGGCTCACAGGGCCTTCACCTTGGCTGAAGATGCTCGGATGCCGACACGGAGTTAGGGCGTTAGGTGTTAGTCCTTGTTCCTCTGGATAATGGATGCAGCTCCAGGGGGGTTCATAGGAGGTTCAGAAACGTCAGGATGGACATGCAATCCCTCTGCTTTCCTTTTTTTACCTGTGCTGTACCTGTGCTGTGGGTAAAAAGAATGAGGTTTTGATTGCTCTGGTGATGGCCACCATTCTGGGTTTTTTAAACCTCTGTGGGGGTCATCCAAATTGAATAGCTGGGACACAGATTGAGATTGATGTCAAGGGCCATGGCCTTAAGGAAAGTCCGGGGTCAAGGACTAAATTCTGGAGACTCAAAAACTTGAAATAAAATTACTGGCGTTCATCTTTACTTTTGAAACCAACGATCCCACAGTTTCTTCTCCATTTAAGATATTTTAACTACATATAATGTTGGCTTAATTCCCTTTATTCTAGTCATTCTGGCTTTCTTTATGTCCCTTAAGTTTACATTTGCGTGTGATTTGTTAATACAAAATACACTTTCACTTTTAAATGCTGGCACAAGATTACAGGGCTCTTCTATGTTCATTTCCCCCCTCGTGTATTAAAGGCTGCCTTATTGTATGACTTTAAAAATAATCGCATGAAATATTAACGTTACTACCTTAAATATGTTTATTTCATTTCAAAAGCACAATTTGAACAATTGAAAATCATGTTCCTACTGCGGATTTTCTACCACTTGTGTTAAACCAGGTTTTTTTCCCTAGCTAGCACAACTCGATGGCCCAGGCAAGCTTGGTTAACAGAATAAGAGAGTTGGAGGGGATCTTGAAGGTCTTCTAGTCCACCCCCCCCGCCCAAGCAGGAAACCTGATACCATTTTAGACAATGGTTGTCCAATCTTTTCTTAAGAGATGGTTGACCTCAGGAAACTATCAGGGACGGCCAGTGTCTCTCTCTTAGCCCATCCCACCTCACAGGGTTGTTGTTACGGGAAAAATAGAAGGCAAGATATTAGGAAGAGGAAGAAGAAGAAACCAGCACTAGGAAATTCACAGGGATAAAGGATGCATCAGGGAGATTTAGGAAAATGTCTTCATAGAAGAAACCACTTGCCAAGAAAACCACAGGGAAGCACGCATCAAGTTCCCAGATATTCAGTTCAACTTTCAGATTACAATCTTTGAAAGAATTGAATGATCCCAGATATTTGGAGGGAGGAAGAAGTAGTTCATTATTAAAAGATTTTAACTGCTGCTTCAGTAAAACGCTGCGTTAACAAAGAGACGGAACTGAACTTCATTTCAGTTCACGAGAGGACGGTTCGGTCATAAGCCCCTCTGGAGCCCCTGGATGATGACTGGGAAAGGGAGGTGCAAATTGAGGCGGGGGGCTAGGGAGAGGGAAACATGGTCAGGCGGAGAAGCCTTGGCCCTAGACACACCTTCGATCTGGCAGAGCCAGACTTAGATTTCAGGCTGTCTTCTTGTCTGACATCTGAGCGATTAGAACCAGATGAATAGATTTTTGCCTGGAGATATTGCAGTGGCTCTGCCCCAGAGCTTGCTTTCAGAGGTAGTTTAGAGCCTCCATCCTCCTCCTCCTTGCAGAGGCTGCCAGACGGTCTTTAATACTGGGAGGAGCGTCCTGAGGAACAACAGGACAACGATTTGAATCCAGGGTCCCCTCTGAATCAAACCCCAGGACCAGAGGTCTGTGCATTGTGTTTATATGGTTCTTGGTTGTGTGTAGCTTTAAGTTGTTCATTAGGATGTTGATGGCAGTGTATTAAGTCATTAATTGTTATTTATCGGGTCCTAAGTACCTGATAGGCAGGTACTCCACTCCTGTTGACGAGAGGCTCATTTCTCAGGCTTCCATCATTTCTCTGGCTGTTTTTGTTCCTGCTCAGCCAACAATCGTGATAGCTGCAAAATTGAGTGCACGTCTTTGTTCCCTACAATGTGAGGCTACTTGAATTCAAGCTGTGGATGAAACAACCCAAAGGCCTATTTGGAATTTCATTCATTGCAAAGAAAGAGTAGGGACAGCGGTGCCAACGTAGAAACCCAGCAAGCAAAAAATAAAAAATAAAAAAGGCAGGTTCAGGCATAACCAGCATTTTCAGTAACGGTGCAGAGCCCACGCGCAATTCAATCTGCAGTATTTTCTTAGAAGGGGAGGCTGAGCCCTGCATGTAGAAACAAAGCCATTTTCTTTCCTCCTGGAGCAGCTTGCATTTTCTCCCTGCAGAGAGTTTGCGCTAGATAAAGGAGTGTTCACTCTATGTAAGCATCACACACACAAACACACACCCTGAGCCTGGAATGATACAGTGGGAAACCCATTTTAACCCACATTGTGTTTAACGGGTAAGCATGAAGATTTGATAGGTCAACACGTAACCTTCTGAATTTCCTTCCTTCCCACTTGTTATGATTGGCACCCCGTCTCCTCTTCTGTTCTTTTTGAAACATCGCCATTTGTCAGCCTCAACATGCAGCCGAGACTTGACAGGGACAGAATTGGCAGGAGGAACCTGGCTGGGAACCAGGCACCTTTGAAGATTTATTATTTACAAGAGGAAACTGTGCACAGGGCATGAAACGAAATGCTCCGAATCGGTAACTAAGAACCTGCAATTTATGTGACAGGGCGCTAAATTATCAGGAAGGCTTTTCTTTGGTAGGCGAAGGCAGAGCTGGTTTAAGTTTCGGCTTGTTAGGAGCAAAACTGGCTCCCTTTTTGAACTGCCTGATGTAGAAAGAGGTGAGCATCCGCTCCAGGAAGCAATGGAGGCTTTCTGTAACTGGGGTGGTGGTGGTGGTCAGCATCAGATGCAACCGAGGACCTGGTGGGCAGAAGGAATGACCCTGCCTCTGTGGCCACCCAGACTTTTAGAAACAGAGAGTGGCAGGTTTACATCCTGCTCCCCAAAAAAGGACCAACTAAACAGGTCATGGGGAGAGTTGCACAGATTTCTGGAGAATCCATGAAGCAGCCATGAGCGTTTAGCTTTCAGATCATGGTCTGTGTTTTAGTTTGGTCTGTTTCTGGCCACGGCCTGAAAGCCCGCTGATGCCAGCAATGGAAGAAGCCAACACCAGTATATCTCTGGAGAGTTGTGTGCTCGCTCATGAGGTCAAAACGGACAACTAATCTATAGAGGACAGCTTCCAGTGGAGTCCTTGATGCTCTGAGCTTGGTCATTGGCTTGCAGATGTTTCATTGCCCGGTTCAAGGTTGGCTCAGCCTTCCGTCCTTCCGAGGTCAGTCAAATGAGGACCCAGATTGTTGGGGGCAATGTGCCGACTCTGTAAACGGCTTAGAGAGGGCTGTGAAGTGGTATAGAAGTCTAAGGGCAATTGCTAAAGGGCGCCAATGATATGATCTAAGTAAGGTGGGCCTGCGCTGGGTCTTCAGAGGTGGCCTGAGATGGTGCTGGTGTGAAGCAAGTGGTGGACTTATTAGCTGGTCGGGCTGGGCAGAAGCATGCTGGTGGCCTTGGAAGCAGTGGCAGCATTGATTTTCCTGGAAAGTCTTCGCTGGCCCATAGAACAGCCTATGCTGTAGATCTGATGAACAGCTCCAAAACAACGGCACTTCTGCATTTACTCACCATTACCCACCAAGTTGGGAGCCGAGCTTCACAAATAGATTGTTTTTCAGGGGCTTAAGTGAAGTAATAGGTTTTTACGTAAAGAAGGAGAATGTCTCTTCTGTGGCCAGATTACATGTTGAAACTTACTGGAAATGTCCTGGCTTAAAATGGAAAAAAAAAAAAAAAAAAAGAGCTTCTAATTTTCAAGAAAATAATATCTGGATATCTAACCTCAAACCATAGTGGAGAAAAATTCTGACTTGGTTTCTTTGATTGGCTCCTGATTAGATTCAGGTCTTGAACAGATTAGGGTACCTGAATCTCAGAACTGTGCTGGAGGGCGAAAGCAGGCAACATGGGGGCCTTGTAGGCAAGGGAATCAAGAAATGTCAAGATGGCAGCAGTGCCATTAGAGCCTCCTGCCTATTTAGATCTATTACATGTGCAATGGTTGGCGGGCACCATTTATTTTATTGCTACCTCCTCCCTCCCAGAGACACCTCAACCAACCAACCAACCAACCAACCAACCAATTCTTCATTACAGTTATAGACCACCATAACAGATAGCTTTACTTATAGGTACTTCCTGTAGCTGCACCTTGAACCTTTCAGTAGTTCTGGGATGTTGCAAACCGGCTGACCCCCTTGATACCTGGAACTCACCCAGTGAACTGCCTGTCTGAAACCCTTGGGAGATGCTGCCTTCTCTCCCACTGTCTGCCTTCCTATGGGATGTTGTCAATCACCCCTGGAGTTGCATTCCATTCCCAGCCAAAAAATGTCTTTTTGTGTGTTGCACGCTGGAAGAATCGGAAGGAGGGAGGGAGGGAGGGAGGGAGAGAGGGAGGGAGGGGGCCAGGCCACAAGATAAGTTGGGAAAGAAAACTTTGGACTGCTTTCCGGATGATGTAAAAGGCAGATAAGGGAGATTGCCCGTTAGCTTGAACAGAGAAGATGGGATCATTTCCTTTCCGTTATCCGCAGACATGAATTCTCCTCTTGAGTGAAGGAAAAGCAACAGGGGTTTCAGCTGGGGGGGTCTTGGAGAATGTGGCCCTTTGGGTAGCCTGAGCAGGGGAACTTAGCAGCCCCCCCTCCTCTTCATCCCCAGATGTTGCGGAACTGGCTTCAGCAATTGATGGGCTGCAACTTGTTTGCTCCCGGGGCCTTCTGGGGCTCAGTTTTCGTCCGGCTTTCATCCTTCCTGTCCCTTGTCTGCCTCGTTGGGGCTGCTAGAGTTCCGTTTACACGGAAATGGACTTCAACGACTTTTCCAAGGTAACTGCAAGTTTAAAGAGCCAAAAGGGATTCCAATCATTCCTGCAACATTAGGAACTCATTTCTCACCCTAAGAAGGGGACATTTGGAGATGCACTTGAAGGTGGTTTTCTGAAGGAGAATCCCAGAGGAAAACCAATCCTTTTCTGAGGTGGCCTGGCCAGAATCCTTTGCAATGCATCTTAGAAGAGAGCAAAAAAGGAGGAATGCGCACTTCTTTAGGATTACATCCAAGAACAAATCTGCTTTGTGAAAAGGTGAAGGTGATCATCAATGCAATCTCCTCTCTGCTTGCCGTTTTTCTTTGCAAAGCAGAGAAATAAATGGCTTTCCATCAGTTCAGACCAGGTCAGGGTCAGCATTGCTGGCAAGGACAGGAATCAGAATCAGAATAGAGCTGGAAGGGCCCTTAGAGGTCTTCTAGTCCAGCCCCCTGCTCAAGCAGGAGACCCTATGTCATTTCCGGCAAATGGTTGTCCAATCTCTTCTTGAAAACCTCCATTGATGGAGCACCAACAACTTCTGGTGGCAAGGCGTTCCACTGGTTAATTGTCCTCACTGCTAGGAAGTTTCTCCCCAATTCCAGGTTGCTTCTCTCCTTGATTAGTTTCCACCTGTTGCTTCTTGTCCTGCCTTCAGGTGCTGTTTGGAGAATAGCTGGACTCCCTCTTCTTTTTGGCAGCCCCTCAAATATTGGAACACTGCTATCACATCACTCCTAGTCCTTCTTTTCTCTAGACTAACCAAACCCAAATCCTGCAACCGTTCTTCACAGGTTTTAGTCTCCAAGCTTTTAATCATCCCAGTTGCTCTTCTTTGCACTTTTTCCAAAGTCTCACCATCTTTTCTGCACCTGCTACCCAAGACCCCCTATGACTGCAGATGGTCACAGGTAGATTCCCACTCAGACATTCTCATGGCCAGTGAAGCAAACATAGCAACATACTAGGTTGTGTGACTCATGCTGGTTCTCTACGAGGTGACTTTCCAAAACATTCATACACAAAGCTCCATCTTACTGTCTCCAAAAGTGGAACGTTTTTGTGCAGCCCTTTCTAATAGAGGCATTTTTAGCACGTTACTTTACCTAATAGGTGTTGTTGTCTATGTTTTCCACAAATAGCTCCTGTACTATATGCTCATGCTCGGTACTATATTCGCATGCCTACCCTTTTAAAATTATTATGAAAATTATGGACCCTGCTAGTTATGGAAAAGGGAACTAGATCTGGTGGAGTAAGCTGGCATTAAAATTCAGATCAAATATATTTATCCTTTTTCCATTTCTAAGTAAAACCTATCTGGGATTTCTCTCTAGACCACCAAGACAGTTTGACCCTCAATCTGTAACATCTTCAGTTGCGTCTCTCCCTTTGGATTCCCATTTAAATTCCTATTAAACAGCAGACAACATTGTGTTTGTGAGATCTTGTCCAAAGAAAATGTTCATTTTGTTGGCAGATCACTTGGTGTTTTCTTTCAACCAAGCAACTCAACTATAATTTAAGACCTGGGAGCAAAGCAGTTTTGGTAAGGCTGATGCTCGGCTAGGAATGTAAATTGTGAAGCAGGGGGGAGGCTAAACCAAGGAAAAAGCAGGTAGCAGGTGTCTTTACCTTGTCCATAATCCAAGAAAAGCATTTGGTATTCCAGGTCTGATCAAACCAACCTCAGTATTTGCTGGTTCGGGTCCTGCTTGGCCTCTGAATGCAGCAGATAAATAGTTCCAGAAACCTAGTTGAGAAACCTCCAGCGATGCCACCAAAGACAGATATTTCTCTGGCTTGGCCACCGGTGAGGCCAGCCAGCCAAATTTCCCACATGGTCTTGCATTGCACTTTGGCAGTGGAGTTGGCTCGGGGCTCCGTCAATAGATGGCTGCCACTTCGTGTGAACAAAGACTGAGATCCCTTTCAAAGGATCGGAGGAGGGAAAAAAACACATTGGGTTTAGTTGGGGTGTGTTTGGATGGATTTAGTGATGCGGGGGCCAAGGGGGCATCTGAACAGGCAGACCCTTTCCTTGGAGAACCTAAGCCAGCGTTCATCCTGCTTGGCTTTCCCAAAGAAAACACAAGGAGGACGTTTCTCTTGGGGGAGGGGGGGTCCAAAGAGGGGAGGGTGGAAAGTCAGAGAGGGCAGTGGAAGGATGGCAGAAGAGGCCAAAAAAACCCATAAAGCCAACAGTCCCCTCTTTTGCAACCTCTAACAAGAAAACCCACCCCCAAACCCCTCAAATGGCCAGAGTTTGGTCTTGGACTGCAAATAGATTTTGATTGAGTGATTGATTGATTTCTTAAACACTGCTTGTCTGAGATGGAGGGAAGAATGAGAAAGTGGGACCTAAGAAATTGCAAGAGGGACCATGAGCCACAGTGGCGCAGTGGTGAGAGTGCAGTACTGCAGGCTCCTTCTGCTGACTGCCGGCTGCCTGCAATTTGGCAGATTGGATCCCACCAGGCTCAAGGTTGACTCAGCCTTCCGTCCTTCCAAGGTGGGTAAAATGAGGACCCGGATTGTTGGGGGAAAGAGGCTGACTCTGTCAACTGCTTAGAGGGGGCTGGGAAGCACTGGAAGCGGTATATAAGTATATAAGCTACTGCTATTGGAAGCGGTATATAAGTATATAAGCTACTGCTATTGGAAGCGGTATATAAGTATATAAGCTACTGCTATTGGAAGCGGTATATAAGTATATAAGCTACTGCTATTGGAAGCGGTATATAAGTATATAAGCTACTGCTATTGAGCGGTATATAAGTATATAAGCTACTGCTATTGGATATATAAGTATATAGCTACTGCTATTGGAAGCGTATATAAGTATATAAGCTACTGCTATTGGAAGCGGTATATAAGTATATAAGCTACTGCTATTGGAAGCGGTATATAAGTATATAAGCTACTGCTATTGGAAGCGGTATATAAGTATATAAGCTACTGCTATTGGAAGCGGTATATAAGTATATAAGCTACTGCTATTGGAAGCGGTATATAAGTATATAAGCTACTGCTATTGCTGTCAGAGAAACAGCACAGCACCAGCTGCCTTTGCAGAATGAAGCTTCCCTTTGGTTGAACTGTCTACCTGCATTGTGGGGGAGGGGTCCATTGAGAGGGTCCCAAAAGGCAAAAGAGCAGTCCTAACTGCATGGTGGACGTCCAGCACAGCCTGGCAAATTTGTCCTCTTCTATGGGGCAGGGAGCTGAAAAAGAGAGCCTGCACCCCCCATGAGCTGCCCCAGAGCCTCCTTCCTTGCTTGCTTTCCCCTGTCTCTGCTGTGGGGACCGGATGAAGCTGGTTTGCCACTCTGCCCTGTTGAAAAGCCAATCAAGGGTCTCTGACTCTGGTTGGCAGCCTCCGTGGCACATTCGTTGAGGTCCTGGGTTTTGTTTGTCTGCTAAACAACTTTGTTTGGGCCTGGGACACTGAGAAACTTCAGCACAGTATTAAAATTTTCTCGATTTCTATTCTTCTTCCTTCATTTCCTGATCTAGCTGTGGTTTAGTTTCCATTTCTTTGGGTTCCAGATGCGCTCAAAAATGATGTGTCAGCTGAATGAAGATGAAAATAAGGACACTGTGTGGTTGCAAGTGTGGGAATCACTTTTCTTTGAGTGATGTTCTTGGGATTATCCACACAGCTTCAATGTTGTCAGGCCTTCCCTTAATGGGCAGAATCCTTAGTTTTCTTTCTTTCTTTTTTTCTTCCTTCCTTCCTTCCTCCTGCCCTCCCTCCCTCCCTTCTTTTGTCTTCCTTCCTTCCTTCCTTCCTTCCTTCCTTCCTTCCTTCCTTCCTTCCTTCCTTCTTTCTTTCTTAGCAGGAGGTTGGACTAAAAGACCTCCAAGGTCCCTTCTAACTGTTGTTCTGTTATCCTTTCTTTGCTTTGTTCTCTCTGTCTCCCTCCCTCCCTCCCTCTCCCTCCCTCCCTCTCCCTCCCTCCCTCTCTCAAGACCTGGGAAACGTGGCTAGAATTCGTTGTAGGAATCTTAGAGAAACCCCTGATGACTCTGTGACTTCTCTCCCTACTTTCCACCAATCCTAAACAGATGCTCTTTGACACACGTGCCTGGGCCCAACCGCTGGCCTGGCTTTTCCTGTAAGGTGCCTTAATTAATAGCACACTTCTCCATTAACACACACATCACTTGATGATATGACATTTATGGCATTGGGGAAAGTGATCCACTTCCCCAATGCCATAAATACTTCCAACCTCCATGTGGCTTTTCACTGCTCTTCACTCCGAGAATGTATACGCAGAGGGGGCTCATCAAAGGGTTCCTGGGTTCAACTGAACAGGGTTCAATCCCCTGTTGCCAAGCCTCCCCTTTGAGCCCTCAGATGAGGAGGGGCTGGCAAAGAGGCTCCGGTCCCGAAACCACGAAATGCGCCTTGCTTTATAACAGCTGGCTGGGGGGTTCTGGGAGTTGGAAGTCCTCCCATCTTCAGGCTGCCAAGGTTGAGAAATGCTGGTTTAAAAGATGGAATTGGAGAAAGGAAAATCCGCTGTGGCAAAGGTGGGCATCGTTTTGGGGTCTCAATCTGGAGGAGAAATGGGAACCGAAGACGTAAACTGAGGGTAACTTTACTACGAGGGTTGGGCATGGCGGCTGAGTCTTGAACCCAGATGGGAAGGAGACCAGCTGAAACCCTCCATCCAGCGGGCAGGAGATGGGAGGACTATGCTGAACATTTGGAGAGATGGGATGGCTCATAAATTGGGCTTCTGGGCTTCCTGCTGAAATTTGGGGGATATAAATTTAAAGTATTTTGGCTCCGGGTCGATTCTGTTCCATCCAAGCCATTAGGATGGATCTCCTGCTTGGAGCTTTGGAATTATTTATTTACTTATTTACTTATTTACTTATTTACTTATTTACTTATTTACTTATTTACTTATTTACTTATTTACTTATTTACTTATTTACTTATTTATCTATCACGAACGCTTTTGGGCATCTTGGGTTGCCAGATTCTCCATGGCTTTGAGGCCGCAACGTATGGAATTGCCTTGTTCTCTAGTCGGAAGTAAAGAGGCAAAGAGGCCACAGGCTCTGCAATGTTTTACTGCTCCTGTCCTGCCTTGGATGGAGAAGGGTCCCTGCTGGCCTGAGCTGCCTCAACTGCTTGACTTCAGGAAGCCTCCTTAGATTCATCCAGTCTGTGAGTGAGGTGCCCCCGACTCCCATAACCACTGGAAATGTCCAACCCCATTTCTCCCACCCTTAGGGGAAAAATATTGGTAGTAAAATATAGGGACGGGTGCAGCAATTCCACCTCTCCTGGATGTCTGACTTATCTCAAGGAGGGACGTTCCCATCAAGTTCTAATTCCCTGTAATAAAAACGACATGCCTTTTGGAGCAAATGAAGATTACGTGCTGTGGATTACTTCCAAACTGTGTGTCTGTGAAATGAATTCCAAAGTGGATGCGTAGGGCTGGTCCTGGATGTCCCAAGCAGTCCCAGAAACCTACCCTCGGTTTCATCTCCAAACAGAGAGTATCGGTGGGACAAGAGGGAGCAACATACAAGGAGAGCCAGTTGGATGTCTAGGGAAGTCCTTGGTCAGGTTCTAGCTCATCCTTGGCCATGGGACCTCCCTGGCTGACCTTGGACTATTCTCTCAGCCCAACCAACCTCACAAGGTTGTTTTGGGGGAAACTAGATGAAGGAAGTACTATGTGTGTGTTTTCTTGACCTTCCGAATGAACAATCAGATAAATGAACACATACATTCTTCCCTAAAATTGTGAGATGCCATAGCTCCCTCCTAATCTAATGCAGGAGTCATTTGAAAATTTCCCATGACTAATATTAGGCCTGAGAAAAAGCTGAAGAATTGCTCTTTAACGAAACTCCAAGGATCTGACCTTAAGTTCTTCTGCTAATGAGATACAGTATTTGATTGTATAAGAACTGGAATGATAACCCACTGTTTAATTTCCTAATCTACAACACACACCCGCCTTGGAATCCTATGATTCATTCATGTGTGGGTGTTTGGTAGATGGGCCAGCAAATTTCTCTTTTTATATCCTCCTCCAAAGAACTGCTATAGTTAATGAATACTCATTTCATTAATATAATTGATCTGTTAGACATGAGGCTGAAGCCTTATGTTTGAATTACTCCAGGAAATTTTAACTTGTGTTGAAGAGACTTGTCATATGCTTGGCCCTTTCTGCCTCACTTGGCCATATTCAATTTGGCACCCTTGTTCCAGTCTTCTGTGTCTCTTGGAAGGAATGCCATGCCATTACCTTCTCAAAGGGTGTCATTGGAGGACAGCCTAGAGTGCTAGAGAAGAACCAGTTGCAAGTTCTGTCTTGAATATCTGCACTCAGTTGCTGTTTCAATTAGTGAGGGACTTATTTGACCCACTCTGTTAGGATGCAAAGAATCAATGCTTGATAGGTAACTACCCAGCCCTTATGAAGATAACTTTTGTTGGGTTTGAACTCACTATCTATTCCTTGATCTCTCCATTCTTGCAGTTGGACTTAATTTTGGATTTTGTTTAAACTGTAGTACAATTTTTGCCAAAACAGGACATATATATAACAGAACAGGATGGAATTTCCCAATCAGTTACTTCCAGATCTTTGATTCGGAGAAGTGTAAGACTTGGATTCCTTCCAACATTAATGGTCGCTTGGTTAAATGGCCTGGTCATAAGAAGACCAAGAGGTAACTTGATAGAGATGGTTCTTCATGGAGCAGCAGATTTTATAATGCGGCAAAATGTAGCTTAACCTTTGGAGTGACCTCGATTTTTTGATCTGTAATGTGTTGATTTTTGAGGTCAACCTTGAAGTCTTGTGACTCTGCCTTCCCACGCATAGTTTCAAGCGTGATGGCAAATTAATCTATGTAAAGGTTGAGATCTCCTTGGAATTAATTAGCGGGCAAAGATCAAGTATGATAGTTTTGCTAAGATCACCACCCATGACCTACATAAGCTTCAATTCTGGGAGATCTGTTAAGAAGCTGCAGATCACATGTGGATGAAGGTCAATTGCAAGTCATTTCTGATGCAGAAGCTCAGAAACGACTTGCAATTGACACAGAGAAGAAAGGCCTGCTCTGGTGCAGCGTCCGGCTTCTGCACTGACCAGCCAAGGCCATCCCATCACCAGGACTGCCCGCAAGCCATGGGTGGTTCCCAAGTTCTAGAAATGTAATATCCATAAAATGAGACCTGGAGCATTCTTTATATAGGGCAACTCTCTTGGTACATATGTGTCTGTGGTTTTATTTCGTGGCTCCTGGCCTTTTTGAAGCAAAAATAATATTTTGTTTATACTTTAAAAGGAGGGAGTTTCCTTTCCTTTCTCAACATTTTTTTTTTTGGTTGGAGTCAGCAATCCCAGCTGTGCATCCACAGATGAAGACACTGCGAGTAATTAAACCTGCTTTCCAATCTGATAAGAGCAGAGATGATTGGGGGTCTTCCATTTGCAGGCACTGTAAGGGAGAGAGGAAGCTTGGGAAGAATAAACAACAGGAACTGCACAGAAAAATCTCTTAATGCAGCTCTTCTCCTCTCCAGAAGATCCAAGCGATAGTGAGGCCCAGCCAGATGTTCATGCTGGATGGCATTGAGCATTCCTGTGAAAGGGGGGCGGGGGGAGATGGTTGGAGGCGGAAGAGATGGAGGGGAAACTGGGCAGTTGGAAACAGCACCAGCCGCTGCCCCATATTTGTCTGTCAAGAGGTGATTTTGGTCTTCGTACCTCGCTTCCCAAATGTAGGAAAGAGAGCTCATCTGTGAAAAAGAGAAGATGTGAAGATTTGAAGGTGTGTACCATGGACATAAGGGGTCACTTTATGTGAAAATTTGGAGACTAATTGGTACAATTTCAGGAGAAATAAGGTGATGGGTGGACATGTCCCATTCAGGTGCATCTTCAAGAGAACTTGGATCTTCATCGTTTAGAGGGTTGAGTCCTCTGTGTGGCACTCAAGCAATAGCGTCTATTGTGTGGGAAACACTTGTTTTTTTCAAGTAAAATTCCATGTGGATCCTCGGTTAATATTTCAAGTGCTGTGCTGGGTCAGCTCCAAATTCTCACCCATCTCTTGAATTCCTAAAAAACAAAATTCAAAGAAGAAGTTGATCTGCTCCTTAGTATCTAACCATCAGAATTTGGGCTTCTGGTTTTCAATTTTCATTCAGCCTTTG
The DNA here is from genome assembly GCF_049901735.1 of Notechis scutatus. Lineage (NCBI taxonomy): Eukaryota > Metazoa > Chordata > Lepidosauria > Squamata > Elapidae > Notechis > Notechis scutatus. Next base: position 1,461,984 of record NC_142017.1, on the reverse strand, counting down.
TTGCTTAGAGAGGCCTCTTAGTTTAGGATAAATTCTTGTTTGAATGGTTTTGAGAGCAGAAATAGAATTGGGTTGTTGTTGTTGTTTTTTGAAGAGAATCCGCAGTCGCACCGTCTCTTTGAAGTCTCAGCAAAGGGCTCTCACTTCAGACCGTAGTGATGAAGAGTCCTCTGGCATTTCTTTGGCCCGATATTTGTGTGTGATGAATCCACACCGCTGTCCTATGGTGTACAAAGCCTTCTAACAAATCCAGTACTGTAGGGCAACTGGACTCACGTGAAGGACGGCTCCCTTACCACAAAAGGAGAAGAACTCTGCTCCAAGATACTCAACTGTTAGAAGATCCGTTGTCTCCTACTTGCCCAGAAACTGGCTGGATTAGCAATGGAAACCTCTATATAAAATGTGGGGTTGGCACAGCCCAATCCAACACTCTGAAGGTTGGGTGAAGGAGGGCAGGGCAGCCTCCCTGGCACTCCAGCTCTGTGGATCTGGGTGCCACTATCATCCCTTAGCTCCTTTCTGCCCACCAACTGTTGCTGGAAATCACATGCTTCGCTTTTATCTTTTGTGCACATTTTGTTCTTCTTTCAGCCTTTGCTCAGCACCAGAGGATCCAGCTGAGGATGAGGGAAGGGAAGTTCTCTGGGCCGGAGATGGTGTGCAGAGTCGGTGTAGGTGGGGTCAGGGGAACATGAGCAAGACTGAAAAGAAACCATCCCTTGTTAAGAAAGCAGCAGTGGGCTTGCTGGCGGCCAGCCAGCCATGTATGCACAAGATGACCCCTGGACCTCCCCTCCCTTCTCTCCCCGCATCTGTATTCTCACCCATCCTCTGAAATCATGGGAGAAGGAAGCTCAGCCAGAGTCAGAGGCCTCCTTCTGTTGGCCAACGCAATCTCAAGCCGGGCCCAGAGGGAGAGGAACAGGAGTGAGAAATGGAAGACCACTTGGCAGCTTCACCGGGATGCTGTCACCACCAACACCCACTCCCTCATCTTAGTTGCTTTGTGAACTTTTGCCTGCAGCCTTTTTGGTGGTCACGTTCTCCCTTGGTCCCTCATTTCTGCCAAGCATCAACATGGTTTTGTTTCCTAGCGCAGGGGTCTCCAACCTCGGCAACTTGTGGACTTCCAACTCCCAGAATTCCTCAGCCAGCAAAGCTGAGAGTTGAAGTCCACAAGTCTTAAAAGTTGCCAAGGTGGGAGACCCCTGTCCTAGCATCCTGCAAATGGCCCTTTGGCTATTCTCGAAGCTCTGCGAATTGATTGCACGCAGCCTTCTCTAAGGACGACCTCCAGAAATATGATAGTGTACTTTTATTCCTTTAGACCTCGGCCAGGATTGTTTCATCGACATCTGTGGGAATGTTCCTTTCTTGGAGTTTGTGGTATTGCTTAAGTGCAGTAAGTATCTTGCTTATTTGTTTTGAAGGCTCAGAGGTTGGTTTTTTTACTGAGACAGAATAAAATAATTTGGGAAAAGTGATTCAGAGAGGTCTGTTTTGAGCTCTCACAGTAATAAGTATTTTGAGACTCTCTTTTTTTTGGGGGGGGGCGCTGATCTTGTCCATTCGGCATTTTATTGGGGGAAAAAATCAACCTAATTGAAGAGAGGTTTGAGCAGAAATTTGCCCTTGGATGAATCAGTTGTGAATCAAAGAACATGCGGACACCCCCAAATCCACCCTCGTGACTGCTTCAGAAGCTGAGGGGCAGGAATGACTAAGCGCCACGGCGAACTGAGTTGAGCAAGGCGGTCATCTGAACCTGACACAACACAACATTCAGCTACGTTCTCACATGAGTCATCCGAGTCATTGTTCGTTTATTGCCTCGCTCCTATTGCATAAAAGAGACTCTGCTGGTTTTTATACCGTAGTTGGGACAATAACATCTGCGGGATATGACTTCAAGGTATTGAAGCAGCTGGTGGGGATGTGGACAAAGGACAGGAAGCTTTCCCTGCTGCTTTCCAGATGTTTTGGAAGGCAGCAGCTTCCACCTTCTCAAGATGGTTATGGGATTTACACTCCACCACATCTGTGGGCAGCGGATTAGAAGGTTAAGCCATATCATCAACATATGTGATGACACCCAATCATTGGTAATTTGTGTGGGCAAAGCGAAAACGTCCTGGAATGTTAAGTTGCTTTAGGGCTCCGGCGGTGGCAGATAAGGCCAGATCCTGTGTCAGGAGCCAATGAGTTTTTGCTACAATCAACCCATGGAACAGAAATTGCCCTCAGAAGTTGTGGGAGCACATTAATTGAGACTTTCAAGAAGAGATTGGACTGCCTTTTGTCAGAAATGGTGTAGGGTCTCCCGCTTGGGTGGGGGGGTTGGACTAGATGACCTACAAGGTCCTTTCCAACTCTGATGATCTCTTATCTGTTAATGTAGAAGATGAATTGTTTGGAGGAGTTGAACATCATTTGGGTTCAAAGGCTGCCAAGATGACAAACAAATCACAAACATGTCTACATTGAAGTGGTCTCAAGCCTCCAAACAAGGAGGTCACACCATGGACCTTGGAGCCTCTGAAGTATTCTCGGGGATTTATTAAAACATTTTGAAGCTATTCCTTATCTCAGTGAGTTTCCAAGGTAGGCTATTTAAAGAAAGCAGAATCCGTCAGCCTCGGGAATAAAAACCAAGAAGCCCAAGTAATAACCTGGAGTGAAGCACCAGGTGTGATTTTAAACTATGAAACAACTGAAGATTTATCAAGACGAGTATGGAAGACCAATCTAGACACCTCCTAATTTTTTGACCTGATGGAAGAGTCTTTGCCATTCTGCACTTCTGAGTTTTTAGATGTCTTGGACCGTCTTTGGGTCCCAAGGCCCCGTTCTCTAGCAGAAGTTGCCCTCTGATGATACGACAACCTTGTTGGTCCTTGCTGGTCCCTCACGAGAACTTGACACTTAATTCCGGGGATTTTCTTAGCAGGAACGTAGATGGAGAAATTTGCCGGGAGACAGATTTAGCAAAAGGCCACCCAAAAGGAGAGAGAGTGGGCTGCTAATGAATTTCTTCACACTTTGCTCAAGAAAATGTCAACCCTGTTGTTCTTCCGCGCTGAGCCAAACACCCTGATGTTCTTAATCAAGTGCTATTTTATGACACAAAACACATAAAAAGCTCTTCTCCATTCTCTTTGGGCATCTTTCCTGAGAAGAACTGTGTTTACAGCTATCACTGCTATAAGCTGCTGTGAGTGTTTTAGATAAAACATCCCCCCCCCCTTTTGTTTTTGTTTCATTTCTTTATTTTGGCCACGTTGGTGAGAAGTGATGTCATCTTGTAACATCCTGGCAGGACTGTATGGGGTCCCCTCATCGGTGAGATCAGAAATGGATTTCCATCTGGCTGCAACGTATTCTGAAGGCCAGGCTGTTGAGGTCTCTGGGGTATCTGCTTTTGGGAGGGGAGAGTTGAGAAGAATGTCCTATTTCTTTATGTCCCGGTCCAGCTCACCCCGCAAAATGGCTGACCATACATGTGAACAGTGGAGAACATTGGACTGCATAGCGATGTTCCAAAGAATGCAGAAGACACATTCAACCATCGTGTGCCTTGTGGGTGCCTTTACCAGCTGTGGTCCTAGAATTCCTCCTTCACATTTAGGGGGGCTGTGGACAACTCAAAGGCTGTCTGTCTGTGGCCCACGGGGTGGACGGAGAAGGGGATCTAGAAATGGAAGCTAGAAATGAAGGAGGTCTAGAAATGGAAAGGGAATAGTGGAGCGTCATTTTCTCCAAAGGAGGAGGAAAGTCCTTTACAATACAATAAAGATGATACATCTGCCAGTTAAATACAGTTGATCCCTTCTGAGTGATCCTGGAGGATCAGCTTCCAACTTCTCAGAATGCAACAAGGGGAGTGAATGAAGACCATGTTGCTGGAGACACTGGCTGAATTTGATCCCGGCTTCCCTCAAAGGCAGAGAATTGTTGTGGGAAGGGCTGGGAAACACATTTATTCATTCCCACAAAAGACTGAAAATTCAGAAGGAGGGGAGGAAAGGGGGGGTAGAAATAACAAACTCTCCACAACTAATCTCCGACCTTCCCTTTGATCAGCTTCCAAAGCAAACGGCCGGAATGCCAGCGCTGGTTGCCCTTCGCTGCAACCAGAGGCAACCCAGCCTCACACAAAGTGTGTGGGAACTTTCTGATGACAGGAGTGGCTTTGGCTCTTCGCAAAGTGAAAGAGAACAGATCTCGAATGGGTTGAGTCAGACGAAGGCCCAAGACGTAGGCAGGGCTCGTAGCTGACTTTGCTGCGAAAGAGACAAAGAAAAGAAAGCCACTGGAGGCTTTTTGTGCATGTTTCAGGTCCCCTGGGATAGAAATTGGTCAGGGGAGTAAATTCATATAATTTGGTCTTTGCTCTGGCTTCCAGAAATACAAGCTATTTTTTTTTTTTGGAATGGTTTTTTTATTGGGACTTTAAAAAAAAAAGAAGTCAAAAAGTAATCCAAACTAATATAAAGTAAGGAAGAAAAAATGAAAAAGAAACCAAAGACAATAAATTCAAGAAAAGCAAATATTGGAAGACATCTTTGTATTTTTTTTCCTTTCATTCCTTTTTTTTCTTAAGCAACATGTTAAGTTGTTATGAATATAATGTTTTCAGTTTTAGTGAGGATAGTTTGCCTGCTACAGAATGGAAACTTGGTATTTGGGACAATTTGGGACATGGTTTTCCCTCCTTCCTTCCTTCCTTCCTTCCTTCCTTCCTTCCTTCCTTCCTTCCTCCCCGTGCAACATCTTGATTTGGCACACCAAATTATTTGGTTTAGATCTTAATTGTCAACATTAGTCATCTTCCGTAAGAGCTTTCAGCACTTCCAGCTCAGGGGAGAAAGAAAAATGTGGGAGGCCGACATTTCTGCAGTGAAAATCTGAAAACATTTCACCAACTCTTTCTTCAAAGGGTAACTTGAGCCTGCTGACATTTCCAGGTTGGCCAAGGACAGAGGCCCACTTCCCAGTGTGGGAACTCACGAAGTAACATCTTGATCATGGAGAAACATCTTAATTGTGACCCAAAAGGCAACTGGACTTCCTTGGATTTTTCTTGGAAAATGTTTCACTTCAAGAAGAATCTTCCTGGATGAGAAGTGAAACATTTTGAAGGGAAAAAAAACCCACGAAAGCACAGTTGCCTTTTGGAAAGGCAACTTTGGGACAAGCAGGACCTGGATGATTGAGAATCTCCATAGACATCTTGATTGTGACTTTCTAGCTTTGTGTCGCAGACAGTTGGTCACTTCCTTCTTGCTGGCTGCTTGTTGGTAGCTCGAGCATGTTTTAATTTAGCCCCAGTCCCAGGCTGGCCTCTCCTTCAATCTCTTGCAATATCGTCACTAAGAAAAAATGGGCAACCAGCCGAACTCAGACAGAGCTTTGGATGAGGGTTGGCTCTCAAGAGGCCACATGGTTGGATCTCCTGAAATCATAATCAGCTTTTAACATCCAAACCATACTCTAAAACAGTGTTTTTTCAATCTTGGCAACCATGAGTTGAGTAGATGTCAATTCCCAGAATTCTCCTGAATTTAGAGAGTTGAAGTCCACACATCTCAGAGCTGTTACGGTTGAGAAACTCGGCTCTAAAACAAATATGTTGAAGTGATCGTCTTACTGTGATATGACACGTTAAAGAAGTCGGTGAGTGTTTGCACCCTGGAAATCCCTTCCCTCTTATTTCCTCTCTCTCTCTCTTTACCCCCATCTGTAATCTTGCTCCTTTTAAGCAAACTTCAGATAGAGATCAAGCTGTATTAGGGAGCTTTGGATAACACACTCTTGTTAGAAGTAAATCATCCACCTGTCATATTCTGTTTTTTCCAAAACACAAAATGCGTGGGCTTTTCCGTACTGAAAACAGAGTCATGTTCATTGCACTTCCTGTTTTCTCTTTGAAGAAGCAAGGCTCAGGTTGCTTGGGTATTTTTTGTAATACAAGCAATTAATGAATCCTCCTCTCTTCCTGATGAGTGGAAATGTTAATGTCTGTTCATCTTATCTGGTCATTAACCAGCAAGTTCAGCCATATGGAAGGGAACTTTTGAGAAGGCATTCCACCATCACTTGATTGATCACTTTTAGTGGTGCCTTATTTTTTGCTTTCTTCTCATGTGGCTTCTAGTTGTGGGGAAAAAAAGAAGTACCCTGAAAACCTTCTTAGATGATAAGGAGCAAGGCCTGCAGAGATGAAGAATTTTAGTCATACTAGTGGAAGAAATGAAAATAATGGTGGCCTTTGCAGAAGAAGTCCAGATTCTAAGCTTGGAAGGCCCTGAGAATGCAGAATGACAGAATTGGAAGGGACTTTTGGGGTCTTCTAGTCCAATCCCTGATCAAGCAGGAGACCCTACATCAGGAACGTCCAACCTTGGTGACTTTAAGACTTCTGGATTTCAACTCTCAGAATTCCCCAATCAACCTCGCTGGCTTTAATCTGGAAATTGGTCTTGAACTGAACACGTTGTGGTTATAAGTCAACATCTACCTGTATTCATTGGTCAGAGTTGTGTGGTCTTTCTTGGATGAGACTCTCCTTCAAGTCTTGGGTTAAAATCACTTTTCATCGTTCAAACCAGCCGAGATGCAGCCAGAGGGGGCTTCCAGTTCAGCAGTGGTGGGGCGGCTGAGTGAACAACTCTGAACTTCCTTCTTGCCCCTGAACCAATTTCCAGATCAAAGTCTGCTCTTTTGAGGCAAGCTTGTTTAGGAGACAAGTGGAATGGTTGTACGACCTCTCCTCCTCTGGCTATATTTAATCCAAGCAAACAGCTGCTGACACATTTCCTGTCAGGCATGCAAAGTGAGATGTCTTACTGTGTTGCCCCTCACGGAGCCAAGTTGCTGCTTGCCCCTTGGAGCTGTCCAGGGTCTGGCCAGTCCTTCAAGCAAACTTCATTCTCTCCTTATTGGCGTCTGGTTTCCCAGCTGCCTGCCGGTCATCAGTTGCCAATTTTGTGGAGGAAGCTTTCTGGAATTCATGGACATTCTCTTGGTGAAGTTTTAGCCTTGATTGTGCCATAGGACAAGTGGGATCTAACTTGGAACTATCTGGGTTCAGAAGACTATCTTGGGGTCCCAGACTCAAGAAGCTTCAGTTGCAAAACATCAAATATTAGGTGGGGGTTGTGGAAGTTTTTAGAGAAGAGCACTCTATGAAAAAGAGAGAAATTGGGTGGCCAATTTGGGGTGACGGTGGAGCTACATGCTGGACCTGACTGGAAATTCGAATGGTGGACATCTTGAGGGCCCCAGTTGGAGGAAACTGAGCTGAACTAAAAATAGCAGGAAGAAGAAGAGTATGTTTCAGGGTTGAGTTTCTGAAAGAGAGATCCCTGCCCCACAGATCTTCAGAGATGATTTTGAAAACTGAGGTAGATTCATGTGGAACAAAGTGATAGTTTTAGCTTACTGCTTTCATTGGGTTTTTAATTGTTAGCTGACTAGAGCAGGGATCTTTAAACTTGACAGCTTTAAGACTTGTGGACCAACTCCCAGAATCCCTCCTCCAGTCATCTTAGCTCAGGAATTCTGGGAATTGAAGTCCACAAGTCTTAAAGCTGTCAAGTTTGAAGACCCTTGGTCTAGAGTCATGCAACTGAAATAAACAACCCTGTAAATTTATTAGATAAATAAATACGGTGGTCTTGAATTATGGTTGTGTAATTTAAAAATCACACAACAGTGGTTTCAGTTAGAGATGGGCAGGCAACGGGTGAAGTCATTGAAGGCTGGAAAGCAGCTTTGTCTGGCCCTCGTGAGGGATGGTCCCCTTCTGTTCCAACTGCGGTTCTGGATTCTCTTCAAGGGTTAGGGTCCAAGGCTTAGAACTACACTAATCTCTTGTTCGTGCATGGAAAATGAAATCAAATGTCCAATTTTCTCCAAAAGACACCTCAGGGCATCCTTTGTTTTCAGAAAACAGAGGGGAATAACAGCAAGCCACACTTCTCCAATAGATGTCAAGAGAGCAGCAGATCTGAAGGTGAGAAGCTGACAAGCTGACATCATGTGCCATGTTTTTGGAGTTGTGTGTACCAATCTTTGGCGCTCCTTCTCCGTTGGGAAGAGGATGTTGAGAGCCATGGGTCTATGTGGATAAGTGTACAGCCAATCACTTGATCTACCATGTTTATGGAGCAAACCTTTCTGTAACATTGGTGACTAATGGGATCAGGATTTTTGGCACCTTCTCCCGTGTAACGTTAGACCCCTTTTGGAGCTCTTTTTCATTAATCCATCCAACAAGGCAGCCAGGATTGTAAACTAAACAGAACGTTAGGAACCTGGGATGGATCCCAAGCTGCGGTGTGGCTCCTTTGCTTGGAAGATGTGGCAGTACGCATAGGAGGAAGAAGAAAAGTTGAACTTCTTCCTTGGAGTAAGATGAGCAAAGCACTCCATTGTTTTTTTTATTTCTTTTTGCCTTTGCAGACGCTCACTGGGACTCCAGAGATGACCCTTTCTCCCTGCCCATCACTGCCAGAGATGCAGTAGAGCAGTGGCAGGCAGGTCCTTTGGTTGCCATCTTCTCTGCCAAGGAAAGATGCCCTGTTTAAATAGCGATGGTAGAGCTCCTTCTGACTATATTCATTGACATTCACATTTGTTTACCTATTTGCAATTCTCTTTCTTCTCCTCTGCATTTCTTGTTCTTTTTTGTTTAGCGTTGTTCAAATATAAGATACAGGACTCAAGCAAATAATTAGGAAAAACAAGCTTGACCTTCGCTAGATGTTTTTGGATGATAACTTCCTCACTGGCAGGAAGGAACCATCCAGTATTGTCATTCAATGTTTCAGGAAAGCATCGGGGAGGGGAGGTGGCTTCCAATCCTTTTTCCTTGAGACCCAAGAACTTTCAAGAAACACTGGTAAGAAAAGGGAGATGAAATCTCCCTTTTTTGGCATTTGTGGTTCTACCAGAAATCCTGGAGATTTCATTTAAACATCAGTCTATATTTACCCGTGAAATGGAAGGTTGTTCTGTTTGTTTTCTTATAGACTACTCCATGTTGTGCAATCATATTAGTAGTGTCACTTCTGGCTCTGAAAATGTCCTGGCCTGGAAACAGGGAACTTGCATATGTGTTGGAACAAGAGCTTCCTTATCACTCAAGCTTACTATAGCTGGTCTCATTTCCATGGTATTTACGACGTCTGCTTTGATTTTTCTGGACTTGGTTCTGGTGCTCAGAAGGTTCCCAACTTTCTTTTTCTTCTTTGTTCCACTTGCTCTCCTACCCCTGTCTTGCTGTGTGTTTCTAAACTATAAACATGATTGATCACCTTCTCCAGCAAACTGCTGGATTATTTGTGGATCTTTGGGGATCTCCCTGCTGCCAGCAAACGGGTGTGTTTGGCCAATGAAGGCAGAGGCCAAGGTTTTAAAAGGGAAGCCTTGACACATCTTGAACCCAGGATGGAGCCAAATGGTGAATATAATGCCAGGAATCTCCCAGAGAGCTTATCTCTTGCACTCAAGCATGAGAGGTGTTGGGTTGTGGGGGGATCTTTGAATTCTGTCAGATTGGAAGCTTTTACGTGGGAAACTGCAGATGGAAGAGCTCAGGAAAAGTGGGCGCATCTTCTCCGACTGGAAGATGAGGAAAGACCAGCTCAGGCTCCTGAGACCAATTGCTCAAAAGCTACCTGGACAACCCAAGGCTAGTAGAGATTCTCTAGAGCAGGGGTGTCCAACCTTGGCAACTTTAAGATTTGTGGACTTCAACTCCCAGAGTTCCTCAGCCAGCAAAGCTGGCTGAGGAACTCTGGGAGTTGAAGTCCACAAGTCTTAAAGTTGCCAAGGTTGGACACACCTGCTCTAGAGCTTCATGAAATATTCCAGCTTCATCATTGGATGGATCAGGTTCTCAGGTTCATCAGTGGTGGCCTTTTGCTGCTGTTTCCATCCATGCTGCAGTAGATTCTTGAAGACTCTTTTTCTTAAGAAACTCCATAACGCTGGCTGTAAGCCATAGAAAGTGTAACTAAGTCTGGACATCCTTTGAACTGAGAGAGATGCCCATTGCATCTGAAGAAGCATGAACATGGCACATTGACGTGCCCTATCCCCCCCACTTTAACTTACCTTGATTGTGGGGATTTGCATTGCTTGTGCAAGGAACTCACAGGAGGTCATTATGCTGACTACATAAAGCACCATAAATAGAAATTTAACAGACATTCTGGAAGAACAAACTTCCCTTTCCTCCGAAGAGTCTATTAAATACAAACAAATAAACCTTCCAGGTATAATCAACTCCACAAACTTTGAGTAATGGCTTAGATTACATTTTTGAAAACGTTAATCTGGATTAAAAAAAATTGTCTCCTGTAGATCAAGCAACTCATAGGTTCCTTTCCCACACCAGGGATACCCCCAACATTGGTTTGTTTGTTTGCTTTTAGGACAGAAATACCACAAAATGCAACGTGTGCCCTTCAAAGCCTTGGGGAGGTGGTAGCATTTGGAAGACCCTGATTGCAGAAAGCTAAGCAGGATGTGTCTGGTACTTGGACTGGAGACCTTCAGGGAACCTAGGAATATAGGAAAGAAAGACTGCAAAACACATCTTAGAAAAAGACAGCAGCTGACAATCACTTTTCTATTGTTGCTCAGAAGACTATATGGATGTAGCCATAAAATCACCAGAAGCTGAATTTGACTGGAAGACTTTATTTCTAGTTTAAAAGAAAACAAATAGCGCTCAAATTCTTCCTCCTATCAAACCAAGGAAGGCAGAGAAGATCCATTATCTGCTCCAACTTGAACCTTGAATTTTGTCTGATGTGAGCTTCACCGATTCCATAAATATTAAGTTCAGCTCCAGAGGTCAAAGCGTCACCTACCTCTGGCCTAAGAGATACAACATAGAAACACCCGCCTTCTCAAAGGGCCTCATGGATGAGGATCTGGAGGTGGGAATCCAACCGCTCTGGAAGGAGAGTGCCAAGCTGGGAAAGTCTGCAGAAGATACCTCACTTTCTCGCCGATGAAATGGTTGGTTTTTTTTTCATCCCAAGACCTCCCTGAGAGGCTTCCACATTTCTTCTGCTGAGCTTCGAAATTGCCAGCTGATTTTCAGCCAGCCTCCTATTTTAACCTTAAAACAGGCTCACATTGTTGGGTTAATGAATCACCTTCTATCAACAGAGAGGCCAGCCAAAGATACCTTCAAGGGGAAGTGGCTGGCAAAGACAATTATTTCTTAAGCTTGGGCTTCTCCCCCAACCTTGGCACCCAGGGCCCAGCTCACTCTTTCCTTGGCAGGGTGGGCCAACATCAGAGAAGTGTTGGAAGTGGAATTGCACAGGATGTTTGGGTGAGAGCAGAAAGAGAGGGAGAAATGCGAGGGGTCCCAAGCGCTCTTAAAATACACTCTGATCTCATCATTCCTTGAGTGAAAAGCATGACGGACTTTTCAAAAGGATAGAGGAAAAATAAATGGGGCTGTGAGGTTTGCTGTTCTTCAGGAGCGCAGCAGGAGGGAAATGTTTCCAGGAGCATTGGATTCCAAACAAATGTTCATGGCCAGCGTAGAAGAAACCCAGCATAGTACATAAAATTATCCATTGCAATGTCCTACCCATCAATGACTACTTCAACTTCAACCTCAACAATACGCGAGCACACGATAGATACAAACTCAAGGTAAACTGTACCAAACGTGATTGCAGGAAATACGACTTCAGCCACAGAGTGGTCAGTGTCTGGAATACTGTACCCGACTCTGTGGTTTCTTCCCCTAACCCCAAAAACTTTAACCTTAGACTGTCTACTATTGACCTCACCCCTTTCATAAGAGGTCTGTAGGGGGCATGCATAAGCGCACCAATGTGCCTACCGTCCCTGTCCTAATGTTCCCTTTTATGTTCTCCAAAGGACTCACCAAGAAACCTAGACAAAAGAGAGTTAGCTTTTTTTTCCTTCTAACCTGCAGAGCATTTCAAAAGATGTGCATTGTTGAGCCATGACCTCAGCTAGGCTGCAGGTGGACCTCTTCATCTGGCGCCCTGCCTCCAACATTGATGGAGAAAATTTAAGGAGAACATATCAGCCTTCCATAATGTACCCCTCTGGAGCATGCTCGTCTATGGGGACAACTATTTCTGGGACCAAACAAGCTTCATCATGATCTAATATCCATTCCTTGGCTCTTTCTCGGTGATGAACTCATCCTACTTTTCCCTCATGCATTCACCTTTCAGGTTCCGAGGGCACTTTCCATCTGTCTTATCTCCAGAAGTTTGGAGATGTCCAAGAAGCAGAATTCCTGGAACTCAAAGCGTATAGCCAAATGAAATAAATAAATAAAGTGGGTGGGGAAAGGAACGGGGAAAGAAAACAAGAGGAAGCTTTTGAAAGTTGAACTTGGGGTGTTTCAGAATTGATCCTTTTCACGGAGAGGAGTTCCAAGGTCCAACCATTACAGAAGGAAAGAAAGAACTGGAGGGGGGATTCAGAACTGGAGGACATCCCAGCGCTGAAGCACAAAAGGACAAACACTCAACACTGAATCTGATCAGAGCTCTAATTTTGTGTCTACAGCAGAAAGTAGCTGGACAGACAATTTGGTAAAAGTTTTAGCATGTCTCAGAGTTTTACCGTGTCTCCGGATGTCCTGTTCCCTGAGTGGGGGAGGAATTCCTTCATGTTTGAGTGTGAATTTATCTGACTGTGCATTTCCAAACACAATTCTCCTTTGCATTATAAAATACTAATAATGCTAGGAAATCGGCACCCGAAAGCATTGCATACAGAAAAGGACACACAGAGGCTCCATTTGCTGGTGGAACTTTGTACATTTAAAAAAACTGCAAACAAAAGTATTTTCCCTCTCAAAAAAGTTTGGAAAACTAAGCGCAAATATATGTACACCTTTTAGTGCAAGCTTAAAAAATTATTAATTAATGTGGCATGAGATAAAGAACTATTAATAGAAAACTTGGAGATGAAATTTAGATATTAGCAAGAAATGAAATATGAAGGGGAACCAAATACTCTCAGATGTCTATATCCTTTTCCTGGATCTCTTGTTGTTTATTAGCCCGGAACAAATCCTGAGTATTATTTGCTCTTTTTTAGCCGCCTGAGCAAAATCTCACAAGTACAAGGCCAATTATTTATGATTTTTTTAGCTTTGAATTGCAACCTTGAGATTTGTCTTTGACCTTTGGAAAGTATTAGTTTCACTATCCGGTAGTCATTTAAGATGTTCAAATATCATGTAAACAGTAGATAATACGTGTTCACCCATAATGAAATTCCTTTTCTTGGCTAGGGCTCCGCTCTTGGGTATTATTAATATGAGGACATTCTGCAGTTATTTTTTAATCTTTTCCACTGAAAACTGTAGACACAACAACTATCAAGTCTCAAGCCTTTTTTTTTTTCCTTGAAGCCAGAGTAAAGGAAAATAAGTTTGTTTAGAGATGTATGAATAAAAAGATTCTACAGTAAGAAAATCACTGCACCTTTGCTCACATTAAAGGACAAAATGAATACTTAATGATTCACACAAGCTTTGTGCTTTGTTTGTTTGGAGAACTGTAATGTAAGTTAAAAGTATTTTGGAGCCACTTAATTTACAGGTAAGAGTTTAGGATGCAATAAATGTGACATATAATATGTGGGATGGTCAGATTATTAAACATTTGCTTTGAGCTATGATCCCCCTCAGGACTTAGTCACAGAACAGAGATGTCCACCAATGGGGTTAAAAAATCCAAGATGGCTGCTGCAATGGTGGGATCAAAGCTCTTCCTCTTCTTTATGTTCATCATCATCTTCACTTTTTTTCATCCTACTGTGAGGACATCTCAGTCTCGGAATAACCCCAAAAAGTCACTCTCTGGTCTCCATCTTGGTGGTAACATGCAAGACCAGCTACTTCTTTATCTCTTTTCTTCATTGCTCCATGTGTTGAGAAGACAACCATGACTTCTTCTCAAACAGAGTTGTTGTTTTACCCAAAGAAGACCTGTAGACATGGAGGAAAGTGTTGGGTTCATGTTGCTGTCTCTTAAGCATTATGAAAACCATCATGCTGCCCAGCATAGCACCATAGGAAGAATGTTGCAAAATTGTGGGAGGGCGGTGGAACTTTCCCAGGCTGAATCTGGCATCCAAACAGCCGATCCAGTTGGGACGTTCCTCAGAATGGCCTTGGATGTTGCGTGGAATAGAAGTTTTATCTCTTATCTGGGTGACTCATAGTTGTTTATGGCTGGTTCTTTGGAGGACTCTAATGAGCTGCAGAATACCCCTTTGGTGTCTGGTCTAGTAATTATTATCTCATCAAAATGAAAGGAAATCAGGATTCCTAATCTTGGTTTGTTTATTCATGGAGCTGGCTTTGGCTGGTTTTTTTTTTTTTAAACTATTTCACATATCACTATGGTTGTCTTGTGTCAAGAAATTTGGCACTGTCTAGCTTGCTGTTTTGCATTCTGCAGTCCTGGCCATGTTGCTTTCTCTGATTGAAGCTGCCTTTTAGATGATTCATTAATTTTGGCTGGTCAGAGGAACCTGATAATGACCCAGATATTTTGCAAATGGTCTCCATGCAGATTCTCCTTCGCTAAATATGCGGTGAAGGAATGTATTCTGCCCTCGGATTTTTGTAATTCCCTAAAAATGGAGCTCTATCTCAGAAAGAGAAACCATGGTTTGCAGGCTAAAGATCTCATGTTGATTCCATCTGCATTGTGGAAAAGGTTCTGGAGGCTTTTTGGTGCTCACCATGAACAATCTGGCCAGATGGAGCAATATAGATCAATTAAGACACGTACGTCAGATTCTTTTTTTTAAAGGAAAGAGGTTCCTTGCAAGGGCTTGAGAAAGAGATACTGCCAATCAGACTGTAAACTGTCCTATGAGTGGCCCATCTCTTTGACTTTATTCACATTTGTTAAATGTGCACCTCAAATTGTCCAACTGAACTTTATGGAAGACAGTTGGGGAAGTTGGGTAGTCTGAGGTGGACTCAAACTTCAGTAGATATTGATGTTGGTGCTTAATGGAATGAAACAAATAGGCTTAATTCAAACATGATGGAATATGCTTAACCATAACATGTTCGCTGCAGTTGCACAGAATTTATGCGAATTACCTGACACTGATATGGAGATGAATTGTGAAGTCATTAATTAATTGAACCAGTTATGTATGGTTAATTTAACGTAATGTTTTTATGGTTTTCTTGTTTTAATCTTAAATTTGCATTTCACCTTTTAGAATTGAAAGGCAAGAAAAAATATTCAAATTAAATGAATAAGCTACTTGGAGTGTGTTTGTTCTGGGTTGATAGGCAATTAAGTGTTTTGGTTTATTTAATTTTTGAAAGACCGCCTTCAACAAAGCAACTCTGTCTGTTGATGGTCATTTAGGCTCCGTGTCAGCATCTAAATCTGTCACTTGGCTTTCCAGAGGAGCTGGTTCTAATAAAAGGCAACCAAAATTGCTGAGTTCTTTCAGTGATGCGTTGATTAAACCCTTCATTCTCATTTAAAAAAAAAACAAAAAGGAAAGAAATTCTTCCTTGGTTTAAATTTTTATTTTGTTTGCAGCTGTAATTTAAAGCAGAAACTCCTTAAACCTTCTTTGATTATCCTGTGTGGTGTGCAAAGTAAACACATTAACATTCCTGTTAGTTTTGTGACAATTAAAATCTCAGCATTTTCCACTTTTGAATTTGCTGATAAGTTTATTTTGGAAAGCATTTTGGCTGCGGTGCCCTGAGTCTGCCCTGGTTGGAGATTTCTGCCAGAGCCAATCTTTGTGATGCTGAATATTACTTAGCAACTGGAACTCCAGATAAGAAAATATAATTGACTTTGAATGTATTGTTATGGAGCTGAGCTGCCTAAATTAATTGGAGATGCCTGCTTAATAGATTAACTGGCACAATCCTTGGGTTTTAACACCACTTTGAGCCAAAACATCGTGAGCAGAAACTGGTCCAGTTCCTACATTTCCTATTGTTTCAAATGAAGTTCTCTGTGATCTTAATCTCTGGCATGTCTGCATACCAGCCCTGAGGGCGCAGGCAAGTTACAATTTTGTAGCCTGCTTGTTCTAATGAACCAATTACAATAACTCAGGCAGAGCTGTTATATAATCCTTATTCCATCCTGAACAAATGGCTCTCCAATCTTTTCTTAAAATCCTTCAGTGATGGAGCACCCACAACCTCTGGAGATAAATTGTTCCACTGATTAATTGTCTGCCCTGCCTTTAGTTCCAGGTTGGTTCTCTCTTTGCTTACATTTGAAAAATATAATAATTTCCACCAAGCAGCCTAGTCTGGTGTGATTTGGTGACTTTTCTGTGTTAACTAAAGCAAACATCACATTCTGAGCAATCTTTTTGACTTGGTTTGGGCTTTTTCACATTTCCCCATCGTTTTTTTTTTAGAGAAGAGTTCTGTTTTCTAGATATAAAGACATTTTAAAATTCTTCAGCTACTTTTGGGATTTGGGGGCAAAGGGATTATGGAATTGGTTTGTTTTTGATGCTTGATGCTATGAAAGTTTTCTGTTGTTTTTTCTGTAGACTGCCCCAAAGTACTTATTTCCCCATGCTCATCAGTTTTGAGTCACTGCTGTTCTTAATGCTAATCCCATGTTTAATTCTTTGTTGTTGCCGGTTACTCGGAACAATTTTAGCTTCTCCTACATGCTTTTGTCAATATCTTTATTATTCTTTCTTTTTCTCATCTCTACACCTTCATCTTACCCCAACCTGGTGCTTTCCAGATGTCTGGTTTGCAATCCTCATTGCCTCCAGCCAGCGCAGTCAACAGGAGCTTATGATAGAAATACCAATCTGTGCTTTTAAAAAACTTTCTCTGTTTGACAGGATAAATTCAAATATTCCACTAACATTTTAAAAGGAACATATCTTGGTTATGAATCTGGATGACTGTCATTTTTGGACAACACCATGATTAATATTATTAATATTTGAACATTCCACATTGGCTTTTTGCACAGGTTTTGATTTATAATGATGTCTTTATAAAGACAAGCAAGGAAAAGAGGGAGAGGAGCAGTTCAATTAACTTCAAATAGAAGCTTTTCCCAGTTGCTTTAAACATCTCCCTCACTTCTTTCATTTATTACACTCACCATGTTTTCTTTTCCTAATTCTCCCCTTTTCTCTCTTTTTGCTGATTTAACACACACACACACACACACACACACACACACACACACCCCGGCTGCTTGGTCTGCTTTTCTTCAGCCTCCACGGTCTCCTTATGAGCCACTGGATCATTTCATTCCTCCCTGAAGTTACCAAAGGAGACTCATTTATTCTGCCCCCCATTCAGTGGGCAGGATTAAACCTGCACCTTCTCTACCTTCTTCAGGAAGTCCACCTGATGTCCCTTCCCTTTCCCTACAGGTACCACTAGAATCTCTCTTCGTTCACTCTTAAGTTGGTTTGCTCTAAATGTGAGCCTCATTGTAGAAACCCAAAGCCAGGATCCAGCTGGAGTGGCTCCAGATGTTAAGCAGTTAAAATCTGAGTTTTGGTCTTCAAAGCCAGGTGCTAGACTTTGGGGGAAGCCGAGCTTCTGCCCGGTGGAGAATGCCTAGACTTCCTTGGTTCAAGATCAAAGTGTAAGTCACTGTCAGAGAAAGCAAATCAATTTTGCAAAGGGCAATGACTATGGTATGATTAGGATGCTTATCAGGGACAAGCAACCAGATCCACTCATGAAGGGCCAGCAACTTTAATGTGTTCTACCTCTATTACAAAAATCTCCCCAAATTACTTGCCTTTCCTTGGAAACAAACCGATAGTTACCCTGTGGCATGGCTAATACATTGAATAAGTAAAAATAAATAAGGTCCATGGAACTTACCAGGAGTCAGGCTTATGCCTCTTGCGGCTGTGCAAGGACTCTAGGCTATATCCCCGCTTGACCTCTCCTCCCTATCTGCTTGATAGTTCCCCAACAACGCCATCCAAACAAACACGTGTATTTTGGGAAACAAGGCTCATTAGTCATTAACCAGGTCCAGCATCAGATTTTGACTTTGGGGAGAGGCTGTCACTGAAGGGCGGGGTCTTTCCATGGAATGGCAGAGATCCAGTCCCCAGCAAATGCCTCTGTGGGAAACCAGAATGCGTTCTTTTGCTCGGTTGGCCTGCTCCGTCTTTCCAGATGTGGATCGTTTACCTTCTTTGTACTCCAGCCCTTCTGGATTCTTCCTTTGGTTCTCTAGGGAGCTTTTGCAGTCTGCCTCATACCTGATGTGGAGAAAAGGGGGGACGGGGTCACTTTTGGTTCTCACATGCTTTATTTTCAAACGAAAAGCAGCTGTTTGGAAATGAAAATGGGGAGAAAAATACACTCAGGACATGTTCTTTAGAAGCCATAACATTGGTGAGGATGTGAAATGAAGAAGAAAACTTGAGCTGAATGGATTTGCTCTGTTTTTATTGCTTGCTGCTGCTTCCTTGTGAGCCAACTGGTAGATGTTTCCACAAGGCGCTGCTTTGATTTATTCCAGCACATCAGCGCTGCCACCTTCCAAGATATTTAGAAGCTAAATATTTCCAAAAGCTAACCGTTGGGTTCTTCTTATTGGTAACTCTTGGAAGAGAATGAAAATGGATGACTCAGAGCTCAGATCTTGAGGGCCGTCTGAGAGTTTTTCATCCCCTCCCCTGAGCTTCAACTTTCCATCCAAATTGTGGCCCAGCTGGAAAGCTTGGAATGGAACCCAGAGTGGACCAGGTCCTCAAAATCTGGTTTGCCTTGCAAGATCCTTCCACCTTGGTCCATTGACGTCTATCTTCTAAGATGGACAGGCAACGTGTGTGTGTGTGTGTGTGCTGTGAATGCTGCCAGTTTGGTCTGAGAGCCCCTGTTCCTCCCACTGCCGCTTGTCCCTGCTGCCCTGGCGGTGAGGGCCTCCATCTGGACTGAGATTTGGCAGGGGACGGTTTGCAGATGATGCACGAGGCAGAACAGAGCAGGAGGCTCCTCCCAGCTGCAGTCATGTTGTTTTCTGAGAAAAATAAATCTGCAAAGTGTCAGCAGATAGGATCAATACCCGAAAGGGACATGCAAGGACAAGCGGTTGGACATGGCTTGGAAGCCACTCTTCCACTTTTGGAAGAGATCCCTGGAGAAGGCCAGAGCCAGCAGATTTTATGATCTCCTGTAGGTTTCACCTTTCAAGCTGATCTTTCCATAGCTACCGTGTTTCTCACAAAGTAAGGCCGGGCCTTATTTTTTTTTTGACCTCTGAAAAAATGGCTAGGCCATCTTTTCGGGGGTGACTTAATTCCCCCCCTTGCATCCTCGGGCGGGTGGGCAGCGACGGCTTGGATGTTGACCTTGGCGTTGGTGGGGCACTTCATTTTGGGAGACCTTCCGCCACCGTTGCTTTCCCTTCTCCCCGGGCTGCCACGGCGTTTAGAACAACACCACGGCATTTGGCGCAGCCACGCGTGGCCAGCCAGGGCTCCTCCCTGCAACCGGAGCCCGGCGGAGACACTCGGCTTCAGGCGCTCCTGTCGCCACCTTCCCTTCGCCTTCAAAGGCAAAGCCAATTCTTTTAAAAATGATGCCCTACTACCGGTACGACAAAGCCTCCCCTGCCCGAGAGGGCAGCCCAACCCCACGCGGGGAGGTAAATCTCCTGGGGCCGCAGGAGATTGCTTTGCACTTTCTTTTTGTCCATCTCTTTGTTTACCTGGAGTTGATCAAATAAAGATGACTTGATGTGACTCTTCTTCCCAGGAAAAGGGCTTATATTTCTCCTGTTCCGTTTCCACTGCTGTTAAACAGCCTCCTTTGGAGGGGGGGGGGGAGGAAAAATGATACTCTCTCTTTATAAGACACGGACATGAATTAGGCAACTGTCCACTTCACAAATAACTATTTTTGAAACTGCTTTTAATTCTCAAAGTATCCATTTAACCTCTGGTGCATGACAAATTCATTTTCTTGATTGTGTTCTTTCTTGTTTTATTGCCAGATGTTTAATCAAATCTGCAGACCAGAAAATCTCCTCTTTTGGACTAAACTGCTGACTCCTTTTAAAGGTAAGTGCAAAGCAGCATTGTTTGGTGTACCCCTTTTCAAACTGGCAAGGATATTTGTTTCACATAGGTAACAAAAGCAAGGAATATATATGAATGAAACCATGGATTGAGTGACCAGCTCTCAGGAATGAATAATATCTGTAAAATAATTGAATCTATTACATTAAATGATATGGTGTAAAACAGAGGTCTCCAAACCTTTAAGCATTGATGGAGGAGGAATTATGGGAATTAAAGTCCGCAAGTCTTAAATTTGCCAAATTTGGAGACCTCTGGTGTATAAAGTGTAATAATGAAGCTGCAGGGCGAGGAGTTGGGGGACTCGAGTTCCAGATCTTCATTAGAGAAGCTGGTAGGGTAAATTTGGGCCAATTATTCTGTCTCCGCCCTAGAAAACTTCTGTCTCCTGGAATGGTTTTGGTAGATTATGGTCCATGGTTTTGAGTGAAAAGACATTCATCCCATGGAGGATTGATGTGGGTTGGTTGTGTATACTGAATTTAAGTTAAATGTATATACTGAATGTACTATTTAAGTCATGTCTGTTCCTGGATGCTTGAGTAATGACAGAGAATAAAAGGTCAAGCTATAACACTCCAAACTATTTTTGGTTGCTCAAGAGAGACTCTAATTTTGGAATTCCGGTTGTCCTTGATCCTAAATCTTGAGGTGATTTGTGCTTGTTTAGGGATAAGAACAGTCAACAATTCGTGGTGATTGATATTCATATTGTTTGATGATATCCATCAGACTTGAGAATCTCGTGCAAGGAAGAGAACTCTATAAATTGCCCAAGAGAAAATATGGAGCAAAACTTGGGAGTGGCCTACAGTATATCAGTCAGATATTCTTCCCGCTTTCTGTGCTAGTTATTAACTTTGTGGTGCAAAGTTGAGAGAGGGAAGGGTGGAGGTGCAATAAGCATATAAGAATTTTGGCTCACCTGGCTGGCCTTCCCTGCTGTGGCCAGAAGTAGAGCAGCCTTGACAGATGTCATATCCAGTTGCCAGGAGTTCCTCTTGGAAGGCCTGTGCTCTTCTGTTGGGCCAAATAATCAAGGAAACATGTGTTTTCTCCCAGCCCAAACTGCCTCCAATGTTCTTGATTTCATTATTCCAGAGGAGATTGATGATTGTGGTAGATTTGGTCCAGTTCCTTGAAAAGATTTGACGGGACGGCACCAGCAAGTGTGAAAGCCAACTAGGAAACTCCATGAAACCCAAGAGGGGTCCCTGACCACCTTCAGGTGTCTCTTGAATATGGGAAAAGGGAACCTAATGGGGAACACACAGGGCCATGTAAATAGTGAAATTATTAGCAAATATGCCAAAGTGGAGACATTTGGCTGCACCATTTGAAAAAAAAAATAGAAGCAATCACAATGACATCTACAAAACATTTTTTTGCTATGGAGGTCTTGGCTTTCCCTTGTCTACTTGGTTCTTTGATGGAAATTATGACAAGCTTATAGCTGGATTGTTGCTTTTTGCATGTTCATCATATTCAGTGGGGATGTGGTGGCTTTTTGGCTGGTGCCTCTTGCATATAAGAGAAGAGGAATGGAAGGTGAGAAGAAAAGTAGATGTTAAGACAAGAAGGAAGTGTTGCAAGTAAGAAATGTGGACTTGTTTTTAACAAAGCAGGAATTTGCCAAGGGATTATTACAAGCAGGAAGTGCAGAGGCAGCTGGAATGCCTGAGAAAAGCAGGACCCTTAGACACCTTGGCTTACAAAAACGTCTACCTTTTAATAAGTTGTGCTAATATGAAAGAATGCTACTAGATTCCTTCTGATTTGGAATCTCCATAAGTATATAAATTCCTACAACTGGTCAAAACAAAGTTATTTTAGATAGGGGACAGCCATTTAAACATGACATCCAGGATGGAGGGATGCAAACAATATTCTGTGCACAAGATCATAAAGGCAGTTGGGTAGAAAAAGTACCGCCCCTTCAGTCAAAATAATCTCCCCCAGGAAGTTGCATTAAAATACATGGTTTTAGCAAATTGGGAAGGTGCTTCTGAAGGTCACCGTGTCACCTGCATTTGAAGTCTTTTCTCCAACCGATGAGTCATAGGAAAGAAGTGGGAATTGGATAGAATGGGAAAAATAATTTTAGCATTACAGCGCTGGTCCCTTGCGTAAGCTATATAGCAATTTTCTTCTGGGCTGCAAAACTGAAAGGATTATATATGCTTGCTCTGCATTGTCCTAGGTAATTGAGGCCTTCTTTTTGATGGATAAATTGTTTTCACATTGCATTAGTTTTAGGTTGCGGAAAGTATGACAGAAACAGTAAATATACCAATAAAAAAAGAGAGGGAGAAAGGGCAGAGAAAGGGAAAAAGAAGAGACATGGCAGGCTTGTGGGATACGGAAGATTACTTGATTTATTGGAGAGAATGCCTCTGCCTCTGGCTGTGGCAGTGTGATCAAAACTCCACCTGTTTTTTGTTTTACGTGTGAGTCCATGTTTGTGTGTCCAGCATTTGAAAGCAGTTATGCATTTGATAAATCCAATTTCTGAAAAGAATGTCCAAATAAAAAAAGAGGGCGTATCTGAAATGAAATGGAGCGGAACAGCAATCAAATAGGAACCTTAAGAGCCTTGATACAAATTAGAATATAAAGTCTGTGCTTCAAGATTCTTTGCTTTCTGGTGAAATACGTTAATTTGGAGGAGAGATCCCCAAAGTAGCATCCTCAATGTGTGCCTCTGTGTGTGTGTGTGTGTGTGTGTGTGTGTGTGTGTGTACTATTGCTCCCAGAATTCAAAGCTACAGGGCCAAATTTACGAATTGTAGGTCCCACTGGATTGGGGAAAGCCACCTCTATATGTCTGTCTGCCCCTCGAAGATAGAAGGAGAACCTTTATGGCATCCAGATGTTGCTACAGTACTGAAGCTGTTGCCACAGCTGACAACCTTCTTTCCTACTGGTCATGCCAGCTGTCCAGGCCGTAACATCTGGAAGGCTTTCTAAGAAAGATGACCTGTGTCATCTGAAAGGTTTAGAAAGGATGGGAAGCAACATCTAGGCAGGTTTTGAGGAGCATGGATGGCTCATCCACATCCAAGCAGATGCTTCCTGCTTGTAAGGAGACAACAACTTAATGTTCCTTTCGGAGGCAGGTTTTATGGGAAGAGGAGGGGAACAGCAGCCTTTCAAGAGGTGGGGCAGGGGCTTGTCATGGCCAGCAACAAAGACCAAATGGCCGGATTCTATGGAAAACAGAACTGAAATCGTTTGGTAAGGAAATTTGATGGGATTCAACAGAAGCTGAATTCTTTGCAAAATCAGCCTTTTGTTGCTTTTTTCGCTCCGGTGCTAAGTCCAGAACCTGCCTGCCTCTCAAGGAACACCGCTGGGAAAGAAGGATTTTGAATTTGAATTGAGGACTTTTCCAGTCCGAGAAAATCCCTTTGAAGTGTAGCATAGCTCAGAAATAAACATCCCCCCTCCCAGCTGCTGTTTTCTCTTCTCTCCTTGCTCCATCAGAAACCCACCTTCCCGGCATGCTAACTAACAACGTCATGGATGGGTTTGTTGTTGTTGTTTTTTCGTCGTTGCCGTAACCCTGCGCTGATTGCAGAGATATGAATCCACCCATCCTTGGAATCTGTTATTCTGATGACCCTCCATTCGTTGCGGGTTTTCCTCCCACTTTCATGCCCTTCTGGAAACTGAATGTACCTTCTCTTTGTGCCCCCTCTTCCAAGTCGTTTACCTTTTTAAAAGGCTGAAAGGCCAAGTGCACAAATCCTCCTTGCTCCCAGGGCTGATTGTCCTCTTCCTCCTTTTCCTGTTCCACCTGCACCGCCAAAAGTCCCCTTGGGGGTCTCCTGAGGCCAGTTGGCTCCCAAAGGACACACCCCACCTTGTGCAACTGGAGTATAATGGGGAGGTGGAGTGACTTTGTGTCTTCTGAGCTGCACACTTATACACCCCACCTTGCATTAAATCTATTCTCTTCTCTACTTTCAGAGGTCGAAACTTAATAAATATAATTCTAGTTTCCAGCAAGGAAACACACACACAACTGAAGTCTTCTTAAAATCCTAGGCAACATCTTTTCCAAAATGTTTTTTTTTTCTTGCATAGATCATTTGTCTTTGATTTTTGATTCTAGACCTAGGAACTAGTTCAGTATTTCCTTTTCTTTAAAAAAATGAAGCCCCAAACCAATTTTCTCCCAATTACAGTAGATAGCGTTGCTCCATAATTGGTTTTTCTTTAAAAACAAACAGATACCCTTCAGCCTGGGGTCCCTGATCCATAAAGTCACAGAGGGACTCCTCAACATATAAATATGTTTTTAAAAAAGAGACAAACAGAAAGGATGGAAAATGAAAGGGAAAAAAACATAGGTATCCCATGGGCTGAGCTTATGTTGGCCATCCAAAAATCCTGTGGCTTCTCTTGAGAGATTATGCCATCCTGGAACAAAACTGCTGAGGAGATTTTGGTTAAGATGAGGCAATTCTGTCTGGCCACAGCTTGCATGTAAGGTCAGGGAGTCCTTTGGCCCTCACAAACTTTTTGCCAAGAACATTTTTGGACAGGTTATTCAATCTCCTCTTAGGGAAACCGCCCTGGGATCAGGCCTTGCTGAATCATGATTGAGATCTGGTTTGCGGGGAGGGGGGGGGTCTGTCTGTGTGAAGTAAAACTTATGAAGAATGGTTGCAGGAATTGGGTATGTCTAGTCTGGTGAAAAGAAAGAAAGACTAGAGGAGGCATGATAGCAATGTTCCTACATTGGAGGGGCTGCCACAGAGAAGACGGGGGTGTCAACTTATTTTCCAAAGCACCAGAAGGCAGCACAGGAAGAAGCAACGGATGGAAACTCATCAAGGAGAGAAGCAACCTTAGAACTAAGGAGGAATTTACTCCTGACTGGGAGAACAATTAACCAGTGGAATGACTTGCCTCTAGAAGTCGTGGGTGCTCCAAATTCTGGAGGTTTTTAAGAAGAGATTGGACATCCATTTGTCTAAAATGGTGTAGAGTTTCCTGCTTGAGCAGGGGGTTGGACTGGAAGACCTCCAAGGTCCCTTCCAACTCTGTTATTCTGAAGTGCTTCCCCCAGCGGCCAGGTAGCTAGGAAAGGTGTGCAAATTAGGCACAGCGTAATTTGCCAGAGTTGCTTTGGCTCGGAGCTGCAGGGAGCTGAGTCTTCCTGGTAGAGTTCTTTTCCAAGCTTTACAAAAGGAAACCCTTATCCTTCAGAGTGACTAACGTGTCCCCCTCTGGACAGAATTTCAAGCAAAGGGTTCGTTCCCAGCCATTGCTACATGGAGCAGGTGGTTGAGTCTGCACATTGCACGTCAATCATCTACTTCACGTTGCATAATCTGCTGTAAATCATGGTGTCCCCTTCTGCCAAGCGTGCCACAAATTATTGGACGGGTGCCATTCTTCTCTTCTCTCCAGGTCTCTCAAACATTACATTCCATCTATCAGGGGACCTAATGTTCCTTAGCGCCATTAGTTTCCTCTTATGTCAACTTGAAGGTCCCAAATTAGCTACATCTGGCGGGATGGAGGTGACACCATTGATGGAAGGCGTCTGAGAGGAGAGCGCCTGTCTGAACCAAGAAAATACAGCAAAGGAGACATCATTTTGCTTTCAGAAAAGGCAGTCCAACTTCTGGTCCAGCCAATCCCCCTTGCATTCTGGCCGACTACTATTGCAAAATGTGTTAGAAAATCGGTTTCCAAAGAGGGAGATGGTGGGAGGATGAGAAGGACACGGGATGGGGAAGGAAGTCTTTCCTCAACTTCTATTTCTTCATATTCTTGCAATTGTTCATTATTTAATGGGTTATAAACTGGCTAAAAATGTCTGTGTTGTACAAACAACATGGGTCAGTTGGAGGCAGAGGCCGAGCAACAAGAGTTCCAGTGTTTCGGGCTGTTCATAATTACACATGATTCAAATTTCCCTTTTTCTTCTTAATCTGTTCCAGCAAAGTCCTTGCTAAGCAAAATCTGATTTCACCCAGGCAATCAATCCAATTCAATTCAAGTTTCAAACTGATGCAATTCTGCCTGCGATGCCAGACTCAAATTGTTGAATTAGGTGGATCCCATTGACAGATATGTGGGGGGAAACTATTTCTGAATATGCCAGGAAATACATGAAATCATGCCGGGGCCTGTGATTCAACTCAGATTTCCAATTTGATCAGGAAGATGGATTTAATGTGGAGATTCAGCAGACTCACTTTAATGCTATCTTAAAATAAAAAAAAACTCCCACAGTTCCTCTAGTTTTGTTCTCAAGAGTTGACCCATCTTCTTTCCAAAGGCAAGGATAATATTTGGCATTAGGTGGCATGTCAGGGCCGGTCTTTGAAAAGTAATTTAAAAGTGACAGGGCCCAAAACGTAAAAGTTATTTCATTTACACTTAGGAAGGGAGGGTGGGAGAGTGGGGAAAGGAAGTAAAAGGGAAGTTGAACAAAGGGGGGGGAAAGTATGAGAGGAAAAAAAGGATAGAGGGAGGGAGGGAGGAAGGAAGGAAGGAAGCAAGGAGAGAGAAGAGGAAGGAGGGAAGAAGGAAGGAAGGAAAGAAGGAAGAAGAGGGAAGAGGGAGGGAAGAAGGAAGGAAGGAAGGAGAGAGAAGAGGGAGGGAGGGAAGGAAGGATCAGAACTTTCTCTTAACAAACTTTGTCGCAATCCCCTCAAATTCCCACGAACCTTAATCGATTCTTTGTTCTGACTGATCCTCACACTTATTGCCAGTAAAATCCGCTGTCTACAGATTCTCTGACTGCCTGGCCCAGAACAAGAGAGAACCACACTCCTGCGGCACCAAAGTGTGCACTTTCAAAGAGCCAATGATTAACTTGTGGTCAGTGTAGCTTTATGAATCATGCGTGCACACATTTGCTTGTTTGACTGTTTACATAATTATGAATTAAATTTAATGATACTGGAATTAAATAATGCTCATTGAGACTAACATGATTACAGAGGTCTTAATTCTGTCATGTACACACACCCTTGTGTTTTGAGAAAGGAGGCCCAAAGTTAATGATTAGCCAACTTTAGGCTGCAAACACACATTTATTTAAAGTATTGCGGTCTACAGAAAGACAAATCTACTCTTTTCTTGGCACTAATTAATTAATGTACAATAAACTCCAGTAAACTAAAAACACAACATTAGTTCTGGTGGGGATCTGCCAAACACCTGCTTATCCTGATAAGCCCACAGGCATGGAAAGGAAGGAAGGAAGGAAGGAGACAAATGGGGAAGGAGGGAGGAGAGCAAGGACGGAGGCAAAGTGAGGGAAGAAGCAAGCAAGCAAGCAAGACTATTGTCAGTGCTTCTTCCTTGACCCTGGAGGGAAGGTGATTTGGAGGGTTTTCCTGAGCACAAGTAGTAGACATACCCAAGAAAGGGTCCCCTTTGTAGCTTAGAAGATAGATGGGCAGCAACAGTCAAACAGAAGTGAGTAATATTGTCCACAGCATGGAGGGAAGAGAAGAAGAGAGGTGATGAAATTTTGCCATCCCTAATACCAAGATTTAGGATTATTCTTTAGGAGGCCATCTTGTGAAATCACAAGATTCATGGTGGACCCAAAGAGAGTCCTTCTTCATCCCACAAAGTCCCACAGGTTGTTGCCGTGACCTCCATTGCAGCTGTCATGGACCCAACCCCTAGAATTCTTTGAAAGAAACGCGTCCTGCCTCTCGTTACCCCATTCAACTCGGCATGCTCAGGGTATAAGATTAAGAAGAGCAAACCAGAGATGCAGAAGAGGGAGAAACTGAGGCCCTTTAGCAGACTAGAATTCATGGAACCCCAAATGTCTGAGCCAAGATGGGACCATTTCTTCCTCCAGGTGGAGCATTGCCCCCCAAACCCCGACCCCCTGCATCTAATTGAAAGCCTTTGCGTAAGGCTTGTAGGGGTCCATTGAAGAATACACTGGAGGTTGACTGGAGATCCTTTCCTGTTAGCAAAGCTATAAAAAGCACACACTGATCTGGAAATGAATGCTAAGCTGCCAAGGGGGGAAACATTAAAAAGTTGTCATCTTCAGCTCCAGGCAACATCTTGTCTGGTAACACCACAACCTGCAGGCAAATCTGATCTCCCTGCTCCACATTGCAGTGGTGCCTTCCTTCTTGGCTTCTGGCTGGATAACGTGGAATGTGCCTGAGATGGATTCTGGAAGAAACCTTGCCAAGTTCTGAGTAATCCGGATGTCTTTCATGTGTATCCTTGGAGGAACAAAGAAAAGAAACTTTCTGTTTGTTCATGATCAATTATCTGTGGATTACAAGCCTGAACTCCATGCAACCTGTGATTTAATTTACTACCTTCGGGGTCCCATCCCACTGCTAAGGGTGGGGTCAGAATGATGACTTCAGTTATGAGGAGACTGTTCCTCCTTATCTTTGGGGCTAAATTCAAATGTCCAGGAAGGCGGATTTGACGCTTCCCAAACAGAAGTTCAAGGAAGGTGTTGAGCTTCAAGCAGAGGCCAAATAGACCTTTAAGAGGGAGGTTTTGCTTTGGATTCCTGCACTGAGCAAGATGGAGTAGATGGCCTCTGGGATTCTGCAGAAGGAGGTCTTGTAGCTTTCCCCCTTAAGGCTCTCTCCGTTTATAGTATTTTGTTGGTGGGCTCAATAGTATCTCCTAAGATTGGACTGGAGGACTGGAAATAAGTGGGAGTTCTCTGTTTTAGGTGTCCCTTTGAACACCTTATAAGCAGAAGCATCCAGGACACCCTTGATCTGCAAATCTCAATCATCCATCTTCACCTGTCTTTATTACAGTCCAAGGCCCGGTGCAAAATAAATTAAAACAATCCCATTAGAAAAATAAAACAGAACAACTTTTTAGCAGCTTCACACATGATGTGCTTCTAGTAACAAATCTGAATAGGATGCAGTCTTAAGATTGGCAACTTTAGCTGATTAATTGCCTATTAAACATAACAACGTATTTCAACTCAGCCTTGCAGGAACATTGCCTTGAAATGTTTTTTTAAATGGTTTTAATCATCTTTTTTCTACCTTGCCAAATCATTTATTTTGATTCATCAACAAATAGTGCCGTGCAGATTATGATGCAACGTCCTTTTTGCATATTTTTCCTTTCCCCATTATGTTATGGTCTGGCTTTTATTTTCTTCTGTTTGATATGGTCCAGGTGAGTTGTTTGTTTTCACCACAAAATCCTCATTTACATTTGGTGAAATCTATGCCTGCCTCAGCCGATCCTCACAGTTCGTTCCTGTCCGTGGGAAGGAAGCGGTTTGTTCCAATATTTTTCTCTCGCGCTTTCTGCATCCGATATCCATTGGCATAAATTATTTTTGCTCTTTAAAATCAACCTTCACACTTTTTAAGCCCAGAAAAATCATCTGTATTTTCAGTCAAGTGGATTTAAAATGAAACAGATTAAAGGAAAACAACACTGGTCGTTTTTTGTTTAGATCAAATTGATTAAAAAAAATTATAGAGACACTGCGTGAACAACTGGAGGCTGGCTTCTGTCTGTTTTTAGAGGGAAAAGTAACAAATCTACTTTACAAAATCTACTTTTACAAAAAAGTAACAAATCTACTTTATAATTTGGGGTGTTTTTTTTTAAAAAAAAAGCAAGTTTCTGGCCCTCAGGATTGCTCAGATGCATTCAAAAAGAGTAACTAGAGGCAGATGGCATTAGAAGAAAGACTTTAATTGAAGGGAAAATGGACAAACAAACAAAGCTGAACATTTTATATGCTTCACTGAAAAATAATGTTCCACTCTCAGGACTTACAATCCTTTGAGTTAGATATATAGCAGGATTTTCTGCGGGAACAAACTAGGATTAGACAAACTAACCAGTATCTAGACAGCCCAGCAGATGAGATGGTAAGAAATAACTTTTGCCAGGAGTAAAAGACTGCAAAAGAAAAAGACAACAACACTGGATTTATTCCCCAAGCCAATTTTCCTACCAGTCCAGCCCCTTGTTCCATGTGTCGGTCCAACTTTCCAGGTCCAACTTCTTCATCTCCAGGGAGTAGTCAGAAAAAAAATGGGAATAGCTAAAGGTGTGAATTGGCTTCCTGGAGAGAAATCCCTGTTATTCTAGCAACCGCCCTCCCTTTTCCAGATAGACCGGCCCAGAATAGAAGCCTGGGGTCCCTGGTTCCAGGTGGTTGTCCGAGCAACTTGACTGTTTGGGTAAATGAGATTTTGGCTATTTTAAAATTTGGAGGAACTAAAATGAGAAATTCACCCAACGGACTGGCAGCGAACCAGGAGGGAGTAACTCGACTGCTCGTCCAGGCTGTGTTAAAGAAACACGCCGCGTTGATGGCCATTTAACTTTCTAAGCTCCAGTCTTGATCTCTTAACAAGATACTGAGCTCGAATTACCCCTTGACCCTCCTTTCTTTCCATATGATTCTGTATTTTTAAAAAATTGATGTACCGTAAATGAAAACATGATACGCTGGGATTTGTATGGCTTCGGTGCTGAAGGATGGAAGAATGTCAAGAACTGGAAGAGTGAACAGATTATATGGTGCAAGAGAAGAATCCACGGATTATGCATTCAGCTCAGAGGGGGCAAACTTTTCATTTGCCAATTTGATTGGCAACCCGCTGGATCTGGGATCCAGCCCAGGTTTGGTGGCTGAGAAATTCTCTCTTTCTCTCTCTCTCTCTCTCTCTCTCTCTCTCTCCCTCCCTCCCTCCCTCTCTCTCTCTCCGTTCTGGATGAAGCCTGACACCATCCGAAATTTCTGCGAGAGAAAATGAAGAACAGCAGAGAATGTGTCCATCTGCTTGGAAGGAATCTCATCTCTGCAGGGTGGTCTCTTCTCTTGGAGGTCAAGACGGCCTGAGTTGTGCTGTTTCTTTCCTCCTTAATGTTGGTTGCATGTTGAAAATACAAGTATTTAGAAACAGTTCTGCCCAACAAATCAGGTGAAATTTGTCAACTCTTCCTTTTATCTTGGATGACAGTCAAGTGACTCCTAGAGAATCTTTGTAACTCAAGGTTGAACTGTGGGGTCCTTGGTGCTCTCTGAACTTGGTTGTTTACCTGCAGACGTTTCATGAGTTAACTAGGGAACATCATCAGTGCTGAAAGGAAGTGGAGTCTGCTCTCTGTTTATATACAAGTGACTTTCCCTGTCAATATTGGTGGAAGCGCTCATCAATTTTATAGTTGACGAGTTGCTAAATGTGGTAGTTCCTTGAGTAGGCTGTTTAATGTTTGATCGTTGGTCCAGGTTGGTAGTTCTTTGATTGGATCATTGTCTGTTATCACTACTGGTGTTAACACAACACAACACTCTCACCAACACCGACAGGGCAAACCACTGTATATAAACAGAGAACAAACTCACCCTTTCTAACACCAATGATGTTCCTTAGTTGGGTCATGAAGTGTCTACAAGAAAAACCACCAAGCTTAGAGAGCCTCAAGGACTACAAAGTGACTCTTCCCTCTTGTTCTTAAAGTAGTTCTGTTCATCGAGTGTCCCAAAGGTGCTTTTTCAAGAGGCAACGGGACTTTCTTGTTTTTCTTTGAAGACATTTCACTTCTCATCCAAGAAGCTTCTTCAGAGCTTCAAAAGCACCTTTGGGACAACCATGACCTGGATGACTGAGAATCTCCATAGACATGTTCATCAAGTGGTCAAGGGTGGTGAGACCAAATAAGCCACCTCCACTAACTCAGTTAAAGTTCCTGAAACTGAGTCCAGCCTGGTCATTTTCCATTTTAAAAATGTTATTGTGAAAGAAGAGGGATGGCTTGATTTTGAATTATTGCTGCCAAGGAAAATGTATTTGCCAAGTTTCATATCGATAACATGTTTACATTCCTTTGGACTCCACCTTAACTCGCCAGCACATGTCGTCGGAGGGCTGTAAATGAAAGACAAGCAAAGAAAAGAATGGCGTTGTCCAATATTCCTAAGCCAGATGGAGGAATGTCAGTTCCCGTCATCTTCTCTTCTGCAGAGTAGAAGGTTGTTGCTGGCTGGAAGTGATGGGGTTGTACTTCCCATCTCTGGAAGATGCCAGATTGAAGAAGGTTGTTCTCGGGATGTTCCTAAGATCCCAGGAAAAGCCCAAAACAGAGACTCTGCAATTCATATCATTCATATATTGTACTAAATCCCAGGGACTGCTGGTTCTGCTTGAATGAAGATGATCTTCCATGGAGAAACCATGCTGGAGATACAACAGAAGATGAGGAAGCTGGATTTATACATCATACCAAAGCATAACAGAGGGCCAGAGTTGGGAGGGAGCTCGGAGGCCTTCCTGATCAAGAAGGAAATCCTATACCCTTCCAGACAAATGGTTGCCCATCTCTTCTTAAAAGCCTCCAATTTCTGGAGGCAACTCATCCCCCTGCTTACTTGTTCTCACTGCAGGAAATTTCTCTTTAGTTCTAGGTTGGTTCTCTCCTTGGTTAGTTTCCATCCGTTGCTTCATCCATAGTTGACCTACTTGTGGCACTACTACGGGCAGGTTCTTACACCGTATTCACCCTGGTTAGCAAGCTACATCAGCTCATTTCCCACCACATGCTAAGACATTACAGCTTATGGCAGCCCACCAAGCCAGATTAGCCTGCCGCTGTGCTATCACAATGCCTTTGCCACAGCTGGAGAATTCCCACATATGAAAATGCACAGAAAGTATTTTAGGGAGAGAGGTGGTATTACTGGGAAAGGCTGACCCGCTCTCCTATTAAAGCTGTTTTTCTCTGGTGGAGAAAAACCTTTCATGTGTAATGTGTAGCTTGGCCCTGAGTGGGTCCTGCTGAAGAGCTCCTTAATGGATAAGTGAACCTTAACCTCTGTTGCTTCTTGGCAGAGGAGCGAGCTCCCCTGCTTTGAGAAGCTGCACGAGTCCAACACATGTTGGTCTTCGCTGCACAAAGCAAAGATGCTTCCATGTCATCACCAGGTTCAGGAAGAAGATTTTGGTGGATCTCTTGGGCATTCTTGCATCAGGAAGCAGAAGGCCAAGAGATGCAGAGGGATGAGGTGCAGATGGGGAGAAGAACCCCCCCCCCTTTGCATCTGCTCCCCTCTCCCCACTTTGCAGCCATGCCTTTGGATGAGACGCGTAGGGACTACCTGGAGAAGCCCACCTCCTCCTTACTTAACTGGCTGCTCCTTGAACTGGGGTGAAAAATCTCAGCTGCTCTATCTAAAAATCCATCTGATGGAACCTCCACTTAATGGACAAAATGAACATGGCTTATTTTTACTCCTTCAAGGACACTTCTATCCAACCTTCCTCCCTCAAGTGCACTTTTAACCTTTAGTTTAGCCTTCTCTGCCTTTTTAAACTGAATGTTGGTGGCCCTCGTTCTTATTTTGTAAGTGTTTTCCATTTATTTATTTTACTTTTGCTGGTAAACTCCCCGTTTTTGCCCTCCCCTCCAACTCTTGCACCTGCAGCTTCTTTCCTGCTTTGGGCTTCTGAAGAGCACTTTTCCATTTCCCTCCACCAGATCCTGAGTCCCAGGTGTGCAGAGATCCCAAGGCTGGATCTTTTCAGCGAACCCACAAAAACCACAACTGGTCGAAGCGTTTCTCGTTGGTGGACCCTGAAATTTTGGGAGGTGATTTGTGAGTCATGCAGCTCAATGAACTTTTCTGGAAAGAAAAGGATGATGCTTGGGTTAGCCTGACACCGACCACCAGAGGGCGCTGCAAGACTGCATTTGACTGTGCTTAGGTGCTGGCAGGAATAGGTGAGCCCTAAGTGGACACCTGCCAGGTGACAAAGATGGGTCAATAGGACTCCAGGCAGCCCTAGAAAAGGTGCAACTGGGCAAGAGCCCAGCCAGAAGGAGCCTGCTGGTTGTTGACTCTGCCCTCATGTCTCAAGGATGCCGGCCAGCGTATATTCCATTCTTTTCCCCAACTCTTAGGGTATGCGCTAGCATACCGCATTATTCAGACCAACCTTTTGCTCAGGGTCCCACTTGCAACAACACAACACAGCCCACAGCCTTTGTTATTTGGGCACATTGCCTACGTGTCAACCCTGTCGATGAACTAATTGTGTAGCTCCTCTGTAGATCCTCACCTTTCCAGTACAACCTGATTGGAAGGTGTGTGTGTGTAGAGGTGTGTGTCTGCTTCAAAATGTAGTAGCCAAATTGTAGCTCTTGAACCCGAGCCCCAGGGAGGCGAGCCATTGGGAAGCTCAGACCAACACGGCTACCCGTCTGAGGTCCGTTCTGCAAACTGGGCTCGCCGGGCGCCGGGTGGAAAACCCTGACGGGCAAATGGCTCACATCTGATTCTGCAGTTTGCTGCCTTGCAACGGATTCGTGGCTCCGAATCTTTTCCCCTTGGACTTAAATCCCGTAACGGAAATCTTTGAAGAGGATGATTGATCAGGTCCTCGTTTGCCTCAGGGAGCCCATTCAGTGAACAGGGTTGGGACGCTGTCCTAATTAGACCCGGGACGCTTTGGGAAGGTTGCGTAATGGGGCCCGCCTCGCATGTGCTCCTTCCGCATCTCTGCGCACCATTCAGCCTTTCTGGCAAGACATCACTTTCCCTCACTTTCTCTGGGAGCAATGAAGCCAGGGATCTATAAACACTTAGACAATAGGCCATTGCTCTTCTTTCAATGTTGCCCAAAGTCAGGAAAAACCAGGCTGGAGGCCAACTTTAATTGCATGGCTTCCTGTCAGGTATTGCAACAGCCGGGAGGTGAAAGGCTGAGTCCTGTGCCGCGGAGCCTGGCATTGGGAACTGGGAACACATTTTCTTCTTGAGGCCCCAGAACGGGTGGCTTGCAAAGATGTGCCTAGGATGCGCTCCCTGGATCTGAGGTGCCTAAGGCTCGTTTGATCTTGGCTGATCTTCTAGGCCTTTTGTCAAGCTTAATGTTGGCTTGTGAAAGCTGGGAGGGAACCCATGGAACATCGGAGCTTGGAGTTTTGCAGGTGTTGGAATGTGAAGATTCAGGATGGTGGTTGGTTGAAGGTCAGAAGGACCTTGCTCATCAGTTAATGTCTTCCTTCCTTCCCTCCCTCCCATATCTTTTCTTTCTTTCTTTCTTTCTTTCTTTCTTTCTTTCTTTCTTTCTTTCTTTCTTTCTTTCTTTCTTTCTTTCTTTCTTTCCTCTCTCCCTCTCATATCTTTTATTTCTTTCCTTCCTCCCATATCTCCTTTCTTTCCTCCCTCCCTCCCCTCATATCTTTTATTTCCTTCCTTTCTTCCCTCCCTCCCTCCCTCCCACATCTTTTCTTTCTTTCTTTCTTTCTTTCATTCTTTCTTTCCTTCCTTCCTTCCCTCCCTCCCTCCCACATCTCTTTTCTTTCTTTCTTTCTTTCTTTCTTTCTTTCTTTCTTTCTTTCTTTCTTTCTTTCTTTCTTTCTTTCTTTCTTTCTTTCTTTCTTTCTTTCTTCTTTCTTTCTTTCTTTCTTTCTTTCTTTCTTTCTTTCTTTTTTCTTTCTTCTTTCTTTCTCTTCTTTCCTTCCCCTCTCCCTCTCATGTCTTTTATTTCCTTCCTTCCTTCCTCCCTCCCTTCCTCCCTCCCTCCCACATCTCTTTTCTTTCTTTCTTTCTCTTTCTTTCTTTTTTTCCTCCCTCCCTCCCTCTCATATCTTTTATTTTTTTCCTTCCTCCCTCCCTCCCCTCATATATTTTATTTCCTTCCTTCCTTCCCCACATTAATAAAACCTGTAGGTGTGCTTAGATTCTTTGACTGTGGTTTGAAGGGGAGGAAATTTATTGCGTAGTTTTGAAACATTATACAATTGTAAGACTCTCATCACCTGCCTGGAATTTCCAAAATTGAGATGCGAAGCATTTTTCCTGGAAGGGGGCTGGTGATATTTGAAAGGAAAATTGGGGCTGTATTGCAAAATGAAGTGAGGCCAGGATAACAATGCAGTTAAAGTTAGAACAAAAAAAATTGCCCCAGATTGACATGAAAAAGGAAAGAAATATTTCACTTAAGAACAGAGTTGTCATGACTTCCTTTGTACCAAATAATTCAGTGATATTAAAAATACGCTTGAGACCACCCGCTGAGCTCTCAAAGCCCCCAGTCCTCTTCACCACCTCAGTGTGGGCAGGAAGGTAGGACGGAAGGAAGGAAGGAAGGAAAGAAGGAAGGAAGGAAGGAAGGAAGGAAGGAAGGAAGGAAGGAAGGAAGGAAGGAAGGAAGGAAGAAGGAAGGAAGGAAGGAAGGAAGGAAGGAAGGAAGGAAGGAAGGAAGGAAGGAAGGAAGGAAGGAAG
This sequence comes from Notechis scutatus, assembly GCF_049901735.1. NCBI lineage: Eukaryota > Metazoa > Chordata > Lepidosauria > Squamata > Elapidae > Notechis > Notechis scutatus. The sequence continues at coordinate 1,425,632 of NC_142017.1, read as the reverse complement.
GAAGGAAAAGAAGGAAGGATAGAAGAAATAAAGAAAAGAAAGAAAAGGAAAAAAAGAGGACTAAGATAGCAGCTGTGCTTGATTCAGAATTCATCACTCAGTTTTCAACATGGGTCCACTTTCCCTTTCCTGGAGTGAACGTGTCTGTCTGTCTGTCTGTCTGTGCCGTTGCTTCCTTTCCTGGATGGTATAATTGGCCAACCACGTAGAGGCTGATTCAGAATCTGGCCCAGACGAGGGGAAGAAAAGAGGCTTTTGAAACTAAATCCTGGTGTTGAGACCATTATGGGACAAGGCTTCATCCGAGATGGGTTTGGCATCGGATGCTGGGTGCTTTACCCAAGAGAGGCTGGAGCAGGTCAGAAAGAGGGTGATTTGCCCTCGAAATAAGATGCCCTAAAGCAGAGGTCTCCAACCTTGGCAACTTTAAGACTTGTGGACTTCAACTCCCAGAATTTTGGAGAATTCTGGGAATTGAAGTCCACAAGTCTTAAAGTTGCCAAGGTTGGAGACCTCTGCCGTAAAGGATCAGCTGGCCTGGCAGAGGCTCCGGTCATGGACAGAGGCACCAGAGGGCAGGATTTTCTGCACATCCTGAAACCAGGGGCAGGAACGGAGCAAAGCTAGGATTCTAAAATTTCCACGCTGAATCATGGAAGGCTGAACCCATTGATGGTTGAAGCTATTTTAGGATGCCTTTTCTATTTCCATCTTTTTGCCAATTGCAAACCACTTTTGCGGCCTCAAAAAATGTGCTTAGACAACCCTTCCCTTCATGTTTTCAAAACCTCTAATTGAAATATGGCATTTGGTTTAATCATGCCGCAAAGTAATTTACCATTCTGAGATTCGAGAAAGTTCCGCAGAAGGCGCTACCTAGAATGATTAAAGAAGGCCATTGTCATGTTATGGATTAAATGAATTGATTACGTATTATATAGCAAATAGCAATAGCCTTTAAACTTATATACAGCTTCAGGGTGCTTCACAGCCCTCTCTAAGCGGTTTACAGAGTCAGCTCTCCCAACAATCTGGCTCCTCATTTTACCCACCTCAGAAGGCTGGAACATTGAGTCAACCTTGAGCCGGTCAGGATCAAACTGCTGGCAGTCAGCAGAATTATCCTGCAATACTGTATTCTAACCACTGGGAGGGAGGGAGGGAAAGAAGGAAGGAAGGAAGGAAGGAAGGAAGGAAGGAAGGAAGGAAGGAAGGAAGGAAGGAAGGAAGGAAGGAAGGAAGGAAGGAAGGAAGGAGAGAGAAAAGGAAGAGCAATAGCAGTAGCATTTAGACTTGTATACCGCTTCCCAGTGCTTTCCAGCCCTCTCTAAGCAGTTTACAGACTCAGCTTCTTGCCCCCAACCATCTGGGTCCTCATTTTACCGACCTCAGAAGGACAGAAGCTAAGTCGACCTTGAGCCTGATGAGATTCGAACTGCCAAATTGCAGTCAGCTGGTAGTCAGCAGAAGTATCCTGCAGTACTGCACTCTCACCACTGCGCCACCGCGGCTCACATATATTCATTATATATTATATATTACATAATACAATAATGCATACACGGAGAGAGAGAGAGAGAGAGAGTATATTTGTCATTTTTAAATATTTTGATCACTGTATTTGAGTATCATTGGTTGCTTTTATAATACTTTTATAAAACAACCTCTATCTATACTTTATTCATTGAAATTCAGTTTTCTGAGAAGGGGTTTGTTGGTTTCCCCAGAAGAATTCATGGCACTAAGAAGTGACAGACTCCTGACATAAAACAACCAATCTCATGTTTGCTTGGACAGCTTCGCTTGGCCAAGGAACACGGACAAGGGAAACAGACCCTTCTCTTAGCTGTCGTGTTGCCAGCCCTTCCTCAAAATGAGCAGGTAGAAGTGTCCGGAGTGAGGATTTTCCTCTAGGTGGTTGGGAACTATTTTTTTCCCTTCTGGGTATCTGAGTCCATCTGGACCAATCCCTGCCGTTTTCTTGGCCAGGCGTTTCAGAAGCGGTTTGCCATTGTCGCCTTCCTAGGGCTGAGAGGAAGTGACTGGCCCGAGGCACCCCGCTGCTTTTCTGAGATGAAAACCAGGGGTGGGCTTCCAAAATTTCAGTACTCTGCCTGATTGCTGGGTGGGCGTGGCCATGATGGGCGTGGCCTAGTTGGCCTCCTGCACCATGGCAAGGGGTGGGGTGTTTTAGCCTTCCCGGGGCTCCCGAGGCTCTCTGGAAGCCAGAAATGGGCCCATTTTTTGCCCTTCCCCGAGCCTCTGTGCACACCCTGCACTTACCTGCATCCCAAACAGGACACCTGGGGACTCCTGGGAGGGGCGTGGTGGGATGGGCAGGGCCAGCCAGGAGTGGGATTTGGCAGCTAGAGGCTTTCCGAATCCCCTGTGAGCCCCCAGCAGCCCAGCCCTGCTTAAAAGGGGCGTGCATAAATGCACAATCGTGCCTACCGTCCCTGTCCTATTGTCCTCAATTATTCGTACCCATTCCCTGTATTCATACTTACATTGATTATCTTGTAAGTTATTGATGAATCAATCAATAAATAAAAATAAAAATAAATAAAACTCACAGCCTGTCCCTTCCTGGCCTGTTGCCTTGGCCCCTGCACCAGACCGACTCTCTGGGAAATATTATGCATGAATTCAACCGATGTGGCCCGCTGCCCGCAGAGCAGAGATGCTCCATTGCTGCCCCTCGAGGATGACAATCTGCAAGTTTGGCTCCGAGCTTCAAAGCGTGCTTTTCCTTTCCGTCGCTGCCTGCCTGGAGCCACATGAAAAGCTGCAGTAAAATGGATGCTTTCTTGATACTGGGAAGCTTTCCGAAGTGGAGCTGAGGAGACGTGCCGTCGTCCAAGCCCTTGTCATTACTCCCCGAGAATCCCTCCATTCCGGCCAATCTGGCCTCCTAAGAGCTCTGTTGCTTGAGGAAAACCACCCGTCTTCTCTTTAATCCTTGACAGTATCGGCTTAATCTTGGGAAATGCGTCTTTGTCCCACTCCTTTCCTTCTCTTTACGGCTTCCATGGACGTTATTCATTATCCAGATGGAGGAGCTGGAGGAAAATGCCTATAAAATTCCCGGTTTGGTTCGAAGGCCTTCAAAAGACCTTCCGTTTCGCCGAGTCTGTAACTTGCAACTGGCGCCTCAGATGATGCTGGGAGGAATTGTAGGCAAAAGACTGGTCCCAGTTGGCCTGTTGGGACTGACCACCATGCACAAATGTGCATCTTCCTAGAAGGGCCAAGGGCAGAAGGAGCTACCCACCTCCAACAGGATGGAGCCAAACACTAAACAGTGGTGAGATTCAACATTTTTTACTACTGGTTCTGTGGGCGTGGCTTGGTGGGCATGGCAGGGGAAGGATATACTGCAAAACCCCCCTTCCCTCCCCACCCCACTAACCTGCATTCCAGCTCCGTTCTCCTGTGCAGGGCAACCAAAGGAGACCCAGTCAATGATCAGCTGGGACTCAATGGGAGGCAAAGAATAGATGGGGTTGGCGGGGCCAGTCAGAGGTGGGATTGGCCGGTTCTCTGAACTACTCAAAAGTTCTGCTACTGGTTCTCCAGAACTGGTCAGAACTGGCTGAATTCATCACCTCTGGCATTAAACTAAAGATCTTGTACATCTAAAGTGGACGTCTTGTCTCAATTTAAAACACGATTGAGCCCAAAATTTATGTTACTAAGTGAGAAATTGGAACTGAAGTTGCCTTCGGAAGTCTGGGAGCTTCATCACTGGAGGCTTTCAAGAAGAGACTGGACTGCCATCTGTCAGAAATGGTGTACGATCTCCTGCTCGGGCAGGGGGGTTGGACTAGATGACCTACAAGGTCCCTTCCATCTCTGTTAAATCACATCTATTAAGTGAGTTTTGGCTCATTTTACGACTTTTCTTGCCACATTTGTTAAGTGAATCACTGCAGTTGTTAAGTGAATAAACCCGACTCCCCCTGCATTCATTTTGCTTGTCAAAAGACAGTCACATGACCGTGGGACATGGCAACTGTTATAAGTCCGAGTCAGTTGCCAAGCGCCTGAATTTGGATCATGTGACCCTGGGGATGCTGCAACGGTCATAACTCCCTTTTTTTTCAGTGCCGTTGTAACTTTGAACGGTCGCTAAACGAAATGTTGTAAGTCGAGGACTACATGGAAGTAAATACTGCCCTATCTTGTTGCTAGAACACCAATGGGGTTACATGGCTGCCAGGAGTGTGTATGTGCAGCCATCGTAACTTTGAAACAGTGGTGGCATTCAGCCGGTTCACACCGGTTCAAACGAACCGGTAGCAAGGATTTGGTGTGGGTCGCCAAACCAGTAGTAAGTTCTGGCTGGCCAGGGCCCCGACCCGGTCACCCAATCGCCCTTTCAGGTATTTCTTTCTTTTTTTCTCCCTCCCGACAATCAGCTGTTTATACGATCAGCTGTGCTGGGATCCCCCTTGCTGAAGCCCAGGAAGGCAAAAAATGGAGGGAGGGGCACAGCAAGGATTTTTTTGCCTACCTGAGCCCCAGGGGAGCCTTCTGGGAGCAAAAACGCCTCCCCCCAAGAGGCCCAGGAGGCCCCAAAAATGGGTGTGTGGGTGGCTGCAAAAAAGCAAAAAAAAAAGCCACGCCCACCCAGTCACATGACCCACAGAACCAGTAGTAAAAAAAAATTTGAATCCCGCCACTGCTTTGAAATCAAGTCGTAAGTAGCTTTTGGAGCGTCTGTTGTAACTTCAGCCGGTCACTAAGCAATTGGTCGTAAGTCAAGGACTATCTGTATTGCAGTCTTTCTCAAACTTGGCAACTTGAAGACAATGTGAACTTCAACTAAGCGGAAAGTTAGGAAACCGTATTTGAGGGCAGGAGGCTTCAACTCTGAAGGAAAAGTCCTTGGAAAACAAACCACAATACAATGAACCTGCGAGAGCAATTTTTCCTTTAGTTTAAATTATTTGTTTCTCGAAGTGTTGACAGCGATATCAAAGCGATGCGTCCTCCTTTTAAACAAACCGGACTGGGGAAAGTTGTTTAAAAGCCATCTAAAACTGTTTGACAAAGTCAGGTTGGATAAGACTTATTTCCACACACACACACACACACACACACACACACACCATGGCTCTGAAAAGAACATCAGAGTTGCTCCTGACATTCTGGGGGAAAGTGGGATTCCAGCTCTAAATAAAAAATGAGAACAAGGAAGCCACGAGATTGCTTCCTTTCCATTGTGCCTACAGAGCCCCCTTTTTCTTGGGTGAAGTTCTCAGGGATTTCAAATCCTCCCTTTGGGTGAAAAAAAAGGAGGAAAAATGGATAGAAAATGGACATATTACTGATTTTTGAGTCCTGCCTTCAACACATCTCTTATGAAATCCCCAGATTCCTTGCCCAGATTGTTAACTTGGGTTAAGCTCTTTGACTTCTCAGCTGCCCTGAGCATTGGAGGGTGTTAAAGCAACCCTGGAAAATAAACATTTTTACTGGAAAAAAACGAACAGGAACAGCTCCCTTGCTCCTCTCCTTCCCGTCAATCCGGCCATTCTCCCAGCTTCTCTGTGAGGGTGGACTGGGGAGGATTTGAGGAGTTTACATTTGGACAAGGGGAAACTAACAAATGCTCACTTCCAAAATTGTTGCATGAATCGGAACGCCCTTTCTCAGTTGTTGTGGTTGTTGTTTTTTCCAATGCACTTGTCTGAGTAAAATTGTGCTCCCCCCCCCCAAAAAAAAGGAATATAGAAAGAAAATGCAGCAGGTTGGAAGCCGAAAAGGGGTCGATAATCAAGGGAGAAGCTGACCTCACAGGGGTCTTCCTCTCCGCATCAGAAATGTCTCGGAAGAACCTTCCAGATTTGCATAGGGGACTTTTATTTTATTTTCCCCCCTCTGAAAATGTTTTGGCCCACTGGAGAAACCCTGCAGCCTTCCTGCCTCTCTTCTGCCTTGCACACGCTGTCGGTCAGAAATGGTTGGGAGTCCTGGCTCCAGTCCCACAGCTAATTTTAATGCACCCTGCGTTCCCTCGCCTATTTATAGGCCCGAGGACACCGGGGGCAGCATGGAGAGCCTTCTTCAGCTTTTATGCCAAAGGTTACAGACAAAAAAGTTCTTGGCAGGACTCTTGAGAAGAAAAAAGACAGGGGTTCAAGGGGAGGATCATACGGCAGGATCAAAGCGTGAGGGGGGGTCACTTCCCCAAGAAGCCAACAGCGGGATCTTGGCTTGTGCCATCAAAGCAACCTGTGCCGGGTTTGACACGTGTCCAGCAGTAGTTGCTGGAGACAAACTTGGACTAACTTTAGCAGGCAGGGTATCAGAAAGGTTACTCCTCCCCCCCTCAATGTCCACCTTGAGGTTCATCCCCCACCCCCAGAAACCATGGCCAGGCCTGGGGAGGGCCATCCTGATTTCCCAGGACTTTTTTGTTGCTTTGGTTTCTTGGTGGAACCATCAGATGTTCTTCTCCCTTTCGTTGTGGGATGTCCATAGATCGCAAGCATTTGCCTCTTTCTTAACTCTGGGGAGCATTCCCTCCTTCCTTCCTTCCATCTATCTTCTTCCATCTTCCTTCTTTCCTTTCTTCCTTCACCTTCCTTCCTTCCTTCCTTCCTTCCTTCCTTCCTTCCATCTATCTTCCTTCCTCCATCTTCTTTCCTTCCTTCCCTCCTTCCTTCCTTCCATCTATCTTCTTCCATCTTCCTTCCTTCCTTCCATCTATCTTCCTTCGTTCTTCTTTCCTTCCTTCCCTCCTTCCTTCCTTCCATCTATCTTCTTCCATCTTCCTTCCTTCACCTTCCTTCCTTTACCTACCTTCCTTCCTTCCTTCCTTCCTTCCATCTTCCTTCCTTCCTCCATCTTCTTTCCTTCCTTCCCTCCTTCCTTCCATCTATCTTCTTCCATCTTCCTTCCTTCCTTCCTTTTCTTTCTTTTGTTCTTTCTTTTCCTTCCTTCCTTCCCCTTCCTTCCTTCCTTCCTTCCTCCATCTTCTTTCCTTCATTCCTACTCTCCTTTCCTTCCTTCCATCTATCTTCCTTCCTTCCTCCATCTTCTTTCCTTCCTTCCCTCCTTCCTTCCTTGCATCTATCTTCTTCCACCTTCCTTCCTTCCTTCCTTCCTTCCTTCCTTCCTTCCTTCCTTCCTTCCTTCCTTCCTTCTTCCTTCCTTCCTTCCTTCCTTCCTTCCACTTCTTCAGATGATTCTTCTTGTTCTCAGCATCCTCTAAGCTCCTGGAAGGCTGACAGGCCCCAGCGTGTCAGGAGCCTTCCGGAGAGGAGGAGGAAGCCGTGGAGCAGGTGTGACTAGAAGCCATGGCCACTGGGTAGAAGCTCAGATGCCGATTGGTAGCTCCAGGGCTTCCCAGTTCACCGCAACACAGACTGGAAAAACCAGACTTGGAAGCCACCTTCCCCACTTGGGGGAAATCCCCGACTGGCTTCAGGTGCAGAGGTTCAAAGGGTTCCTGCTCCCTGCTTAGGAAAACCTATCCCCCTTTTGGACTCCCCCCGAACATTTTCTCTCTCAAAGACCAACCTTCCTTTGTGAAGCTCCTAAGATGGCTGCGTAGGATACGGGTAACGCTTGTCTTACAACCATCCATTTAGCCATCAGGTGAGGTTACGACTACACCGGAAAAGGGACTGACCACTGGTCCTCGTGTGTATGACTGCTGTAGCCTCTCCATGCTCCTGTGATCAGGATTCAGGCGTGTATTTATGACGGGGAAAGGCAATTTCTTCTCCACGGTTTTGCTAGCAAAAACTGACCCAGGGGTTGGAACCCGTTCTTTCTCCTGTCCCGCTCCCAATTCAAGTTTCAGGGTGCATCTCTTTCATCAGAGGAGGCTCAGTTCTGTCCTCCACAAAGCATTATTCGGTCTCTCTCTTACACATACACACACACACACACACACACAATTTCCCTTTCCCTCTTCTCTCTTCTTGACCGTTCTCTTTTCTTTCTCCCCCTTCTGGAGCTTGTCTCCCTTTGTGACCTCGCAGTCCTGGTGTTGCTGTGGGGTCCTGGGAATGGGGTTTGTTTTTTTCTCCCCCTGCTGGATTTTGCATCTTCACTGAACTGAAATATTTGCACCAGAGTTTCTCTGCGCACTCATCTTCCTACAACATCTTTTTCATTTATGAACGTGGCTGACTCATTCGAGGTCCCAGATATGAGGTTGTTGTTTTTCCAACAACAAAATGGCTGTGTCAATTAGGCATATAATAACCAGACTGCAAAAACATGGGAGTTGGTCCGGTCTGCAAACAAAATATTGGGTCTGGCTGTTTGTTTTTGTTTTGTTTTGAAAAATCTTTACTGGATACGTTTAGCCTTGTTTACACCAACAATTAGCATGGGGTGACAGCCTCTCTTTTTCAACATGCGTATCTGGGATCGTAGCATGCAACGTGCAATCTTTGGCATTGGGGTTCAGCTCAGCCTCGGAGCAATTCCAAGAGGTTTCTGAGCCTTTGACAGCCACCCAGATGAAGGTGGAGATGCTGGATGGAGTTTCTGAAGGCAAGTTTCATTTTCTGTGAAGTTCAGGTGATGCCCTGGCACTCTTGTTTTTAACCCGGCCAGGGGTGCAAAGGCAGAACCGATCGTGTGCGTGTGCCCAGGTAAGGGTGCCCTTTTGGGCAAACCCAAGAGGATTTGGTTTAATGGAGGTGGGAGGATATTGAATCGGCTGTGTGATCGGATAATTTCAGATTGGCATGAATGAACCTCTCGGGGTGATTCAAAGAATCGAGGATATACATCATCCTCGTGGCAAGGAAGGTTGGAAGTCCCTTCTTTATATATTTCTTTTCTATTTCTTCCCTTTCGCTTCTTTCTTGCATCTTTCACTGCTTCTATTTTGTTTTCTTAGTTTGTATTAGTTTTTACCATTATAAACATTCATAACTCTTAACAAGAATTATAACATTATAACTATTTACATATGTAATTGTATAAAATATATGCATATTTTCCCCCTCTCTCTTTTAATAGAGCTCAGATACCTTTGTAGGACATTTGTGCCCCATTGTGGCACAACCAGTGTTGTGAATGTAGATGTCAGAACTTCAGGCTATTTTAAAATTTGGAGTATGGGGGTTGGCGGGACTCCCTCCTTCCGCTTTGACAGTAATACTCTGAGTGTAGAAAGGAGAAGGAAGAAAGGAAAGGAAAGGAAAGGAAAGGGAAGGAAGGAAAGGAAGGAAGGAAGGAAGGAAGGAAGGAAGGAAGGAAGGAAGGAAGGAAGGAAAGGACGGAAGGAAGGAAGGAAGGAAGGAAGGAAGGAAGGAAGGAAGGAAGGAAGGAAGGAAGGAAGGAAAGGACGGAAGGAAGGAAGGAAGGAAGGAAGGAAGGAAGGAAGGAAGGAAAGAAAGGAAGGAAGGAAGGATCCATGGGGGACAGGGAGACTGAAACCTTGCCAGTTTCAAAGCGAAGGGGAAGCTCTCCAAAGCAATTTCCAAGCGGTTCAGGCCGAAGCCCAAATTGTGTTGGTGAGAGACGCAAAACTCCCCCCTTCACCCACCAGGAGTGCCTGGCTTTTGGCAGCAGGATGGGTGAACATTGCCAGGAGTGCCCAAAAAGGTCTGCCAAGACTCCAATGGTTGCCTAGCCAGGACCACTCTGGTTAGACCTCCAGGGACCAACTGCCGGCCCTGCTTTGCCCAAGTGGCACCTTCTCTGCCTAGGAGGTTCCAGCGGGATTCTGCCTGGTGACCAAATGATCTCAGATCTGGCTCCCTTTGTGGCCCAGGGAATCTTCTTTGCTCCTCCCTCTAGAGTAGCGTTTCTCTACAAGGGTCGGCCTTAAGGCATGTGGACTGCAATTCCCATAATTCCCCAGGCAGCTTTGCCATTTCACAGAATCTCTTGCCTGCTGGGACTCCATTTGCCATCTTATTGGCCTGCTTTGCTGGTGGTCCTTTTCATCCTGTCCTCCGAGAAACTCAGGTCCATGGGTGTCAATCTGCTCCTTCCTCTTCCTCTTTCTTTTCGCAGCAGCCCTACGAGGGACGTTAGCCAAGAATCATCAAGTGGTTCACATTTTACATCTTGGTAGATCTTTGATCCAGCACGTTCCCTGCCTCTGCCTCTCTCCTTTCAACCTGGAGCAAGTTACACACTGTATTTACGCTTGAGGGTATGGAGCCAGTTCCTGGCTTCAGAGAGACAAACAGTTTGATGTTTACAGGAAAGCAGAGGAATATTAGGAAAACCTGAACCGGTTTGGAAGTGACCGTCTCAGTCAGTCTCTCGATCCCAGGATGTGACTGGACACTCCTGGCAAAGCTTCCACTGCCCAGAAGCTGCCACTAGTGCAGAACCAGATTGATGACAGGAGACTACAGAGGATCTCTCCTGGAAATGCTGCTGTGGCCCTGGGTAGGCGGTGAAGCCATAGCAGCCAACTCTAGATGATGCAGGCATTAACCCAGGAAGCTCAGGTCAACGGGCTTAACTCTGCGCCTTTCTCCTCCTGGTTCTACAGCAGCCCTACAAAGAACCTTAGCCACATTTTGTCCCAGAACTGAAACCCTGAATAGACACAGAATAACGTAGCTGGAAGGGATCCTATTCCATTCCAGACAAATGGCTGTCTCATGTCTTCTTTAAAAAAGAAACCCCCCAGAAATGCAGCTCCCACACCTTCTGGAGGCAAGCTGATCCTCTGGTTGATTGTCCTCACGGTCAGGAAAGATCTCCTTAGCTTAGGATCCAGGTGCTGAAGGGACCACCTCCCTCAACGCTGTCCAAGGTCATCGCCTGAGATTAGATTTTTGCAATGGCTCACAGTGCAGTGGCCAAGAGAAGGAGGTTTGGTCATGGTCCTCACAACGGAAGAGAACCCTGATCTAGCCAACGAGGAGTCGGATGGCTCCTCCAGAACTTGACTGTCTTTGTAGAGTCTCTGTCGGAGTCCTTGGTGCTCTCTGAGCTGGGTTGTTTGCTTGCCAACATCACCTATATTCTCTCCTGTTAGATTCTCTGTTAGTGTCCTTTTCTGTTGGTGTTTTTCTAAATCAACATTAATGTTTCCGTGTATTGTTCTTAAGCCTTGTTGGGTTTGCTATGATACTTTCTACATTGTTTACCCTGAGGCTTTTGCAAGCGGCTCTGGAAGCCTTTTGGAGGAAGAACAATATAGAAACCAAATAAATAGTAATAAATAGCATAAATGCTGTGAAATGGGGCACGAGGGAGTGAAAACTGGGCTGATTCTCTGAGTTCCCCAGTCCTTGTTTTTTTTAAAAAAAAAAATAAATAAAGACAGATGTAAGTTCCTGGAGTCAAAAAATGCTTCTAGTCTTGGGGCGACTCTGAAGCATCTGATACAGACGAATTCTTTGCCTCGGGGCTCCGAGTCCCCTCTTCTCCCTCTTCTTCCCATGGTGTTCTCTTAGGGTAGTGATGAGAATGTGTCTTGATTGGATGGAGAAATGCTTGGAAGTCCACACCGACGCACCTTGCTCTCTTACTATTGCGGCCATGGGTTGTCGGAATGGGTTCTGACCATTTGGCCGCCCCTGTGTAGAAGAACATGTTGAGACTCTAGAAGGAATGCAGAAAAGAGTAACAAAGAGGATTGGGGGGTGGAGGCTAAATATACATACATACATACATACATACATACATACATACATACATATATATATATATATATATATATATATATATATATATATATATATATATATATATATATATATATATATACACACACACACACACATATAAAACAGTTGCTGGAATTGGGAATGTCTAGTTTAATGAAAAGAAGGATTGGCGGCGGCATGATAGAAGTCTTCCAATATTTATGCCCCCAAAGAAGAGGGAAGGGTTCACCTTATTCTCCAAAGCCCCGGAAGGCAGGAGAAGAAGCAACGGATGGAAACTAATCAAGGAGAGAACCAACCTGGAATGAAGAAGAAATCTCCTAACCGCGAGGACAATTAAGAATTAACCAGCGGAACTGCTTGCCTCCAGGAGTTGTGGATGCTCCATCATTGGAGGATTTCAAGAAGAGATTGGACAGACACTTTTGCCTTCAATGGTATAGGGGTCAGACTAGAAGATCTCCAAGGACTCTTCTTCCAATTCTGTTATTCTGCTTACACAACATACCATTGAAGAGGAATGCAATCGAGCCCTGGCGAGTTTAGCAAGCAGGCAAGCCAAGGTGAGGTCTGGAGATGTTGCTGGTGGGACAAATCCTCCAGCCGAAGCAATTGAGCAACATTCACAGATGACAACCTCATCAGCGTCTCGCGGTCAGGTGAAACCTATTGGAATATTACCTTTCAATTGAGGATGGGAAGAAATGGTGGAGGACTTGACTGGTGGGTTTCTAGCCCAAATCTGAGCCAACCTCTGACTGGCAAGATGGAAGAAGCTGGGAAGCCCATCCAGGCGAGACGAGACGTCTCCAGTGAAAGGTCTAAGAAGGATGGGAGGCTCTTGTTAGCAAAGCTGGAAATAATCAGAGGTCTAAGTCAAGAATCTATAGGGAAGAGAGGAAACCCCACATTTTCTCAGGCTCTGGAACTGGGCAGTTAGTCAAGACTAAGCACAGGTCAACCTCGGTCCCTTGATTTATCTAGACATCCCATGTTTTATCCAAAGTTTATAAAAACAGAAACGCTGCGCTGGTTCTATTCTTTTACTGGTTGCTTGTTTATGGCAGTTTTTCCATATCGTCTGCTGGACTCTTTTTCCCCCCCAAAGAGTCCCGATTCCCTCGTTCCATCCCTGTTTTATGGCTCCATCGTAGCCAAAGCCTGTTCCTGGGGTTTGCTGGCCCAGGAGGCTGGTGTCATGCTCCGTGGCGTGCATGCAATTCCATGACAGCATCCCATTTGGCTCGGGTGCATCTCAGCCTCATGTGACCTGCATGTGGAGCAGCGGCAGCCGGGTGGGGCCAGCCCAGCCTGCAATCAACCCTGGGCTGGGAGTGGGGGCAGGGAGGGAGGGAAGGGCCGAGAAAGGCTTGCGGGCCCCCTGCCCCCCCCCAACCGCCTCTTGCAGCAAATCTTCCCTTGGACAGGAATTTGGAAACACACAAACTCAGGGTGGAATCTTCCTCTCCGTTGTGAATTTTTGAAATAATGCTTGGTAAACAACGGCGAAAACTTTCCAGCCAGACCAGGAAATCACTACAATATGTCTGTGAAATGCAGCATCTGCGACGAGAGTCTGAAACAGCCTCACTCTGCACGCAGCCATCCCTCATTAAGGACAGCCCCTCGCGAGTCCCAGGAGGGCTTCTCAGCCTGGTCACTGCCCCGTCTGGAAGGAGAAGCATGGAAAGGGGCCAATTCATCTCCTTCCCTGCCCACAAGGAGCCGGCGGTGAGCCTTTGCGCACTGCCAGGTTCCTCCAGGCAATGGTCTCATTGCTCACAGCGCGGCTTCTTCTGAGCGGCCCAGCTCCTTTCAAGCCCCGGAGAAACATGGATGTCTAACTTGCTCTGTGGTGGTTGCAAAAGAACAAGGAGCGCATCTTCCAGTGTGGCTTTGGTTTGGCCCTGGGCAGCAGGCGGGACAGAAGAGCTACGGCGGGGAGATCTTCCTTGCAAATTTATGTATCATTTATTTATTTATCAAAATTATTGGCTGCCCATCTGACCACGGGGCAGCTTCTCAAATCCTCCTTTGGATCCAGAGATCCTTAGGCCGTCCCTCTCTATTTAATCACCCTGAATTGGCTGGGTCTCTGTAAGAAGCAGCTGACGTACCTGCAGACCCAGCCATGTGTGGGAGGGAAGAGAAGAACAAATATCTTGTTTTGCTGTCTTTGGGGAGGGAAAGAAAGAAAGAAAGAAAGAAAGAAAGAAAGAAAGAAAGAAAGAAAGAAAGAAAGAAAGAAAGAAAGAAAGAAAGAAAGAAAGAAAGAAAGAAAGAAAAGAAAGAAAGGAAAGGAAGGAAGGAAGGAAGGAAGGAAGGAAGGAAGGACAAGAGAAGGAAGGAAGGATGAGGTAAAAGGAAGGAAGGAAGGAAGGAAGGAAGGAAGGTAAAAAGAAAGAAGGACAAGAGAAGGAAGGAAGGATGAGGTAAAAAGGAAGGAAGGAAGGAAGGAAGGAAGGAAGGAAGGAAGGAAGGAAGGAAGGAAGGACAAGAGACGGGAAGGAAGGAAGGTTGGTCTGTTATTACCTTATAAACTTTATTTTCTTCCTTCTCTCAAAGAAAATGAGAATTGAAGACTGCTTTTCCCTACAATACGATTGAAGCTCTGCCCGTTCTTTTATAGGTCTTGCATTACAAGCAGGCAAAGCTTTTACAAGCAGTCATAATTTGTAAGGGTCGTAGGAGTTGGTCACGTGACCGATTGAGGTCACTAAATGAACGTGGCGATCATAAAACGAATGCTGCAGTCACTAAGCGAATGCAGCAGTGGTTTATCCTGGGACCAGTTTTGCAACAAACTGGAATTAACTGCCAGTATTTAATCAAAACTGTCTTAAAACACAGCCATGGTGGGGACTGTGGGATGCTGCAAACAGCTGGCAATGCAGCTGTGTAGCTGTGCGCTTGAAAGGCGGTGACACTAAGCAACCCATCGTAAGCTGAGGACTCCCTGTGATTGCACGATCGTGGCTGTCCTCTTGACCACTTCCTGTGGCCAGTTCTGCATCCTTCTCCAGCTCCACTCCCCGACCCAAAGGAAGTTCCCCTGCAAACGCTTTTTCGGGCCAGGATCGAAAGCATCTCTGACAGCTCCAGGTCTCTTTACGCATCCCAGGCCATCAAATTGCACACAAGGGTGTGCAACTCCACCCTGGAGGATAATCCCACAGGCATGCTGAGCATCCCTTGAAGAGCTGCCTCCACCCTGGAGTCCTCCTTCTCCCCCACCCGCCTTGACATGCCAGGCCTGCGTTTCCTCCAGGTGTGGAGGGGAGAAGGCCGGACGCTGCCGTGGGAAGGCGGGAGGAAGGGGGAAAGCTTCTCGCCCCACGACACCTGGGCTCACGGCCACGATCTGCAGCTGGAGAAGTTGCCGATGTGTCTCTTTCAGAAACCTGCTGGGAAGGCGAGGGGTGGGCAGGAGAGGGTCTTGCTGACACACTCCGTAAAGTATGTGACCTGAGCAGTGGAATTGGACGGCGGCGGTGTTTGTCTTCCGAGGGAGAGGGAAGATCTTTGAAGATGTGGTCAGGGTTGTGTACTTAGTCCCCTCGGCCAGGCAGGCGTCTCGATCCCCAAGGCACATCCTGAGGCCAAGAAAACAAAACATCCTCGTGTTTCTAAGTCCCAGTTCAGCAACCTGATGTGGAAGACGGATTTCATCCCCTCTTCCTCCCAAGGCTCTCTTTCAGAGGAGAGGGAGGGAGGTTCCCGTGAAATCTATGGGATGGCCTTGGGCTGACCATCTTCAAAAGCCCCCCAGATCTCACCTCGGTATCCTCTCCGACTTCTTCTTGGCCCACAGCAAGTTTCACAACAGAGGTGATATTCAGCAGGTTCTGACCAGTTCTGGAGAACCATTGGCGGAAATTTTGAGTAGTTTGGAGAACCGGCAAATCCCACCTCTGACTGGCCCCTCCAACCCCATCCCTTCTCTGCCTCCCATTGAGTCCCAGCTGATCGGCTGGGTCTCCTTTGATTGCCCTGGACAGGAGAACGGAACTGGAAAGCAGGTTAGCAGGGTGGGGAGGGAAGGGGGATTTTGCAGTAACCTTCCCCTGCCACGCCCATCAAGCCACACCCACAGAACTGGTAGTAAACCATTTTGAATCCCACCACTGTTTCACAAGTCCAGATATGGGCATTTTTCATCCAGAGCAAAGTTTTGGCAACTTGAAGATGCGAAGACCAACTCCCAGAATCCACCCATCCTAGACCAGAGGCCTCCAAACTTGGCAACTTGAAGACTTGTGGACTTCAACTCCCAGAATTCCTCAGCCAGCTATGGGGACCCCTATCTTAGATACAGATACAGAATAACAAGAGTTGGAAGGGACCCTGTTGGTCATCTAGTCCAACCCCGCGCCCAAGCAGACCCTACACCGTTTCTATTTTCAAGTTGCTATCTGGAGAAACTCTGATCCAAAGATCTCAGAACCAAGATGCAGAGGGAGATTCCCCAGGCTGCATTTTCTTAATCTTAAACAGGTTGCATTATTATTATTATTATTATTTTAACCCTGTTCCCGTAATATTGCTCAGAGGGAAAGAAATTCCTCTTTTTCCCGAAATAAGGTGAAACCTCACCTCTTTCGTAAGCTTTAAGCATCTGGGGGGAAAAAGAGAGAGAGAAATCTTGCAATGCTTGTTAAATTGCACCTGGATCTTCCAGAGTTATTTCTCTGCACTCCCACTGACAACAGCCAGCTCTGTTTTTTGTCAGGGCAATTTGGGCAGGCAGGGGAGGAACGGGTGGGTGGGTGGGGGAGATATATTAATATATACATATTGGTGTAAAGCAGGGTCTCCAACCTTGGCAACTTTAAGACTTGTGGACTTCAACTCTCAGAGTTCCTCAGCCAGCTTTGCTGGCTGAGGAACTCTGGGAGTTGAAGTCCACAAGTCTTAAAGTTGCCAAGGTTGGAGACCCCTGGTGTAAAGGAACCAGACCACTGTAGAACCGTTATGTGGCAAGTTTTGTGTTCCTCCGATTGTTCCTTTCTCTCTCTCTCAGAATACAGATATTCCTCGCCTTACCACAACAGTGGAACCCAACATTTTTCTGGCTAATCAAGGCAGTTGTTTAAACAAGTCACAAGTGAATCATGTGGTCATTAAGCGAATCAGGCTCCACCCCGATTGACTTTGCTTGTTGGGAGCCAGCTGGGAAAGGTGGCAAAGGGTGATCGTGTGACGGCAGGACGGCTGCATAAATATGAGTTCAGATGCCGAGCATCCAAATATTGAGCACATGACCGTGGAGATGCTCCAGCCGCCATGAAAATTGGCCATGTCACTTTTTTTCAGTCAAACAGTCACTAAGCGAATGGTTGTGAATTGGGGGCTACCCATGTTTCAGCATACGGCTAGTCATACATTTTGGGTCCTCCTCTCCTCTCCTCGTCATACATTTTGAGACATGCCCCCCCCCCGGGAGGGCTTCTGGTCCTCAACCTGTGTCCCCTTCTGTCCTCCCTTGGCCTCCAGTTGATGGGGCCTTCAAAGACTGACGGTTGCACCACCACAACAAGTGTGAAGCTTCGGCTCCGTTTCCAAGCCTGCCTGGGTCATTCTGTTGGGCTTTGCAGCACAAGGGTGCTAATTGAACCCGAGCAGCGTGCAAAGGAAGTCCTCAGCTGGCTTCTAATTCTAATCGGGTGGTTTTAACGCTCCCAGCTCCCAGCGTGTCAGGGGGCAGCATGGATGATAACACTGTGAAAATTCTGGGCAAGGAGCCCAGGGCTGCACATGTGGATGAGGACACCTACACACACACAGAGAGAGAGACAAAGACACCATTTGTGTTTTGTTTTCTTTTTTGAGTCACACCACAATAAACAAAGAGTTGAAACCTGAGACTGGTTGAGACCCGAAGAAGGAAAGTTTGTGACAGTGTGAATGTCAGAGGAACGAAGCCGGCCAATGTATGCAAGGCCCATATTTTGTGCGTCTCCCCCCCCCCCTCCCACCCACCCCGGTTGTATTAAACCAGGGATCAAAAGGCCTGCAACGGAAAGAGACACCGCCTGGGTGGCCTTTCCAAGTGCCGTTCAGATGCTCACCAGGTCAATATAAGGTCCAACTTGCTAGTTATGCTGCTCCGCATTCATCTAACCCAGAGGTCTCCAAACTTGGCCACTTTAAGACTTCTGGACTTCAACTCCCAGAATTCTCCAGCCAGCTACAAGCCTTAAAGTGGCCAAGTTTGGAGACCCCTGAATTCTAACCCCACATCCTGATCTGGAAGAGAATAATCTGTTTTTTTAATCTTCTCCTCCAGAGTTTGAGGACTTTGTCCCTTACATCCCCTACACACCTGTCCCATTGCACTGCCTGTAAAGGGAGGGGGGACATCACGGCAATTCTTTGGCCACATTCAAGAAGCTGAGCAGTGTCTGAATCAGAATGAGGCCGCAGGCGACAACAAATGGGTGTGTATGCACACACACTTGCTTCCTCTGTTGGACCTTTCACAGATTGGTGAATGACAGCAGAGACTTTGTCACAAGAGAGGGTCACGAGTGTTTGTCAACTGGATTGGTCCAAGGGTGGAAGAGAGGTTTGCGGGTGCCCCACACCCAGGGGTGGGATTCAAATTTCTTAACAACCAGTTCTGTGGGCGTGGCCTAAATTGTGGGTGTGGTTTGGTGGTCATGTGACTGGGTATATGTAAATATTGTAAATATTTAGGTAAATATTGATTTTTTTAAAAAAAAACAGCAACTTTTACCCAAAATCAGGCAAAGCAGGCAGGCCGATTGAGTTGCTTGCAGAATCACAGAGTCGCTCACAGATCTACCTTTCTGCAATCTGCTGCCTAAGTCAGTGGTGCAATTTGCCGGTTCTCCAAACTGTGCAGAATCATAGCAACCGGTTCTATAGAACTGGTCTGAACAGGCAGAATCCCCCCCTGCCCCCACCCCTTTCATTGGTCCCTGTGGGGTGCAGGAGAGAAAATATTACACAGCACTCCAAGCATATGAATTCCTCTTGGCCCAGGTTCAAGATGTGGAGTCTTCTTTCTTTCTTTCTTTCTTTCTTTCTTTCTTTCTTTCTTTCTTTCTTTCTTTCTCTTTCTTTCCTTCCTTCCTTCCTTCTTTCCTACATTCCTTACTTCCTCCTTCTCTTCCTGCTTCCTCCCCCCTCCCCTCCCTCTCTCCCCCTCCTTCTTTCCTCTCTCTGTCCTTCCTTCCTCCCTCCCTCCTTCCCCTTCTCTAGTGAGGAAATAGTTAATCCCTCCACATTGGGATGATGAGCAGGGAGCCTTAAAGTCAGGGGAAGAAGCGGAGGAAAAGGCACTGGAAGGGAACGGCCGGGAGCGTGCTAAGGAGGTGAAGTCATCCGCAGCCACCAGCGAGGCCCGCCGCTTCTTCCACCAAGGAGAACTCCGCAGAGCGATGCGGGCAGGTGGGGGCCGCAGCCCCGCCGAAGGCCAGCCAAGAAGGGCCCTGGGCTTTCTGCCCGGAGAGGTGGCGGCGTGCGGGGGGGCTACCTTCTCACAAACCTCGCGCTTTTGGACTCCCGTAACCCCCAACCGAGTGTGAGCTGAAGCCCCCTGCCCTGAGGGAGCGGAGCAGCAGAGCTCGGCCAAGGGGCTCTCCCTCTGGCCTCTGGGAAAGGGAGCAGGTGAGGAGGAAGAGACGCTCCTGGCCCGTGGAGGTGTTGGCCTGCGCGGCTTGTGCACGCGTGGGGGATCTCTGGTTGTTTCCCCCGGAGGAGCATCGGTGGAAATGTCAGCCCTCGAGGGTCGACCCGCCGGGACAGAAGCCCCGCGGGGTCTCTAAAGCCACGCCGTCAAAGCCCCCCCCTGATCCCCTCTGCCCCCCTCGGGATGGAGCACCTCAAGGAGGCATCCAAGAAAGGTAATTGGGGTCTATTCCCTGGTTTCAGTTCTCTGTCTGTTGTGGGGCCCACGCACCGGATGCTTCGCTTCCTGTTACCAATGAACCTCAGGGTCGCGGTAGGACTTTTTCAGCCGCCTTCCCAGTTGCTTTCGGTTTGGGACGATGCATGCGTACCGCGTGGGTAAGCGGACGGCTATCAAACCTACTTTCGTCCTCCTCCTCCTCCTCCTCCTTCCCCTCACTTATAACGGCTGAGCAGGACCCGCCAAAAGAGAGGGAGGGAGGGGAGAGAGAGGGAGAGAAACACTTTTGCAAACATTAGCGCTCCGGTGCGTCTTTCCATGAAGTTTGCTTGACTAATTGGATTCCGCCCCTTGTCCTAAAACGTTCCCTTCCAGCGCCCGGGCGCTTTCAATGAAATCGGAGCGACGCTCCCCATTCATTCCTCAAGGACCGTACCTTGCTCCAGTCCGCCTCCCCTTTCGCCTGGCATCGCTCTTCTTTTCCTAAAACTCTTGGAAAAGAAACGTGTAAAGAAAAGCTGCCGCTTAACCCATTGAGGGTGTCTCGATTGATCCTGAGATGCTTTCATTCCCCAAACATCTGTTGCTGAAGGCACCAGAAAAGACAGGGCAAATTCTGGGCATCAAAGGAGCATTTTGCAAAGGTAGATTGAGTGTTTTGTTTTTCTTTCTTTCTTTCTTTCTTTCTTTTTCTTTCTTTCTTTCTTTCTTTCTTTCTTTCTTTCTTTCTTTCTTTCTTTCTTTCTTTTTCCTTATCTATCTATCTATCTATCTCTGCCTGCCTGTCTGTCTATCTATCATCTATCTATATCTATCTATCTATCTATCTATCTATCTATCTATCTATCTATCTATCTATCTATCATCTATCTAATCTCTATCTCTATCTCTATCTATCTATAACTATCTGTCTATCTCTGTCTATCTGCTGTGTCTGTCTGTCTATCTATCTATCCATCTATCTATCATCTATCTATATCTCTGTCTATCTCTATCTGCATCTATCTATCTATCTATCTATCTATCTATCTATCTATCTATCTATCTATCTATCTATCTATCTATCTATCTATCTATCTGGTTCATGTTGTTCGTGCAGACTTAACATGCCAGAGAAAACATTTGAAATCAAACTCATATTGTCCAGGAAACTATTCCTACTATGGATATTCAAAATAATGATAAGAGGTGGAATGGCAAAGAAACTTTAGGATAGAGCATTTCCTGTGAATGTCCTTGCCATATTAATTCTGTCTGAAGATAATTTGTGCATGATTTTATTTCAAAATAGACTAGTGCAGTGTATCATTTTAGAGTTCTTCTGTTATCCGGAAGATGCACCACAACTATTTGTCTCCGTGGCGCTTAGACCATCACATTCCTTGGAAGAACATGTATCAGGGATGGGCTCTGGGAGATCTTGTGGAATAACACGTTGATAGGGACCGGTGTTTTGATGCACTTGAGTGCCCTTCATCCTACTGAATTTGGGGGTAGCATCCTTACCATGTCTTCCTGGACAGCCAGTGAACCTCAAGATTTCTGGAACTTTCTGCCTTGGGGAGATCCTGCTAAAATGCACCCCCAGGCAATGGAGTTGCCATGCACGTTCTTGCCTTCATAGAATGCTTCAGTCTGAAACGTAAGTGCTGAAAACCAACCTTTCCAGGCTTCTAAGAAGAAGGAAAATCGCCTCGAATCGAGGTATTTGCTTGAGGAGTCAGAAATGGGTCTGGCTAAGCTCTTCCATCCTTTTGTGCCTACATGTCCTTGGAAGCATCTGAGATCTAAGGAGAAATTTCTAGGAGCAACCTAGAACTTAAGGAGAAATGTCCTAACGTTGAGAACAATTGATCAGAGAAACGACTGGCCTCCAGAAGTTGTGGGTGCTCCCATCCCTGGAGGCTTTCAAGAAGAGATGGACAGCCAGTTTCATGAAATGGCATTAAGGTCTCTTGCCTGAGAAGAAGCGGATTGGACTAGAAAGACCTCCAAGGTCCCTTCCAACTCCGTTGTTCTGTTATTCTGCAAACCTATTCCGACAGGGGAGGAAAAGTAGCTGTGATTGTAACTCTGGCTGATGGTAGGTCTTGCACTCCTTTCCAGCGGTGAGGACCTGAATGAGGTTCTAATGAAACATCTGCCAGGAAACAACTAAGCTCAGAGATCACCAGAGACCTCGGAGGCCCTAAACGTTTGAAGGAAAACTTGCTACCTGGTTAATTTCCTTTGCAACATTTCCTCTGCATTTTTGGCTATTTTTTTCCCCTACTGGAAATCAATCAAACAAACAAACAAACAAACAAAACCTCCAAAGAGCCGAAAAATTTGGTGCCGCAGAGTTTCTTATCCTTGGGTCGACTGAAGGTTGCGTGTGAATGGTTTGTCCTGAGTAAAGTTCTCCCTGGAAGAAGCGCTGCCAAGAGGACCATGGGGGGACAGGAAGCGCTGTAATGTTTGCTTTCATTTGTGTATTCGTACGGTTTTATTATGATGTTGTAGATGGCCTAGAGTCCCTTAGATAAGATGGGCGGTGTAGGAATTTAATAATAAGAATTAGTTATTTAATAGTGATTAATTACTACATGATTAAGTTATTAGTTAACTTATTAATTAAATAATTAAATCGAGCATCCGTGATCCTTTGAAAAACACCACCAAAAGGTTTAAAAAGCACAGCAAGAAGGAGAGAGAAAAACAGAAACTTCCTGTCGGGGGAAAAGAAGGCAGAATTTATCTTAATAGTTGACTATTTTTTCCCCTCAAGCCCACAGAAGACCTTTGTGACCCACAGCTGCTAACACCCACTCCCCACTTTTACCCCAGGAAGGACCCCAAAGAGGCGGATCGTGTGATAAAACAACTCGGTGCACACCTTGGACATTTTCCTGCTAGGTTGCCCAGGAGTGTGTCTTTGTGTAGAACAAAACTCAGCAATCTCCCCATGTACACAAATACAAACCCTCACCACAGAGGGAATCCTGTTGTGAACTGAATGAGCCTTTTGTGGCTCTCGTGTGGTGCTCTGCGCATTCGGGGTTGTCTTTAGGATTTATTTTCTTTTGAGTGATGGATGTAATTGCAGGGCGGATTTTCTCCCGACGATCAATCGATCGGCTGACGGGCAGAAAAGAGAGGGCCAGGTGATAATGGCTGAATCGTTTAGAAGTAAATAAGCAGAGACAATTACAGCCTGGTTCTTCAGATAGGCAAGATGTTGGGAAGGCAGAAAGTTTCGTGATGAATCGTATTCCCAGGCAGTGGGAATCAAAGCTCTCATCCCAACATCTTTCATGTCTGCAACATGAGACTAATGAGACGTGATGGCCGGATTAGCCCCTTGATACATGGGGAGTTTTTGAAGGCTTGAAATCTATTATGTGGGTCTTTTGTTTTGCTTTATTTACTTTTTTCCGTTTCAATATATTTTATTTTAATGCATTCGTGTTTTCTAAGGCCTCCCTTCAATAAAACTGTCAGGGCAGCCTCCACAAAAGGGTGATTTAAGAAGCACAATTCTATCAGCTGCGGAGCAATGGGGAAAAAAACCATATAATGCCTTAGCCCAGATTACAGGCTGGAATGTTGAGGCAAATTAGAAAAAAATGTTTTTGCCTGATGCGGTAATGCAAAGACAGTTGGCACCAGCCGGCCTCTTGGAGATGGTGTGCTACGCAAGGGCAGGCCTTCTGCTTACAATGAAAAAGCCATCTGCTGGGCTGTCACCACCTCCTCACTTCAGAGGGCAGGAGAAGATCTGGAGAAGAATTCCCACAAGCGCAGCATCTGCCCTACCCATGGTTTCCTCTTCATCTCCTACCAAATGTGGTCTGAGGTTCCTCGTCATTTCCAGTTGCCTTCTTCAAGGCACAAACATTTTTTCTTGCATCTCGCAGCCCAGATGGTTTCATCATGGTGTTGTTGGCAGACGGGGGCGCCTCTCAAGGGCCCCCGTGACTGACTGATGGGAGTGACTTTTTCCAATGTTGTTTATGGCTTAACCTCCCCACTCAGGAAACGAGATAATTGAGTGGCCTGTTTAAATGGTCTTCTCCAGATCCAGCCTGTCGTCGTTTGCGGAGCCAAACCTGAAGGTTTGATGTGCTTCTCCCTTTCCAGAAGGAATTCCACCGGCAGGAACCTCTTCTGCTCTGGGTGGATGGACGTAGGACACGGATTTGGGCGTGAACTGTTGACTGATGTGTGTGTGCCTCTACGAGAAATGTTTGCACTAGCACTTCCAATGGAGATTTGGGAACCGGCCCTGACAATTAGTCAACCACATGTCAGCTTTGAGTGCTGTGAATCTTGTAATCCCTCTCCGTGCAGGCAGAGCTGGCTCCTCACTGCATTGTTTGGCCAACCTTCCAGCTTCCAAAGGTGGATGCTTTGCGGTTTGTTGTCCTGCTTGAGTTGGGGGCCAATCTAAGGAACTGGAAGAAAGCTAAACCTGCCTCCAACCAAACCACGATGTTTCTTCCCCAGGGTCTCCCAACCCTCTGCGTTCCAGCTGGTGTGCAAAACAAAACCTGTGCTGGGTTTTCCACCCTGAATCTTCGGTCTTTGACATGCACCGCTTTCCAAACGGCAAAAATTTGAACCCAGCGTTGCTTGTTGTCTTTAATCAACCAGAAAGGACCTGGAAGGGCCCTTGGAGGTCTTCTAGTCCAGCCCCCTGCTCCAGCAGGAGAACCTATACCATTTTAGATAAGTGACTGCCCAGGCTCTTCTTAAAAACCTCCAGTGATGGAGCATCTACAATTTCTGGTGGCAAGTTGTTCCACTGGTTAATTGTCCTCACTCTTAGAAAGTTTCTCCTTAATTCCAGGTTGCTTCTCTCCTTGATTAGTTTCCATCCGTTGTTTCTTTTCTTGCCTTCTGCTGCTTTGGAGAATAAGTTGACCCTTCCCTCTTCTTTGTGGCAGCCCCTCAAATACTGGAGGTGACTGCTATCATGTCACCCCTAATCCTTCTTTTCTGTAGATTAGCTTTACCTAATCCCTGCAACCGTTCTTCATATGTTTTAGTCTTCAGGCCTTTAATCCTCTTCGTTGCTCTTCTCTGCACTTTTTCCAAAGTCTCAACATCTTTTTTATAACGTGGTGACCAAAACTGGATGCAGAATATTCCAGGTGGGGCCTTAACTAAGGATTTATGAAGCGGTACTAATCCTTCACGTGATTTTGGTTCTATGCCTCTGTTTAAACAACCAAGGAAGAAGAAGAGCAGGGATGCGGAAAAGCCACCAGGGATAAATTTCAGAACAAGTCCAATGTGCATTCCAAGTGGGCAGGAAGGGACATTTTCCTTTGGTTGGTGGCTCTTCCCGGTCTATCAACACCAGCAACAAAAGACCAGCTGCCTTGTTCTATAGGGTTGAGTGTCGTCTGGGCAGAACAGATGCCAATTTTGTGGCTAGCCTTTGGGAGGCATCCCTTAGAAATGCTGGCTCGCTTGGAATTTGGCTGGCAGAGGAGCAAGTGACCCACTGGAGCGAAATGCAAGAAAACCCTTCTGCAAATAAAGTCTGTGTGACTCTGAAAACAGAGGAGACAGTTTATCCATCATCTCCTCTACGTCAGGGCTCTCCAACCTTGGCAACTTTACGGCTTGTGGACTTGCTGGCTGGGGAATTCTGGGAGTTGACATTCACAAGTCGTAAAGTTGCCAAGGTTGGAGAGCCCGATCCCTGGGCTTGCTCGGAGAAACGGCCTTCCAAGCATCAGCTGAAGGTGCTCAAGGAGTTTGGGATCATTTCTGGGGGCGGAGAAGCTCTTGCATCTGTTGCCATTTTTCTCCCAGAGGCCATTTAGCCCCACCATGTAAAAAATACAGTTCTTTTTCTTCTCCTCATAAATTCTCATATCAGTGAAGTTTTGGGAATTCTTTTTCCCCCTCCAACAATTTATTTCTTTATTTTTATTTATTTGATTTGTCAATTGCTTACAAGATGATAGGTATAAGAATAAATATGAGTATGAATACAGGAAATCCACACAAATAAATGGGAACAATAGGAGAGGGACGGTAGGCATGACTGGGCACTTATGCATGCCCCTTGCAGGCCTCTTGGGAATGGGGGTGAGGTCAATAGTGGATATGGTAGCTCTAAGGATCTGGCAGGGACCCAAGCCATCAAAAAAAGGGGAGGAGAAGAGGGGAGGGACTCATGGAGGTTAGGATGGGGTCTAGCACCTTCTTCTGGATGACAGAACCTTTAGCTTAGGATTCCTCCAAAGAGGCAAAGTGAAGGCAAGGAAGATCAGGAGAAGAGGTGACTTTGGATATACCTGCAGAATCGGCTCCCTTCCTTCTGGGAAGAGCTTGGACACCTGAGGACCTTGCAGGCGGTAAGAGATCTGTACATCTTCTCTGGAGCTTCAGAAGAAGTGGAGTTGACTTCTTGAGCTGCTGACGCTTCAGGCCTGGGACCTGTTTAGGCTCCAAACTGGGAAACGGTGATGACAATTTAGCAATTGTGATGGATAGACGAAAAGTTCACGTAAACACATTTTCGTCGTTCCAAGCCAGTCTTGATGTCATCTCCCACTGGAAACTCTGTGGATCCAAAGCCCTGGTTTTGCCAAGCATCCTGAAAAACTAAGAGGAAACCAAGGGAATGGCTTTCTGCAGCCCCCAAAACCAGCTTTTGGAAAGAGGAAACCACAATTGTGTTGACCAATCCAGATTAGGCAGGAAGAGAAAGCCAGAGAAATGGCCTCTGGCTGTCTAACCTTCTGCATCTCAGCGGAGAGCCTGCTGCCTATTGAAAAAGAACCTTTGGGGCATCTCATTGGAGAACCATCAGGTGGAGGCCCCAGGAGAACAATCGCATTGTGGTGTCCCTTTTGCACCTCAGCATCTCCTTAATTCTGTATCATTGCTGTCCTTCCAAGAAGTTTCCCCAACTGGCTTTTGAGGTTAGGGAGGGAGGGTGGGAGCAGAGAAGGCTTAAGAAACAGCCAGCCTCTTCTGATTTCCCTGGGCTTTTGTAAGTGTGTGTTCAGCTTGCTTTTATTTGATAGCAATATTAGATACAAACTCAAAGTAAACCGCACCAAACTTGATTGCAGGAAATACGACTTCAGCAATAGAGTGGTCAATGTCTGGAATACTCTACCCGACTCTGTAGTCTCTTCCCCAAACCCCAAAAACTTTAACCTTAGACTGTCTACTATTGACCTCACCCTTTCCTAAGAGGTCTGTAGGGGCGTGCATAAGCGCACCAACGTGCCTACCGTCCCTGTCCTATTGTTTCTCTTATTCTTTTATTTTTCTTATATGTACCGATTTCATGTATCCACAACTATGTATACACTTGTACTTATTATCTTGTAAACAATTGACAAATCAAATAAATAAATAAATAAATAAATTTCTCTTTTCCTTTCTCTCTCTCACTCTTCATTCATGTTTGCCATTTAAAAACCTGTGGTTGGATTTGTTGATATTCTGGCTTGTTACTAGGATTGGATTTTTTTTTAAAAAAAAGAAATGATGTTAGTTTTTCTGAAATACTTCCTTCCTTCCTTCCTTCCTTCCTTCCTTCCTTCCTTCCTTCCTTCCTTCCTTTCTATCTTTTTCTTCCAAGGCCTTTTGACCTGTTTTCATTTCTAAGCCAATATCCTGCACACCCTTACCTGGAATTAAATCTACTTCATTTTTCAATAGATCTTCCTTCTGGTAGACA
Organism: Notechis scutatus; assembly: GCF_049901735.1. Classification (NCBI taxonomy): domain Eukaryota; kingdom Metazoa; phylum Chordata; class Lepidosauria; order Squamata; family Elapidae; genus Notechis; species Notechis scutatus. Next base: position 1,398,463 of record NC_142017.1, on the reverse strand, counting down.
TATGTAGGATCACAGATATTCTAAGTATTGTGTTTCTGCAAACCTATTTCTATCCACTGTTTAAACAGTCTTGGAGATTTTGCTGCTTAATTTATTGTTTGATTGATTAAAATAATTTTGAAACTGTCTGGCACAAGCCTCATTGGATTCACCTGGGCTTTAATGCAAGAAATTTAATAATTGGTATATCCAAATGCTGTTCCTTAAAACTGATAGAGATTTACTTCTTGGTCAACCGTCATGATTCTGTTCTATGTATTAATAGGGAAGGAATTGGGGATTATGGAAGTTAAATCATATTTTTTTCTTTCCAAAGCAAAAAAAAGGCATCTTAGATTCTAAGTAGACCTGCTTATGCACACAATGTGATACACAATGACTTGGCCAGCCATGCAAGTGAATGCTAAAATATCGAAAGCTCACTTGCCTAAATACATTGTTATTTTCCTTTAGCAACTGAAGGACTCCATCCAACATTTATTTAATCCGGATCTTACACAGACTTTGATGGTAAGCAGCTTACTAAAAAGATTTTAGCATCTCATTGTTCTGCGGTTAAATATTATCTCTTTTTTAGTGAGCAGACAGTATTAAAAGCAACAGTTTATTTAAAAAGATCAAAGAAATTGTGTAGACAACAACTATATTGCGAAGAATGTTCCAATGTGTCCCCCGATCTGATGTTTTGCAGATGTGTGGATACCAGAGTCCAGAACATCTGGACGTCTGTAGGTTAGAAAAGATTGAGCAAAATACGAATAACTAAAATGCCTTAGTCCTACTTTCTGCCAAGGTGGTGCTTGCTTCTAACACAAAACAACATTTGCCCGCTTGTTAGTGTGAAGATCCGCTTTTGTGCTGCTGGGTGCAAGCAGAAACTGATCAAAAACCGTCATCTCTGGATTCAGACCGAGGGACTTTTAAAATTCCACCTTCGGATGAACACGCAACAGCAAGAAATTTGAGATTCCTTCGTACTGTGTCTTTCTTCCCCTTAGGCAAGAGAGTCAGACACAACTTCATGGTTAAAACAACCCCATTTTTCTTTCCTGAGCACCCAAAAGGTACTTACCCCCCACCCCCCCACCCCAAAAAAAGACAACTGGATTTTCTTGACTGTTTTTCTTTAAAGAAGCTTCTTGGATGAGAAGTGAAACATTTTCAAAGAGAAAAAAAAACACACATGAAAATCCAGTTGCCTTTTGGGCAAAAAAGCACCTTTGGGATCAACCATGCCCTGGATGATTGAGAAGCTCCATAGACTGAGCCCTCTTCTCTAGGCTGCTCAATCCTTGCCGTTGTCTGCAACAGGAACACTACACGACTGCCTCTTCCTCTCATGCAGAACCAGCCATGGTGAGATTTTTGCCAGTTGGAATATGCAAGGTGTGAATCAGGTCTGGGTGGACCTTGGCTTGAGTGCTGCTGCTGTCCCAACCGCGTCCCCGCTGCTCCATTTCAGGACCAGCTGCTTCTCCCAGGTGCCAGCAAACCTCTCCTCAGAATTCGTCTACCGGTGATTCCCACGGCTTCTGTTCCCGCTTTTTGTTTTTCATCGGTGCCACTGAAACCCAAGGAAATGTGGCTCGGCTCTCTGCCAGCCATCTTGGCACAGAACCCTATCCAAGGACCTTGGCAGCCCAAGGGATGCTTCTGAAGGTTTTCCAAGCTTCCATTGTTGTGGCATACACAACTCTGGCCAGGGTGCAAGCTTGAAATATTTGGGGAGGGGTCTGGGGTGGATTTGGAAGAGAGGGGGCAGGGCAGGCTTGTGCATGAAGCAAAACAGAGAGGCTGAAATGATGACACTAATTAAGGATGCTAAAGATACCTATCTTTGACAGAATGCACAGGAAAAAAAGCTTAGGAAGAAAAACAACACCTTCCCAAAATGCATCCGAGAATGTTATATATTATAAAAATGTTACATATTATGGGAGCAGTAGACAAAAAGTGTGCAATTGTTCACGAGAAAAAAAAATCATTTTTTTACATTTTTTCTCTCTCTTTCTTCTGGATGGCAAATGGATGTGGACAAGAATGACATGAACTGGAAAATGAGAAACGAAGTCAATTTGACAGATTAATTCATGCTTATTCACCGATGGGGGGAACGCCTTCAGATTTTGTTATGGTTATATTATTGAGGATGAAGGAATGCTTTAAGAGCGTGCAATTAATATGGAATTCACTGTCAGATGGGGGAATGTTACTCTGAGGCTATTGAGAGTCTTGAAAGAACTTTTGGGAAGGAAAACTGTGCAGGGAGACAAACCCAGATACTCAAACGGAATTTCCAAAGAAACAACTTTCTGTTTTCCAGGAAGAAGAAAAATGTTTGGGACCCTTGGAATTAACATTCATTGGTGATAGTACTCTGGAATACAAATGTAATATGTTTATTAAGTGAAAGCTCACAAATTTTACACATTGGGACATTCTCAGTTAGTTATGTGAATCAATACCCACTTCAAGGCTAATTGTGGAATCTGCCTTAATTGATGCAATAGTTGTATAGGTTGTTTGTGTTGTTACGGTGAGTCGCACAGTCAGCCAGATGTTTAGATTGGATTTGGCGTTTTTTATTCATGTATCAAGTCCTTCCCAAGGGGTAGGCAGATGTTGTTGCTTGATGGCCTCAGCCAGGATGTAAACTGCGCCACTTAAAGTTGCCTATTGCAATTGACCGATGGGGATTTTATCAATGCTGCTGGTGTTCAAGTGGTGCTCCAGATGTTTGGGGGTTGCATTTTTATTATTTCCTTTTTATAGTTAGTACAAAACGGTTACTCATTGTGAAGTCTTTGCAACAATGTGGAATTAATTCTCCTTTAGGAAA